>NW_026641897.1:365000-965000 GCF_028554395.1 Pezoporus wallicus | reverse complement strand
GCTGAAAACCAGCCAAACTGAACAGGGACACACTGCTGTACAGAATACCCTCCCTTAGAGCTAGCTGAGCTGCCAACCCGAAGTACACTGAAGGCATAGCTCTGTCAGCACCTGCCCTGTGCTCAAGCCAAGTGGAGAAAGATAAGGCATAACGCCCAGCAACCTGGCTGCGAACAAGGGCGCTTCTGCTGCTCTGAAGAGCCCCGGAGCTCCCCTAAACTCGGGGAAGGGACCCCGTTTCCCCTTTCCCCAGCAGCCGAGAGCAGGGGGGAGCAGAGGCGTTCAACAGCACCGCCCCGCAGTCGCGACAGGACGCGGGGCTCCGCTACGTCCCCAGTTACCGGCACCAACGCGCGAGACAGCTCGCTCACGGGACGGGCTTCGCGGAGAGCGGGGGGGGGCAGCGCCCGCCCAGCCCAGCCGGGCAGAGAAGCCCCGTCGCTCCCTTGGCTCCCGGGACAAGAAGCCGCAGCACCTACCTGGAGCCGCCATGGTGCGGGACTCGCGAGGAAGGCGCCGCTCCGCTTCCCTCACATCACCGCCGGAACGGCGAGTCCCCCCACAGCCGGTCACTTCCCCGACCCCGGCCGGGTGCTGCACCGGGCTCCGCCTCCCGCCCCGCCGCCCGGGAGGGCACACGGCAGCGACGGCGGCCCGCGACGCCCCCTGCAGAGCAGGGCACGGGGAGGCTCCGGGCCGGCCTCGTCAAAGCCAGTAGTGCATCCCCCCCTCCAGACAGGTACACAGCGGGAGCCTCCTGCCACTGGAGGGAAATTCCAGCTGGCTCCAAACACACATTCCATGGGTGGCCGAGCAAACAGCGCTACAGCGAGGAAAGCTTATGTGTTATGGTGATACAGAAACTCCTTATCGTTAGTCACAAGAAACTTAGAGCAATAGTTGTGGAAGAGAACAAGAAAGACCTGATCCATGTACACTCCTAAAGTTGGCTTTGAATTCTGTCTCCTATGAGCAAGGAGTTTTATTTTTTCCTAGGGGAAAACAAATTGTTCCACGTAGAATGAAGCATCTTGGTGTTCTGTATTTCCCTCTAGAAGATGCTGTCTTTTAACTTAGATTTAGCTGACTCTGTATGACTATGCTCATGTTTGAGTACAGAGACAAGAAGCAGTGAAAGGACACTGTTGAAGTTCTGAGAGTAAGATTCAATTTAATTTTGTTGCTAGAAAACAAGCAACAGATTCTGCCTAAATAATTGCTTATTCCTTTGCAAACTTGCACTGATTTGTGTTCAGAAACACATCTTTGGTAAGAACTAGTAAAGTCTTTTCTTGCTGCACTTCAGCAAAACAAAAGCAGATACCTGACCAGCTAGATTCCCAAACAATCATTCCCCAAGCAGTCACTGGACATTGTGCTTGCAGCTTATTTACTCTTACAAATGCTAACGTTTAAACAGAGCTGGTTACAAACACGAATCAACTCTTTCCTACTAATCAACTCTGACTTAGAAGTTGGTCAAACTCTCCTGTGACCTCCAAATCTTTTTTTATCCCAAACCTACTTGAAGCTTACAAACTGTGTGCCACAGCCTGTCTTCCAAAAGCAGTGTTTGCTCCCACGATAATAAAGTACTAGGATAAAAAGCACTTCCTGATGATAAAGCCTTTTGAGGAACCCCAGGTCTGCAGAGAATAAACCAGTACTTTCCCATCTGAATCACCCTGAAAAAGCACAATAGAATAAAGAACACCTGGGAACTGGGGAAGGGTGCAAATACAGAATCTACCTGGGATTTGTGTGAGGGACAAAAATTTACTAGTTGCAAACTAGAGTCTCTAGCCAAATTCTTTTACTATTATGGAATAATACACATGTACTAAGAACTAGTAAAGCAGGTGGATAACCATGGATATACAGCTTTATAATGATTGTTCTACATTATTTCCCACGTAAAGCTGCTTATCTTCTAACTTTCAGAATAAAATGTTAAAACCAAACTAATCTCTCTGATGTTAGATGAGGATTTCAACGTGCTCTTTGGAACAAGCTTTTAAATTCTTTTGCTCTTTAAAGCCTTAGAGGGCTAGCAGAGTCAGCTTCCTGCTTTGTGGGAACCCATGGGGCTTCTCCGTATGGATTAGTGACAGTTATGGTGCTATGTATTTTATTTAATCAATACAAAGCCCCCAGGAAACTAAAGTGAAATTAATGAGCCTTCCCAACGGAGCCTAGGTAAAATAACTGCTAGGCTGTTGTTTCAGCTTAGGTGGAGGTTCTTCACAGCAACCTCCACCGAAGAACTCCGATAACAAAGCGAGGCAAAAGCCCCTTCACGTTGGCCTAAGGGAAGAGAGAGTTACACAGTTTGTAACGAGTTAAGAACAAAATGAAGAAACAGAGAGAGTTTTTCATCAACGCTTGCCCAAAGCTGACTGTCTCCCAAGTCTGATCATTCCTCCCTTCAATTCACTGCAGCATGGGAACACCATTGTATTTGCAGCATTATTCTCAACGATCTGTCTTATCCCTGTCCAAAGAAAAGGGCAGGATTGCTCTTTCTGGAGCTATTGGTTTTTTTTTTTTGCTAGGTATTTTTGAGGAGTAACAAGGAAGGGACTCAGTAAGTGCTTGAATACCCATGCCATCTTTTCACTTCTTCTTGGCCACAAGAGTATGACAGAGACCTCTCACGGGAATGCCCTCTTCTGAGGTGAATAGCTCTCCCTGCAGTCCTAACAAAAGAGAGATGCCAGCCAAGGGGAAGGGCTGAAAAGACCTATGAGAAGTATGTGATGGGAGGAAGTAGTATGCTACAAGCAGCAGCAGGATCTCCCACTACTCCTTTGGGGAACACAAGAACAAAACAGCTTTCTTTACATGGTTACTGCCTGCCCAGGTCACCTGGACAACTGCAGGCACAACACAGCAAATGCACCTAAAAAGCCACACACCTCCAAAGAGAAGCAGTCACAGTGCACGCGGGAACAGATCTCACTGGCAAAGGCCTGGCAGGAGAGGGAAATGCTTACTAGCCAGGCAAGAAGCAAAGCAAGCCAGCAAAACAGACACACTCATTTCCCTTGTTCCTCAGAGCAGTTAATTCAGACAGCAGAACTTAAAATAAGGACAGTTTATCAGCAATAGCTGCATCTCTTCCTTTCTGATACAGGCAAAAGAGCAGATCTTGTGCTGAGCTTTACAGATAAAGCTTCCAGCTGTAGCTTACTGTGGATGGAAGCTACAAAAACTGAAAGGAGAATTGGCTCCTGGAAACAGCTTCCTTTCTGCAACCCAAGTTATCCCATATATAACAGGGGCAGGCCAGATCAGGGCTATCTGAAAACTAAATACACATCCATAATAATCCCTCAGCTTAATGTTCCTTTTCTACGCTACAGGCAGCAGCACTTGCACAAAGTGTCAGTATCTTATAGTACAATCCTCCACTATATAAGCTGCTTTTCATTTCCTCAGCAGTACACACACAGCACCTTGCAGAGACACCACCAACAGGGGTGCTCTGCTGCACACAAAGCCTGCCCAAGCATTTAGCAGGCACTACCTAACTGCGCACGACGGACAGAACCCCCACACACGGCACAGCAGCATCTAGAGGTGATCAAGAGCAGAGGGGCTGGGTATGGGAAATGAGAAAGGCATAACACGACCTACCTACTTGCACTACTGCTATTTGCTTAACCTTGGCAGCCCTAACTCAGGACTTTCTAAGTGTGACTCTCTTCTTCCTTTACATTCAGCAGGATTTATAGTACACTCAATTGAGGGGAGCAATAAAAAAAAAAAAAATAATGCCCCATCATAAAGGCAGGAACAGAGCACCACATCCATCAGAGCAACTGTTCAATTTTACAGAAGAAAAAACTCTAGTGGAGAAATGACTAATTTAAAGCTACAGCAATATACAACAGCTGAATGAAATCTCCTTATCAGGGTCCTGAGAACTCTAACAGGCCATGCTTGTCCTGATCAGCCTCACCTGGGGCTCCAATACCCACCCTTTGTCCATAGGCTCAGGAGCTCCCTTTAAGCCCAGGCTTGGACATTCAGTATATGCTTATCCTGATTAATAGGTGTGCTTGTTTTAAGTCTCTCCAGCCTTACTTTCTTGATACTCTTCAAACCTATGTTGTAAGAAATCTTATTCCTAATTTTCTCTCTGGCTTCATCTTACAGACAGCCCCTTTAGACCTCAACATTACTTCTACCCTCTTTCTCTGCACTTTCACTTTGATCCTGCGTAATACCTCATGTGGAACATAGCTCATAGCTCAGCTTTCCTGGGACTGCTGATTAATCTTGTCAACACCTAGTTCTACCTGCCGTGTTCAAGCTACATAGTACTGCACTCTATTGGTGAAGCCACTACCAGGACTGAGATGGTCCGCAGCTACTGGTTTGTTATTCTCTATGCAGCATCCTTTGCTCCTTCGGCTGCCTACCATTCTCCTTTCAGTGACCATATTTAAAATGGATTACAGCCAAGAGTAGACTGATGGGGGGGAAGGCGTTTAAGTGGAGTGGAGCCTTTCCTCTTCCAATGCCATATGCACATTGCAAGTTTCATCGCAGAGATTTCCCGAGTTCCTGCCGCCTCCTCCCCGCGGCGGTCCCTAAGCCTGCCTCTGCCCCACAAGCAGCCTTCCCGCTCTGGTTGATGCCTTCAGGCAGACACAATCACAGCCACTGAACGGACCTAACTCCTTTCTCACCAGGAAGACATTTATGCCTCCCCGATCCCCACTCTGCTCGCCCTTCCCACCCGCACCGCCAGCCGACCGAGCGCCCGGCTCCCCAGCCCCCCTCACAGCCCGGCCAACATGGCGGGGAAGGCGGAGCCGGAGCAGCGCTCCCGCGCCCGCCTGTACGTATGTACGTGGCGCTGCACACGCGTGCGCGCGGGCGGCACGTGTCGGCGGGACAGCATGGCGGAGTGGCGCGTGGTGCCCAGTGACCTCTTCCCGTTCGTGCTTGCCTTCCTGCGCGAGAACCGCTTCGACGGCGCCGCGCGCGCCTTCGCTAAGGAGGCGGCGGCGGTGGGCGGCGGGGTGAGGCTGAGGGGAGAGGAAGGGAGGCGAGGGAAGGGAGCGGAACGCGGCGCGGCCCAGTGGCCGACCGACTGACGCGTCTTCTCTCTTGGTTTAGAAGGAGCAAGACCCCAACGCAGCCTCCCTCCTGGACATCTATAGTTATTGGCTGAAGTAAGTGTCCCTCCGGCGGTGGCGTCCAAGCTTACTGGGGTGGGGGTTTAGAGGGCGCGGGCATGCTCTGCCAGGCTGCCGGGATCGACCAGCGCCGACCACTGTCCGGCCCTTGGATTTCCTCGCTGTAGGTCTCCGGCGGCCAAGAAGAGAAAGCTGGTACCCAACGGCTCCCAGGCGAAGAGGAAGCCGTCCTCCAGCAGCGATGACAGCTCTAGCGAGGAGGATGAGAAGCCCCCAGCCAAGAAACCAGGTGGGGTTTGTGAGAGGCCTTAGGGCAGGCCAGGGTTGTGTTTGGCATTGGCTCCTCATCTGGATATAGAGCTCGGCTTGAGCAGCTCATCTGAGGTGCTTCAACAGCTATCGAGGACTAGGTTTTCATTGACTGATTTATCAGAGGCAAAAGACTTGCAACAGACATGTGAGGTGCATTCATCCTAGCTGAGGGAGATCTCTTTATCCAACTTTAATATAAGCACATCAGGGTTTGTGTGCGCTAGGAAGTTTTAGCCATTCAGCTAGTCTCTTTTGGCTGAGATTGGTGGAGGCATTGGGCCGTATTAAGTTTTGTAGGTGCTATAAAAGTAGCATTTTTATTACCTTGTCTCTGTTGAGATTCTTCTTCCTGAACACTCACTAATAGGATGTCTTGGCAGGGTTACTCCAACTTGATTCAGCACGTTCAAATCATGTGTTGATTTAAATATTGAGCAAAACTTTTTTGAGTGTCTGTAGATTGGACTGGTACTCTCCTCATGATCCTCCACCCACCCCACCCCGTGCTATTTTCCAGGGATTCTCAGCTTCACTGAGAGCTTTAAAGGATGATTTCTTATCTTGCTATTTTAGGAAAACCAGTTCAGGCTTTTTAAGTGCTTTCACATCTATTTAAATATGCGTAATTTGACAAAATTCCTGCGTGGTTAAGATTTATCAGGCTCTTCTTTATTGGTGGGCACTGTGACCTGTTTGATACAGTGGTCAGTACAGTAGTGATATCTTTTACTGACAAAGAAATGTGGAGTATCCCACCTGCGGCTTGTGTGAGGTTACTGCCCTCCTTTCTCTCAAACCTGTGTCCTAGTGTTATCAAAAAATACGTCCTTCCACTGCACTTTGTTATGTGGTGAGCCATATTTTTCCCTTTTTATCTGGAGTTGTTCTTATGCCTTGCCTGGATCGTGGTGTACGCTTCACTTGAGGCAAAATGATTTCTTTTGTCCCATGTTAATAAAAGCAGTCAGTAACCAGAAGGGAGTCGATTTGGCTAAAACTGAAGAAACCAAGTCACTGTTATGAACTTCATTCATGGTTTAATTAGCATATCCTTTTGCCCTGATACACACTAGTGCAGGATATGGGTGCATGAAAGTTGTGAGTTAACTTATTATCGATATGTGCTTTCCCTTATTTGCAGCTAAAGCAGCAGCTGTGCCCAAGGCAAAAGCAGTTCCTCCAGCCAAGAAGGCAGAGAGCAGCAGTGAGGACTCCAGTGATGATTCAGACTCGGAGGAAGAGAAGCCAGCAAAGGTCAGCTTTTCTTTCCAGCCTCTTTCACGCACATTTGACAGTGATGGATAATAGCAAATTTGACCAGCAGAGTTCTCTCTGAAACTGGGCTCACTTTTCTTCAACTATGAAGTGCCTAGGCTTCTGCAGGTACAATGTAAGAAGACATTTCTGTACTGGATGGTGTGCCGTTTGAACTGGTGCTGTGGAAGATGATTTAATGTCCAGCACCCACTTTGATTCATATCCTGCTCCCTGCTTCATCCTCAGACTGCCAGGGCTTACTTTTTTTTTTTTCTGGGAGAAAGATTTATTTACAGTCACTAAAAAAAGTTTTTACCTTTTTTTTTTCATATGGGTGCATATAAAAAAGGCGAATCTTCTCTTTTCTTGCTGTAGTCAAGGTCTTGAGAAGCATGGGGGTGGGAAGAATGATGCCAGGGTGTGCTGGAGGAGACCATCCAGAGTTGCCCAGTCAGTGTCTTCTATCTTCAAATGAGTGTGGTCTGGAGAAGGAAGAGAACAGTGCCAGCCCCAGAGCTCTGCCCCATTTATGGAAGCAGAACAGAAGTGGAGTCTGAGGTGCAAAGGAAGTCTCCCATGGGCTGCTGGGAGGTTTTCAAGAGCAGAATTGTTATCCAGAGATTTTCAGGTCCTAACCATTAGGGAGAGTAGCATTTCCAAGTCAAAATTATAATCTCTTTCAAAGACAGATGTTTATATTATCTGTACATGTGTTCCACTTATTAGCCTCTTTTTCACTGTTTCATGGCTACAAGGGCTAATAATCTTTCCCTCTTGACATTTAGAAAAGTGCAAAACCTGTGGTGAAGCCACCTGGTACCAAAATCCTGCCTCAGAAGAAAGCAGAGAGTTCCAGCTCTGACTCAAGCAGCTCAGATGAAGAAGCACCAAAGAAACAGCCACCAAAACCAGCAGCACCTAAATCAGGTATGTCTTATTGTGTATCGTGAGTCAAAGTGCAAAACCAAAAAAGCCAGGGCAGGAGTGATGTGGGCTGTAGCTACATGCAAAGACACACGTATTAACAGCAGTCTGAAAATCTGCTGACGTTGCCATTTGCACTCCATTCCAGTCTGCTTCTGATGTAGAATAGGAGTAGAACTGACTGCAAATAAAACATCTGGTCCCAGATGCTGCATTGTTTGCATAAGTAGCTGTAATCAGTAACCTTAATGCTTTCTCTAAGCTTGCACTAGGTTAAAACAATTGCTTTGCAATACTCTCTTAATCTGCCATATTGGCTTCCTGTGATTTTTTTTTTTTTTTTTTTTTTCTCTGTGATACTTCATGCTGAGTATAATTACCCCTTATCTACTGTAGCATATTTTCTAATGTCCCTTTTTGCTTATCTCAGAAGGAAGTAAAGTTGCCCAGGCAGCCACCAAGGCCCTCAATGGAAAAGCAGCAAGCAGTAGCAGTAGTAGTGAAGATTCTGATGAGGAAGAAACTGCACCAAAAAAGGTATATTAGGCTGTCAAAAGCTTTGTGAACACTGTAGAAGTCTAGTAAGACTGGGTTTATCTGTCCTGCAGGGCCTGCAAGATTCTTAGACAAAGGCACAGATGACACAGATGCTGAGCCCAGTGTTTGTGGTTCTTGTACCTTCTCCTTTATACAGTGGGATTATGTATTCTAGCACCTCTTTGTGCATTTGCTGTCTTCCCTAATACCTCCTTACCACTTCCTCTGCTCCTTCCTTTTACATGAAAATATATCACTGTGTCATAACCATATTGTAGTCTTTATTATATGTTCACTTTTGCATTTCTTTTGTGCTTAGCTATTTGTAATTTTGAGTTTCCCACTTGGGAGTTTAAAAATGTTTTCTGCAACACAAAAACAATCAGAGTTGTATTTAATCAGCTATTATTTAATTGCTGTCATTTCAGCTAGTTCTGTGTCCCTTGATCAGAAGAGCCCCTCCTTAGGGATGCACGCAACAGAAAGCAGGAGCAGAGTGGCCAGAAAGATTATGCTCATACGTTTCTTAAAATTTACATTTGAGAACTTTCATTAATCTTTCTCACTTTGTCTTTAAAATTTGCTGTCTTACATGAGATGTAGAGTTAAACACGATCCACATCCAGCTCTTCCCACAAGACTTCTATAACTTACTATTTAATGTGAATGTCTTTTCTTCCTGTGATAAGGCTATTCCCAAGAAATCGCCTCTGCCAAAACCTGCAGCCACTCAAGCATGTCCAGGAAAAAACAAACGTGCCAAAGAAAGTTCCAGTAGCGAGGACTCATCTGACAGTTCAGATGATGAAAAGCCGCCTGCAAAACAAAAGCTGAAGTCTGGTAAGTACTAAATATTGTTGCTGCTACGTGGGAGGAGGATGCTTTCTGCTAGTCTCACTGTCCTGAGAGAAGCATGCGCAGGGCACAGGCAAGTGTTGCCGCACACAGAGTTCCAGGTGGTGGTGGTACCATGAATTGGAAAATACAGTAGCTCTCTTCATGTGTGCTGTTGGGGCTAAGCTTACAATTCAGCTCCTCCCTCAGCAAGGGATGGGGTGTGAGAGAGATTGTGACAGAGACTGCTTGGTTTGCATGTCTTCAATGCAGGTAGCCTCTAAGTTTCTTGCAGGTTTCCTGACTGCTAGGATTTGGGAAGTAATTTGTCAGTGGTTTTGTTATTCTGCAGCTGAAGCAATTTAAGCATTTTTAAGGCTTTGAGAGTTTGTGAGGCGTTTTTTTCCTTTTCCTTTTTTTTTTTTTTTTTTGAAGTATCCAGGGCTACTTAGTTGCAGTCCAACTGATGGGCTAAATGGGCTTCTTCAATACAGTGCTTTTAAGATTCCAGTAGAGAGCTGATCTTTGTGGAGGATCAAGCACTGAAACTGAGTCTGGTTTCTAACTAGAGGATTTGAGAAGGCAGTAAAGGAAAACAGTCAACAATTGATATCTCTATTTGTTGGGGTTTTTGAAAAGTTTTGGCAACACAAACTCCCATTCTTACAAAAGTGCAGAAAAAACTTCTGCAGAGATGGTTGGGTCAGTGAACGCCAAGAGGAGAGTTAAGTTCACAGTAGAGACAGGAGGTAGCAGTAGAGTGTGTGTATCCTTTCAAATAAACAATGAATAAATGGAGCCAAATAGCAGAAGTGCTTTATTCTCACTACAATAAATCTCTCATGTGCTACTCAGAATATTATGCAGGCATCTGAATGCTGTGTCTATCTTTGTAGGTCCATACAGTGCTGTACCACCTCCTCAGGCTACACAGACCAAGAAAGGCCTTGCCAAGGCTCCTGTGAAAAAGGATGAGAGCAGTGACTCTTCAGACAGTAGTGATGAGGCACAGCAGGTGACCCCAAAGGGTGGAGCAGGTATGTTGTGAGGAAAGGACTCTGCAGAGGAAGTACTACATGGTGCAGACAATGTTTTGACAATGTCTTGGATTCCTTGAAAAAGCCGTTTGACTTTAGTCTATGTTGCCATTTGCTTCTCTGGAAACTTCTGAATAATTTGAAGGCATCCCAAACAACACTGGATACGATCTGTGGATCCAAACTATGTGCAGGTTGGAGTATTTTGCACATGTTGGTTTGAAAAGTCATCAGGATCTAGTTTAGCGGGAATAAGCCAGGCCTGTTACTGCAGCTGGCCAGGTACTTGCTTGGCTTCCAGTGTGCTGGCTGAATGACAGGTGCACTGAGGATGGAGCATCTGGAAAAATTTGCATCTTAGGACAAAGGTTTAATGTGGATGTGGCCTTTTAATTTTGAGCTTACTTTTGCAGGCAAAGCAGTAGTAGCTAAAACAACGCCTGTCTCACAAAAAAAAGCTGTGACTACCAAGAAGGCTGAATCCAGTTCTGACAGTGACTCAGGTAATTCAAGACATAGTTTTGGGGTTTTTGTATTAATGGTTTTATTGGCTAGGTTGCTGTATAATAGTGTACCTACTAAGATCCTTAGTATAGAAGCTCAAAAGCTTCACAGTCTCCATATCTAACAAGAATGTGAAGTTGGAAAACAGCAGTGTACTATGCAAAGTGAAGCCTGACCATGAGACACCATTGTGAGACCAATTGGCGAGTGCAGGAAGGTCTGTATATTGCTAGATTGAAAGGGTGGGACATCATGCATATCAGGTTTCTCCAGGAAGGTTAATGGTTATATTTTTTGAGGATCTGAGTCTTGAAGATTTTTGGTTTCTGTTGTCCCATTGTGGTCGGGAGAAGCTTCTGAAATGAAAAACGTCATTGCCATACCAAGTTCAAAATAGACTCAAAAGATGCCTTCTCTTAATGTGACTCCAGAAATGGGGACAATGTCCTTTGTATCTTCTGTTCATCAGGTTTAACTTTGCACTGCTGTATTTCCCATACAAGTTCCCTATGTGCTACGTCTCCCCTCCTAGGTCAGGGTGCTTCAGTTGTGTATCTCAGCATCTCTAGTGCCACAGCAGGGACTGTAGGTGGCAGCCTGTCTGTCTGCAGAAAGCTAGCATTTAGAATGGGTGTCTTCGCATATTCTAGCACTTCAGCAAGTGGCAGCAGTTACGTATTTTCTGGTTTTGTTGCCTAGTTTTTCAAAACCATACAAGGTTTTGATTACTGTTGTTAGTGTTCATAAATGTGGGAATAGATCAGGCTTAGCATTCCAGATTGCTGTGACACACAATACAAAGGCATATTTCTATGCAGGAGTCTCCAGTCCATCCTCAGACTGCTGCTAAACATTTAATACAGGAAATAGAAAGCCTAAGTGAGATACTGCAGGGTTGCTGCGTCAGTTTCTCTGCCTTGTCAGTTTTATCTCCTTGTTTATTCCCTGTTCTTTGATTTTTACCACATAGCTTCTTTTCTTGGTTTCTTCTCCCTGAGCTTGTTCCTCATACCTGTACTTTCTCCAGTCCCTTCTGTACCTCTTTGACCTTATTCTCCAAATATGTGCTTCCTTGTGTATGCGTTAGTGAAAAACTTAAAACTGCATGTTTCCACTGCTTCCCAACAAAGAAGATATCTGGAAAGACAAATGCTGTCTCGACCATCCAGATGTTCATCAAATGCTGCTTAGTGCCAGTTACCTAGTCGCTCAGCCCTTGAGCCACAACCCCTTTTGATTTTCACTTCCCATGAGCTCTATACTTACACCAGAAGTTCAGTCACTTAAAGAGCATTCTTTTTGTGTTTGTGTTTAGATTCTAGCTCTGAGGATGACAAGAAGAAGGTAGGGAATAAACTCCCAGCTAAACAACCTGTGCTGAAGAGTACTTCGAAACTAGCAAAAGTAGCTGTCAAGCCTGGACAAGCAAAGAAAAACTCCAGTTCTTCCTCAGACAGCTCAGGTACTGGGGTAGGAGAAAAGGAAAATTTCCACATGCATGTTGTGCTTGCTCAGACATCTGTGTTTCTAGGCAGGGTATGAGAGTGCAGTTGGACAGGAATACCTGTGGCAGTATTGTTTCAAGCAGCTGATGAAGTGCATTGTGTATCAACATTGAATCTGTATGTTAGCTTTATGTTCAAGGAATGGGGCTTAGCCTTGATTATTTTTTTTCTTTCCATTCTAGATTCTGACAAGAAGGCCCCTGTGAAGCCCACAACTAAAGCAGCAACCCCTGCAACAAATAAGTCACAAGCTGTCACAAAGAAAACACAAAGTAGCTCTGATTCAGATAGCAGCTCCAGCAGTTCTGACAATGCAAAGAAGAAGAAAGCCACTCCAGCTAAATTAGCTGGCAAAGTGGGTAAGCCAGTGTCCAAACCTTCTACCCCAGCTTCCAAAGCAGACAGTTCTGACACTGATAGCTCAAGCAGTGAAGAAGAAAAGAAGCCAGCAGTGAAACCAACCTCCAAGTCTACAGGGACAGCAAAAGCAACTGTGGGGAAGAAGGCAGCTGCTTCTAGTAGTAGCAGCTCATCCGATAGTTCCAGTGAAGAGGATGAGAAGCCCAAAAAGGCAGCAAAAGGGGCCCAGAGCAATTCTAAGACTGCTGTCTCCACAGAGAAGGCAAAAGCATCCACACCAGCAGCAAAGAACGTGAAGTCTAAGCCAGCTGATGGCAGCAGTAGCAGCAGTGAAAGCAGCTCTGAAGAAGAGACTAGAGAAGTCAATGGAGGTATTACCTATAGTCTGCCAGGTACCGTTACTGAGCTGAACATAAATGAGAATCTTTCTTAAACAATATTGAGTCTAGTCTCTATGTGCTACTAGATTATGCCATCTGGTGCAGTACTGAGAAGGAATGGCTTGTTTTTCATTTGGTGTGATCCTTTTTGTCTATTGCGTATCTGCTGGCAATAGAATTTATGGTAAAGTTAGGTACACTTCTGTACAGTTGTCAGTTGCCATATGTGGATGCATATGTTAGTGACTGTTAGTGACAGCAAGGCAGAGTGCTGGAGGACATTGTGTTGAGTAGGACACCATGGATAATGTCCCAGTGCACAATCTCAATCTTTTTTCCTCCAGGAGAAAAACAGCTTTGAATGCACTAATGATTTGTGCAAGTGCATACTGTAAGGCTTCAAGAACTAGTACATTTTAAGAAACAGAACTTCAAGTGCACTAAATCTTAAATATAGAGGTACCCTATTCCACAAAATTATCTGTCTCCATTAGGCTAGGATGGCAAAGTCCTTGCTGACCCAGAATGGCTATTAGTGTCTGTTATAGCAGTCTGTTTTCTGGGTGAGATAATGCAGGGACTGGTTCTCTCTCACACGTGTCAAAATTGGGTTTGCATTCTTGGGGAGAGATGCCATTACCTTTCCCAATACTGCAGTTACTTCCTTTGAAGTTTTGCTGTTCTACATCTCACAGGCACAATCGGGAAGAAACAAAAGAGGAAAGATGCTCAGGAGCCAGAGACACCACACAGTAAAAAGGCAAAGATCAAAGCCAAAACACCGCACACAGTTCCCAAAGTGAAGCGGGTGAGTGAGCATGGACTGTGGTGACTGCAGCCAGAGGCATTTCTGCTTCCTGAGCTGTTTGGGGCTTTGGGGGGTGGTTGGTCCCACAGCTTTAATTGTAGTTTTGCTACTTCTTCAAGCACTTGAACCTTGTCTGGAGAACCCTAGGGCGTGCACGTGTGTGCATAGTATTATTGTGGCAAAGGTTGATTGGATGTGCTTGCACAGGAGCATCCCTGAGCCACCTGATCTGAAGAAGGAAAAGAATTATAAACCTGAGAAAGATTAAGGTGACATGAGCAAGACTCTATATTTGCAAGGTGAGGTTGTCACTATGTGAATGTTGTGTGTGTATGCTCTACTCTATCTCGTTTTCTTTCTCTTTAACAGCCAGCCTCTCCATTCCGCCGTGTAAGGGAAGAAGAAATTGAGGTGGATGCCCGTGTTGCTGATAACTCATTTGAAGCAAAGGTAGAGTTAGGTATTGCCCACTACGGTGATGCCTCTCCCCAGCAAATACTGGCCGAGCAGCCTTGGTGTGCCTGTGCGGAGCTTTTTTGGTGGAAATGTTTTCCACCAGGAGGTGCTGTTAAGTGTGTGAGCACTGGCAGAAGGTGCATGGGAGGGTGGTATCAGCTCCAGTGTTAATGGAGTGTGCTGGGTATGGTTAAGTGCAAAGCATTGCCTTGACTCTTTTGGGTAGTGACCTGAATTTCTTTTTCCTCTCCCCCTTCAACTCTCACAGAAAGGAGCAGCTGGTGACTGGGGTGAGAAGGCTAACAATATCCTCAAATTCACTAAAGGCAAGTCTTTCCGCCATGAGAAGACAAAGAAAAAACGAGGCAGCTACCGTGGGGGCACTATATCAACCCAAATCAATTCTGTCAAGTTTGAAAGTGACTGAGAATGTTTCCTTTGGAATTCATAAACCATCTGCTCACCAGAATGGCCTGGATGGGCATGTGAACATTATGAACGTCAAGCCTGCCTGGAATGCTACCTCCCCATGCCCATTGTGGGTCAGGCAGCTCCAGTGTAGGGATGTGGGAGAATGGTTGGCTGTTTCCCCCTTTTGTTTCTAATTCTGGTTTAAGCCCCTAATTTGAAACCATCCTTGATCTGGTGTTATTGACACCACTAGGGTGACTCTCCAAGACTTAAATTTTCTGTGGTCTTATTTTAAAAGGCTGGCAGTGATGTTATTTTATTTTTTTAATTTCTTTTTTCATTTCAATTTCCTGCCAATCTAGTAGAAAAAAAGAAAGTAATTCTTCTGCATCTTAACCTCCCCCTTTTTCAGTCAGTTTAACTGGGATACCTGTGAAATGGCAAGTATTGTAACTTGGTTTTGGTTAGTTACTGTAAAAGCAGCAACTGATTTGAAGCCTTTGGCTGTAATCCCTACCCCAGCTGACATTTCAAGTTCACAGTTGTAGCATGACAGGGTTTCTCTATTCCGTTTCTTTTAATGGTGTCACCTTCCAATAAGTTCCCACCTTCCTCTTCTTTACACTCCTGTTGAGGCCACTAACAAGAGTACTTAGAGAAGCAGAGTCTAAATACACCTTAGTAGTTGAGTATCTGTTGCTTGCATTTGGAAGTTGTGGGCTATTGTTAGGAAGACTAAGGTCTATAGTACTGCTGTGGCACTCCTTGATGACACTTTGGGAATGTAGCTGGGGAGTGGAGATGTTCAGAAACTCTTGACTGTATGGAGATTGTGACATTTGGCTTGGTGGGAGTGGCTAAGGGGGCAGAGGAGATAAAGCCACCTTTTCTACCCAGCTTTGTTTTTTTTCCATGTGTTTGTTTCAGAGGCTCTGACTGCACTGTGGCGTTACTCCTTGTTTTTTCTGGACATAAAACATGCCAGCTTATGCTTACTCCCAGCAGTGTGCTGTGCAGCTTGTTAGGAGTCAAGATGAATGTATCATTAATGCCTTAAACTTCTGGTTTGGATCACTTGCTCTTTGAGCTGTTTTCCATCTGTCAGATCCCTCTCAAGGTAAACTGCATTTCCCCATAGCACTGGGGCAAATAAAGACTGGTGCTATAAGGTTTGAACATGTGCATGTTTGATACAAGGAGCCTCAAACAAGTTCAACAGTTTGCAGCCTAAACAGATACCATGGGCAACTTGAGATAATATAATGGCTTACTGCTGTTGAGAGGAGGGCTTGCTTTCCCTGTAGTTGTGTGACTGCCTCCTTATTTCTGGTGCAGTTTGCATCTCTAGAAAATGGTTCCTCCAACTACATTTTTTCCCCTGTTAGGTAATTAACCCTGTTAGGGTTAATTTTAGTGGTGGAGCAGTCTGCTGAGCCCACAGCCAGTATGAATCGAATGGTGGTAGTGCATGTTTGGGAAGCCGGGGTAGAGGGCTGTGAGAACTGCTACCCCATCTCATGGAACTTCCACCCACCGGGTGAGGTTATGCAGGGCCTGATTTCCATGTTTCCGTTCCCTCCCCAGAGAGTGACAATGAGAAGAGCCCTGTTGTTACAGGAAGCTACGTTTGTGTGCAAAGCAGTGTCACCTAATTGAGGGTTTAGATGAGTCTTGATGAGCCACCCACATATACATGAGCTGCAACTTGTTCCAGTGAACATTTTTCAGGACTTCTCTGGCTTGCACAATCAGTTTGGTGCCTGAATTCTAGGCTACAGTGCAGAGGGGTCCAGGAGGCCACAGTTATTACAAGAAATTAAGGTTTAGAGGCCAAGGGAAGGTGGAAGATGTATTTTCTATCTGGGAATCTGAACATCATCTTGTTTGTGATTTGTTACTTGCCCTCTTTATCAGAACTTACATTTGGAACTCTTAAACTTTTAAGAAACTTCTCTGTTTTGGGGGTATTTTAAGTCTAAGAATTTTAATGTGTCAGAAAAATAAAGATTGATGCTTTTGTAATCTGAGTGAATCTGGTAGTTAAAGGTGTGCAACAGCAGGTGGGAAAAGGGCTGAGGTAATGTACCACGGTCTCTCCATCTGTCTACAGCTTACTGTCTGCCTAGTTTTATGCTTATGTGCATATAACAGGCCTTCAGAAGTGCAAGGTGGCCTGTGCAGCTGGCTGTAGAGTGACTGCAAGAAATCTGGATAAAACTAGAAAAATGCTTGCTTATATCAAGACAAACTGAGGCTGTTCAACTGCCCGTCGGAATACCTGGTTAGCTCTTCTCAAATACTGCTGTCAAAACAGCTGTGTGGCAGCTGGCAATGTAAGTAGCACCAGCCTATGGGAATAAGGAATTAAAGGCATAACTGAAACATTCTGTATATACCTAGTGCAAAGAAGTAATTTCCTTGTCCCCTTAGATGTCTTCCTCTGTTGTGGCCATGTGCGCAGGGAAAAGAAACTCCCTAATACGCAGGGCCTGGTGGAGGTCTTGTGTGCTGTAATGCCTATTTTGACCCTTTCTGCTATGCATATGTGGAAAGGTTGGGAAGAATCACCAGGCAGATTCGGCTGTCAGCTGAGTGTTAACCAAGGCTTTTTGTCATAGCCTTCCACATCAAATGTGGTGGTGTAGGAGAAGGTGTAGTGCTACCTGAAGTTGCAGTAGCAGATGCACAGAATGTCATTATCCTTGCTGGAGATCAGTACATGACTGAGCAAGTGTGACAGGTGCTGGGGTGGCGGGGAATGCTCTCTGAGATGCTCAGAGCTGTGTGATCTTCCATTTGCTTTGACGCTCCTAGGGGAAAACTTTCACAAGCTTTTGCAGCAGCTCAGGCTTAAACGTACATCTCTAGTGCAGTCCTGGTGTGAAGGAAACGCCTCATGGAGCACTTAAGCCCAGTTTCCCAGTGCATTAGTGCTGCTGTGGTTTAATGCTGGAGCTGGCCTAACAGGACATCCCCTCTGGCATGTGGTGTACTTGTACGTGTGTCCCTAGCGCCCTAATTCTCCCAGCGCCGTCCTTTCCATTTTGCTGTCCTGACTGATCTGGGCAGTCCCCTGTCCTGGCCCTGTGGACGTCTGAGCAGGGTCCGGCACCGGTCACTGGAGAGGTGGTTTGGCGCCCTTTTGACACCGTCCCAGGAGGAGCCACAAGTGGCAGCTGCCGGGTGCTGTCCTCCTGCCCGCTGCAACTGCGGAGCGGCGGAGCCGGCTCTCCGCGCTCCCCGTGCTGACTGATCCGCCCTGCCTTTGGCTCGGCCCGGCGGGGCGGCCCCTGGGTGCGGCCCGGGAGCCGGTGCTGCGCAGCCCGCCCCCCTCCCGCCCCGCGCCCGCTGCCGGTCGGCCTGAAAGAGGAAGGCGGGGACGATTGCTCCGCTCCGCTCCTTTCCTACCGCCGCGCCGAGCTTCTCTGTGCCGCGACTGGGGCCACGCTGCCAGAGGGACTCGCTGCAGGTGGGTATCGGCACTGCTGCCACCGGCGGAGGAGCCCCGAGAGGGAGGGCGGTCCGGGAGGAGCCGGCACGGGAGCGGCTGCGGCCGGTGCTCGGCAGCCCCATCCTGCCGGGGCAGCTCTCGGCCCTGTAGTGCCGCGCTGACTCCCTGTAGGGGCATCCGCTGCTGGTGAGAGCACGGCCGAGGGTTGCGACGTCTGTCCCACGGTCCGGCCCCGCTGCCGTGCGAGGGAGAGGGGGAGGAAGAGGGGAGAGGGCGCCCCCGGGCCCTCCCGGCACAGCAGGGTCGCGGCTGCGCCGGCGGCTGGCGCAGTGCGAGCAGTGGGTGCCGGGGCTTGTGGCCCCGCGGGTGCTGCGCTGCTCCTGGCCGTGCTCTGCGGGGGACCCTGACGGGTTGTACTGAAGTTCTTGAGCTAATGGCAGAGGCAGCTGAACGCGTCTCTGATGCTGGGGAGGAGAAACGGGAACGGGCTGAGCTTCCAGCCCTCAGCTTGGCCTTGGCTCTGCCAGGATGCGTGTGAGCAGCCTGGGTAACTGCAACAGGGCTACTGAAGGCCACGAGTCAAGCATCTGCTTAACTGCACAGGATCAGAGTCTTGGCACCTGAGTAAATGTTCAAAGAGCTTTTGTGTAACTTGCTTCATCTTCCTGCAGGAGATTAGATCTCAGGAGCGTATTCCCTCTCCTGCTCTGCCTCCTCATCTTACACATCCCTCCTCAGCCTTTGTTTATAGCAGCTTGGCCAGGTCTCATTCCTCCAGTGTGCTCAGAGCCAAGGAGCTCTTTGGTTTGGTCTTGGGTTTGTTGTTTTTTTTTTTTTATGTGAGGGTAGCAATTGCTTTATTGAAGATAAGACTCATTTCTGGCTCCTCTACTTCTATAATTCTGTCAAATGTGATCAGACTCGTCTGTCAGGGCTTTATCAATCCCCAGCGCTTCCTACACAAGGTTTCACAACCTTCTGGGGTGTTTAATGACTTTTCTTTTAATGCGGTGCTTCTCTGTAGAGCAAAACTGAAATGACAGAGCAGTAAATGGAAGGCTCTTCTCCTCCGCACTCCTCTTGATCACTTCTCTAAAGACTGGTGCACTTGTATTTCTCCAGTCTTCTTTGCAGTCTCAAGAACTTGTTCAACTTGACTGTTGTACAGGCATAACCCCTTCTTAAGACCAGAATGTGCACTGAACTGTCGTGTGCTCTCACTTCAAGGTCTGTGGATCACATGGATATTTGGAAATGGCCCCAAGCCTTTTTGTCTCTTGCGTCCAGGGATTACAAATAAATGCTTCCACACTGCAGACATGAGACCCTCACAAGCAGCACAGCCACTCATCAGCTGCTTCTAGATTGCAACTGTGTTGCAAATGAGGATGTCCTTTTGGATATCCAGAAGAACTTGCTCCTGCAGAGCACAGTGGTGTCCCTTTGAAGAGATACCCAGGAAGCCTGTGGATGTGGAGTGGGGGGAATCTCTCTTACCACGTAGACAGATTTAATCAGTGATGAGAGGCCACATGGGGAAGCAGATGATGGTGTTTGATACCATCCCCATCTCAAGTTCATGGGGATGTATGTAGTTTAAAATGCCTTGACAAGCATCCAGATCTTCATTTATTTTCTCGGTTGTTATGAATCAGTATTTTCTTTAGTACCATGATTCCCTGGCTGTGATCTATGGAATGCCAACTTCCTGCTGGCCCACAGAGTCCACCTTGCCTGTAGAGATTCCTCAAAAAAAACTCTGATGAGCGAGGAAGGATGTTGAAGATGGCTCAGGGTCCCAAAAGTTTGGAACTGACTGGGGACTTTGTCCAAAGCAGATGAGGATGAGCAGAGCACTTCTGATGCTGTTGTGTGGAAGCAGTAGCACCAAGCGTGGTGCAAAGTATGAGTTATTCTGATGCATGCCTGATCGTTGCTGTGGTTGTTCCCTTTGGTCTTTTGTGGATCTGGGCTTTCTTCATTCTGTGTTTTTCTTGGGGGCCACTATGAAGATGCAGAAAGAAGAATAGTAGAAAGAAGTGGTGTTTGGAGCAGACCATGTCTGTGCACTATTCACTCTGTGTGTGAACAGTGTTTTAAAAAACACAGGGCTGTAGGCTACTTGGGGAGGCTTATATTTGAAGACAAAGGGTTTCTTTCTTGTTCATTGTTTTCTATACTAGAATAGTAGTACTAGTATACTGTAATGCTAACATTGTATGCCATAACAGTAATATTAGTATTTTAGTGTTATTGTTATTCACCCAGGTGACTCTGGTGAAGCAGGAGTCTGTGATAATCCAAAACCAGAGCACAGAAACCCACCAAGTACTGGGTTGGATGTGATTGATGGTTAGACTCCACTGCTTCAACACATGCTTTATTAAGTTTACTTTATACAGCATTTTATCTTCTAGGATTTTACTAGAGATTCTCCTGGGCAGCTCCTGCTTGTAGTGCAACATCTTCCTGCAGTGGCAGAATTGCTCTCGGAGCTGCATACCTGCTTGCATGGAAGTTTGGCTTCCATAAATAAGCCACAGCTGGGTTGGCTGTCATCAGCCTGATGGTAGCAGATGGTCCTGTTTTTTCTGGAACATACCCAACAGATGAGGCAAACTTTTGTTTCTTATTCCAGGAATAGTTTTGAGCATCCAAGTGAAGATGCCTTTTCCGTTTGGCTTCAAATGAATTGTGCTGCTTTGCTAACTATTGAGAAGTTCACAGTGCAAACATTTCTTCTTACTGTGGGCAAGAGCTGGATAGAGACTAGAACGCAGGAGGGGAAGTAATTCAGCCCCATGAATATGGGCTTCCAAGTCCTAGGCAGGAACTACATAATACAAAATGCTGGAGGAGAGGCAGAAATGTAAACAGCAGGGTTCTTGCTTTGAAGTCTGTTCACTGCCCTTTCTTTGTGGGCTTCTCTGCCTAGACTGCTGGCAGAGGTCTTAGTACTTCAACCTAGTAAAAGGCACTGGGATTAAAGAAACCCCTATCTTTAGAGCTCTAGTTGTTCAATTACTTCACTTTAGTTAAATTGATGTTACTTTCAGTTAAACTGATGTTATTTTCCATCAATATCAAAGTCGTACCATGCCAAACATGTTAAATGGGGCAAAATCAAGGACAGATTTTGCTGCAGTAAGATGTTTCGGGGGGGGGGGGGGGAAGCGTGTATCAGAGGGCTGCTTTCTCTTTGCTCCTTTTCTGTTGCTCTGTGGCACAGGCTTTATTAACAGTTTTCTTGAACCTTGACTTCTGTGTGTTGGTGCTAACTGTGCTGTTAGTGGGATTGCTCTGCGCAGATCAGCCAGTCAGCTTGGCTTTACTGGGTGCTTGCAATGAAAACAGTGGGAAGGGTCTATTCCCTCTTTACAAGCCTTCTCCTATAAATACTTATTTCTTGCAGGGTTTATGTGACTTAGCCCCTAGTCTAGGACTTCCAGATCACAAGCAAGGAGGTGGTTATGTCTGCTTTGCTCTCAGATCTAGTGTGGGATCTGTCCTTTACTTGGATTCCGCACCTCTCCTGAGGCACAGGCTGTGAATTCACCTCCCCGCAGAATTGATTTCCCATGCTCAGTGGTTTGGAGGTTTCTGTTGAAGACCACCTGAACTCCCATAGCCCGAGGGCTGGGCTGGAGCCAGCACCCCAGCTGTGAAACGTGCTGCACTGGCCACAGCACCTGTTCTTGGTAGAGGATCCTGCTGGAAAGCTCATGGGGTGGCTTTGTTGTTCAGTGTTGGTAAAAGATGAAGTAGAGAAGTGAGCATGTGGATTTTGAGCCCTCCCTCATCTAAGCCGTTTAGCCCTTGTGTGCATAAGGTCACTTTGCTATCAATCTGAGGTCCTAATAGTGACTAGTTGCTGAACAAGGGACAGAGAGCGGAGTATTGCCCTTTGAGCTGATAGTTATGCCTTCATTATATCCCAGGAGCACTGAAAAGCACGATGTGCCTGGGTAGAGCCTGCCTGATGTATCTAGCACAGATCTAGGTCTGGAGCTGTGGCCAGGGTACCCCTCTGGCTATAGACACACCAGAGATCTCTGGTGGTATTGGGCTGAAGTAGGAAAAAAGGTCCCTTCCTGCAGCCTGGCATCCTCTCACCACTTAGGAAGATTTACAGCCTCTCTTGTTGCCTGGATAGGGAGAAGGGGTTCCTGAGCCAGCACCTTTAGGGATTGCTCCTAATGCCGTTAGGGATGAAGCAGTCAAAACAGGTTGCCAGCCTCCTGTGTCAGCACTGCCCCTGGCCTGAGCGCCAAGTTAGACAACTTACTTGTCATTTGGATTTTGGTAGCCCCTAGAGGGTCCTGGCAGAGCTGAGGGTCTCAGCAATATCTTGCACACAGGTCCATGGCAGGCCATGGCCTTTGCTGAAGATGGGTGACAAATTTTTTTCTTTAAAAAACTATTCCTTTTGCCTGCACTGTTTCTTTGCCTTTTACTTGTTGCCCAATGATAAAACACACACACACACACACACACACAAAACCACTTCTTCTGCTCCTCTCAGCACAGTTATGCATGTGCATGACCCACCAAGTGCCCCAGGACAAGTCTATACCTGCTCTTGTCATGGGGCCTATCCTGAGCTCCCTGCTGACCTGGAGCAGTACAGGGCTGCCATTCCTCCTTCTTTCCCTCCCCTGAAAGCTGCATATTCCCTCTGGATCTGCTGTGCGATCTCATAGCCAAATGCTGATGCTGAGCAGGATAAATCCCCTTTGAGCCTCTTAGATAAGCTGAGAACTAGACCCAGCTTCATGGGATATAGCTCTATGGTAGCCAGCTCTGCTGGTATGGGCAGGAGGCAAGATGTTGGACAGATTCTTATTTCCTTGCAGGGCTTTTGCTGTCTTCTTTCCAGCCCATCACCTTTGTCTCCATCCTCCTGGAGTTCTTGCTCTGTGGATCCAACAACCTCCTTGGTATCTGCTAGCATTTCTCATATTTCTTATCACTCCTGCTGGCACAGCCCAGGGTGGGAAAGGTGGGAGACCAAGCACTAGGAAGAGTTGTCTTTGAAATAGGGGAAGGTCTCAGCCAATGGCTGCTCTGTTTCTTTCCCATGTCCGGTCCCCACATGGAGCAAGAGAGCAATGGGGAAAGAGTATGTCACTTTTACCAGCCCCCCATGCACTGTCTCTGGCCAGAGATATCCAGCTGCTGAGGAAGGTCTGAAGATTGTATTTAGCAGCATCTTATCCACTGCTTTTTTTCCTGCCTCTTAATTGATCATGCAATAGCGGAGAGGCTGGCAGAAAATCTTGTACCAGATTCTGCTCTACCACATCCCTTCAGCCCCCCTGCGCTCCAGGCCTTGGCATGTGAGGCCATCCAAAATCCACTTACAATTGTTCCCATTGTAACCTCTCCTCCCCCCTCCCTTCCCAGCATGTCTGAACTGGGTCTTCAGGACATGGCTCTGCTTCTGACCGTTCCCAAATAATTATCACATAATTCTTCTCCCAAAATAATGCAAGGTGTGGGTGAGGTGCGTTCGCTTCCAGTGATGTAGCAACATCCCTTACACAAGAGAAATGTTGGGTGTTTCACCAAACCGGGAGTCGGATGACAGCAGCAGGAGTGTGACTAAGGGACATCGGTGTGCCACAGCTCTAGCATTATCTCTGGGCTACTTTCTGGGTTTGCCTTCTTTCAGTGCATCGGTATCCTGGCACCTGCTTTCCCTTCCCATCTCTTCCCTGGAGCCTTCCCATAGCTAATCTTCACTGGAGAAGCTCTCCATCCAGACCCCTGCTGGGATTGGGGTTCATCTCAAGGGTCCTGCTGTAATCTGGGCTCACTCCTACCCTGTCTGTGCTGAACAAGGTGGCCTTGCAAGGGCCGAAGCCAGAGTGTGCATCTCGGCATTCCCACCAGGCTCTGCAGGCCTCCCAGTGAGCTTGTACAGACATCAAGGGCCCAGAGGGAACCAGCCGTTCTGGCTGCACAGAAATAGAAATGAAATCCAGCTGTGCTGGTTCTGTAGCAGTAACTGGGGGTTGAGCAGCAGATGTCTGCTGGTGCTGTGAGCCAGCAGAGCTCCTCCAGCCACTCTTCCTCTAACCTTCTGCAAGTCAGTCTGCTAGTGTTTGAGCCTTAGGAGCACAGAGAGGAGATCTTGAGATTCTGGAAAACACACTGGTGTTTGACTTTGGTTTTGTTGTTTGTTTTTGGGTGGGTTGTTGGTCTTTTATTTATTTATTATTTATTTATTTATTATTTTTGTGGCTTTTTTGTTTATTTTTGTTGTTGTTGGGTTGTTATTTGCTGGTTTTGGGGTTTTTCCAGTGATGAATTCCAGACGTCTGTCCTCTGCCAGTTCATGAGCTTCTGCTTGGAACAGTTCAGGCTGCTAGTTGCCCAACTATGTGACAGAGCATTTCATACTATATTAATGGCTTGTTTCTCTCCTTGCAGGGATGAAGATGAGGAAGGTGCTGCCATGCCCTGCTGCTGTTCTCTTCCTAGTGGCTGCGTCCACTCTGGAGCTATCTCACTCTGCCAAGGTCCTGATCATGCCCACAATAGTCTTTGACAGCCACTTACGAGTCTTCATGCGAGTGGCAGAGGCATTGACTGACCGGGGCCATGACCCTGTGCTGCTACTTCATGAGGGTCGGGATGTGGAAACCTACCTGCCTGGCTTCCGTGTGCAGAGGTACTGGGGTATCTTCAGCACAGAGAGTGCAGATGCCTGGGTACAGGAGAAGATAAAGCGTGTCTTCCAGGGGAAGATGACCTCTCTGGAAGTGTTTTCCTTTTTGGAGAAGTACCTGGAGAACTGTGACCTGGTGCTGGGAAACTCTACCCTTCTGCAGAAACTCCAGTTTGAGAACTTTGACCTGCTGTTGGTGGACCCTAATGAGATGTGTGGCTTTATCCTGGCCCACATCCTCCAGGTGAAATATGCTGTGATCTCCACTGGTTTCTGGTTCCCAGCAGAGATTGGTGCTACTTCTCCCATTGCCTATGTCCCTGAGTTCAACTCCCTGATGACAGACAGGATGGGCTTCTTTGGTAGGACTTGGAATCTCCTAGTCTACATGATCACTCGTGTGGCTACAAAGCTGGTCATCCTGCCTAAGTTTGAACGTCTCATGGAGAAGCATAAGGTGGAGCCCAAGGTATCCATGTTGGACCTTGTCCATGGAACTAGTCTCTTCTTCCTCTGTAATGATGTGGTGCTGGACTTCCCCCGTCCAACGCTCCCCCATGTCATTTTCACAGGAGGAATCCTCGCTGAGTCTGCAAAGCCCCTTCCAGTGGTAAGTGCAGGAAAGCTTTGAGCTGTGATTGCACATTAACCTGAGGAGTTATGCAATATAAATCATCTTTTGAAGATCCTTGGAAAAGCTTGGAAGCCCCAGGAGTATGGAAAGCTTCTGTGTTTTGGTGCTTGGGTACAGCAGGGAGACAGAGCACCTCGTGGGGTTGCAGGGAGAATGTAGAATTAAGTTGTCCAACCTGCAGTGGGATGTGGCTTTCCTGTCCATGTAAAATAGTGTCTGAAAGTCCAAAATTGGCCATGTTGTTCCTGGGACTTGATCATGAGTAATTTGTTTGTTCCTATATTTGAAGCAGAAATGGGAGGACCAATTATTCTTCATTGCTTCATCAGATGATGTTCAATCCAGAATTTCCTTGTTAATCCTATTTCTCACAGGGTGTTTCTGCCCTTGAGTTTGTAGTCTTAAGAACCCATAGGGGAGATCTGTGCATGTTCCCTCATCAAATTCAACGTGAAATCCCAAAGTGTACAACATTTAAGTATATTATCCTCTTTTTCTCAAGGTCCAGCCCTAAGGGAAAAATTCCCAGGCATTCTGGAGGCTTTCTCTGGCCTGCACCTTACTATCCCCAGTAATAAATTCAGAGGCATAAGCTCTTAAAGCCTCCAACTGAAGACAATATTGAACCAGAGGAGGACCTGTCTGCCATTCCTCCCATTGCCTTACCACTTTCACAAACAGTGAGGGGAACTAAACCTGGATAATAACACACAGGCAGTCAGGTTGATCCTGGTGTTCTGATATTAAGATTAAAGTTTCAAATTATTAGAGGCCTATCAAGATCTCTGATGGCAGCTTTAATTGAGACTGTGGGTGCTAACTTTTTCCCAGCTAAAAGCAAAAAGTTAGATCAGATGCTTGAGAACAGAAGTTCTCCTGATATGTGTGGCTGCACATCACCCTTTCCCATGTGGCACAGCATGCAGGTAATGCAATGCACGTAGGGTGCTCCAGAAGCTGTATCAGAGAGTGGCTGCCTCACAGCTCTTGCAAAACGCTGGCTTGGTCCAATCTGCCCATGTACATGCCCGCCTTATAAAGAAGGGAGTTGTCTGCTGGGGCATTACTCATGTGCTTCACAGCTTCCAGAACAGACCCCAAGGCACCTAAGGGAAGAATGGTGTAGATAAATCCGGAGCCCTGCAGTAGGCAGTGCCTGCCATGCTAGCAGGTAGGCGTGTCTCTGTCAAGGTTATAGGATGCCAGCAGAAGAGAGGGACTCCCTAGGTCTAGGGGTAGCATAAGGAATGTCCCATTCCGAACTGGAGCAGAATTATGTAATTAAGGTGGTTTTTTCTTCCTATTTGAAACAGTATGATTGTGAGTTCCTCTAATTAGGACTCAATGAAATATTAGCTATGTGTTTGAGAGATGGTGAGAACTTTTGGTGGACAGCCATGCTTCCCTAGCAACTTTAATGGTGTTTCTGAAAGAAAAATATTTAAGTCCCAATTGTAATGGATAATGTAATAATCTGGGTTATGAATAATTTTATATAGAAAAGTAAAACTAGCACTTTGTCTTCTGCAGCAGTTTTAGTGGTTTTTTTGATCAAAGGATGTGAAACTCAAGAGAATGGAGAAACCAAAATCCCTTCACTGGAAACTTACGGTTCTTAGTTGTTGGGTTGTTTTGGGGCTTTTTAAACATTTCTGCAAAGATAAGTTTGAGTTCCTGAAGCATACAACAAAGGACAGATATCCCCAGAGAATAACACCAAGATGTGCTTTGTGACTCTTCTGTACTATGATCCCCCAACCTGTAGGCTACTATTAATAAGATTTCTTAATTAGTCATCCAATTTTTCTGCTTTAATAACAGGGAGAACTATTTCTTTTGCCCTTCATGTTCTTCTATGGTGTTTATTTCAAGGAAGTATTCATATTCAAAGCCAGATTTTATGAAACTTTCCTAAAATGCTTCTGGCTGTGATACATGGGAAACCTGAACCAGCATAGAATCCATAATGAGAAATAGGCTCAGCTCAGCCTGGAATAAAAGGGAATAATCTGTGTTTGCTCCACAGCAGCTGTGGTGGCTGACTTCTTCTCCCTGCAGCCTTCTGGTCCTGGTTGAAAAAGTGCATTCTCTGTCCTGGATACACACCTTCTTTATATAGCCTATAAACAAAGGACAAACAACTGTGGGTTTTGCTGAAGCTGTAGCTACCTCTCTGCCGAGTGACCAGAAAGCTAAATCTGCTACTTGCAAGCAGCTATCAAGGATAAGTAGAAGTCTCCTGGCAAGATGAGAAAACCTTCTGCCACCTCCAGGAGGCTTTGCCATTGGAGAGTTTGTGGGGAATCTCCAGCCAGGTACTGGTCCTGACTCTGCCTGTGTGGTGTTTTGTCTGTTGTATCAGCCTACAGCTAGAGATCCTGACAAGCCTCCTGCCTGGAGGATGGAAGATCCCCTTCCTCTTTTTATCCCCATTACCTTCTCAGCTCTGGCTGCTCCTGTGTGGGCCTGATGTTTTCAGAGCTGTATTTGCCAAATGGTAATTGTGTTGCCTCCAAAGCAGGAGGAAATGCTGCGAAATGCCAGTTTTGGACAAACACCTCCCTGCAAGCTCCCAAGCCAAGCAGTTGCTCAAGTTATTTCTGCTTGGCTGGGTGCAGAAATCACAGTGGTTCTTGTCTGTTGCCTGGTGAAAGCCATGTAGCTTTGTGCTCCAGGTGGATTTGGCTTCATCCTCTCTGTAGACAGCTTTCTACTGGCAGAGGCAGCAGTGGGAAGAGCCTTTCTCCAACAAGACTTCAAGGCAGCTGTGTGTGCTTTGCCCACAGGGTCTGCGTCTGTGGGTGGAAGCAGCAGATGCGGGTGTTGTTGTTGTCTCCTTTGGCATTGGGATCCGAGCTCTTCCAAGTGATTTGGTGGAGAAGATGGCTGGCGCATTCGCTCGCCTCCCGCAGAGGGTGGTGTGGAGGTAAGGAGGGAATAGGATTCTTTTTAACTCTGGTTGGATGAAAATCAGTGTTGAGGGGTTATTCATCTCAAAACACAGATTGGCTTTCTATCTCTTAATCTGATTGAATTTACAATTGTTCTCTGTGTGTCTCCCTTCCCCCCCCGCTTTATCTCCTCCCACAGATACTTTGGGGAAAAGCCAAAAAACCTGGGTGAGAATACACTGATGATGGGGTGGCTGCCCCAGAATGACCTGCTAGGTAAGGCTGGGTTCTGTATGTGTGTGTGTGTGTGTGTGTGTGTGTGTGTATGCCACTAGCAACATCCCTGGAGATTAGCCCAAACCACAGCAAAGGTGTATAAGGCCACCAGCACCTTTGTGGCTCTAAGTCTGTTGCATGTTGTGAATCTGATCTGTACAAAACATGGTCCTCTTCTAACACCTGCTTGAAGCTGCATCTTGGCCCCTATCTCCCTCCTCCTCTGGGTGGTACTAAGCAAGTTTTGGGCTGCCGAAAGCCAGGTGTGTTCCCAAATGGTAACATCTTGTCTACTCAGCATGCCTGGTTTTTCCTAAACCTACAAGAGTGCTGTGTGTTGAAGCCACAGTAGCCCTGTTTCAGTGTGGAAGGCACTGACTTGCTGCTGTTTTGTTGCCTGCAGGTCATCCCAACGTGAAAGCCTTCGTCAGCCACTGTGGGATGAACGGTGTATTTGAGGCGATTTATCACGGTGTGCCAGTGGTGGGATTTCCTTTCTATGGGGACCAGTTTGACATCATGACCAGAGTGCAGGCAAAGGGCATGGGTATCCTCATGGACTGGAGCAGTGTAAAAGAAGAGGATCTTTACCAGGCTGTCGTCACAGTTATCTCTGACCCCAGGTGAGGCATCCAGAAGCATTGAGGTCTTCCTTGGTACAGACCGTATGTAGGGACCACTGTTGTGTTGATCCCTACACAGGCTGTGGTGACTTCTGGACCAAGCAGAGTTGCAAGCATTGCTTAGCTGGCCAAATGTGTTAGTGCCTCAAAACCGTGAGGTGCAGTCCAGGAGAAGATACTCCAGCATTAGCTGTTAGAGAGCATGATCTAGTCCTGTTTCACTCCAACTGTAATTTTCTTAGAAAACTTTCTGAGATGCTGAGGCACAAACCTCTTTTAACATCAGCCTGCCACCAGGGAAAGTGAGCTCGCAACCTCACCTTGGGATCTCCTAGGTCTGGTCCAAACTGTAGAAACAGCACAGGAAAATGGACTGAAAGTAATGCTTTATCTCTTCCTTCTGACAACTGATACTCTGCCCTTCCCTAGATGTGCTGCAGCACAGTGACACAGGGCTCCCACTTCCTAGCAGGACACGAGCAACTGCTAGTGTTGGAAATGCCATCTGAGAGCTTGACTTGTTTTTTTGTTTTGTTGGGGTTTGTTTTGTTTTGCTGATGTTTTGTTTGGTTTGGGGTTGTTTTTTGTTACCAATTAGGATCTCTCAGCTACTGACCTCAGTGTAAGTTATTAAGGTGGTGTAACTCAGTACCTTGAAGGAGTTGGCCAGTTGCACATCAAGTGTGCAACTGTTGCTTGATGCTGTGTGAGGTCTTTGGATGCAAACTCTCCTCAGAAAGTAGCAGTCTGCATGAGCCCACTGAGCAGGTAGGTACTCCTGAGCCGAACTCCAGGCTTGTTAACAAAACACAGAATAAAATACACTCTGGCTTGTGCTGCTGTGGCTAACAGTTGCTGTCAGAGTGGCTTACAGAGGCATTTATGAAGAGAATCGGGGAAGAAATTTGCCAGTCTCCTAAGGTAGTTGGGATGTGAAAGAGACCACTGGACACCTCAGACCACAGCTATGAATTTCCTATGAGAAGGATAACTTCTTGTCTTCTTCCCTTGCAGCTACAGAAAAGCAGCCAAGCTCATCTCAGCTCTGCACCTGGACAGACCAATGCATGCTCTCAACAGGACAGTGTATTGGCTGGAGTACATCCTTCGTCACGATGGGGCACCCTATCTTCGCCCTGCTGTCTATGACCTCTCCTTGTATGAGTACTTCTGCTTGGACATCTTGGCTCTTCTCTTCCTGTGCCTGGCTGGTGTTGGATTCGTCCTCTACAAATCTGTGGTGTGGTGCAGAAGGAAGGGAGACAGCCCTGTGTATCAGAATGGCAATTGCATGAAGGGCCACTTCACAGAAGAGAAGAAATTGCAGTAGTGGCTCAGTGTGTTCCACTGAGCCCATCCCATCACTGTGAAATGAACTGCTGCTGTGCCAAGAAATGTATGGCACGCAGGCACGGCAAGAGGTGAAAGATCAGCAAGTCTGGGTGAGAAGCGAGTGGGGAGGGAGGAGTGTTGCAGAGGCCTGTGTGCACACCTCTGTGTACAGCACCTATGGGTGGGGGCGCGGATTCAGGCATGGGTGGAAGCACTTGGCCAGGACGCTGGGAGCAGGGCATGGGTAGGTAGACTTCCAGGGAGGAGCGCAGGTTGTTCCCTTTGTATTGCACGTTGGTTTATGTGCTGGTGTTGCTCTTCTGGCTTTTTTGGATCTTCCTTAGGGGCTCTGGAGATAGGAATAGATTTCATGTGTAGCAGACACTATTTCTCCTCTGCCTTGTTACTAAGAGCCCTGGGAGTCAGGATTCCTTTAAGTGCAGGTGAGGACCTGAAGCAGAGCTGTGGACAGGGAAGGGCACTGAAAGCGTCATCTACACGAGAATGAAATTGGTCTGGTTTAAGTTCTGTGGGTCGATATTGTTCTTCCTGCTTCAACCCTCTGCAATCCTGTTCGTGTTTGAGCTAAATTATTATTTTTTAAAATAAAGTTGTATTCTTTCTCCTGTGTGGCAGTTCTCTGGTCTTGGTTTGATGTGAACCTGTGATCTGTGTAACATGATGTATTAAAGTGCTTTTTCCTTCTCATTACTGCTGCTACGGTCTCCGCATACCTCTGGATCCCTACAAACCTCCATCAGCAATATTTTGGTCTTCCCAGGGGGTTTCAGGCAGTGCCTTCTCTCCTTTGCCAGTGTGACACACACCCATGCTCGTGGAGTCTCCAAACCTCAGATGTGATAAAAGAAGAATTTGGAACAGATGCAAGTGCCAGGACCACAGGGAGAGCTGCCAGTAGCTCAGAGCTGGTCGTAGGCAATGGGCCATACAGCACAATTATAGAAGCAACAAGCTCTGCTCTTTCTGAAGAAAATGGAAGTGCCTGCTCATCTCAATGTGAACATGCATGACCTTGCCCCACTTGGGGACATTCTATGGAGTGATACCTGTGTTTCTACTCACCCTGGACTGTAAGGCAAGCCCACAAGCTTGGGTGCAGCTGCACAACCCACCTGAAATAATGGCTCATGGTCCAACTGGCAATGCCCCATGCTGAAGATCTAGGGCTCTGCTCTGTGCTCTCAGCTGGTGCACGGCAGTGCTGGCACTAACTCAAGAGTAACCTCATTGCCACCGCTGCCCTCGCTGGTGTTTTCAAGCTCTGCTCTCCCTTGCTACTGCATGTGTTTCTCTCTCCAGATGAAAGGCATGTTGCCATGTTTGGCTGGACTCCTGGGATGCTCTGGCTTGGGAAAGTGACCAGTTCTCATTTGGTGGCTCCTCTGAGGTTGGGCAGTGCTTCACGCAACCCTCAGCTTGCAGGGGGGCTGTGGTGAAGGAAGGTTTGGATGAGAATACCATTTGCCATCAAGGACAGATGAGAAATGCCCGTAGACCTCATCTGGGACCTGTAGCAATACCATTGCAGAAGTTGCTCTTCCAGGAGTTTCTGTCTGCCTTCTGGGATGCCCAAGCCTGACCATGGTCGGTAGTGGGCACAGCAATACATCAGTCTTGCTCTGTAGCCAGCCTATGTCACTTTTGAGCTGAGGATATGGAGTCTAATTGTCCCCAGTGGGGGTGGGAGGAGATCAGAGCAAGGTAGGCTGATAACAGGTAGCAGAGGAAAACCAGGGTTTGTAGATAAGCGATAGAAACACTATCTGGCACCTTTCTGCCTTTGAGTTGAAATTTTAAGTTTAATAGGATTTAATAGGGGGGGAGGGAAGATATTGCCACAAATTTTGCAGCATGCCTGCCTGCCTGTTGCCAGTTGCACTATAGTGGCTTTGTGTCACCTCCTAGCAGATGAGAGTGGACAAGGGGGTGGAGGTGGGGCATTTTGCTCAGTTCTTTGCCATCTCTGTGGTGAAAGAGAGAGATGATTACTGCTGCCTATGTGAGAGTTTGGCTATTTATATTAGGCTGAATATAGCATGTGGGTTGGGAAGCTTGTGGCTTGGGGACAACACTGGATTACTTTGAGCGAGGGGACAAATGCACCATGTTTGCAAACTGATGCTCCAGTGGAGCGGCTTGTCTGCAGCCCAGCAGTGTAGCAAAACACAGCGGAGGAGAGGGGCTGCTTCAGTTTGGCCGTGCCCCACAGCAGTCACCTCTGGCCTCGGAGATGCTGGGGAGAGGGCACCAGCATCAGCCTTGCCCAGTGAAATTCTTCAGGCCAGATGTGGATCACTGGTGCTGGGCACTGCAGAGACCTGCATGTTGTTCTGCTTGTGAATATAAGAGCAGAGGGAAGTGTTTGAGACCTAAGGAGCCCTTGTGGGCTTACGAAAAAGTGAGTCTATTTTCAGCTTTCTTAGGACACTGCCTTCTTGCTGTTCACAACTTCAGAGAGAAGTTCAAGCCAGCACCACGTGCAGCATTAGCATGATGTCTCCTATCAGATATGTCCTCAATTCCCTGAGCTTTTCGTGAGTACTTTCATTTCCATATGCATTAGCAGACTTAGAAGGCATGTCTATCCAGGGAGTCAAAATACATATGGTGTATTAAAAAATTATTCAGTAATTTGGTGAGAATGACTTCTAATGGAGTAAAGCACAAACCTGCCCAAGGATCCTGTGAGTAAGAAGCAGACATTCAAAAAGCACCCCTGAAGTGAAGAGTCTTCCTCAGGAAAAGGTGTGTATGGGCTCTAAAAATTGACAGGAGCCGTTCTTTATGTTATGGGGTGGTTTTCTGGAAGTATTTGGATAAAATCCCTAAAGATGAGAGCTCCTCTAGCTTTTCCAGCTTTATTCCCCTCTGTAAATCTTTTCCTATGAAACACATAGGTTCCTTTCTTTCCTTTTCTCCTTGTTATTCTTTCAGTATTGAATGCAGAAAGAAAGTATAACAAAACATTAAGCTAGCTATTAAGTTCAATTATGAATAATGAGTAGCCTGTCACACGCATTAAAAGCCTTGGTGGGGGAAGGGATGTAGGTGAGCTTTATCCTTCAGGCAGCTCTGCCTTCAGCTTGGTACCTGATCTCTGGCAAGGTGCCTCTTGGTTACAGTGTGCCCTCCCCTGCAACAGGTACCAAGGCGGGCAGGTAGGGCTGTGGCGTAACTTAGGAAATTAAAAGCATGGTTTATGAGACAGCGAGCAGGGAACAAGCCCATTTTTTTTCTTTTCCCCTGAAGGAAAAGTAGGACATGAGTCAATACTTTTCTGAAGGCTGAAGAAACCTCACCCAGGAGCTGCAACCGCAGCAAAGCCCTACACAGTTCAAAGCTGCCTTCTGCCCTTCTGTCTCACTCTTGGCAACGCATGGGGAAGCCCGAGCAGGATGCTGACACGCCAGCAGTCTGCTACTGTGTGCAGAGCTCCTTGTGAAGGCCCTGAGTGGCTCTGTGGGCAGGGAGGAGTTCAGGACATGCATGAGCCAGCTTTTCAGGTTGGCCCAGTCCTGGCAGCTCCTCACAAACCTGCTCTGTGCGTGAGGCACGGCAACCCTGCGAGCATCCCACGTTTGAGGCACCCTGGATTTGCAAATGAATGTGTTTTCCAGGTGAAGGCCATGCAGGTCTGCCCAAACCTCTTTCTGGGAACAGTTCCTTGCTGGGGACCCAACCCCCTGCTGGGAGGGGTTGAAGCCATACAGTCATGCTGCTCCAGTTGTGACCCCTCTCCTTAGCCCAGCATCAGTGGCTGTACCGCTGCTGGAGCACACAGGAGGACCTGGCACTGCCTCAAATGCTGCTCTCTTGCAGGACTTTGCAAGCAGCTAACAAGCTGCTGCTGCTTCATACCCAGTGCTTCTGCATGGCGAAGGGTCCTCGCATACCCACTGGCAGCATCCCCGCTGGAGAGCCGGGTGGTGAGCCACAGCAGGGCTACGTCAGCTCCGCGGCTGGTTTTTCCACCTCGGTAAGGTGGCAGCACCAAACTGTGTCAACAAAATTTGTCTAATAAAGAGGAGCCGTCTCCCTCTGCAGGCAAGTGTGAAACCACTCCAGCTGCGGGAGGAAAGCCTGGAGGAGGACTGGCTCCTAGAAGAAGGTGATTTTGACTCACCCCACCATTAAACGTCAATAAGCAAGGAGTGCCTTTGTCCCAGGAGCATCTGTGATGTAGGGGCCTATACATGGCTTAGCCCCAGCCACTCACCCCTCACAGGCAGGCTCTGCCCATGGAGGTCTCCCTTGCGGTCCCCATGACCTTTTTGATGTGCTTGAGATCACAGGCAATGCCTTTCTATGATGCTTCCACATTGCAAATATTTCCCACAGTGGAAGGGAATGAGCCCAGGCTCTGTGGGCGCCCAGTCCCCAGCAGTGGCCATTTGTCATCAAGACAGCTGTTGGAGTGGGCAAGTCCCCCTGGGACCTCCTTGGGACTGTGTCTCAGCAGGCAGAGCTGCACAGCAGGTCTTGCTCCTCATACCTACAACCACCCATGTTCCTGGGAGCAGGGAATTACCAGATTGGTGCAAAGGTCCTAACCCTGATTTATTTGAGGAGGGAGATTTCCTTGGGGGAGCAACCTGGATAGAGCTTGTATTGAAATATCAGTGGTGGGGGATTACGTGGCTCACCAGCTGTGTTGCAGGGGTGAGTCTTTCAGGCTGCTGGAGTTACAAGTCATCTCCAGGCAGTAGCTATTTGCTACTGTGGTGTCAGCCAAGGGACAACATGAGGAGGGGTGTCCTCTGTGGCTGGCCTACAGCAAAAGCCTGCTTGGTCGCACTATGCAGGGACACTGCAACAGCAGCTCCTCGGGTGGTCTGTGTCCTCTCCTGGTACTGGAAGTGAGAGAAATTCCACCTGCAAACAGGGCAAAACATTTGAACAGTGAGGTGATGAGTTCTTGGCAGGCTTTAGCAGATGTACTCACACTTTTGGTCTACTTGTAAATTAGATTTGGTGCCTTTCAGAGAGAAGAGATGTAATATAAATTACAGCTCAAAACATGCATCACCTAGGCGTACAGGGAGGTGGTATGCAAATGGGCTATTCTTTGTTGGGGTGCAGGAAGGACCAGCTGCTCTGTGAGTCTCAGGGAGCCCTGTGTGATGACAAGGTCGAGGGGACAGCACCCCCCTGCCAGGGCCAAACTGCAGGATGGGGGAAGCTTGTGCAAGGCCCTGACACTTGTAACAGCCCCTGCTCACTTGGACAGCCAAGTAGGCGAGTCTCAAAGGCAGTGCAATGGAGAGCAGCTGTTCTCCTGGGCACTCAGGCAAGGCATATCTCAAACAGCAGAAAGACCTGCGATCCTTCCCAAGCTGTACCAGGGAGATGCTGCATGCCAAGGGTGCTGCTGCACACCCAGCGAATAGCGGGCAGGTCTATTGGGATTCAAGAAGCTCCCTCCTCCCTCCCCCAGTCCCTTCCCTGCTCCTCAGGGGCTGCTGCTAAGTAAAATGCATCTCACACTCCAGCTGAGCCTCTTTTGCTTCCCAGCATAGTCACCATCCCTGCTGCTATAAAAGACTCCAGGTGGGGTGTAGCTGGAGTTAATTCCTTTTCAGCTTCTCACAGCTACCCTCAGTGGTGTCTATAGCAGGAATGCCTGTGCACCATTCTTTTTAAGGGAATCTGCGTTGTTATTTAAGAATAAATTTATACCAGTATTATGCTAGCAATGCTGTTGACTAACCTAATCCCTGTCTCCTTTGAATTCAGCTGTATGTGTTCCTGTAAGGCAAATTCTGAGATCAACCCGCATGCTGACATAAAGCTCAGTCTCAGTACAGAATTTTGCAGAATTGAGTTTTCTTCAGCTGTTGGTAATCCTGGGAAACCAGAGTGATCCTGCTGGATTGTGAAGAGGTGAGTGTGTACAAAGAACCTTTTAGCAGTGGTTCAAAGGAAACAAGATGACTTTTTGGTTTTATAAAACACAACAGAACAAGGAAGGATAGAGGAGTTGTTGAAAGCAGAATAGTAGCATTCACAAGGGTAAGGGCAGCCCATACATTTGGTCTTAGGAAAGTATGTAAAGTAATAGAAAAATAGCTAAACTTTTTTGAAAGCAATAGAGATTAACCTGTGTATCATGCCAAAAAAAAAAAAAAAATTAAATTAAAATAGAAACAACATTACATGCTCTGCAAGTGGCAAACTCGATTTTATAATCCTGATGAGAGGATTTCAACCAAATGGAGCTAAGCTTCAACACCATTTGTGCAAAGCTTTGAGTGAGGAAAGCTATTACTTCAAGCAGTGGTAATGCTGGATTTTGAACTCTAGGCAGGGAAGCATTAATGGCTGTGCTCTGAACTCACCAGTGATGTATGTAGATTGCTATTAAGGACAGTCTTTAAAATCTAAACTAACTGGGAAGAAGGGTTGAATGGTTAATTTTTGCTAAAACTAAACTGGCAAGAAGCTGAGGGCCTCAGCAGGGACAAAAGATGGATTGGTTAAAAGGGATCTTAAAAATTGTTTGTTCTCTTCTCTCTTGCACTTGTCCCTGGATCAGAAGAGTGAGGGATGGTGCTAAAGACATGTTGTGGCAGAAGATGGATGAACAAATCTGTGAGTATCAGTTGAATTGGGATCAGGCCTGAAGGCATCTCAGAGGAAGTGTAAAATAATTAATTGTAAGGAGCATGGCTGGGGTGGGAAGTTACAAGTAGCACAGGGCTGGAGCCAGTGGGGAGTAGAGCACTTCAAGCCACGCATGAGCCTGTGTGCTGTGCTGCTGCCCTGCCTGCATCTGCCTAACAGTAGAAACATCCCCCTTCCTGCCCCAGTTCTGGCTGAGGTGGCCTTCAGAGCCACGTTCTTGTTTCAGAAGAAACAGGTTTATATAACACCCCTGCCTCCAGACTTGTATTTGTTCCCTCAGGCCTCAGATCAGGATGTAAAGCTGCATTTCCATTCAGTCTTAGCTCCTTTGAATCACGTGTGCCATTCCTTCCCTGCATGTAGTTTGGGCTGAGGGGTGGGATGGTGGTCATGGCAAAAGCAACTGCAAGCCTTTTGGGCAGCACACAGACACCTTTCACAGTTTGATGTTTGGATTATGACCCATCCATGGTTTGTCAGGAGTTCCCAGTCTCAAACAGAGCACCTGTATTGTAAGAAGAGGTTGAGTCTGATCAGGGAAGTTGTATCACAGTAAGCTTTGCACCAAATGGGTTGACAAAACACCCAGTTGTCAACCCAAAGGCTTCAAGACTGTTCTCCTTCACAGGTCATACCTTGCCAAGCAAGGAGTCCTCTGACTGCATCAGTTCAGTGACTTCTAAAGGAGCATGGGCTCTTGCTAACCGGACTTTCCAAAGATTCTACGAGGGGTTCTCCAAAAAGCAAAAGAGAAGGCAAGTAGCTGGCAGTGGCAAGCAAAGCTTTACCACGGATCAAAATACTCTCGAGACAGAATCAAGAAAAACGAATGCTGTTTTAGGTTTGGGGGGTGGGGGTGTGTGTGTGTGATTTTTTTTTTGTGTCAGGTGTTGGTGTAACTTCTAACTGTAAGTGCAGGTGACTTAACTGGGCTTTGGAGCAGAACACTGATGAAGTGGAGAGGGGCCAGCACAGAGATATTGGCAAGGTCTGGCTGCATGAATGACCCTGGGGCTATTCTGTTTGTCTTAGTAAAGGAGAATGTACTTTATATGTTTGAGAATGCAGGGTGGAGCAATCTTAGACAGCATAGCCGACATAGGCAACAGCTCATGACAGCAATTTGGTTAACTTGATAATGCTGTTATTGTGCTGGGGTTTATTTTACTCGTTTAAAAAAGCACTAGACCTGTTCTGGCTGAGAAATTCACAATGTTGTTTTGTACAAAGTCTGTCTTTAATGAACAGTTCAGAAAACACAAACAGGTACATGCATGAACGCCTGCAGATGTTCTTAAACTCAGCCTGAGCTTTGAAACTTCTGTGACAGAGACATAGCTTATCAGGTTGTTTAAAAGACACCTTTGATCTTAATCTGAAGTCCTTCAATAGGATTTTTGTACCTGCATTTGTTCAAGTACTTGTTAGCAGCCAGACTGAGCTCCCTAATTTTCAACCAACGAACTAAACTGACAAATTCTCTGCTAATCTCAGGTTCTTCAGATTCTACATGTGCATTCAACTGCTGTTTTCAGAATGGAGTTTGAAGACACAGCAGCTCTAGGCTAAAGCCCAGCTGCTCACTTAATGCACTTAGCTTAATCACTGTTTCCAAGCACCAGTGGACCTACTTACAGTCTTTAAAGAACAAAAGGTTTTGTAAATGATACATGCTGCCACAAAACTCATGAGAGCTCCTTAGAGGTGATTTTCATCATTGGCGCTTCATATAGGATTTGTAACCCTTAGTTTAGAGCCATGACAGCACTCATCTGAAGGGTGATTGCAGATTGACATCCTTGGGTTAATAGCTCTTGACATCACCATCATTTTGTTTAACCCTTAGGACATTAGCTATCCCTTACATTATTTTTTCTTTGGAGAAGCTTCACTTTTGCAAGAACAACTAGGTCAGAGAGCAAGAAATAATTTGGAGCAGTAGTAAGGACTCCAGGTTAATCCCTCCTGAGAGGCCTCATCTTCCCGTTCATTCAGTAGGTCTGCTTTGGTTTTGTCCTGTTTGGGAAACAGTCTGCCTGGCAGAGGGAAAGCAGTGCCATCCAATGCCTTCCCCAGAAGCTGTATTTTAGAGCATATATGCATCGATGGACAATACTTTGGCACCATGTAAAAATTGTTCTCTAATGCCGAACTCTCTCAATCCTCTGCAGGGAGCAGGGGATCCTCCCTTCTCCCTGGGTATGAGGGCCCTGGTTCTCCAGGGGAGGACAGCTGACAGCTCAGGAGTCAGGAAGATGCACAGCCAGCCTCCTGCTTGCTCTTCCATTTGAGGAGTAAAGGGTTCTGCTCAGTGGGTGATGTCTCTCTGCAATTGTGTGGGCTTTTGCTCCCCCCTAACGGCCAAAGAGCTGAGAGCCCCTTTGCTGCAGACCATGGTGTCACAGGCTGTGGTGACAGGGTGTCACAGGGTGCCCGTGTGCTAGGAGACCTGTGACCACCACCGAGCCTCCAGGTAGGCTCATGGATACCCAGCACTGCATCGGCTGCAGGGTCTCCCCCAGCTCCAGTTGTTGGGGCTTACTTTTCCTTTCTGTTCCATCTCTCATGAAATGCACGTGTGTTGTGGTGGCTGGTAGGAAAGGCTACAGTTAAACTTGGGAAAGAGGGGCAACACAGGTAAATCTGCACAGATCTGAGAGTCTTCCCCAAGTCAGTGCCTCCTCCTGCCTACACCACTAACTGAAGCTCTCTACCTTTGACACTCACACTGAAGCTCTTCCCTCTTGTTCAGACAAGATACGCCTGCTGCCTGGGTTTTACCCCAACCACCTATAAGCAGTTTATAAACATAAACTGACTGAGCTTATGGCCCCAATCTGCAAAAATGTGAATGTTCATGTGCCTGAAGCTTTGGCTTTCAAACAACTCTGCTATTTATTGTGTTGCATTACCTGCTGTTGCTCTTCTTTAAAAAAAAACTCTGCAGAGCTGCCCACATTTGAAGTGCCAGAAAATGTAAATAATATGTAAATAAATTTTTCGTTAGCTTTTGCATCTCGGGTTTATCATAGAACAGTTTAGGTTGGAAGGGATTTTTGAAGGTCTCCCTTCCAACCCTTCTGCAATGAGCAGGGACATCTTCAACTAGACCAGGTTGCTCAGAGTCCTGTCCAACCTGACCTTGAGTGTTTTCAGGGATGGGGCATCTGCTGCCTATCTGGGCAGCATGTTCCAGTGTCTTGCCACTTATCTGAACATAAGCTTTGTGTTAGCTGGATGTAAGCCCAACAGCCCAGGGTAATTCCTCCAGCATCTTCTGTTGAGCTCTTTGCTGCAGTATGTGTTAAACCTAGGTTGTTTTCCAAAGTTAAGGAGGCAACCAGGTGAGAAAGTTTATTTCCTTATCCTTACCATTTCTTCCCATCTCTTAAACCTACTTAAATCAAACTGCAGTATGCATAACAAAATCGTGGTTTACCTGCCATGTCACCTCTCTCATGTCATTAAAAGGGTTAAAAGATATTTTGACCAAGAATCCAAAGACTGTTTGCTGTTTTCATAGTGTGGTCAGTGTGGTGGAGAAATCATATTCTCTGCAGCCAAGGACATATGGAATCAGGGCATTACCCTAAGCTCTAATAAAACTTATAGTGCTTGGGCAAGGAAATCACTCAATGGCTTCCATTGTGCTCCGATGTGTAAAACACAAGTAACAATCACAGGGCCTTCCCCAGCTTTGGGAAATGCATAAGCAGGCTGTTGAGGTGATGGTGTTTGGGAAGAGGAATAAACTAGCTTCCACGTTTGGAAGTCCTCTTTATAGAGGTGATGGTAAACACATGGGAGTACCTCTCTCTTGCATGGTGCTATTTGGGGCACTTGCTATGACAGCCGTGGTCCGGGTGAGGCATCCACCACCTCTCTCCTCACTTGTGCCTTTGGCTGCCCCAGCAGTGCTCCCCAAGCTGCGGCAGGCATTCAGAAGAGCACCAATGAAGTGGTCTTTCCACATTTACTCTTCTCTGCCTAAACTGCCTGACGTGCTCTTGGTCCTTCAGAGGCGATGCTCCGTGGTGCAGAGCAGGGCACTGGAAGCAGGGCTCCGCATCCCCAGAAAGCTTCACCTCTGGAGGAGCTCATTGCTTCCAGTTCAGCTGTGCAGGCTGCTGGAGTGGGAAGTATCTTTCACGGGGCAGGAATCACCCCAGAAGAAGGAGGGTTTGCTGAGAGTGTCTTGTAGGGACCCTTTCACCCCCTCCAAATGGTGTTGCAGCTTTTTAAACGGCCACATCCCTCCTCTCACAATGAGGGTACCCCCTTTCCAATGCTGCCAGGACTCACCATTCCCTGCCTGCTCTGTGCCCTCCCCAGGGAATGCATGCCATGGGCCCAGCATCAGCCCCTTCACTCTGCTGTTCTCTCTGGCTAAACAAGAAATAACAATAAATCTACCAGACCTAGGCAGGGGAAGACTTTGATTTCTCCTGTGTTTTATTTTGCTGCTGCTGCTCTTTAGCAAGACATCTGGAGAGCTGAACTGTGGATGTGAAGAAAGCAGTGGTGCTTGGTGGGGCTCAGGAACCTAATAACTTTGTCCTTCCCCAGGTCAGTGCTATTTCCCTGTAGCTTTGTGGAAATGACTTCTCCTGGTGCTCTGTGACGAAAAGTCCGTCTTAATGTGCCGTTGGTGAACTGCAATAGCCAACAGGACAGTTTTGGAGGGGAGGTATTTTGAGTTTTAGTCTGGTTTTGTTCTTTTGTACTTTGAGGGCATGGACAGCAATTAGTGCCTCTCTTGTGCTAGAGCCCTTGCTCACTGGGAGCCGTGATCCCCGTTGAAGGCGGCCGAGGGGATGCGGGGAGGATGCAGGGAGCACGGGAGAAGCCCTGCAGCTCTGACACAGGCTGGGCAGCGGACGTGCTGCACAGAGGAAGACTTCAAGGGCCAGGGGCAAGGGAGCCCCAGGCTACGAGAGCAGGAGCAGCCGGGCTGGGGAGCCCTGGGTGCCGGCAGCCGCTAGGTGACACCAGCTCACCGGCAGCCACAGGCTGCGCGGAGGGAGCCGCGTGTGGGAGCTGCGCTGGCTCCGCTGCCGCAGGAGGAAGGTGCGGTGCGGCGGTGAGGGGAGTTTGCGGTTCGGCGCTCTGTGGTGGAGGGACCGTGGTTACAGGTAGCATGCACCAAGCATGCTCAGAGCAAGTCTCCATTAGTAAGAGAATAACCAAGGATGGAGCTGTGCTGCTTTTCAGCAGAGGTGAAAAAACTGGGAGCAGCCGCTCTTTGGTACACTTCTGCACTGGGGAAATGGACAGCGCAGGCCCTGCAGGTGATGGGGGCTAGAAATCTGAGCCTTGAATAAGGAAAGCCCAAGTAAGAGAGTACTTAGATAAACGGATTTTTTTCAGATCGACTGGGCGTGGTGAACATCATGCAAAGCAACCCCAGAAATAGTTGCTGTTATCTGGGAGAGCTACTGCAGGACACTGAGGCATGGGAAGACTGTAAAATGCAAGCTTTGTACCCCTCCTTTGAAATGGGAACTGGGGTCAAAAGCCAGGAACTGCTGCCAGTTAAATCCTTCACCCATCCACCCACCCCTCCCAAAAATGCTGACACAAAGAATCTCACTACTTGTAAGCAGTGGAGATGAGCAGGGGCCATAAGGATCTGTCAAGAGCAGAATCTGTTTTGATCTTTTTCTAAGGCAGGGTAAGAGCATAGTGAAGAGTCCTGGCTGCTATTTAAGTGGGTTTTAAGGATGATGGAGATGGGATAGTGGGTAGATACTAAACCCATTGGATAATTATACCCAGAAAGTTATCTACAGTTCACAGTTGAAAAAGGAGGGGTCTGCTGAGTGAAGTTCAAGGACATCTGTTTTGGGTCTAGTTTTGTTCAGCATTTCCATTAATGTCCTGGATGATGGAGGAGAATGTGCACTTGCTAAATCTGCAGACTGGGATGTATCCAGTGGCAAAGTTGCTTGCCTAGCAGGTCTTTAGAACAAGCAAGACTCTGCTGAAAACCACCTGCTTGGGTTGCAGTGCCAAGGAGGTACAGCTAGGGAGGTACTGGTGACTTGCGAGAGTTCCTGAGAAAGTCTGTAGGACACCTGCTATATTTGTGCTGGACCAGAGAGCATGATGTCCATGTCCTGGACCCATGGGGAGGAAGCCAAAATGTGGGAGGCTGTACTGGCTCAGCTGCATTAGGAAGGCAGGTGCATTTGGAAAGCAGAGGACCTCTCCCAGAGCTCTGCTGCCAACTTGCTCACATTGTTGTTTGCTGTTGGCCATCTCTGGTATCTGCATATTTAAGGTTTTCTGGAGGTTGTGTCATTTATTTGGTGCCATTGTACAAAGCACTCTCAGCTCAGAGCTGGTGTGTGGTTCACCATCTGGTCTGGATCCTACATGGTGCAATGACGTTGACCACAGAAACAGACCCCACCATCTTCTCCATACAGAATTGGGAAAAAGAAACCTGAACCAACTATTCAGCCAGCAGAGCCATTGGCCACATGCACCAGCTGCCTCATGTGCGTAGTGACTGAGTCCGCCCTGCTCAGAAATCAGGCTGGTCAGGGGTAACATCAATTCAAACGACTTCATCGAAAACCTTGGGCTGAAAAATCAGTACCTAAGCTAGGTCTTGACTCTTCCCCCACTGGCTGCAACAGGAGATCATGAGGACCATGTGCTGAAATTGGCCTTCTGCTCTGTATGTTTGGGCGAATCTTTCATCAGCTGAACCCTGCAACAATCAGCAGCAGCCAGCCTTGTACACCCTCAGCACAGCTGAGCCTCACCTTCTCTGTGGGACAAGTAGAGGATCTTCACGAGCATTGTATCAATATGGAGAGCAACAAAACCTGCACAGAAACTGCTCAAGGCAAAGCACAGCTACTAGAGCCAGTTAAAAGGGAAAGAGGAGCTTCTGTTGCTCTTGGCTTCAGCTGGGGAGAAAAGAGAGAATTTTCTTTCCCTCCATAGACACACCACTCAGGAGTAAAGGTAGATTGGGTCTCCTTACAATTGCTTCTCCAGGTGAAGTTGCATCTTTATGAGAGATGCTTGTTCTCTCTTTGCCATGTTCCCATATATGCTTGAAATCAGCACGGGGTCGGGGGGCAGGATGCCTGTGTTGGGTTATCAGGAGGAGTTGCACTACGCTGAGACATGCTCAGTGGAGGAGAGGACATTAGAGAGGAACCCAGGCCTTTCCTTCTTTGGGGAAAAGCAATGGCAGAAAAGGGAGTTAAGCACAGTAGTACTAAGATGATGTGTGTGTTTGGTGGGAAGGCTGCTAGATGGAGGCTCCAGCTCAGAGCAGTAGCACTGGCTCCCAGTGGCAAGGTACAATCCAGGTTACAATGAATGGTCTTGTCTTAGATGTGCTACATCTGTGTTTTAGATGTTTATGCTTGATCTTTGAGTGCCCTTTGCACACAGGGTTGTGCTTACAGTGATAGCTGTTTCAGCGCAGGGTAATTTGGCTCCCTTGTTTTGGATTAGCTCAGAGTAAAGAATAATTTTGTTACAGTGAAGTTAGACTAACATTGGTGGCTGCTTTCAGCATCTGCTCACCAATACCTTCAGCAGCAGCTGCTCCCTGTGGAACAGTCTTTGGCAAGGATTGACTGGTTCATATGCTTTGCTTGTGAAGAATCTCTTACTATGTTCTAGTGAGGATCCCTTCTGAGCAAAGAACTTTCTTCCTCTCTGCATGATAAGAACATATAAACCTAGTTTATACTGGGTTTGCTTGTCCCATTCAATCAAGTAAGATAGTTTGTCGTGGTGATGTATTGGGTTTTGGGGTTTCTGTGTTGGTGGGTTTTTGGCTTTGTTTTTCCTGAGAGGAAAGTAAAATATAAGGACTGTGCTTTCCCCTTGGAGCATCTGCCTGGTGAAGAGAAAGGAGGCTGCACCGGGTAGGGATGTCCTGCTCCCCTCCTACCTGTGGAGCTTCCTTGGGCCCTTGGAGCAGCCAGCTGCATCCCTCCACACTGGCTGAAGCAGCAGGATCCCATAGTGCTGTACATCTCCAGAGAACCACTGATTTCACAGCTTTCCCAAGCAGAAATTGCACCAAGGCAGGCTAGCAGCGGGACAGGATAGCAGGGCAGGTTGCTGCAGCTGGTCTCTCCCCTGGGAATGGCTTTTTGGAGCAGGAGTGCCTGGAGGCACTTCCCTGTCCTGGGCTGCCAGGAGCCCAAAGGCACTAGCCCCATCCAGCACGGTGGGGAAACCTGAGCCAGGAGAGGCTCAACCTTCCTGCTGCAGTGGGTGCATGCAGACAGGGAGTGGGGGGGGGGGGGGGAGGCTTGGTTTCCCCTTCAAGCTGTGACTGTGGCTTTTACTGTCCTGCACGATCAAGTGTTTCATTTGTGAGTGAGGAACAGAGATGGCTCCTCCAAACCTCAGGCCTCCTTCTGCTGATATTCCCATGGATGCTCGCTCCCGCCTGGGCTGCTGGCACTTTATTTCAGAGTCTTCAGACGCAGGTTCATGCTCTCAATAACCAGACAGGCAGATGCCTTAAAGGGATTGTGCCAACTTTTATTTTATTACCTTGTTTGGAAATGGGATTTGGAGAAGGGGAAGTAAGGGAAGATATGCAGGGGGTAGCTGATTGTTGCAAAAGGGGATGCTTTGGATGTACACTGGCAAAAGTGTTCCTGTCTGACTGGAAATGACTGAAGCAGTAAAGCATGACAGGCAGGACATTGCCTCAGTGGATGTGCTTGCTTTATGGGGTTTTTGGTTTTAAGGTCTACGTTGTAAATTATTTCATACACAGAACAAAAAAGCATGTTTTAATGTCTATATATGTATTTGTATATATATGAGATATATACACACACATATTCTTACAACTCTCAGGTCCTAAAGGCTTCAAGTCTGAAGGGCTATGTGTATATATGCATTATAAAGAATGATGCCAACCGACTGAGACAAGGCTTTCTTTACTGGCTGTGTGATAAATATGTGGGCAAGATGTCTCCATCTGAAATCTTGCACGTGTGCAGGGAGAAGGGGTCATCCAAGCACCGAATGGCAGCCTGCATTGCCCTGTTCCTAGCTGTTCCTTCGAGGGGTGGCATTAGCCCTGTGGGGCTCAGAGGGGCAGATAGAAACACATTCAATTCTGCTGCCCGTGGGTCAGACACCCTACACGTTGGGGCTCCTATTTCCCCATAGGGCTTCCAGTAGACTGTTTTGGTTTCTTTACCACAAAGGAGAAGGTTTGGTGGGCAAAGAGGAGAAGGGGTTTGGGAAGGAAAAGACAGTCAAAATTCACCATACGATAGTTAGACAAATCTTCATAAAGGTCCGTCTGCCTGCTCGCCTCTCATTCTTGCTCTCTCACTCTCTTGCTCTCCTGCGTTCACTCTCATTCTCTGCAGTATGTACGCTGTTGTAGGGCTAAAGGTCTCCTTTTGTCAGGCTAAGGTCAAGTCCCTGGTTGGCAGAGGGCAGCCCTTCATACGGGCCTGTCTACGGCATATTGGCAAGGGCTCAGATTGGAAGCTGCTGTCTGCACTGCCGGGTAGGTGAAGTTAGCGTGCTGCTTGGCCTTCAGCCGCAGGCTGGCCAGGCTGGAGTTGCATGTGTCCCTGTACATGTAGGGGCTGGCTGTTGAGGCGTAAGGACAGGCACTGGATGAGACAGCAGAGTTGAGGCTTGGGCTATTCAGGTTGTTGATGTTTCCCAGGTTGTTGAGGCTGGAAGCCGGTACTCCGGTCACTGCAGAAGGGACCATGGATGAGGGCATGGTCATTGAGGTGATGGAGCTGGGTGGGGAGAACATGGGCTGGGAGGAGAGGGGACTGACGTTCATGGAGTTGAAGAATGGGAAGCTTTTGGCTGAGAGTGGGCTGGTGGTGAGCCCCTTGGTGGCCCAGTTGTTGTAGGAATAGCTGGAATACATGTCATCGTAAGGCTGCATCAGTCCATTGAACTGTGCTCCAAAGCTGTTCTTGCACAGTTCGGCCTGTTGGTTCCTCTCCCGTTTCCTCCACTTAGCTCTGCGGTTTTTGAACCAGACCTGTGAGAGAGAGGGAGGAGATGGGAATCACTCCAGGCTGTCCCTGGAAGGGGCCTTGCCCTGGTCTCTTTGCCCAGCAAGGCAAGAGCTGTTGTAGGGCTGGGGATGCTCCCCGGGATCTGGGAGACTGAGCATGAGGTAAGGGTTGAAGCAAGATGTCTGAGCTGCAGGGTCATCTCCCAGCAAAAATCACCACCTTGATCAAAGCCAACCACTGCCATTTTACAACCCAAAGAATAACCCACCTCACTCAACCAACAGATGCCCTTTATATGAGGAAAAGGGAGGAAAATACTTGCTGTATTTCTGAGTGACCACAGCCCAGGAGGAACTTGTGTGACTTGCGAGCAAAGTATTTGGGGGATGTCATTTGAGAGCTGCTGAGTGGAGGAAATAACCTCTCTTGTTTTGACTTCACCTCAGGACCAGCTTGGGGTGAGGTGTTGGAAGTCTGTCTTCTAACAGGAAAATCTGTTGGTGTTGGAGTGACTCAAACAATGTAACTTCCTAGAGCATGGAAGCTGCTGGAAGGCTATTGATGGTGCTGCTAACTCATATTTCTAGTAGCAGAGAGAAGCTCTGATTCCAGCTGGAGCTTTGCCACGCTATGCCTGTGACCGCACAGTGGTTTGGGAACCCCAAAGAGTGACCTCCAACAAAGCTAAGGCTGGGGGACAGTGGCACTGCAAGGAAGGGGTCTGCTAGGTCAGGGCAGCAGCTAGTGGGATTCTGTGGGGCAGACCCTGGACTTTGCATCTCTCTGTGTTTTTGCAAGGTGGCACTGGATGGGGACACACCACCAGCATGGAGTATGTATGTGGCTGATGTGTCAAATTTTAGAGCTTGGTGAGGTGTTTCTAAGATAGGAAATTTTCTGGTGCCCCTAATTCCTTCCTTGGTTTGTGGAGAACTTGGCGGCTTGTGTCAGAGCTGGCTTCCTCCCCACCAGATGAGGCCCAGGAAGCTGGGAGGGCTGCAGTCCTACCCGCACTCGTGCCTCCGTCAGGTTGGTCCAGACTGCAATCTCCTCCCTGGTGCTCATGTCTGGGTAACGGTTTCTCTGGAAAGTGGCTTCCAGCTCCTGGAGCTGCTGGCTGGTGAAGTGCGTCCTCTGCCGCCGCTGCTTCTTCTTGAGTGAGCCGTCTTCAGGGTTGGAGTCGTCCGTCTGGTTTTGCTGGGACTTCTCAGTGTCTGCGAGAAACAGAAAGATGGGAGAGATCTCCTGAGTTAACCTGGAGGCTTGAATGCATTTGGAGATCCTGTCCTTGGGGCAGCCAGTGCATGCCATGTCCCCATCTGCTGTGCCTACCAGCAGCTCCAGCGGCACCTACAGGAGTGGTCCCATCTCCCTCCTTTGCCCTTGTGAGCAGGCAGCCACCCTGCACCAAAACCAACAGCTCCTTGCTGCAGCACAGCTTGCTCTTGTTTAACTGCTGTAATGGATGTCAGCTTCCAAGCAATTGGATTTGGATCTCCTAGGCTTCCAGGCTCTGGTTTTCATTGGTCACAGTTATGATAGAAGATAGTGACAGAACTTACCCAGGCCAGCAGGTTCTTACTCTGCTTAAAACTCTGCCTAGGTGCCCTTCAGAAAAAGTGAACAGAAACTGGCACTTACGACACAGCAAAAGATCCATAGAGGTTTTGAGGACAAATAATGGGAAAAGGCAAACTGCCAATGATAGCAGGTTGAGGCTCTTAAAAATCCATGCTTCTCAGATCTGGTTAATTTGTCCTTCCTCCCTTCTTACTCCTCTACCTTCTTACTTGGGTGCACATCCATTCCTTAAAAGTAGGAAAAGGCCCCTCTTAGAACTTACCATGAAGTACTCTAGCATCTCCCTGTCCTTCCACCCCACCCTCCTAGATCCCCCTCCTAGAAGCAGTATCTTTCATTTTGTGGCCCTTAACTGAACATCCTGAAACTCTCCAGTGTTCAACTGGTATCTAACTGAAAGTAGAGTTCAGCCTCCTCCTAGATGTTAAACCCAGGCCTTAACTCTGAGCTTTGGGCTGCTGTGGCTGGAGGCAGGCATCAGGTACTTCCCTGTGCCACTGCCCCTCCTGGGGCTGTCAGTACTCTGCAAAAGGGCACAAGGCAAATATAAATATCTTCCATTGTCAAAAGAAAATGTCACATTTGAGCACTTGAACAATGGAGGACAACTATAGGGAGGAAAGATACAGCTTGTGTTTAATTCTGCTGGGAACCAAGGTAAGTCACCACAGAACTACTTTATTCAGGAGAAAATAGGTAGCTTCTGATGTTCACCATCTTCTTCCTCTGATCTAGAAGCACAGTGAAGCAGTTCCAACTGAAAATCAGGGTTTTTTTTCGGGGGGAGAGGTGTTATTTTACAGTGGGAAATACTCAGCTAAACTAAGTAGAAATTACTGCAAAGTTACCAAACTGTTGCACCTGGAAAAAAACCTTTAAAAAATTCTGGCATCACTCTACTGAGATTCAGACTAAAAGTATTTATTGTTTGGTTGGAATTTTTAAGTGGAAGCTAGCTTAAAAGGCTTCAAAGTCCATAAAAATGCTAACATGAAAAGTCTATACAGCCCCTTAAAAAGCAGGGAGGCAAGAAAACAGTAACCTGGAATACAGCTAGGTGAAGAAAAATAAAAGAGTTCCTCAAGTCAGACAGGTATGCTCTGGAAAAATATGCCCCATGAAAGCTAAATGGAAAAGAGAAAGCTTAAAGAGAGGCTGAAAAGCATCTGAGCCCCAAGAGAGAAGGGACTCTGCTTCAGGGCTGTGCTGTACCCAACAGCAGGTGCTTTAATGGAGCCCAGCCCCGAGAGAACCTCGTGCCTCAGGAACCTGGTGCCACCATCCTGTCCTGTAATTCAGAAACCTCTTCCTGCTGTTCCAGGGAAAACCCTCCCTGCCCTCCTCCCAAAGGAACAATGCTGGAGTCACAGGGAGCATTTGCAGGAGAGGCACACATTCTTCATGAAGGACAGCAAGGTGCAGTCAGAAAGGGTTTGTTTCTATGGGTATGCATTGCATCGACTGAAGCAATGTGGGTTCCCCACAGGGTCTCACCAGCCACCTCCGCTTCTGTGGCACATTTAATGTTATCCACCAGCAGGAAAGCTAATGCAAGGAGAGTGAGCTGGCTCTGGTCTCATACTCTCCCTGTTTCCATGAGCATCTTTGCGTGGGGATCCCATGTTCAGCAGAACTCTTGGAAGAATGCTCTTTACTTTTTAAGAGCCATTTCTATAGTGGTTCTTGCCAATGAGATAAATCTGATTCCTCCAGCTCACTGCTCTAAGCCAGTGTTGGAAGAGGGAGATTCCTGCATTATCCATCTTTAAAACAGATTAAAAGCGGAGTGATGCTACGGCGTCTGAGCTAGTTATTAGAAATGGCTCAGTACAGATGAAGAGACAACATTTGGTTTGTTTGTTCATCTGCTGAGTCTGGGTTAATTAAGAGCCTGATGCACACAGGAGATGTTCCCACAGGAGCCCCTGACAAATGTGCGTTTCCAAAGGGGCTGCTGTGGAACAGAGGCTGTGCTTTCATCAGGAGCTCCTGATGAAGAAGGACTGCCCTTCTTCATTGCAGGAAGAAACTACACTGAGGGGGGAGGAAAATGGAGCAAAGGTACCACTGGCTTATGGGCTGCAACTGGGTGGATAAGCTCACCAAGTATCTTGCTTTCTTACTGCTCTTCTCTATGCCTTCTGGTGTAGAACTTTTCATAAATCTTGTGAAGTCCAAGGAGTCCTGACTTTGAACCTGGAAAAATCTCTGCAGCTACACATTCTTCTTTTTGATTTCCTTTTCTGTACCTGCTACCTGTGGCTCTTCCTGAGCATTGCTTATAGGAAGCATCATCTCTGTTTCTGCTTCTTCTATAGGCAGGGGAAAAGTGCCCTCTGCAAATGGTGCAGAGCTTGGGCATTGCAATGGGGACCAGAAGCATGGTAACACAGGGAAAAACAGGACCCTGGAGGAACGATGGGCCTTTTCCATGTCCTGAATCCATATTGAGAAGCAGAATATAGGGAGATGCAGGGCAGATTCTCACCACATCCTACTTCATCCTTGCTCTTCCGCTGACCTGTGCTGCCTGATGAAACCTAATGGAAGGGGGTGTCACACACCACACCACGTCACAGAAAGCACTTGGGAAGTCAGACAGCTGAGCCCAGACAAGCAAGGTTTGTACTCCCTTCCTCAGGATCTCTTACACTGCAGATGAATGAAAGAGAGGAGGAGAGAAGAGAGGCAAGAAGTGCCAGAAGTGCAGCCCTGCCCTGTCCTGGGCTGGCCAGCCCTTGGTGGTGTGCTCTGCTCTGCCTGACACCAGTGCCCACCAGCCTCTTTGTGCAGGTAGTGCTGGCAGACACCCACCTCCCAGAACCATTTTATTTCTAGACCAAGGCAGTGGGGAGTGATGTAGCCAGGCACCCAGCATTTTATTGTCATCCCAAAATAGACTGTGGAATATATCTTGCGCACGTTCACCCACTCAATGAAACGACTGTGGTCATAGCTGGAATTAGCTGCTCATGCCTAATGGAAAAAAAAGTCAGCTCCTAAACTGGCAGCTCTGCGGCGTGCCAGGGTAGGCTTGATCGTGAAGGCCACCTGAATGGGGATGACCGCCATGCATCCAAAGCAGCTGATGAGGAGCCACTGAGCTTGGCTGGGGATGTGCCCAACTAAGGTATGTGGGCAACGGGGAATTCGGCGGGCAGATTCTCTGACCATAGTTATTCCAGCCTAACTCCCTTCATGATACTCACTCTGGGGAATTTTAATCTGCATCATTATGCTTATTAGCTTTTGCATGCGGGTGAGCCTGAAGGCTTTACACGGGGAGCAGCAGGCTGTCCACAGCCCTCACCTCCTCTCATGCTGGCACTGGCAGCTTTGTGTTGTCCTGCTGCACCCAGAGTAACAAGGGATGAAGCAGTCACAGGACAGATGCAAAATCCAGGGGAAGCCATAGTGTTTGGTAGCTGATTTCTGAGCCAGGTGTGAAGGGTGATGTTCCTTCTTCAGAGCCTGATAAAGAATGTGGTAGGCCTGGGGTATGTTCAGCCTTTGGGAATGGTCAGAGGCACCTCCCTGGGACAGCAGCAGCTCACTGTGGAGCCTTGCACCAAGGCACAGGTAAGCAGGCTGTTTCAATTAAAGCAGGGGCAAGACAGTACTTCTCTTCCTTATTGCCTAAACCCGGGAAGTTCAGCCCAGGGTTAATCTGTAACATGGAAAGTTTCAACCTAAGCAATTTAAGCACAGGCTTTTTTAAAAAACAATCAAACAAAACGAAGCCAGTTTATAACTAGGTGTAGCCTTCCGGGATGAGATCTCCCGTGTTGCCGGGATTGCTCTCCTGCTCTGGGGACCTGGCTTAAGCATATACAATGAAATCCTGGTTGGACAGTGACCCGGCTTGCCCAGCTCCTGCCTGCCGTGGCTTCCTGCCTGGGCCCAGGCAACCTGATGACTGGGATGGAGCTCTTGCCTTCCCAATGGCTGTCCTTGTGATACACACCCCTGCACCTTCCCCCTGATTGCTGGGATGCTGTGCTGCCACAGCACCACGCTGGCTCATGGTACAAGAGCAAGTTCAGTGGTTCCCCAGGAGCACCACATCCAGCTCCTGCAAGCCATTGGCCACCTGGATCCACCTGCAAGGACAGGTTGGAGCCTCTCTTGCATGCTGAGCCTTGCACTCACCACTGTGGTCCTGTCCTTTGCAGCTGTGCTCGTGTTGAGGGGTTCCAGAGTCTGAGAGAGACAAGGCTGGGCTGCGTGCCTCCGCATCTGCCAGCAGGTTGAAATCCATGGGGCAGGGATGGCTGGCAGAAGAGGTGGAATCTGAAAAAGCAGTAGACACAGAGGGATTAGGGAGATGGATCTCTTGTGTGACCTCTCCCTGCCTCCTCTGGGAGGGACTTGCCAACCCTTCAGGAAAGGTCTAGGAAAAGCAAAGGATCCCTGTGTCATCCTTGGACCCCTTAGAGTTTCCTAGCTGGAAAATGGACATGCCAGGCTTTCTGCTGAGCTTCCCTATAAATCAAAGATCATCTAGTGACACTTCTATTTGCAGCCTTCAGAGAAAGAGCCTGCAATTTATAGGTGACATTCAGACTGAAATAGCAACACCAGGAGCATGCTGTGTAATGGAGATCTGAGGAAGTGGTTCTGGGCCAGTTGAGGGCTGTTAGCACCTTCCCCAGGTGCTGCTTCCCCATGCTTCTCCTATCCTCCCTGCCCAGCTTCCCTCCTCTTTCTCCCTTGCTTCTCCACAAACCGGTCAAGCCCAAGTAACACTGTCCATACAGCACTAATGCAGATGTACATGCACTCATCCCAAAAGAAAAGCACTCCTGTGCCTGGCACTGATAGGAAGGCACGTCTGTCTGCACAGCCACTACCTCGAGCTGGGACCCAGGCAGTGCAAGTCGATTCCTTCAGGGTACATAAGGATCTCTGGAGCCTGAATTAACACAGGAATCACATTACACACCCTTGGGTGCCTGGGAATGAGTGATCCCGGCTGCAGCACCAGCTCACTTCCAGCCTTAGGTCATCCTGGCTGAAGGCCAGCCTCAAGTGACTATCCTGTGCCTGTAAGCCACCTACCATGGCTGAAAGCATCCCCGCTGGTGAGCTGGTGGCACCACTACGGGCACCACTGGGACTCCTCTACCACCTCTTTCCACGTCTTTCTGTCCCAGGATCAATTGTTCTCATCATGCTCTTCCTCAAGGCCACTGCACCCTCCACCTGTATTGCCCAGAACTCAGCCAAGAGCACTGCTTTGCTCTTGACCACACTTGGACACTCATGAAGAGGCAGGCATGAAGCAGTAGGTGCTACAAGCCCAGCCACACCACCTTGGAAGGGTGAGCTGGCCCTGTGTTAGCCCTCAATCTGAGTTTCAAGTCATAACCCTGCCACATACAGGACGATGCGTTGCTACCAATGCAGGTGTAAAAGTTTGTAAAGGCTGGACTGCTTCAAGGGGACCACAGCAGCTCCTGAAGCTCCAGTCACTCCAGCTAATACCTTCCCAGCTAAGGAGCCTCTCTAAAGCATAACAGCAGCTGAGGCACCATGCCTGGATCTGGGATCCCTGGGTTTAGGGGGGTTTGGACCAGGTGTTGTCAGTCGTGAAGTCTGGATTCTAGCTGGTGAAGGATTGCCTGGCCCCTCAAATCCATGTGTGTCAGGGAGGCAGCCTGCTGAAGGCAGTATTTCATCTGGACTGCACTAGCATTTAGACATGTAAACAAGAGATTAATCACATAGCTGTTGCACCTCCTTTGGAGGTGGATGACAGTGACTAAGAATGTATTTTCAGAGCTGTCTAAAACCTCCTGTCAATTTGAGCAGGGCTGCTGCCAGGGCCCTTAGCAAGGCTGACCCCCATACCTGCAGCATGCTTTCCAGGCTGTGGTGAGAGGGCAGGGAGCCATTTCTAATGGTTATCCGCCTGGCTTCTGCAGCAGATGTCACTCACAACCCCCCAGCAGTTTCCCTCGCTCTCCCCTTCGTTTGACCTCCATCCCCAGCCTTTCTCAGGCTCTGATGAACCCATCTCTACACTGGCCTCAATCAGTGCTCTCCAAAAGCAGTATCTAACAAACGGACCTGGTGCCAGTATCCCAGACCTTTGCCTCCCTCCGGACTTCTGTGAGAGAGAAGTGGCAGGGGCTCTGTTTTTGCTGTGAGTCTGCTTTCTATTTCTACCTCACAGCAAGCCTGACCTCTGATGCCCACCGGCTGTATAAGCTCCTGGCAGCAGCAGGGCACAGCCCTGTTGCTTTTTACCATGTGTATGTACATGAAGTGATGTGACAGGGGTTGTGTTTTCTTTAATACCTTTGCATGGAGTAGGGGAAGTCCATCTGCTGCTGATATTGCTATGGCTTTTAGTATTACTCTTGGAATTATGCAGAAACGCGCAGTGAATTAATTCCATGGATTAAGTCTTGATTAAGATGTGTGTCACTTTGCTGTCTCAGAATTTATTAAGAGCCCTTCTTGAGGCAGCGGCAGATGGAATTTCTGCCCAATGTTTGTAGATGATAATTTCCCCTCTTCTACAGCCATTTGCATATGATTGCATCTGTCAAGCACAATTTCCTCTTTTCTAGGGCTTGACTCTGTACTGGACCAGATTTAAGGAGGAATTCAGACTCTTGCCTTGCTGTAACTGAAGGACAGTGTCCTCCTGTGCAGGGTCCTCTTTGCTTTGAGAGTCCTTTTGCACATCTTGCATTGCTTTCATCTGTGCAAACTGGAGTGGAGTTGGAAAATGATGGAGTAGTATTTTACAGCTGGTTTCACAGGTCTAAATGACAGTAAAAGGCTCAAGGTACATTAAAAATTCATGCCCCATCCTGAACCACACCACTGCAGTGATTACAAGGTTGATCCAAGCTGCTGAGCACAACATAATGTGCTTGGCCTGCCTCGGAGAAGCAGTGGTCACCTAGATTAACAGGTTTTACAGTGTGGCCCATATTCAAATTGAAACTGGGACTTGTGGCTATGAACAAGTTTGTTTTTTGAACTGAATTTTAGACTAGGAGGATTTCAGAGAAGATCTTGTGTATATTATATATATATATATATATATATGTAATTGCATATCTATCGCATGTGTCCTACATGGTAGCATCGAGGCAGGCCTTCTCAGCTTGCTTTACGCAGTTCACAGAGAATCAAAAGCAAAAGGAGAGGGGGTTCTGCTCAGCATGGTTACGAAAGCAGGAAAAGTCTGCAGTGGGGACAGCACGTGAGCTCTGTACTAATGGATTTACCCAAAGGCAACCCCATGCCACTGACACAAAAGGCTGTAGGTATTACTTTAGATTATACAGCCTTTTTGGATTTAATTAAAGGAGCTTTCTTCCACACTGGCTAGATTTCACTGTAGGCAGAGACATTAAGAAAGTCAATGCTAAACCTTCATTGCATTTCTACTAAGTTGTTTGCTTTGTCTCAGGGAGTTACTGAAATCGCACCTCAAAAACATCATTAGACAAGATCAAATTTATCATTTCCATCTAAGTCTTTGTCTCACTAGCATAAAAGAAGGGTTTCTTTAGGGACAGCTCCTGTCCCAGCAACATGCAGCCAGGCTTGCTCAGAGGTTTCAGTTTCATAAACGTAGCCCTGGCTCCTAGCCTGTTCTGGCACCTCTAACTTCTTCCATCAACGTACACAATTGTCCCAAAGATAAAGGTTCCTAAATCTGTAACATACACACCTTTTCTTCCAGTCACTACGCGTGCGTATTCTCTCCCTGCCTCCCATACAACAGTGCCGGCAGCATAGCTCCCTCCAGCCAGACTGGGGACTGCCATCCCTGCCCCACAGGCACAGTGCAGGGAAGCAAAAGAGAGCAGCTCTGGCTCTAGGCTTTTTCTCCTTTCAAATTCACCCTCTTCCTATTTCTGGGTCAATGCTAACTTCCCCAGGACAGGGCCACTGGGGCAGGAGGAGGAAGGCACTTCTATAGGGGAAGACAACCTTGTTTACCCAAAAAGAGCAAGCAAGGATCCCCCTGACCTCTCTCCTGGTTCTCAGTAACACGCTGCTCCATCACCCAGGAGCAAAGATGCCTTTGGTTGTTTTTTTTGGATGGGTGGGAAGGAAACGTAAATGCTGACTGTGAGCCAAGGGAGGCTAATTATAGTGGCGGCTTTTGTGATGTGGAAATTGCTCGCTGAGAGTTGCCTTCGGAGTGACAAGTGCATGCTGCTCAACTCTCCACTACCAGGAGGGAGCAGATACCTGCTGAACCTCTTTCATCAGGTCGATCTGGAGGAAAAAAAGCTATCTCTTGGGCTGTTTTGATGTTAATTGGCTTCCATGGGCATGCAGTGATGCTTCAGCAGGAACATGACAGTTGGGGTCCCTAGGCAGCCACACATGGACCACTGGTGACCCACTGGTAGGAGGGAAGCACACCTGGCTTCCCTCCCTTCGGCAGATCAGCATAGCCCTGTGGACCTGTGAGCTTCCCTCACTGCCTGTTTCTCTGGCCAGGGCCATGGAAGCTGCAGCCTCTGCTTGGGATTGCTGATCTCCACAAAGGGTTCAGGGTTATCCCTCAGGCTGAAAGGTGCTCTGCAATCAGTTGTGGGGGGTGGTGTCTTCTTTCTTTCATCCTCTGACGTGAAGGGATGATGTTACACTAGATGTCTTAGGGTCAGAGCTGTCTCCTTCTGCTCCATCAATCCCAGAAGTCAAACTGCTGGGAGTAACTAGATTCCCAATGGAGTCTGTCTGATTGCTTCACTCCTCTCATGCTCACGTTCCCTGCATGCTGGCTTACTTCTAGCAGAGATAAACATTTGGGACTCTATTTAACTGTACATTTTAAGAAGATGATGTGCCTCTGTACTTTGGTCCCCAGGAGGGGATGAGCTAAGTTGGAGCAGTCCCTGCCGCTTTCTCTGCCCTGTGTCAAAGGGTGCCTGTAACCTCCTGGAAGAGCATTTTGTTCTCCGAATACATGCATGTGTTCAGGGGATGGTACTATTGGAGCGCCTGTGGGCTGGGATTTCAAGTGCCACAGCTTGCACAGCACATGAATAGCACAGTGACCTGAGAGTCAGGCTCTCTTTGCCTGCAGACATGAATGCTGACTGCAAGGGGCTCTTTCCCTGCAGCTAGAAAGCAAAAAGGATGGGATGCAAAACAAGACTTAATCTTCATTTCCTCAAGAATATAGAAATATGACTGCAGGGAGACCAGGGTGACCCACTGCTAAACATCTCAGTGTAGCTTTAAGTCTCTAATCTTAATGGAATTGCAGCAGGAACCATGAGCGACCATTAATCACTAGAAGATAAACAGCAGCAGCCAACTGGTGACCCAGAGCACAGAGCCATTACAGGACAGGAGAGCAAGCTGTGTGCCTCCAAAAACTTCAGGCTGTGCAGAGCCCCAGGCTGGCTTTTGGGTGCACAATCAGAAATGGATCACTGACCTCCAGTAAGGGCTGAGTCACAGGTTATAATAAACTTTATTTCTCGATTTAGTCCTTGCAGTTGGGCACTAACGCCTGAGCTCTGGTGCTGGGCGCTTTTGTAGTGGTGTGAACTGCTCTAAAGTATGAAATGTGGTTTGGCTGGCTTTTTTTCCTCCCATTGGGAGGAACTGCCAAAGCTCCCTGTGGTGCTTGGTATCTTATAGCTGTCAGAGCATACTACCTGGCACTGCCCCACACATGGTGTGGGCTGCAAGAACATTACCTGCAGCAGTGTGGTACCACACCAGCTGCAGCAGCCCTTGCTCCCAGCTTTTTACCCACAGCTATCAGCATGGGCTGGCTTTCTGAGGAGGATGTCGATGCTGTTTCCACCGTCTTCTCTTTCTGTGCATGGCTTCACTGAGAAGTTCATGATACTGTGAGGTGGGGAGAGGATGGGGAGATAAGGCACTGTCGCTGACTGGGGTTATGGTGTAGGTAAAACCACTCTGCGGTTCTGGGACTCCATCCTTCGTCTCAAAAATGTTAATGAACCTATCTAAACTGGTAGAGGCTATGAAGCAAAATTCCTTTAAGTGCTTTCAGATCCTCAGATAAGAGGTGCTAGGGAAATGCCCACAGCCTTGCTGGAGACTGCCTAATGCATTCCCCACAGGCTGGCAGCAGCCTGCAAGGTAAGAGCAAGCTACTCACTTCCTCCGCTGCGACAGGAGTCTGTGACTGTGGAGGAGGGCAATGGCAAAAAACTTTTCTCTGGGCAGCAGAGGGTTAATAAATCGCCTGTATTCTGGAGGATTATCACAATGGAAACATCCCAAGGATTGACAGCTCCATACCCATGTCCACAGCAAAAAAAGCCCACAATGGAATGTGTCCTGTTCGCGGATTTGATGGCCCACGCCATGCCCCTGTGCCGGGGAAGAGCCCTGATGTAACCATGCCCTGTACATCACGCACTGCCCTCCCCAAGCAGTGTACCTGCGGCCCCTGACTGGTGCAGACCCTGATGGGTGGCGGTCTGCAGAGACAGAGCAACACACTTGGGTTTGGCTTAAAGCAAGCTATCTGCATTAGTGTCTTTGGACCCCAGTGCTGCCCTTAGCCTACCTGGGTAGTTTTTCAAATGGTGACCATAATTTGGAAACAAAGAGCTAAACCTAACACAGAAGGAAAGTCCTGCCAGACATTCTGCAAAGTTGTGTTTTTTCCTAAACATAGCATTCACACTTCTGCATTCTTGTACGCACTGCACTGCAGGTCCGTGCCCGGCTGCGACTCCAGTATCCCTTGGATGCTCTGCCTCAGTGGGACTCTCAGCACCTTGGCTTCATCAGGGCTGGGATTTTCTTTTTGACAGACCATGCAGTTATATTAATAAAGCCATGCTTTGTTATGGCTTATTTTGTTTGTTAGGCATCTGGAACAAAATAAATCAGCAAAGGCTCAGTTTTGCCCAAACGAATTGCGATCGCACAAAGTTGCTGGCACAGGGAGGCTCCATGGCACAGGAGTGCTGGGAGTGAGAGCATAGTCTGCAATTATTGGGGAAGAAAAGTCCTTCAAGAAAATTAATCCCTTTGCTTTGGGGAAGGGAGAAAATAAACTGATTTCAGTAAGAAATTCTGCCTGGGAGAATCTCGCAACCGAAACAAAGGACCTGGTAAAGCACAGTGCCAGCATTGGCCTGGCCCAGATGTACCAACCCTGCTTGTCCCTGCCTGCCCTTGCCTGCTCCCACAGCAATATGGGCTGGCTTCAAAGTGATTCCTGCCAGCGCTGCAGGATCTGCCTGCATCTGCACTGAGGAAAGAGCTGTACTGCTACAGTGTATGAGGGACCGTGAACTCCCCTTGTACCCACAAGCTGAGCAGAAGCAGAGCCGGGAGCAAGAAGAGACAATTGCAAACCAGGGTCCCAAGCAGGAATGAGAGGCACAGGCAGCCTGGCTGCAGCTCAGGAGCCAGACACGCGCTGCTCACGCAGCAGCACAGGGCAGCGGGGCTGGCATCAGCAGATCGGTATGCGTGGCCGTATTTATTCGGGTGATTGTATGAATTCGACTAATTATTCTGGCATTCAAAGGAAACTGGCCCAATTCCCATGGGGGCTGCGCTCACAACAGCATGGCAGGGTCATTTCTGTATCTTTGCAGCCGTAAAGTTGGCCCATTTTAGGGAGGCTCAGCGAGATCAAGGACTGGAGCTGCATGACTCCAGATGCTGTCAGGAGTTTTGTATGCAGATGGAGGGCTGTGGATGACTCAGACGTTATCAAAGATGTAAATGATTCTCACAATTAGTAAACAAGCTTAAGAAAGCCCCTAATCAAGCGGGTGATGCAGGGGGCTGAAGGTCAGGAAGGATCCCGCCATGCTGTCGGCACGTCACACCCTTTCGGCTGGCTGACCTCAGCGCACTGTGGAGCTGCCGGCGTCCGCCATCCACCAGCACTTCTGCTAGAAAGCCTGGCTTGACTTGATCATAAACATTTGTTCTGTGACAAAACTTGGCAAAACCAGCAGCCAGAAAGAAGCTGCTTTCTGGGGAAGGGTGCTGGTTCGTTGTTTTAAAACAACCTGGTGGAGCTCAGAGGATTGCAGGGCTGCAAAGGGGAAAGTAGTGACTGTTGAGGGTGCCGTGACAGCCCCACCAGGCACCATGACCAACAAATGGCTCTGCTGGTTAAGGCAAGGAGAGCCCAGAAGCGGCTGGCTCGCTCTGAGGGCTGTGTTGTCTCACAGTGCAACCCGCAGCGCCGGAAGAAGCCGATGTCTGCTGTGCCCAGCTGTAAGGTTTCCTGATTATTTGCCTTCTTTCTTTCTTTTTTCCCAAGCAATTTATATTTATATATATATATGTATCTATATATTTAAAAGCTCTCTGGCAGGAAAACCCTTGCGGGACACAGGCTTCCATGAATAAAACACGGGGATTATCTCAGCCTGCATTATCCCTCCGCTCTTCCTTAGGATACCGCAGCAGGTAGGGCTGGGACAGGAGGAGGATTGCTCCAGGAGGGATGATGGAGCTCACCCCCCATACTCTGCCTTTATGGACTTTGCAACATGCCCTGAAGGTCAGCCTGTTTACCCAGACATTGTTTGAAGGGGGCCGAGGGAGGCAATTAGCTGTCCCCACTGCAAACACTGCTGGGTCCATCCAACCTGACAGAATTTTGCAAGCAGCCTGCCCTGGCAGGATCAGGCCCACAGCACATCCGGTTTTGTGCTGTGTGCCTGCAGCAAATGGTTAAATTGTGCATATCAGGGAACATGAGAAGAAGGAACGGTGGGTGGGTGAGCAGGGAGGGATGGCAGCCCTCCATCCCCGCAGCCTCTCACCCAGGTGCCCCACTCAGGGCCATGGCAAACCTCCTTGTTTCCCTGAATTCAGGGGCAAAACAGGCATCACAAGCACCAAAACAAGAGGTTTGAATTTCAGGATCCTGACAAGCACTGTGCTGCTTACAGACTATGTACAAAGTCTGCTTCTTTTTCCTTCCTTCCCTTAAATCCTTAGTTTTTCCATCTGCCGGAGGCTGCATCCCATGCAGAGCCTTGGGAGGTAGGCAGTTTGGGTGGGTAGCAAAGGAAGCTGTACAGCCCTCATTACTCATCCAGCCTGCCCCTCGGGCAATCCCATCAAAGCGGTTCGGACTGAAACGGGACGGGGCAGAGGGAAGTGAACTGTCTCGAAACACTGCCGCTTGGGTCACACCACCTCCCTGCCAGCCTGGCTGCGCTGAGGACGGGGACCTTACACCCTGACATACCCCCGCCCCAGCCAGCCCCCAGCCAGCCTGCCAACAGACCCCACCGGCAGCTCCTCAGCCTCCCACCATGGCCTCGGGCTCGGGATACATCTCAGCTCAAGCACTGAGGTTTTTTTTAAACACCATTATTAAACCCACCCAACGCAACTTAAGCTGTGAAACCCTTTTAAATGGAACACAGAAGCACATATTGTTCATCATTTTGGAATTTCTCCCTTGTTAGGTATGGATACATATCCAGATTGACCTCTATGCCTCAATTAATTTAGCTTAAAGGTTTAGATTTCATATTTTTAATTACCCTTGTACTTATTTTATTTTGGAGGAAAACTTCCACGAATTTACTTTATAAAATAACATTGCAATAAACTCATACAAAAAAAAAACCTCCTAACCCCAACTTGTAGAACTGGAAGTTGGAATATTGTGGCACCAAAAATAAAACTGATGGAACAAAAAGGGAATTTCATGTGGTTTTCATTGTCAAGTCTAAGCTCAGAAACAAACAGGAAATAAAAATGGCTAAAACAAAAGAGATTTCTTTTAAAGTGTGTTCAAGTCTAAGCGGGGAGCTGCTTTATTTGGGAGGGATTCTCTGTTTATTTGTTTTTGAGAAAGAGGAGTAAATAAAAATGTCCACACACAGACAGGTCAATTTGATTTACAGTTGTATCTGCATGCTTCTCACTGGGCATTTTTAATAAGCTTTTTTTTTAAGGAAAATACTTGCATAAATAGCAGCAGCATTAGAAGGGGAAGAAAAGACAATGGGAGGAGGGTGTTCTTTCTTCTTGAGATGAGGTTGGGAGAAAAAGGAACGAAGAGGGAGAAAGGTGAAAGTAACTGCAAACTGTCCGGTCATTTGTCCTATTTCATCTTTGTACTTTCTCAATTTCTGCAGGCAGCTCTGCAGGCACTGAGCCTTCCAGCCCATGCCACCCCACTGAACCTCCCCAAGTAGCAAATAAATTCATTGATATAATAAGAGTGGTCTGCAGGATCAGGGCTACATGGAATAGAGCAGCATACATGCTGCACCCTGCAGAGAAAAGTGTTTCTTAGCTTCCCAGATTTGGGATTGTGGAACTTGTCTTACATGAGATCTGATGGTGATTTTGAATGGTTAATTTAATGCAGGCAGGTCGCAGCTCCCCATATCAGCTGAGATCCCCAGCAGCTACAGACCCATTAGTGTGTCTCTGAACACTCTGAACAGTCAAAAAATCAGATGGACAAAATTAACAGCAGCTTCTGCAAATTCAGCTCTGGTTTCCCTCCTCTTTTGCACTAGTTAACTGGGTGTAAATGTTTATTTTCTGGTGGAACTGTGGTTTGGGACATAGCAAAGAGCCTCAGATTGAGGGTCAAGGGACAGAGGTTGTATTTCTGGCTCAGAACAGGTAATTCTGACAGAGCCGTCTCTCCTGTGCACAACAGGAATACTTCTCTTCGTGCTTAAGCATACAGAGCTCTGCCTACAGGAAGGCTAGGTAGCTCCGGAGGAGAGATCATAAGGTGCAGCTCTTCAGAAATGAGGGCTCTGAGCTTGAACTTGTACCCTGCAAGGCAGCAGGAAATTTCCTGTTCAGTGTGCAGAAAACTGGCCCTCTTCCCGAATCTGCTGGGTAATACTCTGAAACTGGTGGGGAGGGAGGAGGAGGACCTCTCTTGCTTTCTCCCCATCTCCTTTTAAAGCCTAATAATAAGAGAAATATTTCCCAGCTTCTGCCCAGCTAGATCTCTTAGTTCCTGCCTGAAAACAACTTTCAATATTTAACTGTTGCTGGAAAACAGCAGATCCATCACTAACTATCCCGTGCGAATCTGCATCCCTGGCCAGGCTGCTGTACCTGTCCTCCTCCGGGGTTGGGTGGAGACTGATGATTTTTGAGCAAGTCCTTTCCTACAGAAGCAACCCACTCTGCACCAAGTCCAGCCCCATTCCTTGTGCTGCCAAGCCTCCAAGAACAGCCTGTGGACTCCCTTAAATGCCCCAAGGAAGCCCAGAGCTAATAACCAGCTTCATTCAATTCCCAGTCACATTATTATCCAATCTGCCAGAGGCATTAATATTCAGAGGTGAGGCGGCAGGAGGGCAGGGGTTCTGGCGAGGGGGAGCGGCACACAAAGGGGAAGAAGGGAGGCACGGCAGGCCGGCCTCAGAAATCCTCTTTCTCCAGCTGTCTGAAGCCCCAGCCCATTTCAGCCGGGTGTTGACAAGAGAGGGTTTTTTTATACAGCCTCAGCACTAACTCTGATGCCAGCTGGTGGTGGCTGTGCCCCTGCCAACAGCAAATGCCCGGGCTTGGCACAGCCTGATGCCCTTGGCCCCGGTAAGAGGGAGAGCTTTGCCCCCTCTGCCATCGGGCCCTAAGTAAATAGCAATCTCCCATTTTCAAACAGCCAGATAATCGCTGAGCCTGCTCAGAGAAGCCTGTTTCTGACCCCTCTCCCTCCACGGCCGGACAGCCTCATCCCGCTGCCTTCCCGACACAGAGCACACAGCATGAAAATACCAGTTCTCCCCATCTGGGACTTCGCTCCCAGCCCAGGTACCTCCCCTGTCCCCAGAGCTGGGGCACATGTCACGAGACAGATCTTATGTTCCCAGCTCATCTTCCTTTTGAAGCAGTCTCCTAGATCAGGTTTCTGGCTTTTTCTTTTTGGCAGTCTCCAAAGTCAGCCTCACCTCCCAATCTTAAGGTTTTGGGTAGCATCTGACAGAGAGAGGAGATGCCACTCTTTTTTGTTACCTCTCCTTAGGGTACATTAACCAATACTTTTGCAATCCAGTCACAATTTGCAGATCTATTAATTGCCTGAATTAAGTCCTTATAGAAACATAACAGATATAAAGTGAGGCAACAGTTTAACTGCCAGAGAGATACACCGGTTTATAAACCAGTGCCTTGGAACAGGAAACAACTCGGGAATATACGGGGGCTTTCACGGGGGGGAGCCTGGGCTGCAGGTCATGCAAACCCAGTAACACCAAGAACAGCAGGAAAAACACCAGACTCAACCAAACCCCTCTCCAAGTGCTGGGGAAAGACACCTCCCTGTGAGGGCTCCCTGTGAGGAGCACCGGGCATGGTGTGACTGTTTGATAACGAAAAAAGAATCAAACCCTGCTCTGCTTCTGAAGACATTTGTGGAGACTGAAGCAGCTACCATGCTCTGCTGGTCCCCCAGGAGCCAGCAGACAGCGCTTTGTCCCTCACAGCAAAGCACAAACACCCATCCCTCTGCCTCACCAACAGGCTGAGGGGCTGGGAGAGATTGCAGGGAACCAGGAAGACCCTGATCCCATTGCCAAAAAGGGGGTCCTTTCGCGTCCTTTGGAAGGCAGGACAGGAACAGGGGTGACACTTCCGAAAGGCACCTTCCTGTGCTGTTGCTTTCAGCATCTCCCGAAATCGTGGAGGCAGTAGAGCCGTTTCATCCCTCGCATCCTCCAGGCCCCGCTCCAGGCGTGGAGGACCCACAAAGCTTGTCTGGGGATTGCCAAATTCCCCTCTTCGTCTTTAGCACTAGTCTCTACAAAAAAAAGTGCATGGATCACGGACCAATCTGTCCGAAGGCTGCCTCCTTCAACGGCAAGGGAACGGGGAGGCAGGTGAGGAACTGGCTTTGGTTCCTGCACCTCCGGCTTGCAGCACCAACCCGTGCCGCGGCTGGGAGCTCACACCGGGCTCTGCAGGACCCCAGGGCCCTGCAGTAGCGTGTCCTCTGCGGCCATCCGTGCGCAGCCGAGTTCTGCACCACAATAACCCGCCGGCCGGGTGGGAAAGCTGTGCAGGGCCCCGGGAGCCTCGGCGGGGGCATGCTGCTCCGGGCTGCTCAGCCCCGCCGGGGAGGGGGAGGCTGCACCGGCGCCGGCAGCGCCTCTTCGGGGCTCTGGCGCTGACGGGGGGAAGCCATCCCCCTCCTAGCCCGTCCCCCCAGCTGTCCGGCCTCGGGGGCGCCGGGAGAGCGGCCGACAGGTGTGCCCGGCTCGGCGGCACCGGGTCCACCGCCCCCCCGGGCCCCAGCCCGCTCCAGCAGCTGCGGCGGAGCGAGGCCGCCCTCCCCCGCCGGAGCCGTGGCGAAGCCGTCCCTCTCTGCCGCTCCGAGGAGGAGGACGGGGGGAAATGACAAGGGGGTGCCGCGCTGGCGGGTTAGCTCTTCCCCCGGGGCTGCACTCGTTGAGCGGGGAATTGCCGGGGGAGCGGCAGCACAGGGCTCCGTCGGGCGCCCGCTGCGATCGGCCGGGCTTCCCGGGCACCCAGCGGGACGCCGGTTTGCACCGTGCCTCCAGTGCCGGGGAGCCGGCGGAGCCCGTGCAATCGCCCGCAGGTCTGACGGCCGGCTCTGCCAGCAGCCCCCCAGCGCCGGGAGGCCGCGCTCTGCCAGGGCAGTTCGGAGCTCCCAGCGGAGCTCGACGTTTCCCGCCCTCCTCCTTCTCCCGCAGGCCGGACAGGGCTGTTATTCCCTATCAGGCGCCCGGGAGCCCCGGCGCGCAGCCGGCGGCGGCGTTCCGGGGCAGGTTCGCCCCGTCTGCGGGGGCCGGCTCGCCCTCTCTCCGGCGCTGCAGGGAGGTCTGCTCTGCTGTAAACAGGAGCCAGCCCGTTACATAAATATCATTTATCCAACTGTCCAAAAACCGTCGGGCTGCCTTTCTTTTCCCCGCCTCTGCTCCCCGCGCCCTTCTCCCATGGATCCTGCAGAGAGCTGAGCCGCAGCCCGCAACGCCGTTATTTACGGCGAGCCCCGACTAATTTAAACAGCCCCTACCCCACTCGCCTGAATGGAAAATAACTAAGTTTAGCAAGGGCGGAAGGCTCCGGCAGCGCTCGCCGGGAAAGCGCCCGCAGTGGTCCCGAAGGGTGGCCGGGATGGCGGCACCCCGGTGCCGGCGGGCAGGGGACCGCCGTGTCCTGCAAGGGCAGAAGGGAAGAGGCGCCGCGCCCCGCCGCCGGGCAGGCAGCTGTAGGGGCAGCGCTGGGGAACAGCTCCGCCGCACTCAGCCCGGGGATCTATCCTGTGTGGCAGGGTAGGGCTCGAACGTCCTGCTCTCCCCCTGCCCCTGGCTGCAGCTCTGTGCCCCGCGGGAGCGGAGCTGGGCAGAGCGCAATGAGCCGCCCCGCCGGGGATGCTCTTGTCCTGTGGCAGCGTCGTAAGGGCTGCGGCCGAGCGGCTCCGTACGGACGGGCTGGCAGCTAGGGGTTTACGAGGAGAGACGGGGAGAACCCCGCCTGGGAGGCCGGGGACGGAGGGACACTTACAGCGGCTCCAGATGCGGGCTCAGCTGGGCGGCCTTAATCCTGCGAGAGGGGCGAAGCTGGCCCCCGCCCCGCGGCCCGGGCTGCTCTGCCGCCGTCAGAAAGTAAATCCCCCCGGCTCCCCGGGCACTCTGCGCCTTGCTGCCGGCCCGCGGCTCACGGGAAGGGCGGAGGGCGCCAACCGACTGCCTCCCATTCACCCTGGCCATTCACTTTATGGCGGGCGGCCGGCGCCCCCCGCCAGCTGCACTGAGCGCCCCGCTCCCGCCCGCCCCATTCCAGCTGCGCGCCCGCCGCCGCCCGCCCCGTCCAGCACCGCCCGCCCCGGCCCCGCCCTGCGCCCCGCCCTGCGCTCCTGCCGTCCAATCGCCCTGCGCCTCATTTTCATTCCGCCGCACCCCGGCCCCAGGATTCGCAGAGGAGGGCGGTAGGCCCCGCCCCCGCCGCGTTGGCCCCGCCCCTGTCCCTTCGCACCGAGGCCTCCGCCACGGTCGCGCCGGGGCAGGGTGAGGGGGCCGGCGGGAGGACGGGGAACGTGTGCCCGCGGCAGGCGTCCTGCCCCATCAGCCCTGGGGCTTGTAGGGGTGTCCGTGTGTGTATATATATGTACACGTACACTTATGTTACCTCTGCCGTTACCGTTGCCTGCGTGCGCTGTTCGCTGCTTGGCGATCCGGTGTCCTGGAGCCCGTGTTGGGCATCCGCTCGGGACAGTACTGGCGCGGCAAGCATATTCGGGCTTTACAGTTAAAGTCACCAGCCAGGCAGAGGTTTCTGGGGGGAACTGAGTCCACAGTCGGCTGCTGGACGCGTTCCCCTGCACATGCCGCATGGAGCAGGAGTTGCAGGGGATGCTAATTACGGGCTAACTACCGCGCATGCTGTTGCGACTCTCGGCGGTACCAAGAAGCGCTTCTTCGGCAATATCGTCCGTGCCGCTTCTCCCGGGAACACGAGGCTGCCGGCTCTGCGGGAAACACCGCGCTCCCGCCCGCTAGCAGCTCTCGAGAAACCTAAATGGTACTTGTAGCTGAGGCTCCAGCCTGGCTCCTCCCGAGGTTCAGGATAGCAGCATCCCGGTGCAGCCGGGCAGGGCGCGATCCCTGCTTGAAGTGTCGCCGAATGCGTGTCCCCGCTGCAGCAAGCGTTAGGCGTTTTTGCACACACATTTCGCTCCGAGCAGACACGTCCCTTCTCTCCCAGAGCTCACAGGGAGAGGTTTGCAGCAGTCAGGGTTGGCCTCTCCTGCCTTGGGATGCCTGAGCCCAGGGGAGAGGTTTATCCCCGCCAGGCTCTTAGGGAGCCAGCCGCGTGATTCTACGGTCTGATTTTCTTGAGGTCATTTCCATGTCAACCTGTTCTCCGATTTATGATGCCAAAGGTCACTCTCAGGCTCTTCCACTGACATGTTTTAGAGATTAGGAAATAAATTGCGAGAATAGGAGTGAATTTTAACCCTGGGTGATTTACATGCCATATTTAGGGAGCCTGCTAAATGCATAACGTGGCATATAGATATGTACAGGAAGACAAATGTACACGAACAAGCACAGGATGTTAAGAGAGGTTAAGAAGACCCAGGCATTATGGATTACAGTTCAAAACCACACAAAACACGTTGATTCAGTAGAGACAGGAGAGTTTAAAAGGAGTCACAATATTGACACACTTACGAGAAATTACCATGTTTTTTTAACGGTAGTAATCTGGGGTTTGTGTTTGTCTAACTGCTTTTTTGCCTGCCAAAAATGACAGCAAAACAGACCGCATCTTTTTCCAGCCCAGATTTTAATCCACCCTGGCATAGGCTTGTCTCCATCAAGAGAAGCAAAGTGTAACAGCACTAGCACCTTCCATGGGACATCTGTCTCTGCCACCACAGGCCACAGGGAAGCTGAAAACCCTACTCAGGATGGGCAGCAATGAAGGGACCTTATTTTGAATTGCTTCCTTCTCTCTCCTAACCTTTCATCATCAGTAGCCTGCAGCAAATACAGGTAGTGCTTATGCTTTCAAGTAATAACGAAACAAAGATGGTTTTAGCTATCTCCCTTGGGCACTATGTCACAAGCTTGTTCCGTGTGGAGCACGGTGTGAAGACTGATGGATTAGACCATCCAGGGACCTGCACGAGGAGCCTTTCATTAAGGCAACTTCAGCACAACTGCTGGATTTACCCCTGAAGGGTGTCTTTGGGAGGGAGTGCTCCAGAGTGTCTTGTTGAAATGTAGTAGCAGATCTTGCTGCTATCAAGAACTTCACCTGGGTTCAGGAAACAGATATTATAATTTCATATGAAATAAAAAATAGAGGGGAGGGGGGAAGCAAAAGCAAACTAAACCCAGAGTGAACCTGACTCACATCTTGGCAGATGGGATATTCAAAAGGAGGGAATTACTCAGCATCTTTGATGCTGCATTTTTCACCAGCCAGGAAGAGTTTGTTCTCAAAGAAATTCCCGTCTCTGTCACAGGCAGATGCACTCCTCATGTTGGATGTGTTCACTGCCCTTGGAGATCACTGGAGTTGTTGATTGTTGATCATGGTTTCCATCTTTGTGTCCTAACTGATCTTCTGGCCATGCTGGGTCCATGCCATCAAATGCCTTGAAGATCAGGACTCGGGCGTGAATTTGTCTTGGCTTCCAAGCCAGAAGGTGGCCTAGGGAGCAGAAGGTAGGTTTGATGCCTTTGTGGTAGCCAGGGCTCTCACTGCAGCATGCCCTTCTATTTGGTATTTGCCAAGTGCTGTGGGCTTCATGCCTAGGTGTATCACATAGCTGTAGTCCAGCCAAGAGGTGACAAAGGTATGCCTGAGCCTGGGGTGCTTCTTCCAAAAAAAACCATGGCTTGGCTTCGCTAAGGAGAGACAATGGAAAAAATTGTATCAGGATGTTCATCAGGAGAGTTCTGTGTCACTGGGAAGTGCAGGAGTGTTCCTGAGAAATGGGCTAAACAGAGCAGCTGGAAGGGCATTTTAGCCTAAGGAGGCTGCTCTGCACCCTCAATATTGTACTTTGTATTGTTTCCAGAGAAGGGTTTTCATATTCTTGACTCTCAGTTTACCTCTGCTGCTTCAGTTTTAGGTTCTTGCCCTGGTGCATGTTGCACCAGATGCAGCACATCAGTTTTCCCTTGGAGACCCTTCAGCTGGCTTTGGGCTAGCCTCTATCTGAGCTTGCTCTGGAAAGAAGCAGCTGGTTAGAACCACTGTGTTCAGCATTCAGCAGCGTTTTTGGGATGCTCAGCTCTGGGGAGAGTGGCTGCAAGTAGTTTTTAGCCACAGCAATTACTTCTGAGTCAACTCCCTCTTTCTTCTCTTTTTCTGGAAACCTTACTAATCCTCTGAGAAACAGCAAAAGCCTCTAAGAGGAGGGCATGAAATTCAACCTCTCTCAGGCTCTTTAACCTGGTAGGAAATTTGTGTGTTGCATGTGGCCATGGGTCTGATATCTATGGACAACCGTGAACTGGCAGGGGCTGAGCAAGAGTGATGGACCGTGCAAAGTTGATGCAGATTGCAGAGGCAGAGGTGGTTTGCAACATGGTTTTGTGACAGTCTCATCAAAGGCTTGTGGGGAGCAGGCTTTTACTCTGGCATCCTGGACCCAAATGAAGGCAGTTGATGTGGCACATGAGACAGTGCTCTTTGCAAGGAGGTGGCTGCTTGGGTGTCTCAGACAAAAGCGGGTGAGCTCACTGGGTTAGATGGGCAAGGCCTGAGGAGATGACTGTCTGAGTCTGCAGCCCCTCTGTGTGCTCCTTGTTGGCTGAGGAGGAATAAACAAGACAGAAACCCTGCTGAAAAGCTGCATCTTTGCAGTGAGGATAATGCCCAGCTTCCCTGACCAGGCAGCTGGAACCTGAGGGATTTGCACAGATTGTGCTTGTCTGGTGTCTGGTTTCATTGTACCACTTTGTATGTGACAACTAGTGTGTTATCTCGGGAATAAAGGGACTGTCCTGTGTCCTGCTCCTACAACTAGGTCCTTTGGTGCAAATAAGTGCTCCAACGTGCCCACACATGGTCTGTACACAGCTGTGCACCACTCTGGCAAAGTGCCGCTGGATCAGGTGGCCCAAGCAACCCAGGTTTTCCTGTTGCTGCCAGGGTGGAGGCATTGGTGCTGCACTGTCACATCAGCAGGATTTTCTGTGTGGCCAGGGCGGTGCTGGGCTGCCCAAGAGCTGACTAACACAGTGCCAGCAAACTCTTTTCTCTCCAGGCAGCATGAGGCTGTACCATATTGTTTTTCTCTCCAGACAATGCAATGCTGGGTTGTAAGTAAAAATGCAAAGCACATTGTAATGTTTGCTCTTTATTAATGCACTAAGATGCATTTGGGTGAAGCAGAAGGCTCCTGGCTGGCTCGGTTTCAAGCTTCGTGACAGGCTTCCATAAATAACACCTTAGGAGGGTTTGATTCACTAGATTGGAAAGGGTGGGAACCTGAGCTTCAGTGGCTGACACTGAGAGGCAGGAAGGCAGGGAGAGGGCTACAGACCCTTCCCTGAGAGGGCAGGCAGGCTTGGCTGACCTGGACTGAGCTGCACTATGTGCAGTGGCCAAGCCAGCACCTGAAACCCCCTTTCCTGTGCAGGAATTCACACCTGTGAATTTCCAAATGGCTGGCAGATACCACAGGAGCTTCAGTGGCTGCTGGAGCAGGGAGGAAGAGACGGAGAAACACTAGCAACTAATGTGCTTGTTCTGCAAACCTTTGCTCAGTGTTTAGATGATGGCTTTTGCAGTCTCTCTGCACTAGGTATTTGACCACCTGTTTTATAGCTGAGGAAATCAAGATAAAAATTGCATGCTCCATGGCTGCAGGAGAGGCTGGGGTGATACATTTTAGCTTCCGAGCTCATGGTTAGACCACTGGAACATGCTGTATCTTGTTCCACTGTTGGAGAATAAATGTGGGTGCTTAATGCAATTGCAGCTTAAAATTCCAACTCCAAAGACTTCTTAACATGCCATCAGGTAAAACCCAGCTGAAGCAGGTCCCCTGGTCTCCAGCTGTCAGAGCTGGGAGGTAACAGCAGTTTCAGTCTAAAGTACATTGATTCTTGATCAGGCTATTTTGGGCAGCTATTCATGTGGAAAGGGAAGGATATTGGGGCTGAAGCACCTCCTGTAAGAAGACAGGCTGAGAAAGTTGGGGCTGTTCATCCTGGAGAAGAGAAGGCTGCGTGGAGACCTCATAGCAGCCTTCCAGTATCTGAAGGGGGCCTATAGGGATGCTGGGGAGGGACTCTTCCTTAGGGACTGTAGTGATAGGACAAGGGGTAACAGATTCAAACTTAAACAGGGAAATTTTAGATTGGATATAAGGAGGAAGTTCTTTACTGTAAGGGTCGTGAGGCACTGGAATATGTTGCCCAGGGAAGTTGTGCATGCTCCATCCCTGGTGGTGTTCAAGGCCAGGTTGGACAGAGCCTTGGGTGACATGGTTTAGTGTGAGGTGTCCCTGCCCATGGCAGGGGGGTTGGAACTTGATGATCTTAAGGTCCTTTCCAATCCTTTCTATGATATTGTGACCACCATTTCCAGAGTGTCTCATCCCACAGCACACTGGAGGCTGGGCTCTCAAGAGAGGGACATGATGGCCATCTTTCAGGGCAGCATTTGAGTCCACCTCAGATTTGGGTTTGACTGTCCAAGGAGTCCTGCTACACATTCCCCTGGTTCTTTGTATGAGAACTTCCCTCCTTCAGCCATGCTGCAGCAGATGAAGTTGTGATTAGGCCAGTGAATGAACACTTTTTGACCTTTTTACCTTTCCTTCACCTTCAATTTGATTTGCGTTCTTCTCAGAGAAAGATTTTGGTAGCTGCGCCTTTGATCACTCTTAACACCTGCCAAAACAGATCCCTAGGCTGACCTGGCTGCAGGTGCTAGCCCTGTCCTCTGCCCCAAGTTCAATGGCAGAAGCTTAAATAAGCAGAGTGACCTCTGCAGATTACTACTGTTGAACTATACATAGCGCACCAACACTGAAGCATAGCCTCAGAAAATGGCAAAGAAGCTTAGACCAGCACCAAGAATTCACTGTGCTAGATGCTGTATGTTTGCAAAGCTGTGATTGCTCTTGCTGCAAAGTGCTGGTCAATAAACTGGCTTCAAAGAGCAACAAGCTGTGGCTGCCAGGCTAGCTGGGATGGATGAGCAAAGGCCACAGCACATGGCTTGTGGCTCAGCCCAAGCAAAGCATAAGTGGCATTCAGGACTGCGGGAAGTCACCAGGCAACAGGACTGCAGAGACACACACTCCCATTGGGCACCATGGGCAACTGCCGGCCGCATCGTGCGCGGGTTGGCTCCGCGGGCTGTCCGTCGGCGCAGTAACCAGGCAGCGGGTTGCGGTGTGCCTGTTTCCACGTCAGTGAGAGCGGTGCTGAGCCGGTTTCCCTAGCCCGTGCCCGGGAGGACCCCGCTCTCGGAGGCCTCGCCGGGACCGCCGCCGCCTCCCGCCGCCACTGGGAGGGCTGGGGGGGCGGACAGAGGGAGGGCTCAGCCCTCCCGCTAGCGGCGCTGCCCGCCTGACCGATATGTGAAGAGGCCGCCGCCGCGGGTGAACAGGCGCCGCCATTTTGGATGCGGGGGTCAGTGCCGGGCGGCGAGTACCTGTCGCGATACTGTCGCGACGCGGCGGTGGGCGGGAGGCAGGCTGCGACGGGGGATCGGTGCAGGGCCGGTGGGGGACGTGAACGGAGCCAAGGCAGGCCCGGGGGCGGGCAGGGTGTCGGGGCAGCCTCTTCGGCGGTGGCGGGCGGGAGTGGGGGGAATTGGCAGCCGCCCCTCCAGGCCCGGGCGTGACGTGACGCGCGTGGTGGCCTGTCCCGAGTGCCCCACAGGGCGGGAGGCTGCAGGTGTCGCGGCTCGGAGCGGGGTCGTGGCATAGGCACCCACTTACTGTGCTGCCGGTTGCCTTGCTTAAATACCGGTGGAAATGGAGACTTCTGCCGGCGTATGGCCAGCTGCTTGGCTGCTGCAGGAGGAAGGCTCGGGGCTAACTTCGGGCGTACGTTATAAATTCAGCTGGTACCATGTTTCTTGGTTTAAACAGTGTGAAGTAATCGGAAGACACAAATTACCCCTCTCGTATTTCCCTTAGGTTTCATTTTTATTCTGCAGTTTTGACAGATAAATGGAGCTACCTTCTTTTCTTGGTTCCCAGGCCCCATCTCGTTGTTGCAGCTAAATGTGGAGGCTTGAGGAGAAGCCTGTCCCACCTTCCTTTCTGATGTGCCACCGCTGTCATGTTACTGCTGCTTATCTTTTTTAAAGTGTTCGTCACTGCTCAGAATTTTGCCATTGCTGGACTGTGCATAATTATAAATTATACTTTTTTATTATTTTTGTCTAGGCATTAGGAACTAGCATTTGGAGAAACATGCTGACTTCTCTGAACTTTTGCTGCCAGTGATATTTATTGCAGAGTAGTTATTACGTGAAAAACCTAGGCAAGTAAAGTTTCCTGGTAGGGATTTGCGTACCTTCTGCATGCAGTTTAGAGGGACGCAAAGGAGCTTTTTTGTTGCCAGCTGGGCTTCTGGATAACCTAGCTAGCTCTGAGTTAGGCAGGAATTGTTTGCGATTTGTGGACTAAAGGGTGTTACGTTTCTGTTTTGATAGCAGTGCATTATATTTGGACTCCAGTGGCCAAATCTAGGTCAGAGACTATTTATGCATTATCATAAACAGTGCAAATTTCGGTCAACAGAAGCTTACTTTGAAGTACTACCTTTCTTGCATATGTAGTGATTATGTTGTTGTTTATTATTGCTATTTATTGGAGCAGTTTCACCAGGTTTGAGTCAGTTTCCATAGCTGAAGGTGAAAGTTAGTGGTAGGGAGAAGTGACTTGATGGAAGTCTGCCAGACTTTGTCACTTCTGATGCTAACTCTTGCTTGTTTCCAGAAGAGTTGTAGATATTTGCTTGCAAGGGAGGGAGTGTTTCCTAAGAGTATACCTGAGACTTCTTATGGTAATACATAGGAAAAATTTGGGTTCTTGTGCACTGGGATGTTTTGCAGTAGTGTGTTCTAGGGTTGAGCAGTGGAGCATTCAAGTGCATGTGTGAGAGAACATTTGCCAACATAAATTTCACCAGTGCTTTTATGTGAAGACTTCACATCTGATACTATTTCAGGAGTCTCAGAAGTCTCAGAAAAGTGATTACTGCCCATAGAACATTCTGAAGGCTTTGAGAAAGCTTTGAAGATTTTCTTCTTTTATGACATGCTCAGGGATTGACCTTTTTCCACTACTGTTCCCAATCTTGTTAGCAGTGAGGCTCTGAGTGCTGACAGCTTTCCTGTTTCTCAGGTGGGCTGAGCAGCTGTGTAGCCTTGGTTTGGAGCTGCCATTTTGCTTGTTGAAGTTCTGCACAGCAGTGAAATCTGAGGACTGGTCTGCAGATTATGAACCTATCATGAAAAAGAAACAGGAGTTTAGGTAGGACTAAATGAAGGGATAAGGAGCTGAAAAGCATTTGAAATCTATTAGGTAACTTTCCTGTTTTTTCTGTGTAATTTTAGACCACAGAAATTACTCTGATTGTTTCTGTACTGAGTCCACTATCTTGTGTTTGATTAAAGAGTGCTCTCACGAAAGGTATCCAGTCTTGGTCTAAAGACATCAAGAGGTGTTGGAACATGGTGTGGCTAGGTTTTTTTTACCGATCTTCAGCATCGGTAGTTCTGTTAATATGTCCAACCAACACTTATACAATATCCCACTCTTCAGACCATACCTTTGTAACATTAAGCCTGAATTCATGTCAGCAATGCTTTTTTGTGTGTTGACCAAACAGTTAGTGGTTTTACTTGACTACTACTACCATGCTCTCATAAACCAAACTGATCATTTGGTGTTGGTCTGGTAAATCTGGTAACTTTCTCTCTGTAGCTTTAGAGCATTTATTTCAATCTTGAAACTTTTTTCAGTATATCCTTCAGTACATCTATACTGAGCTCTAAAGTGTGACCAGTTGGTTTTAGCAATTAAGATAAGAGTTGAAATAATTCATACTGAAATTACCTGACAGCTTATAAAGGGTAGGCTTTAGGAAATGTGGAGTTTAGAGAAATTATTTCTATTGTCTGAAATAAACTCACAGAAATGGATGGTGCTTTTGGTGGCTTTAGCTTACAAGGTACATATCTGAAAATAGTTTTATGCCTTCCCTCCCCACCGGCTGTTAATTATTTTCTGTTTCCTATTCCAGCATATAGTTGCAAAGGTTCTTGGAGTGAATGAAGCTGTTTGGCTGTGGTTTACTTTGGATTGTGTGTATGCTATTGCTTGGCTAACAGCAAGCTTAAATGTAAAGTAGAATTTCCACACCCCATGCTTAAAATCTGAAAGTGAATTAATGTCTCCAGCGCAATAGATTATTTCAGTAGCATTGGACAGGTAAGTTTTTGGCATGTAAAAAGTGATTTTTTTTTTTTTTTTTTAGTGTTTTTGAATAAAGTTACATTTAATGGAATCTGCAGTGAGGAAAAGAGTGCATTCTCACCAAGGCTTCTCAAATAGTTAATAATGAAAAGATATAACTGCAAAAAAAACCCTTAACTTTTGCAGAATTTTAATGTCAGGAGAGCCTTGCCAAGCAGCATGGATCTTTTGCATCCTTGCTTGAAAGGATCAGCACGTTCAGTTTCCCAGTAGATTAAAAAGAAAAGGTGTGTGTTGGAGGTCTGTGTCTGTTGTCTTCATACTTTGCTGTTAGCACCAGGTTTAGGAACAGCTGATCATTTTAAGTCTTCTACATTCAGGAAGGATTGAGTTTAACAAACTTTTCTGTCTTGATTCTTTTAGGTTAATAGTAGAGGGAAAGAAATAGGAGCCCTACAAGCAGACTCAGTAGTATGCAGAATAGCATTTAAGCTTTGGCATCATCTTAAATATTGGCAAGATTATTGAGTATCTTTGTATGTGCCGGGCATGCGATACGTATGTCTGGTATTCACATGCTTTCTCACCTCAGGTTGGGGGAGACTTTGTTTCCATGCTAGTTTGCTAAATGCCTGGAATGGAACCACAAAGGTTACATGCTCAATATTATTTTGTAATGGTGAATACAGGAAAAACTTGAGTTTTGACAAATTTGAATGTATGAAGTATTTCCCCCAAAGTACTTCTGTAGACCAGAGTTCTGATTCCTCAAACTGCCTGTATAGAAATGTGGAAAATGTTGGAATTGCTGAAAGAAGAAATAAGTAAGTGAGGAATTTTATGTGGAGGAGAAAATCTCTCATTAATGCCTTGTACAAAAACAAAGACAACATACTGAAGTAGAAAAAACTCTTACCAAGGATGTTTTAATGTAGTCAATATATGGAATAAGTTTCTTTTGAGGCTGGGAACATCTCAGGCATTAGATACATAAGTAGGAAGAATATCTGTGGTTCTGTTATATACAGGTGTGGAGGGAGGATATAAACCTTTGTTCTTCAGGGTGCATGCAAACTACTTGGCTGAACTATTTGTTTTTCTGAGTCGTGGTAGTGCATGAGCTAATCTATTGCTCTGGTCTGTGATATCAGTTCCTATATTAGAAAACACATTTGTCTTTACCCCACATTACCTGTGTGACGATTAGGAATACTGTTATCAATAATCTAATGAGGTTAGAAACAGTTTTACCTATTGCAAGCATGTAAAAAGCTGAAACAACAAATCTGATGCTCTCCCTTGAGATTGAGGTTTGGTTTTTTTACTAATATTTTGCTTCATTTCTATTGTTTACGGGGTCCTGAAGCAAACTAGTCTCACTCAGGATATTTATATATTTGAAGTGTTTTTAATAATTCAAACATGTTAATTAACACGAAGCCTGATAGATTCAGGATGTATGTTCTGAAATTTCTGTGGTGGCGTTTCTGAGATCTGGAGTAATACAGCAAAAACCTGTTTCCTTCCAGCTTTGCTTTTGCTACCTGAGCAAAAATCCTTCTTGTATTCTGTGTTTGATTACCTTCCACCCCCTCTTCCCAATTGAGTCCTTTACATGAGCCTGTCTGATTTCAAGAGTTGTGATCAATGTTTCATTTTTCATTCTTTTACTTCCCTATGGATGGCCTGTTGTGATTTCAAGCTGGATTCCTCATTTCCTTCTCACGTCTTCTGAAAAAGTCTCATTACTTGGCTACTATTTCACTAAATCCCTCTCAATTGCAGATATGGTATCTGACTCTCCAGCCTTTTTATGTGTCCTGTTTATTTTTTATAAACAGTTGTGTCTGTTCATTCCACTCCATTCTTATTTCTTTATGCTTGACTGTGTCTGGGTTACAGCTAGTATAGAGAGAAGGATCCTATAGTAATCCACTCTTTCTTTTTCTCAGACCATTACAAATATTTCTTGCTTGTATAGTAGTTTTTGCCTCTTCTGCCTCTCTCTCTGGGTACATCAGTTTAAATTTTTCCCTGTAAAACCTGAGGCTACATAAGAACAAATTTCTGCCATCAGCTTTCTCACTTTTTCTCCCTGTGTTCCATCCAGTTTTGTTTCTAGTTTTGCTCATTTCTTTGTGCAGGTCTTACTCATATTTTTTTTACTTGCCTGCTTTTTTGAAAGGTTTTTTCATGAAGTAAGTGTGAAATCAATATCTGTTATAAGTTACTTTATTTGCTCTGGTAAGCCACTGATGCTTATTTAACAGAGCACACGATTGGCTTTGTGTTCTGTGTAGAGCTGCAGGACTCTGCATGTTGCTGGAGATATGCGTGTGATTGCATTGTCATGGATGCGTGTCCTGGTACCCTAGCATTTTATCTTTCTGTGAGCTTACATAGACTAGAAAAAAAACTGAGGAATGTACCTTGGCAAAGTTGTCTCTTGCTTCGCAGGTACCCTGTTATAACTAACTGTCTGTTCTCATGGTCTTGAAAACACACTCGGTAGAAAAGCGCCTTTCTTTTGTCTTCCTTTTGACAAAATAACCGTACTTGTCTGCATGCACAAAAGAAAGATTTGAAAGAGTTTCTTGTATTGCTGCAGGCCTCCTGCTTGACTAGGGCCAAGTTGGTGTTTCATCAGAGGAAGAGAATGATTGTGAGAGGCTGGAGATTAATTTGAGTTACTTTTATTTTCAGAATTGTCAGGATGGTAGATAAGAACATTTACATCATACAAGGTGAAATCAACGCGGTGGTGGGAGCCATAAAGCGGAATGCCCGATGGAGCACTCACACACATGTGGTAAGTTACCCTGAATTGTTGCTAGCTCTTAATGCTGTAACAGAGACCACCTGATTTTAGGAAAGAAACTCAATTTTTTTTAACATTTGTTACAGTACTTTATAAGTAAAGCTGGAATAACTTTCTACATTGTTTCATGCCAAGCAATTTTGGCTTCTTGTGTGCCAGCAACTGTAAGAGGTACAAAGCTGGAAATCTGCCTATATACCCCTTAAGTAAACAGAAAACCCTGCGTTGTATTCCAGTGGGAATCATCTCATTTAGACTTTTATTGCCTGCTATACCAGAGGTTTTGAATATATAATGTTATTTTATCTAGCACAGTGTTTTTATATATCTTGAGTGCTCTCTTAGTGAAGACAGTCTTTATCATGAAAGTCATGAAATAAAAATTGAGGAAGTCATTATATGTAGGGTATATATTAATTTTTCATATAGCATAGTATCTTTAGTTCTGCTTTGTGACTGTTAGCTATATTCTGTAGTGAAACCTGTTAATAGTTGCAAACCTGTTTTGTTAAAAGCCATTAATACAGTGTTTCCAAGTTTAATGATGCATCGGTCAGTTTATGGCTTCCATAGTATAAATGTGTGCATGTGGTGAACTGCATCTGTGGTGTGCTTCAGAATGTCACATAAATAGCAGATGGCTGTCATCCAGCACAAGTGGTTTCAGTTTGTCAAAGGACAGTGCCCTTGTTCTAACAGACATTTCTTCATTAGAGCTCACTGCTACCTAGTAGGAGGTGTGGCTGCAGATGTGCACAGCTTGGGGAAACTGCTGCTCTTCCTTATTTTAATATTGTAAAGATAGGCTAAGGCTAAAGGATGCTGCTATTCATATAAATTTTGCACTGTGATTTTTTTTTTTCCAAGTTATTTTAATGGCACCAAATGTCATTGCATTTCTGTTCCCATTACAATCTGCATAGATTAACATTATAGCAAATCCAGATGAGCCATTTCAATATGGTATGAGTTAGATTTGCTCTGAAATTTATTGAACAGTGGAAGGCTAATCAGAAATACTTCTAAGGACAATAAAACCAAATCGGAATGCTCAGTCTTGAACCTGTGCTTTGACATTTGAGCTGTATGACATTGGGGAGCTCTAGCAGAAAAATAAAAATGCTTCTCTTGATTTTGATGGAGTAAACACGCTGACGGTGATAAACTCAGACCTGTGAATATGAATGGGTCTTTACAGACCCAATATTAAGATTTGTCTTGAGAAATATGTTTGGCTTGTTAATGACTTTCTGTATATAACCTATAGGATGAAGAAAGGGATCCCCTGCTCCATAGCTTTAGCTACTTAAAAGAAGTTCTGAATAATATAACAGGTAAGCATATACAGAAATCAACAGGTACGTATACCTGCTAGTGTATATGACAATACATGTACACATGTACTTGCTTGTCTTAGTTGCTATCCAGCAGTCAAATATTGAATAACAAGAAAAAAATATGTATATACTTTTAGACAAATAGTACAGTTGTGAACTATTACACAAATACAACTGCTGCCATTGTCTGGAGAGATACATGTATGTGTGCATATGTGTATATATACGTTTTTTGTGTGTGTGCACACAAATATAAATATGCAAGCTTCTTTAATATACTGAAGCTTGTAGTGATATATGCAATCTGGTATATTATTATACAGTCTTTCTGTGCTTTGTTTATGTTTTCTGATCTGTGAATAGTGGGGAAAATCTGCTTAGAAAGTAGCCTCCCATTATCTGTTTTCTCCTTGCATTCTTCAGTTTGTTGGTTTTCATCATGTGTTATCAGTAATAAGTGAAGCACAGGCTTCACTTTTCACTTGGGTCTTTCGAATCTTGAAGTGAAAGGCTTACTTTGTGACCAGTTGCACTGAAAAGAACTGGAAATCTGTATTGATTTCAGTAGAACACAAAGCTGTGATGTCTATTTAGAGCAATTTTTTTTTTCTTAACCTTTTTCCCCTTTTCTCACATGTTTTCTCTTTTTGTAATTTCAGGAGTGATTGTTTAAGTGTATGTTGAGAATCTGGAAGTAAGGCTAATCCTGAGCTCTATGTATATGGCATTCATCTGTTTCTCCCCAGGATTTGTCTTACTGATTGTAATATTTGAAAATAAGCTTTACTTCTGGTCCCTTACAGTGAGTGTTCAGAGCTGCACTAAACGGAAGTCTGAGTGGACTTTCTGCATTTCTAATTGCAAAGCATGCCCATTCTTGTGTTGGCATTGAGCCTGGAATCCCATAGAAAGTATGTTCCCTAGAAGTACAATGGTGCTGCTTCCAGGTGCTAATGAAAGGTGCTGAGGACATGTGCCAGTTCTAAGCCCTTATTCCTTCCTCTTTTGTGGCTGCCTGTAAGTATAATTCTTTGGTTTGCTTTGCCAGGTGAACTTCCTTTGGCTGTGAGCAGGACTATTCTGTCAGGTCATGACATCTTAAGGAACAGCTTACGTTTCTGGATTGTATCTTTGTTCTGGATGTTATACCCAGACTACATGACAGGCTGGATTTGTGGAGTGTTGTAAGCTCAATCATCTTATGTAGGATACGCAGACAGTCACCAGAAGTGTTTTGGGACAAAATTTTCCTTGTCTCCCTTCCATGAGATAAAATTTTCCTTAAAATAAGACTCCTGAAGTTGTTTGCCATTATTGCAGATACTGCTTCTCATCAACAAGAGCAGGGAATGGCAGGATGCTCAAACAGATGCAGTATGAGTAAATGTCAGGGACTGGCCATTTATCTGGAGTAGCTAGATACAACGTGCTGTTGACTTGTTGGGGAAAAATGCAAACCCAGTATCTCCTTGTGTTAGAGAAGGCAAAGTTTAATGTACTGAGAGATTCAAGACTCCCTGTGAGTATTAGTCATCATGTAAGTGTGGTTCGTGCTGAGATAATAATTGCTCATATGTGATGATGATAGCATGTTGGTTTGACTACACTGGGTTCTTTTAAACAGGCAATTTCAGCTTCAGTGACTGCTGTTTACTGACTAGGGTCTTGAGATAGGACATTGTTGCTCTGCTGTCTTTTTTTTCAGTTTTAGACATGGACTGTTCCCAAGCAATACTTTGAATAATACAGTCTCCTGTCTCATCTTCCAGGCAATGAAGGTTTTTTGTGGGTGGTTTTGGGGGTATTTTTTTTGCCTAGACCTTCCTTTCATGTCTCTTTCATTAGCTCATGGAAACACATTGCTTTTATATTTAAATTTATTCAAGCTGTAATCTTTGACATTTGAGTTAGCTTTTAGTACAATTTTGCATTTATAGTAATATATATTATGTATTTTCTCAATCCCCCAAGAACCCATTTTAATCTGTTCCGGATGCAAATTTCAGGCTGCCTTGTCCCATCTCCCCTCTCGCTCTCTCCCTCCCTTCCCCTCCCCCATGGAGCATGTTTGATCAGGTGTGGCAGGAATATCCACTGTCAAGCTGCGCCCTTTATATTAGTCAATATTATCCTTCCTTCCCTCCCACTCCCTTCATTCTCCTCTGGGCTTTACCAGTTGATTTATAATTTTGGAATTCTCATCGGAGTCTGTAATACAGTTTGTTCATTATTTAACCAAAACCTGTTTAATGAGCAAAGAGAGGCAATGTAAATGTTAGGCATGTTGCAGTGGAGTACCTTTTGTTCTCCTCTGAGCTAGTGGGTATTAACTCTGTCATGCCTGTGATGCTGAAATACCCTGGTCCAGGGTATAAAGATGCACCGAATACCTCCAGCAGCTAAAAAGCCACATTACAAAGTACTGCTTCTCAAGAGTAACTAAGTTTTTTATTTGATTACCAAAATAGCTCCAAGCAAGCTTTTACTAAGTAGTGGTATCCCATACCATCCCATTGTAATGTCTAAATAGGCTCTTGAGGGAAGCATCTGGAGAAGATGCTGTTGCTCAGCACAGACAATCCTATGATTGTCATAAGGGTAACTTCACTTCTGCTGTTCAGCATACCTAGCTAATTGTACCTGAATTAAATGGAATGAAGTTGCACTTTAAAATTCTGACACAGAAACGTAATTTCTATGGCAATTTTGTATAGATTTATGAAAGCAATTTAATGATTTGAAAATGAACAGCATGTCTTCTCTTACCTGCTGTCATTTGGTTTACTGTATGCCATTTGTATACTTTAATGGGCTGCATATATTTTAATTATTATTAATAGTAGTTGCCTGAAAAACAGAAAGGAAAAGTAGAGCTTCTGTTATTGTGGGGTGATGCATAAGTTACTCTAAGATAAATTTAACAGCTGAATGCTTGTTGTACTGAGGTATGCACCGTAAGCCTAAGTTGGATGTGGTGTCTTGTATTTCCAGTGCTTAGAAAAAGTGAAAATTGGTGCCCTGAGTTACGACCATATGGAAGCAGTGACTATCAAGCTTTGTCCATGCATGCAAAATTGAAATGCGACTACATCTGCAAAGGGTGTTTTAAAACTGATGGAATCGTTACTGTTGGTACAAGTTTGTATCTAGGGTCACCATCACCACAACTTCCATTTGGTTCAATTTTCAAGTTAGCTGGATATCTAGAAAATGTGTCTGCATATTGAAATATTTGTTCATTTCATCAATTTTCTTACAGATTTAGGTCAACAAAAGGAAGCTTCTTTTTGACATCCAGTGATAATTGAGCATTGTTTTTTTTAATGAGTGTTTCCAACGTAGGATGCTCTTGAGCTCACTAGGGAGAGGTTTTATAACCACAAATGGCTGGAAATATGAGTTAATTATAAGCTTGCTTTTTTACAGTCTGATGAGGATTGGGTTTTCTAAAATCTTGCTTAATTGAAGTCTTCAGACCATTCCAGAATGATATGGAGGTAAGAGCAGATACTTCTGTAGTTGTTCTCCTTATTGCAGAATTTATGCTTTGCTCTGACTGGGGGGGATGAGTCAGTAACCAAGATTTTCGTGATTGAAGTGCTGCTTACTGGTGTGTAGGATGGCTTTAGGACAGAAAATGACTAAATACAACTGCCTTGTACAAGTCGGCACTGCAGTGGGAGAAGCAGGTGTTTGTGGAAAGTGTGTGCATCGAGAGTCTATTTAAATAAGGTTTAAACTAGGTAAACACACCTGTGAAGAGGTGCTTGTGTATATTTTAGGTCCATGAGTACCAGACTGGAAGGTTTGAGTCCTTTTATCCTCTGGTGGTTCAGAGTTAGTGCATTTAAACAGAAGCTGCAAAGTAAGCTGTTAGAAGCACTCTGATTTCATGCACATTCATGACATTTTAAATGAATGCTTGTACAGTGGGTTCAGAAGAATCTTTTCATGGCTTATTTCAGACAAGAAGCTGCTGCAAATCTCCATCTTTAGAGGGTTGGCTGGGGCATTAAGAGCTGGCTAAAGGTCAAATGACTGTAACCGTAAGAGAACCTTTGCCCAGTATACAGACTTAATATACTTGTTACTGTAGCCATCAGTTTTCTGGTATGTAGATTTGATTGCACACTCATTTTCTCATGTCTAAGCTCTGGAAACTCAGGTTTTAGGGATAATCTGACATTCATATAAAACAATATGAGAATTTTATCCTGATTTGGGGTTAATGTCAGAACTTTTTCTGAAAGACCTAGTTTTAAAAAGTGGTGAATCAGTAGTAAATACAGATGAGCAGCCTGATCTCAGTGCTGTTGGATAGAGTCTGACATATTCATTGTGGTCTACTTAAGAAATCATAAAAAAGTAATGTTTTTTCTTAAAAGAGGTGTAAGAATTATGTAGTGTTGCAATGCTTGTTATTTTGCACTTTGCAGATGAGAGCAATACCACGTTTTAATTATTATTTATGTCTTAAGTTTCTGCAGGAAATGCCTGGACTAAGAAGTAAACAAGAAACACTGATGAACTCTTAAGCTGTGGTCCCTTCCAACCCAAACCATTCTATGATACTTCTTTTGTTTGCATTGAAGGACTGCAATGTTACCCAGAGCAGACATTAAAAAAAAAAAAAAATTCATAGATACACAGAATGGTTTGGGTTGGAAAGGACCTTAAGATCATCTAGTTCCAACCACCCTGCCGTGGGCAGGGACGTGTCCTACTAGATCAGGTTGCTCAAGGCCCTGTCCAGCCTGGTCTTGAACAAAAATCACCTAAGCTTTTTTTCTGTTGCGTATCAGTTTCATATAAAAGATCTAGAAAACTCACTGGTGGTGTAGATGATGTCTGTTCCTGTGATAATTAAAAAAACCCAAACAACAACAAAACCCCCAAAACTATTTATTTATATACTTGCAAATAGCAGTTATCCATGGATGTTATACTTGCTGGTTTGGAAGGCCAAATAACTCAGGCTAACATTTAGCTGTTATTGCATCCTCTATAAAATTTTTAAGGATGGAAAGGGTGTAAGAAAGGTCAGGCAATTGGCAGAGTAAGGTTTCTTCAATAACTTAAACTCGGCCTCACTCTGGTGGTTGGCAGTATGACTGTAGTCCACATTGGATGACTTGACACAGTGTACAGAAGTGGTAAATAATTTCCCTTAATATTTTCTGTCACCTTCTTGCCGTAAGAAATACGAAGATTAAGGTAACAACTTTAATTTGACACTTTGCTTGCAGGCTGAATCCAGACTTGAGTTTTGTGAATTGTGTTCAAACAGTGCAGTAAAAGTTGTCATTTTAAAAGCAAGGCACTAGTCTTTCATGAATGCAGACATCCTTCCAAGAGAAGCTGCAGGTAGTTCCAAATATTCTTTCTGAGAGAGATTTAATCTTCTTTTTAATCTCATTGTAGCATCAAATGAATCAAATGACTGTCTTATGGCTGAGGTCTTTGGATTTCCCTCAGATAATAGGTTTCTATTGATACTTTTGGCATAGGTTTTCTTGGTGTTATTGGAGAAATAATAAACCGGTCTTTAACCAGGTGGTTTCTAGTTTTGTGCTTTATTTGCTAAGCAGTTTTCCTAGAGTGACACTAATGTGCTCTAAGAATGTAGCTGCATTGGGAGACGTGGTGTGTGAATTTCTCAAGCCCAAAGCTAATACCTAAATTGTCACAATTTCATTTAAGATTTAATATGTTTTCTGGATGTGTTTGATGAAGAATAACTTGGTGTTTGTGGAGCCTTATTGCACCAAGATAAGCACCATAACTTTTTCCAAGGCTTTTCTGTTGCATTTATGCGGAGTGCTCAAGGAATAAGGTATGGATGGACTCTGAAATCTAGTTGATGATGTAGCTATGACCGAATGTGCAGAAAGGGCTAAACTGCGGTTGTGTAGCATCCTGAACATGATAACTTTATAGCTCTTGTGTTTGTCTTCTATTTTGTGTTTATGAGTAATAGGAAACTTAATAAATTCAAAAGAAGTGGAGTGACTCTGAGAATATCTAGAGGAAAAAAACCAAACTAACCTAGTAAGATGGTCTTCACACAAGGTATTCCAGTATTTCTCTTAACATTAGGACGTCTGAACTGGCACTTCTGCAGTCTGGCACCACCACCGTTGTGGTACCACCTAAGCATCCTTTTAATACAGTTCTTTGGGTGCGGTGTAAGACTAAGATTTGACCTTAACAGTCTTCCATCTGTGCTTGGCTAATGACTGGCAGGTACAGGCAGGAGGTGGTGCTGTTGGAAGGAATCATTTCCTGACCCCTAATCCTTGAGGACCCAAGGATTTTAGATGGACAAGCACTCCTGGCTGCTGGTTGGCAGAGTTCCCACAATGGGCTTGTTCTGTAACACCAGCTTTCTGTTACCACTGCAGGCTGGGCTCTGAAGAGCTGCCACATGTGCATGGTGTGCAACTGACTCTCTCTTGTTCCACACTTGTTGAGCAATTACTTTCCCACTTGTTGGGCACTCCATTATTTCCTTCAGTTACTGCTTCTGTGTGAAGTGGAGCCATAAAGGAAATGGTCTAATGTACATACATTAGAAGGCAATAAATTGCAGTTTGATTTGGTAGAAAGGCAGTACCAGATGCTCTGTTGAAGTTAAGGTTCCTCTTAAATCATCCATGGAGGTTTTTTTGAAGATGATGTCTTTGTTTTGGTTAGGACTAGTTAAAAGGAGTTGCGGCCAATTAAGAGACATTAAGATATTTACATTATAGTAAAAACCCTCTTGAAGTAGGAGTGTATTTAAAATTGCTGAATTCCAGTAGAAGTTTTATATATTAAATATATAGCTCTTCTGTCACCTTTTCTTCTTTTAACTGTCTTCTCTCCTTGCTATACAGCAGCCATCTAAGCTATTAAAAACAATGTCTCAAAGGTGATTACTTCAAAGAAGCAGTAACTTGTGTCAGAAAGTGCAGGTGCATTTTTATATAGTTGCATAATATGTAGTAGGACTGCCAAGAAGCATTGGTCATACATACACAACAAGCACACTGAAGCATTCCTTACCTCAAAGGGTTTGTAGCTTAAAAGAGGAGAAGCAGAGAGAAGTCATTAAGCACACAAAGTTGTTAAACACTTGAGAGTTTTTCTTAATCGCTACCTCCATTTGTTCTTCAAACAAGCTGTTGTTGGGTGATCCCTGATACAGTTTATGGTAAGACGAAAGTTTGAAGGAGAGGTTTGAAATTGGGCAAAATTTCAAGAACAGTGCAGGGATGTGTGGTAAGGTGTTTCAGTAATTAGTGTGGAAGAAAAAAAACTGTCAAGAAGAGAGGTAGAATGGGAGGGATTTAAAGGTAAGTATAAAAGCAGCAGAATGATGAAGAACATTGTTATTAATATAGCAAGTTGATTGGTTAGGGAACATTAATAATGAGGGATGTGGAGTTGATGGCTTGCCCATTTGAGGTAGACTTGCAAGAGCTTTTTGGTTGGTTTTTTTTTTAAGGTAACTACCTAGCTTGGCTGCTCTCTGAGTGCTATGGAATAGATTGTTGCTTACAGGGATTCTTTCAATCAGGAGAAAAACTTCTAGCATGTTATGGACCTCCTCGCTGTAAGCTCTTTTAAAAAAAAATAAAAAAATTATATGGATAGTCATGATCTTAATTTTGTAATTTGCCTTTAGGAAATGATACAATGCAACATTCTTTCTCCAGGAAAGAGCTTGCTTACAGGAAGTTTGACAGAGCCTTGGGTGACATGGTTTAGTGTGAGGTGTGCCTGCCCATGGCAGGGGGGTTGGAACTAGATGATCTTAAGGTCATTTCCAACCCTAACTATTCTATGATTCTAAGTTACAGCTGCATTCAGTCCTATAAAAACTAACATAATCTTTCAGATGACATGATTTTAACTTGCTTTACATCACCTTTGAAAGCTACAAAAAAAGAAGTTTTGGTATATATTGCCTACTGTATTATATATTATAGTTCTATATTATATAATATAGAAAAAATATTATATATATTATATATTATAAGCCTATAATACAGTAAGCTAAAGGTAGGTTCTGAGGTCTTATGATACGATGGATTCTGGGCTGAAAGAGATGGAAATGTTGTATCATGGATGAATCTGAAGTGCATTCATTCCAGTATTGGTGGTATCAACAGATGCTTACTGGGGAAAATGTTTGGGAGTGAATGGATATCTGTGAATTTGTTAATAGAGTAACGAAGACTAAATCGTGAGTGAGCTAAATAGATGTAAGTCTTCTAGGGACAGGTAATCAGTACATGTCATCACAAAATTGTAGGAAATAAAACCCATCTTGAGAAGGAACGTGTATCAACTAGTCATTGTAGAAAATCAATAGAACTGCATTAGTATTGTATGGTGTACTGTATCCATGTGACTTGGAAGTGCCACCAGAAATGTTCAAGCAACCTGTTCTTGTTTTGAACTCCTAACTATATTTGGACATTTCCCCTTTAGTTTAAGGGCATGAATAGACATAGACTCGTTATCCCTTGAATTTGATTAAATGAGTACGTCTGTTGTACTCTTTGCATGGTTCAATTGTGAAGTTAAAACTCGTGAGTTCAGCCTACTTTGTATTCAGGCATGTTGTGAAAGAAAGAGGTACATAGTTACATGACAGTTGAGGAACAATGTGACATGACAAAGACAATGTGAGATGGGTAGAAATGTAAAAGTAAAGCATGTTATATGAGAGCTTGCACATATATGTGATATAACTGAAGTTTGGGGTAATGTTGGCTTTAGCTATCCTGTTAAAATTAATACTGTTTCCATGACAGCTTATGCTAATGTGTTTTGCAGTGTAATCACAATTACACAATTATAATACTCAAGGGGTGCACTTGATTAATGCTTGTTAGCTGAATATGTTAAATTCTTCAGTGATGGTGGTAATTTGTTCAATCCTTTATCTATACCCTAATACAAGCACTTTGGAAGTTTTAATTTCCAGATCTGTCCTTATAGCAGTAAGCTGAAAATTACTCCTAGCCATATTGAAACAGTAAGTTCTAAACACAGAAGACTTTCAGAAAGTGTATGCTGTCTTTGCTTGGTGCAGGAGTCTGAATGCTTGCATAACTGTAAACCTTGATGTGTGCTACTTAGATGAGAGACTTCGAAACAAAGCTGTTCACTCTTGATTTAACTTAATTCTGGGAGGAAGACTTTTTATTAAAATGTGTCTTTGTAATTTTTCTTGATTCAGAGGTGAAGTCTGCCAAGATGTTGCTGAATTAGATTCCATTTACCTCTTCATTAACTTGTTAAATAATTTAGGTGGCAAACTGTAAATACAAGGCATTGTTGAAATAAATAAAGATGTGGTTGTTATTTTGATCATGGCATACTGAAGGAGAACAGTCTATTAGATCTGGGTATAGCTGTGGGGAGAGGGAGATACTCTAGAAATAAAACAAGTGACAGTAGCAAAATATGGTTGCTTATGTAAGCATCTTCAGTAATTGCACTTAGGAACTTGGAAGTTCTTCAAAGCTGGATTGAACAATTTATAGTGGCTTATAATAGTTCTGTAATAACTAAGATGGCAGCATGGGAGGAGCCATCATTAGCTGGTTTTCACTTCAGTCTGAGGTTTTCACATTTGTTGCTCAGAAATGCTATGTTTTCTTTGAATTTCAGCCCTTAGTTAAAACATTTGTGTTTTCAAGTGTCTGAAGTGCAAATATATTCATTCAGACTTAAGATCTGATGAGCGCTGTCAAATTTTACTTCTGTGCTTTCTCTCTCTTAAATACATTCTGCCTCAGTATGAAATTGGCACTTCAGATGTGATCAGGCTAGTACAGGGAGGGGGGAGAACAGAGTCCTAGCAATATTTACTTTGGTGGCATTGTTGATGATGAATACGGAAGTGTAGGAAATATGTTTGCTCAAATATTTACCAGTCTGTTAAAATATTGTCAACAGGAAGGGACTTTTTCACTTGAAGCAGGACTACCATGATCTTGTAGGAAAACTAGGATTTGGTTTGGCAAAGAGATAAGTTTTAAACAACAAACTTTTCTGAAGGCTTATGACTTTGTGTGATACAAGAGTCTGGACGCTTTAATCATCAAGGCTTCTGCTTCATTAAGAACATAAGGGAAGAAGTATCCATGTCTGGTAAATAAAAAAGTAATATTTTCTTGGGGAAAGGGCTTTGCCAAGAGGTTTGGAAACACAGAGGAGGAAGAAATGAAAAGATTCAGACATCATAGAAAACAATAAACTCTGTTGGAGTAGCTGAATGGTAGTTCAATAATTAAAAGTTTTTTTCAGGGAAAAAGAAATTGCTGAAGAAATATATTCTTAAATATAGAGGGGGGAGAGACTATTGTAGGCATCCTGGAATGCTTAATTTAATTGTTGATTGTTGATTGACTATTAAAGCTTCGTGTTAGAGGCAACATCAACTTAAATTTTGCAGACTTTTTTCCTCCCCTCCCACTTTTACTGACAATCCATTAACAATCTGAAAGTGAAGCTCATTCTCATTCATCTGGCTTTGAATTGTAGTTTCTCTTTGGATGGTAGTTCTTAATGCTGTTGAGTTTCGCAACCCATGCTGGTACTTGTTCACATGCACAAGACCCATATGCTGCAGCGGAAGGTCACACACTCTCTTTCACTCTGCAGAAACAGCAGGTGATGGTACCAGCTGTTCACATCCCCATATTAGATGCCTGAATTTGAGCAGCTGTGTGAGGCTGCCAATAAACTCTAACGTAATGCAGTTCATAGTTTGCCCACATTTCACTTGATTCTACTCGGCACCATCCAGTATGTTTTTTTTAAATATCTTTCAGTGCCACCAGCAAGATGTTAGTTTTCTTTCTTGTGCACTCATAAGATGTGCCAGTCAGTTGCTTGAAAAGTGTCCAGTGTTACAGATTTGAAAAGGAAAGGCTACCAGAAAAACTGCACATGCACAGGTTTTAAGGAGGCAGGAGTAATCTATTGTTACTGTAATGTTGAAAGTTTAAAATTTTAAAACATTTTTGCTAATCTAAGCTGTTCTAAAGGATGTTCTTGTCATTAAGCAGTAGTAGTTTTGGATACAAAGCTAGGTGGTGGTTGGAAGAATAGGTCAAAAGTGCTTTCACTCTGAGGAACCTCTGCCTGCATTCAGCTAGCAGAAGAGGTCTTGTTACGTGAATCTGGTATTAGAAGAAGGCTGTAGTGGTTTTTAATTGCACTTCTAGTAATAAAACTTGCTTGGCAATGAGTTTTTATATATCCACAGTTTATTTCAACTTGTGCTTTTTATTTAAAAATCATATTTGTGATGTGTTAGGACCTTTTGTTAACCCAATTAAATAAATGGTGGAAAGGTTGAAACTGCCTGTCTGTATTTTGCAGAAAAGGGGAGGAGGGAGCCAAGTGACGACAAAGTCTTCTTGCTAATAAAATCCCGACAGGTGACTTTAGTGGTTTGTGGGTTTTGTTGTTGTTTTTGTTTGCGGGTTGGGTGTTTCCTTCACTCTCCCTCCTTCCGCACACCCCCCTCTCCCCCCTCCCATTGCTGTAGTCTCAAAAAGTGTTCATTGGAATCAAAGCCATATTGAGGTAGAAGCTATGAAGAGCATCTTTTCTGACATATGGAGGTGGGTAAGAGAGTTCGGTTCTTTGCTCAAAGGATCTTGTGGAACTTCAAATTCACCAAGAGCCAAGGTAATTATTAGAAGTCAGGTGTTACGTGTTTTAGAAAGTTATGAAAATAAAAGAACCTAGCTGTGCAGTTAGTGTTGGAAGAGGTAGCATGGGATCAGAGGAAGAATACAGCTGTTAAAATAGTAAAGTGCCTCAGCTCCGAAGGAAAAAAGCTAGCTTTTCATTAGATCCTATTGTTATTGCTCCACAAACTCAACTCATTTTTCATTTTAGCTGGTCAGCATTCTTCAGTTGAATGATCTGAAATCTAGAACTGATTTTCCTTGCTTTATATGTGTTGTTTTTCTCCAGCAAAGATAGCACACTTTTTTATTTCCAGGATGAGGAATTGGCTCTCCCATAGCAGATGAGAGCTGCAAGCTCTTTTGTTTAGCATCTCACCTTTTTTACGCAGCCGTACAGTTTCTTTGTAGACACCCAGTGTTAATTAGTTGAAACAGCCATTTATTTTTAGCTGCATATTTCAGATATTTAATTAGTTTTACTGTGCAGGTGTCTGTCAGCCATAAAGGAAGTAGTTGAAGTAAACCCTTGTATCAAATGAAGTACCTCTCCATGCCTTACAACTGCTTCCAAAATAAGTTGAGAATAATGCTTTACACATTTTGTCTCCTTTAACTCTACAGGCAAGCAAAAGAGGAAGCATGGATTAACATGTAGTGATTTCGAGGAGCTGTTCTCTGCTCAGATTCCTCTGTACTTGGGGTGACTGACAGGGACACGTGCCTCAAGTGCATCTGGAAATATATCACTGGCAAAATTTGGTTGGGTAAATATAGCAGGAATGGGTTGTCAGGGCAGGAGACATATTGTTCTGGGAAAGGAAGTGCTGTCTTGTCTGTCGCCTGAATAACTATTTTGTATATTTTTGCAACTTGCCTATTTCTTTCAGTGCAACTCGGGTACCAGCCAGATCTGACGTGCATGCTGTGTTCTCTTGTCATGTGCTTTTACAGTGGGAGTGTTACCAGAAATGCTAGAATCGGTAGGAGTAGCCAGAGAACTGATACCAATATTATCCAATGGTGTTGAAATAGTAGTGGCACACACTTTGTTCTAGTTTAAGCCCTTTTTGAAAATAGGCAGGGGCATCAGGTGTGGAAAGTAATTTCGAGAGTCTTAGGATGTGGTAATACTGAAGAACCCTGACTTTTGCTTAGGTGCACAATTGTTTCTGGCCCATACGGTTCCAGCAAACAAACAGAAAATCCCAAAGCCAAATAGAATACCATGACACCACACCTACTCCTGCCAAAAATAGGCTAAAAAGCCATATTCTAAAATTCTTACCTTTTGTTGGCAAATGATATAGGGAAGAAAAGGCCAATTATAAGGCTTTCCTCCAGCAAAAGCTCATGGGCAAAGGCACAAAGCTTCTTGAACCATTGTGATATTGGTCATATCTCAACACAGATTACACTGTTTGTGCAGAAAATTGAACCAGTGGCTTACAGAAATCTATGCAAGCATAGGAAGTGAGGCTGTATTTTATATAGAAAGACATAATCATGGGCAATGACAGTTAAAATCATACCAGATGCAAGCAGTGGAAAATAGTAAATTACAAACTTTCTGAAGTTTATCAAAGGAGATGACTACAGATTGGAGGAGAAAAAAAACCAAGCCAACCCCAGACCCTACTTAAAAATCAGTAATAGCTGACTACGCTTTCTCCCTTACCATAAAACATTAAATAGCTCCATCTTTACCATTTGCAGCATATTCTTCATTCAGTGGGCTGGTTTTCTTTATATTTGCTTACCCAAAAATTTATGGAGGATGGAACCCCTGACAGCTTTATACAGTAGCTGCTTGAGGTTAGTTTCTGACTCTCTAGCCTGTCCTGAGAGGTGCTTTACACCCTAGTCAGGGCTGTCTGCTGCCTTGTGATGTGGCTGTGTCTGGGGTGGGGTTAGCAACCAACAGGTGCCCAGCGTACCACAGGAATGTGGAGGCAGAGAATTTGTGTCCAAGGGCATTGGGGGTAAATAACTGTAGTTGTAAAAAGTGTTACGTGGGTGCTAACCTTTTCACTGAGCAGTGAGTCTTCTAAAATTTGCCCCACAAATGTTCATATAATAAGCTTCAGTTTTTGTCCTTAGAAGTCTGAAGAGCTAAACTAATGTTGGAATTTTGTTTGGTGTATAGGAAAGGCTTAGTTTGCTGGAGGGTGCAACTGATTCAGACTAGAGGCAGTAAAAAAACTTTCTATAGTTACAAGCAGTAGGATAAAATGTGGATTTCTGTGCTTTTAGAGTAAAACCTGCATGACTAAATAGAGAAAACTATTCTGTCAGTGTACGATATTCTTAAGAAATATTTCTAATCCCTTAGGGTTACTTCATTATTTCTTCTGATTGCACCAGGCCCAAATACTCTGCTGCTTGTCATGATTTACACAGGGATAAAACCTCACCATTTCTCATTCACAGAGCCAACTCAAGACTTACTACTCCATTTACTAGCTGTGTTGCATGGCACACCTGACTTGCCAAGGCCTTTTGCAGTGTAAACTTCAGCATAAGGGATGTTACATTTAAAAAATAAACAACAAGAACAAAAACACACATAAATATAAAAGCCTGTAACATCTTACTGTTTCACTATTGCCTGCATACATGCTGCTTATCCCAGGTGTTCTAGCTTCCAGGAATTGAGGTTTGAAGTCTGACACCTTACAAGTCTTTTCTTTTCAAACTACATAGAACTGTTCCTCAAAGCCCTTTTAATCTAGTTCTTTATTCCGTTTTATTTTCACTTTGCCTGCTCACCCTGGAATTAAAGTGAAGGGGCTGAACTTCATGTTGCAGGTGATATATCACATTGAAGGGCACCTGTCTGATCATCTGGTACTGGTAAACTATTGTTTGTATTTCTGTGCATCACCTGTCAGTATGTATGGCAGCAAACTACTTATTTATCAGGTATCTAGTAAAAGAAATCAAACATAACATATATTAAATTATCTTTGCATTTAATAGAAGGATGTTCCTTTCACCAACATTTCTTTTTCTAAATGGCAGGGTTCTGCTTTGAACTAAAGGCAAGAAGCTGAGATTGTTTACAGTGCATTAAAAGAATCACTGTGGTATTAAAAAGAATTGCAGTTACTTAAACTTGAACAAAATCTAGAAAGACCAGAACATAAGGAGGATATTTGTAAAGGGCTTTGAAATTGTGAAGTATTATGTACAATGAAATATGGAGGAGTATGGGGAGGCATGCAGGAGGAGTGTTAGTTTGAATAAGCAGAAGTAATGGGGTATCAGTGTATTAGTAGAGTTTAAATTTCCCACAGACACTTACTGTTTTGGAACGTGAAGAAATGTGAACAGAAAGGCCAAGAATTCGAAGTGCATGGAAATTAATCCATTTTCTTTGACATTAATGAGCAAGATGATTAAATGTGTCTAAACTGTAGAAAGTACACAGGTTTCTGTTGCTTATTTTTGTCATTACATACGTCTTGCACCTAGTGCTCTGCAACATTGTAGGGGAACCAAATGTAGATTAAAAATTGAAGCAGGAGGAATAACAGTAGAAAATTAGTGTAGATTAAACTGGAAGGAAAGGAAAGAGAGGAAGACCCGGTAATAAGTGAAAACCAGAAAAATGCTCAGAGACTGCGTTTCTTGAACAATTACAGAAGTTTATGTAGCTGCTGCTGTGAGGAAAGGGATTACAACAGTTAAAACTCTTCTACAGGAGCCTTTTAGAGGGATTTATTCTTGGACCACAGTTCCACAATATGAATGACTTTGCTCTGGATGTGTCTGCATGATGATTTATTCAGGATAACCATAGAATTGCATGTAACTGTGATCTAGCTGTGTTGGTAGGTGTCTTATAAATAGGAGGCTTCTAATCTCTGTAATTATAACTCTTTTGCATTCTATAACGGTCAGTTGCAACTGTCTGTTGCAATACTGAAATATTGATTAATATGCATTATAAATCATATTACCAATATAAGTATTGGTAATATTGAAAGTTTATGATATTCAAGCCTTATTTACTGACAGTAAATGCTGACTTATTAACCTGTTCTGATAATCTCAGCTATTCAGTCATATGAAGATGATAGTTGCTTCACTTCAAATCTTCAAACTGTTTACTGGTTTTAGCTGCTAATTCTGGACAATAATGTATGAAGTAAGATGATGAAAGGAGTAAACAGGGACATGTGGATGCATAGAATCTAAGTGGGGTCATAGTTACTTTGTTCTTGACCTACTCTTGAACTTCATGGGAAAGGAGATAATCATTGCATTTGTGAGAGAACTTCATGTGTAAGCTGAAATTCAACTTTATGAAAGTCAGCTGAAGTATTAGCTTGCAGTCTGAGCCCACAGACTCCAACGGCACAGAACTTTCTTAGCTACAACAGACTGCTGTAAAATATTTATGCTACAACCTTATTTTTGGTTTTGAGAGAGGAATCACATGTGCTCAGAGATAGGAAAAACAGTGAAAGCAAGGCAAAACTTGGGATCAGAACATAGACCTTTCAGGTGTACTCTGTACGTGCATAGCTGAAGTTTTGTATCTGCAGAAGCTGCCTGAGTTTCTTGTAATACACTAACAAGTGCTTTTCCAAAGTTTATTTTAGCTGTGTCTTCCATGACTCATGTTCCCTTTTCACCTTTTACTTCCTATTTATGCCTTTTTTTGCTGTCTGTTCCCATGTAAGCCCATTAAGACTCTAATCTTCCATATCAAACTTACAACTGTGGTAACTTTTCAATAGAAAACCCCCTGACACAGTTCTCACTTCTCATTCTTTTTGTCCCTTTGCACAGTCAGCGCTGAGTTTTTGTTGGGCTTAATATAAAGGGGCTTAGAAAGGCAGGTGCTTCTGGATTTGAATTTATGAGACTTCCAGACATGGAGTGTCATATGTGCTTCCTCCCCCTTCCCCTGTCATCTTCTGTAATGCTCTGTAGTCTGTAATAGGTTGAGTTGTAACATTCATTAAACCATTCCTCACATTCCCTGCTTTGAAAGCTTATCAGGACTTCTTTGATTTAGTTATCTGGAACAAAAAAAGCTGTTTGTGAAGGTTGGAATGGAGCTCTGGAGCAGTAATATATTGGAGATCAGATTCAGGTCCCAGTTGCATTATTCCTAGGGATTTGTTTGCCTCTGTACACACAGGAGCAGAGTGGTGTGTATGGAAGGCTTGCAGGAATGCAAATTGCACACATTTTATTGGGACCTGTAGGGGATTTTCAGTGCTTCGTAATTTTTCAAAGGTTTGTTATATATCAGGCATCCACTGCCTCTTCTTTAAACCTTTAAATCCCCCCTCTTTTTCCTGTTCTAAAGGTCAGATTTTTTGACAACTGTGTGCAGGAACAAGATTTGTTAAATCCCTTCATTTTTATTCATACAAATATCGGTGTTTAGTGAGCAAGAGTGACCCCAGGATTCAGAGGCACATAAAGCTCAGCACAAGCCATCCAAACCTAAATTCAATTCAGATGTGTCTCTTTGGGACTGAACCTGCCATGTGAATATTAACCCTTGGCACTGCACAGGGAATGCGTGGTAGAAATTGCATATCTCTGTGTCATTGAGTGGGCTGGCTTCACAGGGTGGCTGGTGTCCTCAGCTGTGGAGTTGTGTCCTGAATCTTGTCCTGGATGCTTCCTGGGTGTAGGGCTCAGTTTACTCATTCAGCACTAGTGTTCTCTGGTGAGACAGCAAAATGCTTAATTCTGAGCCTTTCCTGTTCTGATGAAGTAACAGTGTCCCCAGTGTTAAATCCTCTTGAAGCTATATTTAGTTTGGTTTTATACAGTTATATGCAACTCAGCTTTGGAAAAGCTAGATGTACTGCTGATCTTTGGGATGTGAATGAAGAGTAGGTATCCCCTTTCTTTAGGAGTGACTGGCAGCGATTTGCTCCCTGGAGAGCTAGTTATAGGCATTGTTCAGTAGCTGTGAAGTCCTCATCCTTGCCTTTCTTCAACTTGGGTGAAGGAGATTTCCTTTTCTTACTCAGAATAGCTTCTGTTGACAAAGGCAGATGAGATCTGACAAGTCATACTGTGGTGTTTTATACAATATTGTAAATCATTCTGTTGAGCAAAATGCTATGCTGGCAGGGTGGAGTTTTGTAATTATCCATTTAAAAAGATTTTGTCATCATAGGGATAATGCTCAGGGGTTGTGCCTTTTTGTCATCTTCTGGACTTCATACTGAGGTGGCTCTGGAGTGGCCACGTTTCCTTTGTTTAAGTCTGCCGTAGGAATTGATGATTTTAGAGGGAGGTGGAGCAGACAGCTGCAAAGGCTGGGCAGAATCTCGAGGGCCTGTTTCATCACAGTAGGATTCTCCAAAGCTAGTCTCTGTGCTCCTCAAGCTTACCTGTGCTGTTTACATCTGTCCGCACATCCATGCTAGTTATGAATAAGAACTATTCCCTAACCACCATCACTGTGTTTATATAAATTTATGATACAGATTGTTAGATGTGCAGAAGTCATTCTGACTATGTAGCATTTTTTTGGTCTACAAAGCAGTTAACTTTTGTTATGCTAAGTTATGTCAGTATAATAAACATCCTTGCACAGTGTGGCTATGCGGTATATTCAGAACCTGGATCTTACTGTTCCTTTCCATCACACCTAGGAACACAATATGGATAACTTCAGGGATGTTTTTCCTGTGGGTGTTTTGTGTATTGATGCAAAAGTGTGGGGCAGGGAGAAGGGTTGTCAGTCATTCTCATGACTTAGCACATTTACTGGGTTTAGCACACTTTAGATACCAGAAATGGCTGGACTGAGATCTGGTGTTAAGAAAAATAAAGAAAAATGTTAAATGTTTTAGTGGAGATAACTGTCAGCTTGCTTTAATATTAGTGTTGTTTGGTTGGGGGTTTTTAGCTATTACAGAAATGTTTCTTTGGAGATGTTCGGCAACTAGCCAAGAGTTTCTCCACTGCCTTATATGTAAAGTGGCTAAGTATGTACAGATTTAGCTGATTACTTCTTGCAAAGCTCTCAGCCTCATGATGAGAGCAGCAAGCAGTTGAGAAGCCCTAGGGACTGACCTCTGAGACTGTGCTTGCTTGCTCCTGTTTAGAAAAAAGGTCTTTATTCTGACTGGCTTCAGTGCTAGAATACTGTTTCATTCTTGGGGCTGGTGTTCTGAAGCAGAAAGGTCATGGTCCAGAGTATTTTAGTACGCTGACTGCTAGCCAAGTGAGATGCATTCAAAGGCTGGCTAATGAAAAACTATTTTGGCAACCACTTACAATAATGCATTAACTCATCACCTCTCCTTACTAGCCTCTTTTGGCTGCTAAGTAAAAAAATGTGATGGGCAAGGATGACTGGAGCTTGACACCAACAACATAGAAGCCTGCTTGTCACTGTGCTTAGTGATTGTAATGCTGTGAATGAGAAGGGTTGAGTATTGGGGCTCTAGAAAAGGACATACTCTGCTTTCTCAAAATAACAAAACAGTTAACACCACCTTGGAAAAAGACCTGCTCTGTGGAGGAAGCATGTTCAAACAGCATTGCTAGAATAGCTGAACAGACTGTAATGGAATCTGTTGAAGATTAACCTTGGTGCTTTATAGACGAGCCAGGCCTTCAGAAGGGTCTGACCCGAGCAGCAATTTTAAACATAAGGTCGTCATTAATCAGTCAGAATGAGAGGGAAGGGAAGTAAACGCATGAAGTTTGTCCTTCTTGATGATTGCATTTGGAGACTTTGGTATCTCAGAAGCTTTTTATTTTTCTTCCAATGTTCAAATTAAATGTGTTCCACCCAACTTTCTGCAGCCTCTGAAAACTGGTGGGGAAGGCCATTTGGCAGGCATTAAGGTAACAGCTAACTAAAAAGGCATGATAAAAATTAAATAAAACAAGAGGTAATTGCCTTTTGTGTAGATAACCTGGCCTGCAGAGTCTTAATTGTGTTGATAATATAGGCCAGATGTGACTTGAAATAAGCTGTGAGAGAGATTTTTACATGGATAATGAGCTGTCCATCTGGAAGTGTAAAGGATTAATCTGTTAATTTGTTAGAAAGTGGGATGCAATTTATTTCAGTGGGATGCATATGTAATTTGTATCTCTTAAGCAACTTTTTCCTGTGTCTTTGGTGGTAAATGTTTGGGATGACAGCCCTACCCATTGCCCCCTGAAAGACTTGATGGGAAGATTTCCTTGAGTTTAGGTAGCAGTGGAGGCTGGTGATGACTGCCTGACTTGACTCCAGCTTTGTCCTGGTCGCTTCTCTTACTTCATTGGACATGACATTTGAAGACCTTTGAAGGGCATCTTATAATTTTCACTTACTTTTTGAATTTTCTATCACACTGATAGATCCCTTCTATTGCTAGTAATACATGTCTGTAAAGAAGAATGTAGCATGCAGGCATGGTGTAAGTTGTTGCTTAAAGGATAATATTCCAGGATTCATGGACTGGTGAATGACCAGGTGTAGAAACTAATAGTAGTGAATTTTCTTCTAAGCCACCCATGTAATAATACTGGAGGTCACATTTGAAAAGTTTTTGTTTGGCTTGGGTTTTGTTTGGGGCTTTTTTTGGTGTGTGGGGTTTTTTTTGGTTGTTAGTTTTTATGTTTTTTTAACATCTGAAAATTCAATTTCTATACATAAATGAAATGTATATACTGGAATAATAGCATGATTCCTGCTGCTGCTCACGTTACCAGAAACAGAGACAGATGTGACATTCCGATGCCTGTGAGGGCTTCGAAGCATCTTGTGGTTGAGAGCAGAGAGGTGGTCTTTTGGGATGAAATGCTATCTGTGTAACCCAGGCTGGAAGGAGCAGAAGACTGCAAGTTTCCATGTGACTTGGGGCAAACTGCAGTGATTAATAGAAGTCATTACAAAGAGCTGTCCTGGAGCGGCTGGTTAGGAGCTGTAAATCTGGCCAGTTAATGGCACTTTAAACAGTAAATGACAAGTTTGGCTTATGCCTGGTGTGAAGGAGGGTGCAACTGTTGTCCTGCTTCAGCAGCTTTCAACAATATTCTGGGTGGATGGAGGGTCCCAGACAAATGTAATTAATCAGGTTTGGGGTCTCTGAAGTGTTGACAGAAGCATTGTGTAGGATACAAAACCAGCTTCTGAAATGCAGCTGCTGTATTGCTGGGTTAGCTTTGACCAACCAGTAAGGTTTGTAAGAGGGTGAATGGCAATTGCTTGGCAGTTGGTCTGCTGCATGGGGTTTTGGTGGTAGTATAAATTAGAATGGTTGTAATTCTGATTATGGCTGATGAAGCAGTGGTGAAAGCGGGTCTGTGCTCTTCTGTAGCACATTTTAACCTCAACTGGTGACTTCCCTGTACTAGGAAAGAGAATGTGGCTGTTTGCTGTGTTGTGCATCCCCTGGTTCTGGATTGCACTTTGCATTTCACTTGCTGTTAGCTGCAGCAAACAAAAATTCCAGAATTCACAGAGGCTAATAATTTCTAGGGTAACCAAATCTGGCTTCATCATTCTTTGTGTTTGTTCATGTTGAGAGACTGCTCTCACAGTTTTTAGTTTAATCCGTTTGTTTTGGAATGGTTGGTGGTATCTGAGCAATAGCAAACATGGAATCTGTCAGGTAGATTATTTGGTGATAGGATTTGATTTTTACCTTGATATGATGGAGTTGGACTTGGTGGACAGGAGAAGCACTCAAGTGGCGATGTGGAAAATTACCTTTTTTAATATAACAGGGGCAGTTTCTTGTTTAAAATTTGGCATTTAAATTTTTAAAGCTTGTATATGAGCCACCTTTGGGAGGGGGGAGTGAGGGGATTGACTTCCTTTTTTTAATAGGCAAATCCGTTTGAAGACTGAAATACATGACCAGTTTGTGTCAGCAAAATACTTGTTTTACTGCTTTACCATTGCAAGTAAAAATTTCTCTGATCTACTACTGCTGCCTTCCTCTTCAGCCTCAGATAATTGTAGCATGTCAGCTTTTGTCTGGACAGGTACTGGCTTTGGTTTCATACTGAAGACTAAGTTTTAAACAGAAGGTTAGAATTTAGTTGGTTTCCTCTGTGACAAGAAATGGATTTCTGAGAATTGTCAGTAACTTTCTTTAATTAAAAATGGAGATGTAGGGGTTTTGTTTTGTGCCAAGTTGGGTTTTAATGAAAGATTACTTTTTCAAACTTGGGAATAGGGAATCGAGCTAGACCAGGCACAAATGGCAAAAGCAGGTTTTAATAAAGAAGCTGAAAACTTCCGCAGCCTGAGATGTTACAACAGTGGAGGTAACCTGTTACACCGCTGGAGGTAACCATTGCTCTTCCTGTGCTGCCAACTTCTATGCAGAAATTTCAAGTTGGTGTAAAGGGCTCTGGGCATACCCACCAACAAGATACAGAGGTGAATTGATATTTAGATTAATGGAAACTGTAAAATCACCTTGGCAGTCTTGTGTCTTAAATTTTGCATTAGAGAAACTTAAGCTAAAGACACCAACATGTAATGCATTGAGAGATACAAGGTTAAAAAATACATTAATATTGTATAGCTGGTTGTAACTCATACTTAATTCTGAGAGTTTTGTGAACAGTCAAAATTTCATAATATTGCAATATAACAAATTGTTCTGCTTTTCTGTTTTCTGGTTATTTAACCTTTTCTAACCCAGGAAATTATTGTAGTATACAAATATTGATTAAACTAACCTTCAGGAACTGCCAGTAATGCAGTCATGTGATGTGGCAAATAGCTGATGGGTTGCTGTGAGGGGCATTGGATATGGGCCCTGTGCCTCCAAAAATTAGACAGCCCTGTTAAAACAGTCATGCGTTAAATAACACATCACCAGTTCCTTTTGTGTTTCTTTATTCTCATCAGGTGTCAGAAATCATTAGGATCAAAGTTTTCCTTTTCAGTTAGATAATAGGCAGTGTGAAGTGGAGGAGAGGCTGTGACCAGCAGTCCCGTATCCATTAAAGGTACCTTCCTAATTCCCCCTTTTTTTTTTTTTTTTCTCCCTTTTCTCCATTGCTGGACAGAGTCAGTGCTTTGACTGCGTGCAGCCTGCAGGCAATAGAGTTAAGTTTTCATTCTAGATTTGTAGTGTCAATAAGTTCTTTCCTAGCACTGGACATGTATTGGTAGGCAGACTAAGTAAATGGAAGGGTAAAGTGTGAGATGAAGGACAATATGTAAAAGTAAAGATGAGTATGTATTTCTGCCCTCAGATTAGAATTCTACAGGTGGTGTTTTTCCACTCTTCCTTGAATTTTTAATGATTATTGGTAAATTAGATGTTCAAATGCAAGTCATGCAGAGGGTACTACAATAATGTGTTTATTTATGCATGAAAATACACAGTTTTCTGTTATCTTTGCCCTGTTGTTGTATTGTGTGCAAGTAATATCCCTACCTCAAATGCCTTGTGTTAGCAGTCACTTTATTCCCCTGTAAAAATTTATCTGTACTTTAAGTGTTAATTTGTTTTAAGAGAAAAGCTGAATTTAAAGCACAGCAGCTTTTCTGCATAATACCATGTATAGATTACCTTTCTCCTGTTTATCATAGTCCATTTTGAAAGTTAGTATTGAATAATAATGTGTAAACAAAAACCTAATGAATGTCTCATTCTTACCTATTAGGTTGTATCCTTTCTTCTCCCTTAGAGAAGAGATGATGAAGTAGGTATTGGTGGGTCATCAAATTGTACATTAATGCTTTCTTCTGATGTCCACTTTGTTTGCCAAGAGGACTGAATGCCTCCTCTTCTTGAACACATAGAGGGATTTAACTAAAACTGGGAAATGGATATTCTTCTACTTCTTCCTATACATACAAACACTTCTGCTTCTGAATCATGAAGTATTAGTTGCTCTGATGTTTAGGACTAATTATTGCTCACACCATAGTTCAGATGCAGATTTTCCAAGGCTAATGGAAGCAGAGTAATCAGGGAGCAATTTGACAGTTCCTTTATTCTGTTATGGGGGATATGCTTGGATAAAAGTAACACACATGGAGCGAGTAGGGGATTATTTTTTTTTGTGACTTTTTGTTTTGAGTAATTACTTAAACTGTGAGGCAGTTTTTTCCTTATGAAAACAGTCATTCCTCAACACATACTCTTGGAGAGAGGGACTGTACAGCTCATCTCCTGGGAAAAAGTCCTCATATGCCACTTAAGCTATGAAATTGTGATCAGTCTTCAGCATAGAGGGGAGTTCATTTGTTCTCTAACTGTTGATTATACTACATTGGGAGTCTGCAAAGCCACAGTTACTGGTTTGCAATGGGTGCAGAATGGTATTCAACAGTGATTTCAATGAGAATAGTTCACAGGTATCTGGTGACCTATTAAACTCTATTTACTAACTCAAAGTGGAGCTACTGCTTTAATGTATTCATTTTAATCATATTATTTGTACTTCAGTAGTTCTCAGAAGCTTCAGGTATGGTTAGGTCAGTTGTTTTGAAGCACTGAGTGTGCGTAAATATTTCAGTTAAAAGTGGCACAGAGCAGGAGAGAGGAAGCGTTGCTGCCACTTTACAGATGGGGAACTGAAGCTAAAAATTAACCTTCCTGGGTTCCTTAGGAACTTTGTTTTACATGTCCCCATGAATTATATCCATTTTTCTTGTGGATCTAATCTGGTGTCAAACTGCAAAGCTAGCATTTTATATGTGTCATGTTGAAGTAAGCTGAAATGAAAAGGGATTTCTTTATTGGCAGCTTTTGCTTTCTGCTTTCATTTTATGTTTGAACTTAGCTAAAAAGAGTGAAGAATAGATTAAGCCAAAATTCAGACATACATGCTTCTCCACTCTCCTCTGTCCTTGAGATTGAATTTGCTTCCTGTAAAGAAAGGAACTGGAATACAGTTGTGGGTAGAGGAATTTGGTAACTTTTTTTAATACTGCCTAGAAAGCCTTTAATAATCTTATTACAGTGGCATCAAGTCGTCGTGGCAGTGTGGATTTGCAGTCAGTCACTTCTATCAAAAATATTTCTGTTGTAAAGGACAGTTATTATTCTGTATTGTGGTGAACTGTACTGAATTTTTCTGAGCCTTTTGGACTGTTGAACGCGATTTGCTGGTACAGCTCTGTAAATGCATGATGCTAGAGAAGCAAGTCTCTGAGGACTTGAGCTCCTAAGCAGATGGATGGAGAAGTAACAGCTCTTTCATAGGCTTTCTCTGCCTTTGAAGTGGAGATGTGCATGGTGGAAATTTCTTTATTATTAGCAGGTTTTGGGCACCATGCTTTTTTAGTTGTTTGGCATGTTGATCAGAGAAGGAAATGGAACTAGTTTTCATGGCTGGAAGGTGAAGACTGGACTCTGCAACAGCTGTGGTTTCTGGAGTCATTTCCTGCTGTCCAGCTCATGCTCTCTATTAGAAGATGACAGCACCGGGCAAACTTGACTCATGAGCTAAAAAAAATCTAAGGTCATCCTGGCATAGACTTTTTGCACTTGTGGTGGGAAGAAAGGTTTTGTGGAGCTTTGACATTATTACTGATAAACTTAGTACAGGAATGGCTGGACCTGTTTTATTTGGGCCATGTTGCTTGTTTTGAAGTGATTGGTGTGAGCTGGAAATAGCATGGTATAATACTTCTTGCCTGCATTTGCTTAGTGCTGCCTTCGGGCTGCAGACGCACTGGAGGAACAGTGTCTTGACAAGATGGTTGTATCTTTGTAGATGAGCATGCTAGAATGACTTGTGTGGAGCCCTACCTGGCAAAGACAAAACCAGCACACAGCGCAAGATGCTGGAAACATCTAGAATTCTAAATATAAATGCTGAATGACTTTTAATTCATTGATTCATATGTAGCCAAGGTCAGGGTGGCTAAAATAACAACAACAACAAAAAAAAAGGACATGCGATACCTTTTGAACCTCCAAAGCCACAGGTATAATTTAAAATTATTTCTCAGCTACTCCGTATCCTCTATAAGGTGAATGATACAGTTTTGTTACTGCTGTCTTTTTTCAGTTGATGTATTGCACTTGGTGTAAAAATTCAAGTGCGTCTGGAGAGAGACCAGTCTTATTTCAAGAATTACTCTGGAGTTAAACTCTGTTGGGAATTCAGGTTCAAGGTAGTCATTCTTTCTCTTTGCTTTTTTAACTTCCTCTGTGAGTCTACAGAGGACTTTTGATCTCTGGACTTGTTTAGCATTTTCAGCTGTAATCACTGACACACAGAAAAAAAGGAGGGTGTTGTTTTTTTCAGCTATTGCTGCTTTCATTGGCATGTTCTGACCAAGTGTTTGCAAAGATGATAGCAGCTTTGTCCTAAGCAGTAAAGCTGCCTTCTGCTAATGTGGGTATGCCTTTGATTGACTTCAGAGACTGATGTGTAGCTTGGGCTCTAATCATATCTACTTGTCAGGAGAAAGCTCTATCTGATTTCTGCGCCTGATCAGTCACTGACTGATATGACAGTCCATGTGTCCGAAGTGTTGAGCAGCAGGTAAGTGCTGACACTTTGATTGGACAGACCGTGGTTTGGGGATTGACAGCAATGTCTGCAATGACGTTGGAAGAGCAGCCAAGAATTTACTTTCAGTGGACAAATGGGACTAGTTACTATGTTTAGCTGACATTAAGCTATAAATCATCTGAAAGGTGGAAAGAGATTCCATTCAGAGTTCGTGTAGAATTTCCATTTACTAATCTAGTTGCACTGAGTCTGAATGTTTACAAGGGTCTTCCTGTACCATGTTGTGTATGTTTTTGATGGACGTTCTTAGTACGTAATTAGTTACGCCATTCAAAGAAATAAATTAGAAATTAGGCCTGGTCATCGCAGGTGCTGTATAAAGCCGTAAGTTCAAGCCCTGAGGACTCTACATTATATTAACCTTGTTCTGAAAGCATTTGGGTGTTTGCTTTAAATTAGACTGGTAAGTATTTGTGTTGAGGGTTGTGGAGTTTCTATTTTTCAACAATTTAATATTTAATGGCTGTTTAATTCTTTTATCTTCAAAGCACTTACACCCACACATTTATTACAGTAATTCACAGATTCTTTTCAGAAGTGGAAAACAGTCTGCCTTGCTCAGCTCTCTGTGGAGAAGATGGGTGGCCATTGGTGCTGTGCAGGCCCTTCTGGTGTTACATACCTGATTGTAAGAAATTCTCAGGACTGATCTCAGTGCAATTATCAGCCTCAGCAGTCTTCAGCTTGCATTTTAGGGCTTTTTATTCCTAATACTCAGTTGTTGTCTTCAGCAAAATAAGTCATTATCTATTCTTTTAAGATAAAGCATATTAAGCAAATGTAGCAGAGCTCCCATAGGTTCCAGGGTTCAAACTTAAACAGGGGAAATTTAAGTTAGATACAAGGAAGAAGTTCTTTACTGTGAGGGTGGTGAGGTACTGGAATGCATTGCCTGAGGAAGTTGTGAATGCTCCATCCCTGGCAGTGTTCAAGGCTGTGTTGGATGGAGTCTTGGGTGACATGGTTTAGTTCTTTGCACGCATGATGTTTAGGGGTGGCTGGAAGCTGTTTTTCTCTTACAATGTTCTCTTTTGTTGCAACTTCAGTGCACTTTTTTGTACTATTTTTCATATAGATTTAATTTTGGTGTGCATTATGGTTTCAGCGAGGATCCTTGTGGAGAGGTCTCCTGGAGCAACTGCGTAGGAGAAAAGGAAGAGGCTGTTTGTGCTTACATTGCGCAGGTGGCACTTCCTTGCTGTATGCGCTTTGATGTATCAGTACTCACAGTGCTGATGAAAATTTATTTCAGGAAGAGTCTGTTAATAAACTAATTTAAAATTTGGTATGTTTCAGGGTGCAACAGTTGTAATTCTGGTGTTAGTGTACCAAATTTGCTACATTGACTGACATGGTATTCAAAGTAGTCGAAATTGTTGAGAAAGACTGGAATTTTTCATTCAGGTTTTTTCAGTTACTCGTTACCTAAACCTTTACTTATTCAGACAGACCTGAAATTAGAAATGACAAGCATGTTTATTACCTTTATATTTTTTCCTGTGCAGAACCTAGGGATTCCATCTGCAGAGAGATAAACTCTCGGATCCCAGAGCTTGGCTTTACACGTCTCCCACAGGTTTAAAGCAATATTTGCTTTCAAGCCTCAAGTCAGGTTTGGCATAAATAAAAAAATGGAAGGCTAGACCAACTGTTCACACTCTAGTGATAAAAAGAAATCTAAGGAAAACATAGTTCTCTGTAAGGAAGCAGGAGACCTGGTTGCCTGGGACATGGAGAGTGCTGAAGCACTCAAAAGAGTTTTTTGCCTTGTTTTTCACTGGCAAGCGCTCCAGCCACACTGGCTGAGTCAGGGACTGGGAGGATGAAGAGCTGTGCTTACTGCCTGAGAAGATCAGGTTCAAGACCATCTAAAGAAGCTGAAGGTGCACAAGTCCATGGGACCTGATGAGATGCATCCACGGGTCCTGGGGGAGCTGGCAGATGAAGTGGCTAAAACACTGTCCATCATATTTGAGAAGCTGTGGCTGTCCAGTCAAGTTCCCACTGACTGAAACGGGAAACATAACCCCCTTTTTTTAGAAAGGAGAAAAAAGTATGTCCTAGGGAACTACAGTCTTATTGGTCTTGCCTCAGTGCCTGGTAAGATCATAGAGCAGATCCTCCTGGAAACTGTGTTATGGCACATGGAAAATAAGAAGGTGATTTGTGACAGCCAGCATGGCTTCTCTAAGGGCAAATTGTGCCTGACAGATTTGGTGGCTTTCTACAGTGGGGTTACAGTGTTGGTGAATAAGGGAAGAGCAACTGACATTTTCTCCCTGGACTTATGCAAAGGGCTTGACACTGTCCTGCACGACATCCTTGTCTCTAAATGGGCGAGACATGGATTTGATGGATAGACCACTCTGTGGATAAGGAATTGGCTAAATGGCCACACTCTTAAGAGTTGCGGTCAATATCATGATGTCCAAGTGGAAACCAGTGATGAGTGGGGTTCCTCAGGGGTCAGTTTTGGGACCACCACTGTTCAGCATCTTTGTCAGTGACATGGTAGAGGGATTGAGTGCACCCTCAGCAAGTCTGCTGACTACATCAGGCTGTGTGGTGTGGTCAACACGCTGGAGGGAAGGGATGCCCTCTGAAGTGACCTGGACAGCCTTCAGAGGTGGGCTTGTATGAACCTGAAGGCCAAGTACAGGGTCCTACACTGGGTCAGGGCAGTTCTAAGCACAAACACAGGCCGGGCAGAGAATGCGTTCAGAGCAGCCCTGAGGAGACACGGGTTTGGGAGCATTTGTTGACAAGAAGCTCAACATCACTTGGCAATGTATACTTGCATACCAGAAAGCCAACAGTATGCTGGGCTTCATCAAAAGAAGCGTGACCAGCAGGTTGAAGGAGATGATTCTTCCCCTTTACTCCACTCTCGTGAGACCCCACCTGGAGTACTGCCTTCAGGTCTGGGGCCCGTGACACAAGAAGGACATGGGCCTTTTGGAGTGAGTCCATAGGAGGGCCATGAAGTTGATCAGAGGGCTGGAGCACCTCTCCTATGAAGACAGCCTAAGAGAATTGGGGTCAGCCTGGAGAAGAGAAGGCTTCAGGGAGACCTTGTAGCAGCCTTCTAGTACCTAAAGGGGGCCTAAAAGAAAGTTGGAGAGGGACTTTTTAGAAGGGCATGTACTGATAGGATAAGGGGGAATGGCCTTAAACTGAAAGAGGGTGAAGTTAGATTAGGCATTAGAAATTCTTTACTGTGGGGATGGTTAAGCAGTGGAACATGTTGCCCAAAGAAGCTGTGGCTGCTCCATCCCTGGCAGTGCTCGAGGCCAGGTTGGATGGGGCTTTGAGTAACATGTCTAGTGGAAGGTGTCCCTGCCTGTGGCACACGAGTTTTAAGCTTTAGCACTTGAGCAACGCTGCATAAGAATAATCATGTAGGCAAATGCAGTCATTTCACGCATGACCATTTCAAAAGACTCTGAAACATAGACAATTGCGAGTGTAAGAGGCAAGAATTTTCACTGAGTCAGATCTTCTCTGCAGATATTTCTCAGTTAGAGCCTTGTGGATATCAGCTCAAGGCAGTAGATGAGACTTAAGTGGTAAATTAGTGTTCCCTTTTGTCCCTCTCCTTAGGGATCACTTGATTATTTTGTTTATTTATTTTTAAATGGGTGAAGGCTTCTTCATGCACTTCCAGTTTCACCCACTACCTCACACTGGCAGTAAATAGCCTGCAAAAATGTCATTTGCTGGGGGATTGTTTTTCTGTTTATTGGAGGTGACAGGAGCAGTGGGGCAGCGGCAAAGAGGCCTTGTTGCCATTGCTAAATATACATCCCTGACAGTCTGATAATAGGTTCCAGGAAGTTCAGTGGAAAATTAAAACAAAGCAACATTTATAGCTGATTGAACTTGAAAAGCAGTTTTCATGTTGAATGGCAAATATGTGGACTTCAGCATTCCAGGAGACTGATGCAGCTCCACTGGATGGGCCTGACCTTGTGTGCAGAATGGACTGTGGACACAGCAGCAGGCAGAATGGCTTCATCTATAGAGGACTTCATGGAGAGGAAAAATTTGCTATCGTGCACAGAAATAGTTCTCACATATGTCTATATTTATACAGTGTCCACAGGTCTGAATAGCATCTCTCGTATGAGGGCTTTTGCAGCCTGTTAGCACTACAAGAATGTCTGGTACTGGGACTGTCTTTGTCCCTGCCAAAATGCTAAAAATACCCTGCCATCTACCCCCCTTCTAAAGCCATAAGCAGGAGTGTGTTTTTTATTGGTTTTGTAAAATAAGGTCAAAGCTACAGATTGTGTTCTTGGCAGTGGTAGCAGAGTTTGCATGTAGAGGGCTGTATTTTCAATGTCTTGCTTCCTGCATTTGAAAGATCCCCAACCCTAAAACCCTCCAGAAAACAACTTAGGACGTCTTTAGTGTGTAGTTGAGTTTTGTTATTTTTGGTTTATGAAGACCAAACACTTCTAGAATGACACTTAGGAGGCAGAAGAAGACTAGTTTCTTGCTCACAATATTGTCAGCTATGTCACCAGAGTTACAGCTTTCACAGCTAAAAAAACGAACTGCAGGTTGGATAGCTATCTTCCATGAAACCCGTCTTCTAAAAGTAGTTGATGAAGATTGCCTTATGTAAGAGAACCCAGAAAGAGAAATTTTAAGTGAGCTACTACAGTTTTTGAGTACATATCTCAGGTTGGGCTAGAATTCATGTGAAAAGACAACTAATGACTAATGACTACCATTTGGTCGGGAGAGTATAAGGTTTACTACTTTGTTTCTTTTGGCTGGTACTCTGCCTTAGAGTCTGCACATTCAGTATTAAGGGCATACATAGATGAAAACATGCCAAGTTCTCTAGCCTGTTGCAGTCTTAGAAGATTGACACGTTACTTTGCTGTTGGACTAACTATAGGGGTGTTTAAGGATAGGTTAATGTGAACGTAAAACCTTTAAACCTGAGGACAGATATTTACTATTTCTCAGACTTTTCATTTGTTTGTTTTATAATGGTAATTTTGAATTATGAGATTGAAGGTTCACTTTTGTGGAGTTTTAAGTATCACACTTGGTATGTGTCAGTTTTTAAATCAGCCTTTCTGGAGTTAAAATACATTAAACAGTTATGTGGCTATTTTGGCTATCTCTTTACTTGTCCTGAAAACTATATGCAAGTCTGCCTATATCTGAATGTGCATTTGGAAGTAAAATGTTTTGTCCATTCCAAAATAGCATGGTCCACTACACAAAATTTCTCCTTGAGCATCTGGAATGTTTTTAGCTGCATGGTCCCTAGCATGCCTTCACATCTTAAAAGGTACACTGGGACTGGAGTTCTTTGAGTGCTGAGCGCTAATGGAGTATAAAAGCTGTGCACATTATATCTTGTTGAATCTCGATTTTTTTTCTCTTCATTTCTTCCTTGAAAAGAAACAAAAAGCTCCCAAATTCAAACAATGGTGTGAGCTGTGTTCTTCCTTGCTGCCCGATTTTATCATGAGAAAGAACAGCAGATTGTTTACAAATACAGAAAATGTCACCTCCATCTCCGTTCAGTCCTGCCTCTGGAAGGGTTGGATGGTACACTTAGTGGATCTCTTCTTATCTGCTCAGCTGCTTTTCCTGTGTCATATTTAATGCAGTGGTCCATTCCTGTTCTGTCAGTCATGAGCCAGTTGCTTCCAAGCAGGTGTACTGTATTCAGCTCTGCACCGTATCCTCACTGAATTTTTGAGGCTGTTGTGCCTGAAGGACTTGCTGTGCTCTTAATAGCTTGTGATGGGACTATAGTTTAACCTGATCTCTGACTTTTTTTTTGAGGGTCTGGGGTTTTTCAGTGAAGGCAGGGAATATTGCTGACTCAACTCACCCTTTTCCATCTAATGTTTTTCCCAGCTAGTCTCCATGGTGCAGTTGTTTGACTCTTGTAGCTTCTGTGGCACTCTGAATTAACTGTGAGCTGTAAAAAGCTACTCCTTTTTCAGCACTAAACTACATCTACATTTTCAGCAGACCAAGATTGACTTCTGGAATTTTTGTGCTAATGATTAGGGTTGATGTTCTTGCATGTCAATGAGGGTGAGGCCAGGACCCTCACTTTGGGATCTTTGCCAGTGTTACGATGAAATGCAGCACTCTGTCAGAAAATCAGTTAGTTTAGTTGTATCAGTCCATTTCTATGTTTCAGTTTAATACAAACACTGTAGAAAGGGCTTTCTCTCTGTTTTTAAGAACTTCTGCTTGTAATGATCATCCTTGCCAGGAATAAAGCAAGTCAAATCTGTTGGAGTCTGACATCCTTTTTAACCTCAGTGCAATGGGTTACCCTTTTGATTCTGCTGCTGCTCTCATCCTCTCTAAACACAGCTAGTTTTAGCTGTTAGTTCCACAAACTCAGTTAAAATAAGTAATTTGTTATGAGTAATGAGGTGTGTGGTTTTATGTAAAAGCCGCTGTGCAAGCCTTTCAAATTCCGGAGTGTGCTTGGAGGTGTGTGTTACAGGAGAAACAGATAGCGAGTGAAAACAACTCTATGCTGGGCTCAGCTGCTCAAAGTATTTGTGGTCTTGTGTGTTTATTTATGAGCCTGTCTTTGCTGGGGATTCGCTGCCCTGTATCCTGATAGAGAAGACTCACAGGCAGAATGAGGAAGCCCTCATTAATCTTCATGCTTTTGTTTAGAATTTCTTGCACTGCCTGCCGTGGCTCCTGTTGGAGCAGGCACTGGCCTCTCGCAGTGAATTGAAATGGCTAAGATTAATATTAATCCCTTTAATACTGCAGCTCATGATATAGTCATTAGGTGACTTGGAACTAATCCTGCCCACCTAACTAGTGTGATTTATTAAATACACATGGAGGATTTAGTGTGAATACAGCTTGGTGGAATAGGCATCAAATAAATACCGCTGTGTATCTGTGTTAATGCTAGCAGATTGGGACACAATTGCAGGACAGGCTAGGAAGAAACAGGAGTGCAAGGGATACTTACCACACATTTCAATGGCGTAACTTTTTTTTGGATTGGTAGTAATGATTTTTCTAGCTGGACACAGCATGTGCCAAGAGGTAACTGCAACTTAAATGAGGCTTAAAAAATAGAATTAAGAGATTGGGAAGAGCACAGATACATTTATACACTGCACTCAACAGCAGAAATTGCTCAGCTTCCTTGCTGTGCTGTGAGGAGACAGCAGATCCTCTTCGTTGTCTGCTCTGATCCTCCCAATGCGGCATGGAATTACCATCCTGTCTGCAAACATTCAAGAATAGAATAGGAAGACATTTAATTAGTACTAAGCTAATGAGCATTAATCTGCTATTTCAGAATAACAGAGGCGCCTGTTACAATGGTTTGTAAAAATAACTGGCTTTTTTCCTTATGTGCATGATAGAGGTCTCTGTGGCATTGTTTCTGATGGGTTATTTACTGTTTTTGATTAAGAAAGGGTTGTTTAAAGAAACTGAGTAGAAAACAGTGGTCTAGGCAAGGGGTGTCTGTGTATATTGCTTTGAAGAGATGAATTGGTGACCACAGCCCTGGTGACATGCTCATTTTGACATGGTAAGGAAGAGAGATCAAAAGTAAAGTTGATCAGTTTCTAGATGCTGGAGGTAAAAGATCGTGAGAGTTTAGGAAATGATCCAAGTTCGGTCTGATCAGTGCATGTTAAAGCTGGCAGGCTGCAAGGTGCTGCACTGTGAGCAGTACAGGTTTCCTTGCTTATCCTAAAAGAAACCTTACCATGAGCTGAAGAGGTCATGCAAAATCTGACAAGGAAAGATTAAGATCTGTATGTAAGATTTTAAGCTGTTTATGCCTATCATTTACTTTTTGTACTTTAAATCTTTTTAGTTAAAAACATTCAATATGAAGCTTTTCTAGAGACTCTTTTGAGATGCTTTCTGTCACTCACTCTAACATAAAAATATAACCCCAACATGGCTGGATCAGTGGCATTTGACAGGGTGGGAAGTAAACTGTGTTGTGGCCAGATTAATTCTTCCCAAAATGTAGCTCAAAGGGACAGTTTTGTTAAACCAGAGCTGCAGACTGAAGATGCAGAGCTGGGTGTGAGGGGCAGAGCTTACTGAGCTGTGCCTTACACAAATCCAGAAATGATTTATTAGTAAATTTTATTTTTCTCTTAAAATTTCAGAAAAAGAGTACTTGAACTGAAGAGGGATTGTCTCGGTGGAAGGGAGACTCGCAGTTTGTCCTACCGACTTCTTTAATAAGTACCAAAAATTGCATTTCAAGTTGAAATACCTTACCTAGGCAGAGACGTGGAAGATGTCTGTTTAGTATCACACTGATGTTTAACAGAGTAGTCTTTCTGTGCAGTGGGGCAGATATTACTGAATGCTTGCTGACTCTGGGCCAGTTTATTGCTCGAAGTATCAGTCTGATAACATTGGTCATGATAGCCATGAGTTCTTGTATCAAGATTATTGTATTTTTTGCCTTCCTGCTGTTCCCGAGCCTTATTAGCCATACTGTTTCTAACCAGGTATTCTGCTTCCTCAATTTCTATATCTGCTTGTTTGGTTGGTTGGATTTTAGTTTTTGTACCTGACATTTCTTCCCAGCTTCAGAGATTTCTGGTTTTGGACTGGTTCTTCTTTGACATCTAACCCAATTCTGACCATACTAAGATCTGTGTTGCTAGGATGTTAGCCTTTTAAAGGGGATGTATGAAAACCTCATGGTATTTTTCTTACCTTTTGTCACCTGGGATCAGAATATGAAGTTGTCTGGCACTTAAAGTGTGATCTGTTTTGTTTTGAACCATGTAATAGAAAGCCCCAAATGCTTAATTATGATGGCAGCAAATAATTTTTCAGTGATATGAGTTTAAGTGTCTGGCATGTTTCAAAGAGGGGATGGACTCTGCTTGCCTGTTCAGTTGTCTTTATCAGTCAATGTGGGAATACAGCTGTGACTTCTCATAAGAGATGCAAGGTCATGCACTAGCTCTTCAGAGACCATATACAATTTCTGATAGAATAAATCTGGTTGTAGCTAAGGAAATTCAAAGTATGCTAAATATGAAGCTTGCTGAACTGTATGGTTAGGTCTCTTACGTTTAGGGTTTTTTTGTTGGAGATTGTTGTTGATTCTGAAATAAGATTGCCTGATAAAAAATTACAAGATTGTCAAAATAATTGCTGTCCTGTTAATGATTTATTAAGCCAATTTATGTTGATTTATTTTATCTTGTTTTTTACTGAGTAATAATAATAGATCCCTGACATTTCTGTTCTTTCCTCTCTGACTTTGATTTACCTTCTCCCCAGCCTCACCACAAGCCTCCTCCCTAGCACTGCTACAGCTCTGCAGTGGCTAACTGGACAGTGCAAAAGATTTATTTGTGAGACAGTGAAATTCCAGGATGCATAGGAGGATCCATGTCCAAGTCTCATGTCTTCCCAATTGCTGAGTTGATTGTTGCTTTGAAAACTTACTAGAAAGCTAAGAAACTGCTAGGACTTATTTCAGGAAATTAAAATTTTAATGTAGAGCAGAGCAAGGTGTATCATCGCTGCTTCTAAAAAGTCTCATAATAAGAAGGCAGGGAGGGTTTTTTGTTAGCTTACCTGGTGGCTGTTCATATATTTGTCATATTATTTCTGAGATGGTTGCTTAACTTGGAAAAGAATGCTTTAAATAGGCTGCAGTTGTGATTTCTATTAGTCTGTGAAAAGTGCTTTGTTTTGTCCTCTTTGCTTGCTGTCGAGATAGTGCACATTTGTATATGCTGATGTTTGTTCAGTGGTTACAGAGCTATTTAAAATACAGCAAAGCAGAAGTCTGGGTTTTTTGTTTTGTTTTGCCTTTTTTGTGAAATGCAGCATCAACTAAGCAATGGGTAACAGCATGGCTCAGTGACAGATGATTGCTTCCAAGTACAGTTAGGGCAGATATAACTCTTAGCTGGATTCTGTTAGGATGTCATCATACATTGATTTGTGTAGTAAAAAGTAAAATGTGAGGTTCTGAGATTTCTTAAATGCTTCCCACCAGTGATCTTCTAAAGTAAATAAATGCCTCTAAATTAGTTAATAAACAATGTATAGCATTTTGAGTAAAATTATTCAAAATTGAACCAAGTCTAAAAATACAGCGTTTCGTTTTCTTTTGGTAATCTTAAGAACTTGGTTTCTTTATAAGCAAGGCAGCTGCTTACACTTTCAAGAAGAACTGGAAAATATAATGGACTACTTTCCACAAGATAATAGTTACTGAAGGAAGAAAATGTCAAGGTACTACAAAAGCTAATTTCAAAGTTAAGGTAACATCCATCTTCTCCTTTCTAAGAGTTCCATTTAATGCCTAAAATTCCTGAAATAAAAAAAAGAACACTTCAGGAGCTTTCGCAGATGGCATAGTTAATAATAAATATTGGCATCTTGAATTATAGGTCAGTTTCTAATTTCTTCTGAAGTTTGTCTTGCTAGGTAGCCACACTAATCGTCATTCATGTGCATAAGGGAAAGAAGAAAGACTGCAGAGTCTGATATGCTAATCAGTAATTTCCCCCCACCCCCTTGTATATTATATGAGGTACCCTGAAAAGAACAGCTGAATAAGCTTTCCAATCTGTTTCTGGTGTCGATGGCCTCAAATATTGGGAATCATGAATAAGACCTTTAAGTCATGAGATCTTTGATAATTAATTTTAGAATTATTTAAAAGCATTTGAGATTTGCATTGTTGAGATTTCATTTTTTCAAGTGGCCCTCTGTAAGTCTATCATTGGCAGAAAACTAAGTCCCGGGTAATCACAGGATTCTCTTTGGAGCTGAGCACTTAAGAAGCATTTTCAGTAGCATGGCTGTGAAGGTAGAATTGTGAAAGTTGCAGAATGGCTGAGGGTGGAAGGGACCACTGGAGGACATCTGGTCCAGCTCCCCCGCTTAGGCAGGGCCACCCAGAGCTGGTTGCTCAGGACCATGTCCAGGTAGCTTTTGAGTATCTCTAGGGATGGGGACTGCACAGCAACATAATATGAATTATTGGAAGTTACCCACCTTGCCCCCCAAATCTGAACTTCTGCTGTATACTAGTTATAATCAAGTTTGTCACTGGTGCTTAGTGGTCTTTTAAAGGGTTTTTCATAGTGTGTGGAAATAATATTTTTTTTTTTTTAAGAAATCTTTTTATCAGTTTCTTAGCCAATATCTTACAATATCCAGTACAGAAAAATGCTAGATTCTAGGTGGCCCTTCTCTCTAAAACAGAGAGGAATTTCTCATTAGGGTCTGTAGCTAACTACAGTTCTGTAATCTTTGAAATTCAAAGATTAGGTGCAAGCAATATATTGCTTGTGTGAGCACTGTGGTAGATAGTTGAGGCAGGAAGTACAAGTCACTGTCAGTATATGTAAAAGAATATAAATGAACACCTGACTACAATTCAGCTAAAGAAAATAAACTCACAAAGTACTTTTACTTTCATGTAATATGAGTGAGGGATGCATCATGTCTGTTTTACTTGGAGTCTTGGTTAGTTTTATTGGAAAAGGGCACTGGGGAAAAGAAGGGTGTTGGGGTGGGGGTTTTATCAGTTTGTGGGTTGGGGCTTTTTGTGGGGTTTTTTTGTTGTTTTTTTTGTTTTGGTTTGGGGGGTTTTTTGTTTGATTTTTTTGTTTGTTTTTTTCTTTTTTAATAAAGTTGGTGTGTCCATTAGTGAAGAGAATTTAGACCATGAAAGTAAGTACTTAAGGTCAGCTGCAAAGTCTTTTATGTAGCCAGGGTGAAAGCAAGTTATTAATACCTTGCTTTGAGGGTTTTTTGTAACTTTTTAAGTGAGTTTATGTAGTGAAATGGATAGTGAAAACTGATGCATCTATTTAATCTGTTCACTAATTCCCATCAAGGAGATAGAGCTAGAAAACGTTCCTTATGTACTGGAGAGAGCTTTGTGGGCATTTGAGAAATAGAGGCAACAGAAAAAGGTAAAACCTGATACAGTTAATCAAGGTCTTCCCCACCTGCCTTCTTTTTAAATATGGACATATAGTAGTTCCCTTTTGAAAAGGCAGAAATTCTCTGTCCCTACCTGGCACAGTGTTGGGCATCCTGGAAATGACAGTAATTATGTGTCTACTTCTGCTTCAGATATTTTCTCTGCAAGCTTTCTGCTTCTTGTGTAGTTTGGTCAAAAATGTTTTGAGAAGAAAGTGTTATTTTATATTGAATCTACTGTCATTTACTAATTATCTCAAAATGGTAAGTATAAATGTTAAGTTCTCTGTGCCTGTCTTTCGACATTGATAACCCCTCTTGAGAGCTATCCTTTCTGTGAAGATAAGTTTTTTTCCCTTTTTTTTTTTTCCCTGCCATTCTGTAGCAGAACAGTCTTTGGTTAATAAAAGCCCGTATTACAGGTACAAATATTGTTGATCTTTTCCATGCAGTCTGCTAGTCATGGAAATAATTTCCTAAAACACTGATCTGGCTCTCCGGTAGAATGCTGGAGTGTGCCCCTGTCTTTCCTTATGCACCAGCAGAAGAGATCATAGCCTGTCATTTCTGAAGCTTAGAAGTGGTTTTCTAACTGTAGTGTGCTTAAGCAATTAAAACTTCTATGAGAATCATCCACACCATGAGATACTGTATTCTTTTCACTGTTGACTCCAGAGGATTGCAGTCCATTTTGCTTGTTCCTTTTGCAGTCCATTGCTTTCATGCACTTTCTTTATCCCACAACACCATAGCTGTAGTCTTCTAAAAATATGTAGTGGTTTATTTAGTCTGGAATAGGCTGAGTGGGGCCTAAGTGCTGTCTTCCACTTCCCAAAGGAGGATCACAGAAAAGAGCCGCTTCTTCTCAGAGGTGCCAAGAGATCCGTAGTAGTGGGTACAGGGGAAAATTCTTTCTAGAGAAAGTTAAATACTGGCAGGTGGGAAGAGAGAGTGGTACTCTATCCATGGATACTTTTAAAGTTTGACTGAACGAGGCCTCAAGCAGCCTGATACAAGTCCAGAGAAGTCCTCTGGATGAACAGGAGATTGGAGTAGCTTACCTCCAGAGACCTCTTCCAGTCCAAAGCCTTCTGTGCTGGTTGATCTTTGTAATTCTTAATCTCCACTGTCTAGCTATCTCTGACTGGCTAAGTGCTATCTGTTTGATCAGTTGATCTTTAAAATCTATGCGTGTGCAGGCATGTACACACTTTCCTGTTCACTCTGTGCAGTTCCTCTATTTTTATGTACTTGGATGGCACAGATGTCTTCAGTGTCAGCTCAGGTGACTTTTCTGTTGACCTGTCTAGTCTTAAACAGTGGAATCAATTCTGCCAGGCCATAGGCTTGGCTTTACAGTATGTTCCAAAAAATGTCTGAGCAGGAAAGGGAAGGACTACTTCTTTCCATTTCCTTCACACACACCACATTCCCCCCTTTGGCACCTCATCTGTGCTTGAAATGTGAAGTGAATCTGAAGGATTCTGCTGTTCCCCAGAGCATGTGATTATCCATTTGAAGGAACCTAGCAGGTGAAGCTAATATATAAGGAACATTTCTTTTTTTCCGACTCTCTCAAATGCACACAGTTGTGGATGTTTGTACTCAACAGAACCAGTGTGAAATTCAGTCACAGCCACAGCATGTGTTCCAATTTTCCAGGGAAACTTTCTCCCAGCTGTGAGTTAACCCTTTCTCCACTCTTCTTTCTGCCTCTTCAGCATTTTGGGAAATTTCAGTGAACAGTTTCTGTGACCAGGGAAGCTTTGAGAGCTGGAAGAAGTGTTAGATCTCAGTGGTCATACTGGGAAAGGAAACAAGATTAAGTGATGTTGGGTGTTGATATGATGTGTGTAGGAGATTTTTTTAAATTAGTTTCTTTAAATTAATTGAGACACTTGTATTTTTGCAAACTTGTTGTATAATCCCAGTACCCCTCCATTTTTGCCCTGTTCTAGTGACAAATCTTCACTGAAGTTAAACTGCTGCCAGTAGTCTATAGGTGCAGCTTACCTGCTGTGAGAGCTGCCATACTTTGGAAGGGCTCTTACCCAAGTAGAGCTGTGTTCATCTTAGGAATTTTGCCATTCTAACTCATAGGCTTAAATTACACTCTTAGGGAGATGGTACAGATGCTGTGTTGACCAGGGCTAAAGGGTGTGCCTTCCCCCCACATCTCCTAATCAGACTATTGTGCTAAGAGTGAGGTTTCTTTCATGTTTGTGGAAGGAATCTTCTTATGAGTATATTCCTGTTCCAGTTTCACAGTCACTTGTTAAGAGACCAATTATAATAAGGAATAAATGTTTTTGACTTTATTTCTCTGCATGAGAAAAGCATGTCTCAAATTACATTTTTTGAGTTATCAGTATGTCCTTATGTAAAAGAAACTTCCCATCAGTGTATAAAATGAGCCTGCTGACTTTCCCTGAAGAAAGAATATATTTTGCATTCCTAGATTCAAAATTCTCATGTTACTGTGGTAAACAGCACTCATCTGTAATGTGTAGTAAAGTAATTCCAAATCACTCAACAGTGTTGAGTCGTATTTTATACCACTGTTTGAAAAAGCACTGTCACAAATGTGGAAAATAATGCATATTCAGCACTGCCCATAATAATCATCATGAGGCAGAGGGTGAGTAAAATAGTTGTAGAGGGGACCTGGTACTTTGTAGCACACTGTCTTCAGCTGCTCTTTCTCTTTGGCCATATTAAGTTATGTTGTGGTTTCCTTTGCCCGCTGCTGCTCTTTTCACTCATTTCTCTCTTTGGATTCTTTTTGTACTGTGATTCAGTCCTTCACAGAGCAGAAAAATGACATCTTCAGACTGCCTGCTGCCAGATCACAGCAGTTTCAATTGGAAACTTAAAAGCTGAAGCAGGTGCTGGAAACTCTATTCTCCCTTTGGTCTGATTCATTGAGTGCCAGCCTTCAGCTGAGGAATGGGGAGGAGAATTGATTTTGTGACTAAAATCTTGGCCTGATTAATATTTGCAGTGCTTCAAACAGTAGTGTGAAGGCTCCATAAATTAACTCTGAACTTTGTGGGGTGGTTGCAGTGCAACTAAGGGGGATTGTTCTAGACCTGAAGTTGTGGCTTGGGACCAAGGTGCTGTTTGTTTGATCACGTATCTACAGCAGATGCCATACCTTTTTAAGGGAAGACAGGAGCAACATGTTCTGTTTCTGCTAGCTTTCTGGAAGTCCCTAAATTTGGTAAACTGTGTGGGGGTTTGGTTGTTTTTTTTTCTTCAGTCACACCTTGAGTCTGCAGCTTCTGTTTTGAAGACCAATTTAGAAAATCATTAGTGTTTTCTGGGGATAATTCTGGAATGAGCTCCTGCTTTGTATTTCCTTATTGCTGCCACTAAACAGTAGATCTGGGAAGGGAAACTCTTCCGTCGGTGAATGTTAGAGTGGATATATTAGCGATGTACAGTACCAGAGGGGCTTTTGTTTCTGGTGAGCACAAGGAAGAATTGGAATAATTTAGGTAGGAAGAGACCTCTGGAGGTCATCTGCTCCAAACCCCTGCTGAAAACAGGACCAGGTTGAAAGTGAGATTCAGCTAACTGAATTCTGAGTATCTCTGGGGATGGAGCTCTCACAACTTCTCTCAGCAAACTGTTCTGATGTTTGGCCACCCTTCTTTAGAAAATGTCTTTCACAGTATCCAGTTGGCATTTCCCTTGTTGCAGTTTGTGTCCATTGCCTCTCGTATTCTTCCATTGCTTTATTCCTATTAGAAGAGACTCTTCTTAAAAGTGTGAACAAATGTGAGAATGAAGAGACATTTTGGCATGTTTGGACTAGAGTAGAGACATTTTCATGTCCTGTTTGGGAGAAGAGACACAAAGAGTGCTTCTGCTGTGGGCTTTTTCAAGGGCTAGTGTTGATTCAGATATGGCCCTGTAAGCGCTCAGGTTTCCTGACCTGAAGCATGTAACAGTAACAGTTGTGGTATAACAGCAAGCACTGAGTCTTAAATAAGATATCAGTTGAATTTGGATTTTTGGTTCTAAACTTTGATCTAAAACTTGCAGTACTCTGAGTGCAGGTCATTTACTTCTCTGGTTTATCACTCAGCATTGACAGGTGGAAGCAGTGCTAGGAGCAGAAAAACCCATAGCAGATTAAAGGGTGTCTGAGGAATTATTTTTGTAATGCTGAGCAGGCGCAAGAGATTAAAGTATTTTGAAAGGTTTATCTTTAGACAGTGCTTAGTTATTAGTCTTAGCTGTTTTGGAAACCTAATTGAGACATTACAGACCAAAATCCTTTTGAAGGAGCCCTATACTCTCATCTCATGTCACAATAGTCTGGATCAGGACTTGCATGTAGGTAGTTTTCAGAGCAAGCCCTAGCTTGCACGTCATTTCCACTTGTTACTGGAACACACTGAAAGAGTTAAAGTGAAACATCACTTGAATTTCTTTTAACCATGCTTAACAGGAATAACTATTGCTTCTGCTCATCACTGATCCTCTTGTCTGTTACTTTTTTTTTCATTAAAAAAATTCTTTTAATTCAGTGTGATAAAACATCCGTTATTTGTAAGTTGATTGAGCATAAAGTATTCCATTATAAAATGGTCATCCATCACTGGAGGCTGGGGGCTGCAAAAAACATTAACTGTGCACTTTTGGCTGGAATGCAGCTTCTCCAGAATAATGCAGCTTCTGTGTAAAGTATGCAGCATAAAAAAATCAACTGTTAGGGAAAACAGGTGCTTGCCTTGCTCTCCCAGAGCTTTGGGATTTCATCCCAAGTTTTTGGAAGGGCCCTCGAAGTCCTTCTGTTACCTAGAGTCACTTTCTGGTTTTAAGCACTGGCCTCAAACCTGAACAAAATGCTGCTCTGTGTGAAGTGGTTTCATTCTGACAAGGCTGTGAGAATTTATTAGCTGTTTAACTGCTGATTTTTAGAAAATGATGTACGTTTTCTTCCTCATATCCATTAGCTCCTCTGAAATGTAAGTTGCCTTTATTTTTAAATAAAGTTCTTTAACACCTCAAAAATGAGTGGCCAAGCACTGCTAAGTTGTTTCTACATGTGAATCCAGTATGTCCCTGTTCATTTCCCTGATACTTCACAAACTGAACTACTGTTTTTGTTTGTGATGGATTATAAAGTTTATCTTGATCTTCTGTTACATAATGCTTATCATATTTCCCCAAGTATGAACTTGAAAAATAATATCATTCACCAAGAGTCTTAATTAACTTTAGGTTTTGGGAAAATGTGGGATGATAGGGCAGGAAGCCCTTATTGAATTGCTATTACTGTAAGCTGCTTTTTTGATATTATTTCCGGGTAATCTAATGGGAAGCACTTAAAAAGGCAAAAAGGCCCCCTTTTCGTATGAGGAACGGAAGCAAAGATGAAGTTTTTTTCCAGGTCTTGGGAACAAACGCTGTCAAAGTATAGTGTCTCAATCCCAGAGGTTATGGTAGCAAAAATGCTAGGGGTTAGAGGTTAAAACAGAGTTGTGTCCAGTGACCTGTTCAGTGTGTGTTCTATATTTCAGTTGGAAAGCCTGGCGTTATACCCTCAGGGAAGGAGAGAGGGATTGAAGGAGCCCACAGAAGTGTGTGAACCAGGGGCTGGCTTGAACAAACAGCTCTGTTTATCTGTGTGAGTTGAAGTTTTGTGCCATGCTGTCATTTTTAGATTGCTCTTGCTGGACACTATATAATCAGTAATGGCCTTTATAAAGTTAGGACAGGATTGTTCAGTTGAGCTTCTGAAGCACTCTAGTGATTCTTTGATCATAGGCATCTAACTGATCAAAAATATTAGCAGTAGACTATAATAGACGTATTTGGTACTTTCTTTGAGAGTGTCAGCAGTATTTTTTCTTTTTTTTTTTTTTTTTTTCTAAGGTACAGTGCTCGTGGCCAGTGTACCAAGGAGTTACACTGAGCAGCAGATTGTATAAGAAATATGAGTATCATCTGTTAAATGACTGCTTCAGAGAAGCTGATGCAACAGAGAGCAGGGCTATGGGTTGCTAATGTCAGGCTATATTATACCTGAGTCTTTATTTGGTGTTTGCTGTCTTCTCAGGAGAGAAGTGAGCTGTCAGTATACACATGGCCTCTTTCTGCCCTGAAAAACTTTGTCTAAACTGGGAATGGTAAGGATGTGAGCAGAAAAACTTTGTCCCAGATTGCAGCTGATCATTGGCCGAACATGTTGCAGAGGGAGCTTAGACTCAGTCTGCTGCTTCAGAGTATCATGCTGTCTTGTGGAAATAGTTGCATTCGCAGGCTACCTGTACTTGTGTGTTCTGCAATACTAACATCAGTAGGATTTGCAGCACTGATGGAAATCACATCAAAATCACAGGTAAGTTTATAGAACTGGGTAAAGCACAGTGTGTAATATGAAAATCCTAAAATTTTTCCATTTTTGTCACATAAGCTTCTTCAGACAGTGCAAGTGGGACAAAATCAGTAGTATTTAATTTTCCAGGCTGTAAGAAAAAAGTATTCTTGGCAAGTTTCCTTGACCAAAACAACCCTAGCTTTGGTTTAAAAATGACAATTCCATAACCTCACCAACAAAGATTATCTCTAGCCAGGGAACAGGTAGTTGCGAAATGTCACCAAAGTCTTGCTGCTTAGAAGAGGAATCCTTCTAAACTACCCGTACTGTTACTTTCTGAAGACGCATGATCCCTACCTAAGTTAAGTAAGTATATAGGCCCTGGGTCTGGAAGGGCAGGCAGAATAGAAATCAACAAATACTTTCCCACTTCTCACCTGTTAATAAACTTTGCGCTTTCCTTTTGTGGTGGTACTTTGACCCTAGTAATTAGTGGGGTTTGTTAATGGAGGCTGAATTACTGTCATCATGTTCAGTATAATGCTTAGGCTCCCAGCTGGTAGAGGGGATAATTGCTTGTATGTTCTTCTGCCTGGGCTGCAATAAGGGCAGCTAATTTTTTATGAACATTTGGGATCTGTTCATTTCTCCAGGTAGATTTTTTAGGTCATTTTGATTCTTCACAGTCATTTCATTGTTTTACAGCTGATGCATGATTCCAGGACATGGAAAAAGTTTATTTAGTGGAATTAGGGACTTACATGATATTGTTTCCATGATGCCCATTTTAAGATACATCCTGTTTGGTTGTCAGTTGTCAGTGAAGTAGAATTGCATTCATAGATCTCTTCAGCTGCAAAAACTGTGAGTATTAAATCTGCTTCCCATCATGTGCTATCAGCGCCTTTTATCCACAGGTCATTCTGGCACATAGCAGTATGCAGAAATGGATTTCTTTCCCCAGTCCATTCTCAAGAACCTTAACATTCATTTGTTTTCATCATTCTAGGAATTGAGCTGCCTTTTAATGGAGGCAGTCTGAATTTCTGCTTGTATGTGTATAAAGATTACTGATTTCTTCATACATTGCTGGCAGGGGAGGGGAGATGTTGCTTAGTGCTTTTACTGTTGCAATGTCTTAAGGCAACAGTTTGGCTGCCGGCAGGTCAATCTCTTCTCCCTTTTGCTTCTCTTTTCCCTCTGGTAGGTTTGAAACTAAGATTCCCACAATGTTTCACACCCTGCTCTCCCTAAGGCTTCCATTTTGCATCTGTGGTAACTTAGTGTGTTTGTTCTTGAGCTCTGGGCAATTGTGTTTTGCCATTAGCACATGGGAATTTTACTTCCTGGTGATGACGTGGCAAAGCACAATGTCTCCTAGATTAGTTCGAGTTGGATAGAAGAATTTGTGTAAATCATAACAGCGAGGTACATTAAACCCTTGAGAGATTTTGTCATTTAAAGATTCTCTTTCCTCTTCAGCCATCAGGCTTTTCTTCATTTCATTCTTTGGATTTTGTCTGTCTCACTGATGCTTTTTAGATTCTCCGGCAGCACAAGAAATACCTTGCCTTGTTTGGGATTTCTTGTTCTTCAGTTCCCTTTTAATTTTTCCCCTTGGCACTCATGGGCTTCCCTTGAGGAAGGGGTAAACAGAATGGGGTAACATCCAGACAGCTAATTGATGATAAAACTGTAATCTTTTTCTCCAGCCCCTTAGAAGTAGTGAAGCTTTCCTTTTCACAACATGTTGAATTTGCAGTGAGAGAGCTATTCGTAGTGTGGTAGACACACAAAGCTGTGGAGAATTACTGTGCTTTAAAATACCAGGGAAGAAGTTTTAATTTCTCCTGGGCTTTTAAATTGTCTACTTAGTTTGGGCCTGGTACCGTGCAAGACGTGTAAAATATCATAGTGAAGCAAGTCCAGTGACTGAATAGAGTTCTGTAGAGTGTCACAATCTAATTGCTGTTCCTTCGACATGTGCCAATTTCTTTTAGAGAGGAAAAAGAGTGCTTAAACTTGACACACATCAACCTTGTGCTGTCAGTAAGATGGACAGATCAGTCCATCCTCTGGACTTTGCAGTGTGCAATGCAATTCCCCATAGGTTTCATTTAGCCTAGTCGGCCTTGTTAGAGTAGCCATGCTCTCTCTCTCTCGTATTAGGAGGGAACGTTGGGAAACCTGGCCCTAATTCACAACAGCCGCAAGATCAATAACTATCAGCGTTTGGTCAAGGGCAGATGAATTTGTCAAGGGATGACTGCTTTTTGCTTTGGTTTAGTTTGGTTTAGCAATTTCATTTAGAGTTGAAAGTCACTGGATCAGAGGAGTGCCTGTGGGTTCTGAAGTTCAGAGCTGATGCAGGTTCATCACAAGAACCAGCTGTTGTCATGTGCGTGCTGATTTTCTGTAAGAAATCTTTCAAAACCATTTCAGCTGGTTTTAAAAGGAGGCAAAAGGTGACACTCACCTCCATTTCAGTCACCCCACTGTTATGGAATAATGATTTGCGGGGAGGGTTAAGCAATTTAGCTTACTGAAGGACTTCTTCCTTATAGGTGTATGGGAAAGTTGATTTCTCTTCCCTGGAAGTTGTTCAAAGCTTCGTGTTAAGTAACTTCCACCCCTGGGGGGGGGGGAAATACGCCAAACCTTCAGAAAGGGATAAGATCTCAAATCACTTTTTGTAGACCTACTGTGGAGTTCAGTTTTCTGGAGTAGGATTAGGTGCCATTGCAATTGTCACTAAGAGTTTAGAACTTGCATCTGTCTGAAAAGCCACAAAAATAGTTATATATTCCAGAACCTATTAGAGGTTCACATCAGCTGTATTCTCCCATCTCCTTTCCCTGGGAGCAATCACCTTCTCTGTAATGGAGATCAAAATTTATTTAAGTAATTCTGAATTTGCATCTGTGGCTTTACAATTCATGGGTCTTGATCTAATCTTTCTCTGGCATGCGCTGGCATAATCAGATGTTGCTCTGGTATAATGTAGGAGGAAGGGTTTCTAGAAAACAAGGCTGGATTAGTATCGAAATTACACTTAAAGGTATATGGGTATTGTTGTTCACACTGGTAATCAATACACTTGTAGGAGACCAATTTGGAAACAGTAGGCTTTTACTATGTAATTGATTTGTGTGCTTTCAGAGGTATTCAGGTCACAGGGTGGGAGGAAATACCCCAGGATCTGTAGCAAAGTCTTCTCCTGGTGACCTTCAACTTTGCTATACCAAATTATCTCTTGGTTCAGTTTCAGAGCTGCTGTTCTTTTGAAGCAAAGCCTTTTGAATATAACTTCTGACTAATACGTGTCAAGCATAGCTCAGAAAAGTTTGTCAAGGTGCAGTTATTTCCATGTCTGCTGTCTGCTTAGTGCTAAGAAACAAGGGCAGAATTAAACAACTTTCACTTATGAAATAAGGTACTATCCCAACAACTTGCATTGGTAATCTGTATGACCGGTGTTTTAAAAATTCAAGAAGTGAGTAGTCATGCACTTTGTGTAGCTCCATGCTTCCTGTTGATGACATTCATTTTCCTTATGAATGAAATGAGTATCTTATAATATTACTCCCTCTGGAACAGAATACTATGTCTGGGTGAAGAGTGCTTGGAGAATAACACTGGAGAGACAGCTGGAGTTTTCAGTGTAAATTTGGCTGCAAATACTCTAGCAAGTACCTGTATATGAAAAAATACTCAGAGTTTTTTAATGGGCAGTCAGAACAGCTGAATTTGAAGCATGGCATCAGATGAAGCCCCTGATAACTAATTGCTAACACTGGTGGGACTGTCAGTGCTCCTGCTTTGCTGGTAGGTGTAAATAATTCCTGTAGGAGTATATTTCAGTATGGTGCCCTGCACAGAGGATATCAGGAGTCAAATGCTCAATATGCATTCTGTCACGCTTCCCCAAAATAAAAATCTCAGTTCTGAGGGGCGCTTGAGATCATGGCAGTATGGAACAATCATTTGTTAAAGTCATGCTTAATGAAAGGGAGATAAACACATGAAGCTGGAGTGTGACAAATGAAAGCATTTGTGCCATTGTAGTGAAATTAGGCAAACTGAACAGGCTTGACAGCTCTGGGTTCTCCCTGTCAAACTGCATTTGTAATTCTAGCCTTGCATTCATGTGCGTCTGTGAATGGCACTGTTTCCCTCTTGATATGGTGGGCCTGGGCCCCTGATGACTATTTCAATTCACAGGGAATTAGCTTTGAAGGGTATATTTTACAGGCATACTGAAAAGGATGCAGTTAATTCTCACTTCTCCTTCATTGGCTTGAATAATCCTTAATTTTTGGCCTTTGTTTACTTTTATTATACGTAAAGCTTTTGGTAACACTTAAAGTATTGATTTCAGAGATACAAAAACCTTGCTTCCACACATCCCCACGGTGAGCTTGTATGCTGCTGTAATCCCAGCAGCCTTTTAAAATAGCTTGCAGTATTTATGCGTTCTGTAAACTAGAATGTAGACTCCTGGCTCCTCAGCTTCTCTCCTAGCTGTCAGAATTCAGTTCTCTTCATCTATTAAGAACTGCCTGGGGTAAGACAATGATATTTTGGAGAACTTGCAGAGTGTTAGCTGGCTACTCTTTTTGGTGACCTGTTATATATCAGTTGTAGTGGACATCATTATTTTCAGAAAGAAGGACTAGAGATTTCTCTGATCACAGTAGCTGCTAGGTCAGACTGTATAAGTAGTAATCTTTCATTTCAGGTATTAAAATCTCTTGAAATATACTGCACATTGCACCATATTGTAAGGATTGGTCTAGAACTTGCAAGGAAAACAAGACCAAAACAACAACAAAAGCCCCTTGGGGGAAGAGGTGGCAGAGGATCCTAAAACCAGGACTGTTTGGAGGGGAACATACATTCAGGAACAAATGAATGTGAATCATGTAGCTTATTTTTTTTTTACACTTGTTACTCTACATTAATTGGTCAGTAATGAAGTGGAGTTAAATATTGGACTAAACTTCCTAACTAAAAGAACTCGTGGCATGTCTTTCATTGCAGGTGCAGGGTGGGATGTGTTCCAGTCAATCTGGAGAATTTGTTTTCAGAGTGATGAAACATGCGCCCTCTCTGCTCATCAGCTGTAGAGCTGCTGAAATTGTAGTTTTGTCAGGGGACGTAGAACCAGTATGCATATACTGTGCTGTGGCTGTTGCCTAACTGACACTATGGAAAGCAAATTCAAGCTCTGCAAATACGTTAGAGAAACAAGTTACTGTAGTTCTATTTGTTAGATTTGTTAATCTCTAAAATAACCAGTGTAGGACTAACTCAAAGTTATTTCTCCTTTCCCCGTGATCCTGCATTTTAATCTGAGTGAGTTTAAGCCAGTGCTTATTCCAGCAGTTAAGACTTCAAGAAATCTTTTTGAAAGTCTGAAGAGTATGGTTACTCAATACTTTTACATGGTTTTAAAAGGCAAGTACAATTTTTCCTTGCAACTTTTCTTCTTGTACTTTTCCTTGTAACTTTTCTTCTCTCTGACTTACTGAAAGAGATGGAGAGAATTCTCACCCTTGGGTAAAAAGACAAAATGTTTTGGGTTTGGGTGAGTGAACTGAGAATAAAGCACATATGAAATTATGTAGGCCAGAAAAGCAGTCTCTGCAGAAAGTGTTTTTGAGGGTGAACCCTTTGATTTAGTTTGGTTTAGTAATAAAATTACTAAATTGGTTTAGTAATAAATTTTATAAAATTAATTTTATTACTAAACCAAAGTTTAGTTAAACGAAGCAATTGGTGGTGCCTCAGTTTTCTTTGGCATAAACTCACTTATCTCCTAGGCAGGAATCCTGAAGATTTCTACTCTGATATAGCTTTATCTTTTTCCCATCTTAAGAAGCAAAGAGATTGCCTGTTCATTGTAGAGGTCAGTACGTAAGCAAGGAACGTAATAGCACATGCTTGAAGCATTGTTCTTGTCTGAGCTCGTCTGCATTGGAGAGGTGCGTGGGACACGATTGAGACAGCCTTTCTGAAGGCTTGGGTGTCCAAGGCCAACAGCTGCTGCATAAGAGGAGTCCAGGTCATGTGGTTTGGGTTGCAGTTGCCTGTCCTGGGGACAAATGATGTTGAAATAACATGTCATAAACAATTTTTTCTTGTTCATTTACTCTGATTCGGAACGCATAGCCGATCCTGATAAGAGTCATTCAGGAGTAAAGAGTTGAACTGCCAGAGAAAGCAGCTTACATGAGCATTTTAGATCAGGAATGTGCCAACAGTGTGCTACCAATAAGAAAACTGTTCTGAGGGGGACCTGCTCCTGTACTTCAGGAGAAGGGGGATGCCAGAGGTCTGATGCAGCTTGTTTGCTGAAGTGCTAGAACAGATGGATGGGATTGCTGAAATGGGAGTTAGGTGCTTAAACATGAATTATCTCTCTTTATAGATGTGTGTGTCTAAGCGCAAATAAACTGTAAGATGAATGAAGGAAAGTGCTGTCTCCAAGGAATTCCATCCTCATATTAAAATTGCCAACCTGAAGAGGTGGCTTTCTGATACACTACTTAAGATATTCTTCCTTTTCTTCTCAATCTCATGCACTAGTTTGGGCTAGCTGAGCTTCTTTGGGTGTAGTGCTAGTGCTGGTCTCCCCTGAAATTTCAGTGAAGGTACCTGTGTGAAAAGAATGGAAAGTTCTTTCCAGCTGATCCCCAAAGCAGCCCTAGCTCTTCATGTAAGATTATATCATGTTTTAATGCAATTTTTCCCTAACTTTGAGTATATTGAAAAAGAAGGCTGCTGTAGGAATCCCTAATGAAATTTTGGTTTCCTTGTAGACACTTGTTCAGTTCTTTCTCTTGTAATACCCTAGGCTGAGGTCATGATTGTGGGGCTGACGGGGTTTGGGGTGGGTTTTTTGGTTTTGGGGTTTTCCCGCTGAGTTGAAAGTAGTTGTCTAAGCAGAGAACCATGCCGTGTTTTCTAGTTCAAACACTGAGAAGGTTCTCTTGCTAAGAAATATGCTTGGAGAAACAGCTCTCAGCAATTCTCAAGTCTGTCACTGTTTGTGGTTTCCTCATGTGTAATGCCTGAATATAAATCTGGCAGAGGCAGAACCAGAGTTGAAAAATCAGAACTTTTTCTTTTTTCTTTTTTTCTTTTTTTTTTGAAAGCTTTTGTAAAAGTTCAAGTATCTACTTCCAGACATTCAGTATTTATGCAGCCTTTGCTTTGGCAAAGGAACTGTTAAAATTATAATTTATTTTATTGGCCTTTCTGAGGTTCTTACTTTCAGGAGAGCATAGAATTGCTTTACAGTTAGGTGCCGAAAAGATCAAGGTTTTACATAGTGTCACTTTCATGAAGTGTTAACTGGCTAAGCAGAGCAATTCCCATTAAAGACTATGGTCCTGCCTTACCCAGGTATTGTGAAAAGAGCATTATTCAGTTCCTGCTGTTCTGTGGTCTAGATTAAACTTGGGCAGTGTGACTGGTGTTCCATTGAAATTAAGATCCCTCAGACAGTAATCTTTTAGTGGCCAAGTCTTGCACTAAAAGTACTCTCTGATTAGTATGTTTTTAGTTTTCAGTAGCACCATACCAGCTATCCATTCTGAAAGAGTTTTACAGCTTACACAGTCAGTTTCAGAGAGCTTAGTGTAGAATGCTGTGTTACCATAAAAGCTACAGTCTTTGAATATCAGAGAAGTTGGCCAGAGTTGCTGTGTAATCAATAGTATGTGTCTAATTAAATCCTAATTAAGACAAACCACTTTGTGATCTTCGTGTAAATTGGGAATTTCAGTTAGACTGCAGGGGAATCCAGTCTTTAACCACATCAATATTCACAACTTTAATTGAAAGAGAAAAAGTGAAACTCCTCCCCGCTCTTGTAAAAGAAACTGTCTATTTGTTGTCCTGAAAATAGGAAGTGGTGCAACCTAGTTATCCTCTGCTAGGAAGTTTGTCTTCAGAGCTGCATGGGAGGAATGAGATGATAAACATCTATAGGAGTCCCATTTTTTTCCACTAATCAAGGTGCAGCTTTTCCATCTTGGGGCTCACTGGATAGAAGGAAGCTGGAGGAACTGACAGGATTGTAATTCATTCTATGGAAAGGATCAGTAGTGGGAAAAAGAGTTTTGAGTGTTGATCCCCAGTAGTCTTACTATATTTAATGTTGTCCAAGTGCTTGTGACCAGAGAAGTGTTCTATAAAGCACACTTAAATAAACATCATTGAAAGCATGTTTTATGGTCCTCTGCATTTCTATGAGCTATTAAGATGTGACACAATTGTAATGTCACACCAGGATATTATCTTGCAAATTGGGGGACTTGTTCTTAAGCCAAAAAGATTGAATCATCACCTTCCTTTTAATCTCTCATAAGTTAGTTGTGTTGGACTGATTTGAACTGGTAGCTGACTGGAAAGAGACTGTGTAATGATTCCCAAAGTTTCTCTTTCTTTAAAGCAGTTTTGCTTTAATTAACAGCAAAACTGTTGTGCTTCGTTGCTCTCCATGGTCTTAACTATAAAAAAAAACAAACAACACCCTGCATTGTTCTTCCTCCTTTGCTTCTTCACCATAATTTGTCACAGTTATGTTATATGCTTTCTTATAGGCTTTTTACTTTGATACTTGAGGCTTTTCAATAGGAACTATGATAAAATGGAATTTCACTTATCTTAGAATCAGGGGGGTTTAGATGTGTTTTTTTCCTTAAGAAAAATAATTGAGTTATATTGGTAGGTGAGAAATCAGCAGTTTGTCTAAGGATACAGGAATTACAGGATTTTTTTCTTCCCTGCCTCAGAGAATTTCATATGCAATATTGGATCACCAGGAATATAAATGCCAGTGTTCCTGTGACACTATTAGCTATTAGACTTGTTAACTTTTATTAGGAACAAAGTGTAGGTTTTAGGAAGTTGAACCAGGTGTTTGTACTTAATTTTTTTTAGTTTTAGGATTATCCAAGTTGCTTTTAATGTACTCTTCTTTGCCTGTGTAATGGCTATATTGCGGTTGCCTTCAGCTGCCTTTAAATGCTTTTTCTCCTAAGTCTGTCTCAGGATTCCTCTGAGCTTGGTTTCTTATGTTGGATTTTTTGATTGTTAGGGGGTTTTGGTTTGGGTTTTTGGGGTGGGGTTGCTTTTTTTGTCACTTTCCCTAGTTCTGTTTTTTTCCATTCATATTTTTTCCTATTTTTTTCTGTATTTCTTATTTTTATTCCCAAAGCTTCCATTGATCATCTGGAAAAGTTTAGGATGCTTGTTAGTTGTTCTTTCTCCAGTTCAACAGCTCAGTGCATCTGCCTTCTTGTACTGCAGCTTTAGAGAGAATACTTGCTGTCCAAAACAGCAAGTAGAATGCCTTTTTTTTGCTTCTCTGGTCGAGAGACTTACACAGGTATTCTGAGAACAAGACAGGAGGGTTTTTAAATTTACCTTGTGGGGTTTCTCCTGTCTTTGCCAAGCAAACTGATAGTGTTGCAGAAACGCAATTTGTATTGGGGCATAACACTGCAAGAGATCCAATTAACCTGGTTGTACATTTGTACCATGCATGTGCATAGTAGGATGTTACGGAAGTGGTGAAAGGTGGGGCAGGGTCTACATAGTTCATGGAATCACGCAAGTTCTAAGTGCAAGGAGCACTAGGAAAATGCAACAATATCTGCCATTTAGTTAAAACATGAATTTAGGCAGCAGTGGCTCTGTGTTGTTTACAGGCTGTTCATACAATAGGATCTGTTTTAGAAGGCTCCAGAAGGATGTTCTGAAGATCACAAGAAAGTGAACTTAACAAACCACTGCCTTTAAAAATATATACATATGTGTGTGTGTGTGTATTTAAAAGCAACCCTTATCTTCCCAGCAGACTTCTGAAACTAAGCTATTGCAGGCCTCTTTCCTCTGAGATTAAGCTTGCTGTAGATTCTTAAAGAGAAAATGAATCCTAATGAACAAAGTCTAATGCCTCCTTTAAATTATTTTAACAGAGCTATCTGAAATTGAACCCAACGTCTTTCTTCGGCCTTTCCTGGAAGTAATCCGTTCTGAAGACACTACAGGCCCCATAACTGGATTGGCCCTCACCTCTGTGAATAAGTTCCTCTCATATGCACTAATAGGTACGTTATGTGGGACTTAACCAAAATTCCACTAAATGCATCTCCTTGAGATGTGTCTTTGGTCAGAATACATGCTTGCAGTCTTAATCAGGAGATTGGGGAAATAAGAAAATTGTCACTAATGCTGAGGAAATAGACATCTGCAGTTTCTTAGCATCATAACTGCTGATCATTCATAGCACTACAACGATGGCTAGAAGTAGAGCTAAAGCTTCTAGCATTCCCTGACTGCTGCATGTGCTTATGGCCGTTGCTGGACTGTGGTAATTGGCAGCTGCTGTTTAATGCAGTCTGAGCAAAAGGGCCAGGGAGGGGAGAGTACCAGTTTGGATTACAGTGGAATTTATTTTCGTTTGTGGACTAATATTTCTGCTCCAGGGTGAGGATGGTTTTCTGCCCAGTCTGTCTGTCCAGTGGTGTGCCAGTACTCTTCACTTGTCACAGTTATGGCAGAGACAGTTTTGCCACTCCCAGACTTTGAAATGTGTGTGTTCTCCTTTATATTTGTGAAAGACTAACAGTGTGCATGTGGTCAGTTCCCATGGCTCAGCTGGCTTATAGTAACTCATTAGCTGGCTTTCTGTCTGCCTTCAATGCTGCTGTTAGTGGTGCTTGATTTTTCTGTGTAAATTCTGTTAGTACTTTCTGATTATACGTGTAAGAATTACAAAACTTGTCGCCTATGTTTGTTTATACATAGCTTCACTTGGAGAAAATGATTTTACCCGTCTTTCCCCAAGTTCAAATTTCTCAGTTCTTTTCCTCCTTTACACTGTAAGGGAACACTATTGAGGTTTTGGCACTGTTGTTTTAAATATTTTATTCTTTGGCATTAGCGTGAGGGAGGTTAGAAAGTGCTTGATGTAGATGCAGACCACTTTTGAAAGAAGACCCAAAGTTAAAATGAGCAAAAATGGGGACTTGCAGGACAGGAAGGGAAAAAAAAATAATTATAAGTTTGATGGAAATTTAGTGTATCAAGACATCAGTTTGTGGTCGGTATTTGGTGTAATTAATTGGCAAAAAATAACTAAAATTATGCAGGATTGATGTCACTTCATAGGACAAAAAAGAAATCTTAATATGCTTGTGAAACATGTCCCTATAAAGGAGTAAGCAAGGATGCAAAATATGTTAGTTTCAACATAGAACAGGGGGATGGACTCTTTTGGGCTTTTATGGTCTGAGTGGGATCAGAACATCAGGCTGGTATCACATGTCCAGGCAAATGTCTGCACAGGCAGCCGACTACAAATACTTGATTTGAGGCAGAAACAGTAAAAATGTGGTTAAGAATGCATAGTCTTTCTCTAGTTAATTGTTATTTAGAGTATTAATCAGGTTACTCCACCAAGGGTGCATCCCTGTAACTGTTGCTAATCATGTGTTGATGGTAGACAGTAGAAAAGACCCTCTGCCTGGATTATGTTGTGGAGCAGAACCTGTAATCTAAGACCTCTGTTGCTGCTTCAGGTGACATTCACAGCAGTCATGTTCTTTGTGCTGTTCTAGATACACTGAGGCTGGGATTAATGGTGCTGACTGAACATCTGGCTAGGCTTGTGTTGTTAAAGTTTTTGGGTTGTATATTTCTCTTTGTAATATAAGATTAAGCTTGCCCAAAGATAGGAAAAGCTTAAAACTGTCCTTAAGATATAAATCTGTTTCAAACTGTATGGAGCAAGGAAGGATGGACTCCAGCATAACCACAGCAGGCAAATTTCAGTGTAGCTGATATTTGTGGTGCATTGGGGCTGCCAGGTGAAACCAGCACTCTTTTTCAACAGCATCATTAGCTGTGTCCTGTGAGTGGAGGGCTTTTGCTGTACACACTGGGTCGAAAAACTTCATGCTGGCAATGAAAGGACCAAACTCCTCCGATAATTTTGTTTCTTTAAAACAGCTTTCTTTTCCTGTTTCTGAAGTGTTCATTGGTAATCCTTGTGTTATCTCACTGTTATTCTGTCACATGTCGGCAGGTGGTTATCTCTCAGCTTTTCAGGCTAGTATTGGGGAGGGCTTTATTTTAAAACCAATTCAAAAAAAATAGTTCTTTAATAGCCTTTGAGATTTCTAATCTTAATTAGTCTGAATTGTAGAGGTCTGTTCTGAGATTATTGGGTGCAGTTCACCAGCAGCAGTGTGCAATCACAGCTCATTTTTATAAATATGCTTGATATCACCGTGCATATGTTTTAGTAGGAATAGCCTTACAGAAATTATCCTCTGCCTTGAAATAATTACTACTCTTCCAAGTGTTATAGTTGATAAATTACAAAGTAATTTATAGAGTAAACTGTATAATCAGTAAACTCCTACTGATTTTTATCTCTCAGATTAATTATGTCCTTACTCAGCAGCTTTGCAGGAGCTAGCTAGCTAGCTGTCAGCCTTTTTGATGAGCTCAAACCTTAGCTATAGGAAGACTAGTGGCTGAAATGAAAAGGTATGTGCTTTTTTTACTGTAACAGTGTGTCCATAGCAGCTTCTGGCTCCATTTCTACATTTAATTTTCGCTGGTGTTCCTGAAAACTGCATATCCATAAATGAGTAGCTGTTGCTCTGCTGCCAGCAAGAGGACATGCTGTTTGGAGAGTTTAAGGCATGTTCTCCCCTGTAGTTTCTCTGTCTCCTTGGTGATTTATTTTAGCTCCACTAAAGGTGTGGAGCAGGCTTTCATGGATTTCCCTGGTGGTTGAGAGCATGGATTTTCTGCTTTCTGCTTGTTCGTTGGTCACCTGTTGTGAGAGTACACCCCGTATGAAGTGTGTGCACCTAGATGAAGTCTCCAGATCTTTGTGTTGTAGGTAGCAATTTTCAAACTAATGTTTTCCTTCACACAAACTTATTTTTGTTAGTGATTCTTGAGCAGGCATTGACATGTCTTTCCGTACTGTTTTCTCACAGGGGAACAAAGAAGCGGGTTGATCTTTTCTTTATCTTTTTCTGCAAAGTAGGAGTATCTGTGCTTTTAATTGAACTCAGGAGGTTTATAAATTGACCTGAATTTGCAGAGCTGTTCCAGGGAACCAGAACTGAAGTAGTCAGGCGTGTTATGTGTTGGGAGAGAGGTGTGTTTATTAGTATTGAAGGTAAGGGCTAGAACAGCAAAGCTGTAGTCATAGATCTGTTAAAGAAGCATACACACAACTTGCTTGCATTTCCCTTTCACACAGACTGTTTATCCATAACTATGACTAAATGTATCTCTAAGCCTAGAGCAACTCATATCTACTGGAAGAGCTGGCAGTGCTGTACCTTTTCAGCAGCAAGTGGCTTTTTCCTTTTGTTGCCCTTAGGTGCTTTCCACTGTAGTTGTTGAATTTGGTGAACAGTAACGTTAACCTAGGTGCTGGCATTGTAACACGGCTGGTCTTTGCCTCGTTTAATAGAGGCAATTTAGAATGATCCTCTATCACCATTAGTGGTTTAACCTGTAATTTCCATTTGTGAGTAAGAGTGCACCAACATATGGCTGAATGTATTGCCTCTGGTAGGAGAGTGGTAGTTTCTAACTGGATTATAAACCATTGTCAAAGGTACAAAGAGAGCTGCCCTTGACAGTCGGGCCTTTGATACTGGTAAGCATTAGAGAAGAGTTTGGTATTCCATTAAGTGCTGCTGCTTCAGTAGCAGCAAGCATGACCAATGGTCTTAGAACAGACTTCTTGATAGCTCTTTGAGGGGTTTGACTAGCAAACCAGTGGAACTGACCTAAAGCTGAGTTTTTTCAGTGTGTGTGAGAGAGAGCCATACCAAAATTAGGCAAGCTCTGCTCTTAATAGGAATGTATAAGAGATAGCAAGGGCAAAGTGCTGTTTCTATTCTGAAGTACAGTGATGCCACTTCACTTTTGTGCAACTGTGAGAAGTTTCCTATCCTGCAGCCCCTCAGAATTCCCCCAGCATGGTGGTGGCTGCTCACTTTGGACCACAATAAAGACAGCTTTCTTTAATTGCTTGGGTCTTAGACCCTCCTAAGTGTGAACACAACTGAAGTGAAAGAGGGAATCTGCAAAGCTCCTCTGCAAAGTATACAAGGTCTTGCTTGGTTCCTCTGTCAGCTTCATTCTCACTGGAGTTTAAGAGGCCCTGTTGTTAATTAATAAGGTATTAACTGGTGTTTAGGTTGTTTCCTTTCATTCCTAATGACTGTTTAGGTAGGAAGGTAACAAAATTCTTGCCCAGTGCTATATTGTTTAAGTGAGAATGAAATCAAAGCCGGAGACAGCTTTTCTGAAGCCACTGTAATGTGGCACAAGATATGGTTACTAGCAACAATCTAGTCCTAAACATTCTCTCAACTGCACCATTGTTTGTAGCTACAAAAGACTGAAATGGGGAGAAGGAGCCTTGCTGAATGATTGAAGCAAGAGGCCTGCAACTCCGATATCTAAACTGTGATTGTGTGTGTCTGCTGTTTTCTCTGGGGAAAGCTACTAGTCCGTTCCTTCCCCAACTCCTATTGCTTAGGAGGACCGTAGAACAAGAGACAATTTTTTCCACTCAATCTAGTGGAACCTGTTTGGCATTTTCTCCTCATGGGAGTAAATTTGAGGTTCCCTATGTTTAAGAGGTGTTTTTCTCTTCATTCCCAAGAAGGAACAGAATGCATTTAACAGCTGATTGCGCTGTGTTGTGTGGAACAGGGCACAGTCTTAAAAATTAACATCTAAAAAAATACAGAGTTGGTGGTAACTGAATTTGAATTATTTTCTTGTTAAGTTACATCATTTTGCAAATGTAAATAGACTCTTGATAAAGTCTTTCTGAAAACTCAAGTTTTAAAAACTTTGTGCTACTGAGAGGTGAATTTTGCTCTTGTCACACAAATTAAGGAAGCAGATGTCAATAAAGTATCTCTGTGTAGATGTCTCCCCGCAGAGGTGATAGACTGTATGTGGCCTTTTCCTGTCATGTATTTTTATTCTGTTGCTCAGATCCCAGCCATGAGGGCACAGCAGAGGGGATGGAGAACATGGCAGATGCTGTCACTCATGCCCGATTTGTGGGCACAGATCATGCGAGCGATGAGGTTGTGTTGATGAAAATCCTACAGGTAAGTGGAGAGAACTGGTAATTACTATAATGGTTGCTGCCTGTTGTGGAACATATCCTGTTACATGGAGATGAAGAGGAGAGAGAAATGTTTTGACTCTGTGGAGCTTAGTGACAGACTTTATTTTTAAACAGAGAGCTCATATACCTGTGGTAAAAGCTTTTCCAAATGAAAATAATTAAAAGCTTAAATAAAGTGATTTTTAAATTAAGGAGCTTGATAATGTGGTAGCATTGATAATCCTACCTTGTGCATGGTCTGTGTTAGTGAGGGTAAATCAAACATGGATCTCCAACTTATTCTTGAGAAAGATGTTTTGTAGAGACAAACCTATGAACTATACACCTCTTCGGACTCTGTACTTTTGAGCAGATAGCTAGTTACTGAATTTAAGTATTAGGTAGCAGGCAGCATTATCAGACCTCTTTTAGAAGTGGGTTGAGAGATCATTCTTGTCTCCTAATTTGTTTCTTGAGCAGAGCATTCAGTTTGAAATAACTTCTATAAAGCCCTTAGGTTGTCTGCTCATGGCAGTCTGTCTTGAGGTAGCTAACCTCCTCTTGGAAATGCATGCAAGTATGGGACATCTGTGTGCTGTTTATTGCAGGTTTTGAGGACATTGTTACTCACTCCAGTGGGAGCCCACCTCACCAATGAATCTGTGTGTGAGATCATGCAGTCCTGTTTCCGCATATGCTTTGAAATGAGACTCAGTGGTAGGTTTGTTCATACTTCTGCAGTTAAGAAATGGTCGGGTTTCCTCAGCATGAACTAGTTCTGTTGTAGAGCGTGCAGCCATGGAAAGCTGCTGAGCTTCGTGTTACTGTGTCTTTCTACAACTTGCTGGAAAATTTGTTCACGGTACAACTTCGGGCTGCTTTTTCCCCAGCTTTGTGGCGCCACCTTGTGATGATCGGCCCATTTGCAGTAGTGCGGTGTTGGAGCTGGTTTTAATAAATTTGCCGTAATCTCTGTAAACAAGGCTCGGAGGGGAGTCTGCTTGGAGAAGCCTCTTGATAATATCACACTGAGTAATGACACCTGTGTTATTTGTTTTTGTCTTCGCAGAGTTATTGAGAAAATCTGCAGAGCACACTCTGGTCGACATGGTGCAGCTGCTCTTCACAAGGTAAACCTGCTTGTGTTTGCTTCAGCATTGCCGAGATGGCCCTCTAAGGACAGAAAGATTCCAGACTTCCACTTAAGGGGCCTCAGAAAAATCATCCAAAATGGTCATTATTTAGAGGTGGAAGGGGATGAAGGATTTGGCACTTTTCTCTTGTGCTGATCCTGTTAGACTGCAGGGAGACAGAGGTAGGGAAGGTTGCCTGTTTTAAGGTGTCCTTTGCGAAGAGATGGACAGCTAAGTAATGAAGAGCTTTAGGATAGGGAACCAGTTTGAGGACAGAGAATGCAAACTTCACTCAAAAAAAAAAAGAAAAAGGAAAAAAGAAATGCTCAAAAAAACATGGCTCTCTTCAGGAGAGAGAATAGAAATGATGTTGAATAGCCACATGTTGATTTCAAGCTGAGAGCTTTGGCCTCACATATCAAAGAGAATTTTAAATTCTTGAGATCATGTGTCATGGACAAATGTTCTGTCTTTTTCAGCGCCCTTCAGGTAATTAATTAAGATTACTCCTTTTAAGCTCAAGTAAGTTATTTAACTTCAAAACTGTTTCTCCCAATAGTGAAGTAATGATAGACTTTCTCTGGGTATTGTGAAAATGGAATGTACAGATATATAAATACTTTCAGTAGGGAAGGATTGAAGTAAAACTGGCAGCTTGTAAAACACAGCTCATTATTATTTTTTTCCCCATCGTCATGCTCAGTTCCAGTTGGGATCGCACTTGTTTTGTTTGTTTTCCTCTGTGCACCCTGTGTCATGCAGTGGACTGGACAAATGTGGGGCAGTCAGAATCAATCTCTTCAGAGAAGAGAGACTGCATTGCTTTTTCTCCAAATGAATATGTGAATTCTATTTAGTGCATATTCATTACTTATTGTATATCCTTTCCTCTGTCCTTCTTGATAAGGCTTGGAGACATCACTGCCGTCTGTGCCTGTGGACACTGGCCTTAGAGAAGCAAATCAATGACAGCAACTGCAGGGGTGATTTGGCCATCTTGCTTTCCACAATAAGAAACAGCCATAGCTGTGCATTTGTCCCTTCAGCAAGCAAAGATAGAATTGTAGTAAAGGAACAGAAGGGAGAGCAGGGTGTGTAGAGTTGTAGAGCTTTACACATTTGTCTCACCTGGTAGCCCAGGTGAGAGCAGTCTACCTCCTTTAACTCTGAGACAGTGACTGCTTAGCTCAAAGCATTCTGCTTAAAGTTAGATCCACTGTGCACCATAATTGTGTTTATATGATGCAAAATAGAGGGGTAGCTACTGGGGTTTCTACAAAGTTAAAGAAGAGGGTTGCCATGACTAGTAATAACATGTACGTCCAAGAGTCCTGGTGTGGATAACACTGGCTCAGCAGCTGTTTTTAGCAGCATAAGGAGACCTGTTTTGAACCAGCCTAATTAGTCCACTGCTGAAAACAAACACTGAAGGAAAAGAAACTACTTGTATCACCATTAACAATGAGAATCTGAAAATCAATGTAGCAGAACGCCTGTTGCCAGTAAATCATGCAAAGCACCTCACTTTTTTTTTTTTTTTTTTGCCATCAGCAGATTTTGGCAGGAAAAGAAGCTAAGAGCATCTCTTTTTGTGGATAAAACCTAATTTTGGTCTTCTAGTATCAACAGCATGACTAGAAAGAGCAGTCTATTTTTTTTCCCTTGTTAATGCAAGAAAACTTATGTATTTTAACTTGTTCTTTGTCTTTCAGGTTGCCTCAGTTTAAAGAAGAGCCTAAAAGCTACATGGGAACGAACATGAAGAAGGTAAGATTAAGCATCGTGTTGGCTTCTCTTGTCTCAGGCTTGCATTCATCTCTGTATTGTTTGTTTTCACACTTGTGTTCCTTCATTCCTGCAAGTCCCTAGTATACTGAAAGAGCACGTTTAACTGCATAAATGGACATAGCTTCATTAATTCTGTGGGATTAAGCCCACATTGTCCAGTAGTGAATCTTATTAATGATACTGCTGCCTAAGTGAGCCAGTCTGGATTCTGGGAACAGCCATCAGCTGCTGTGGGCTAGAAAACCCCAGAAAGTTACGGGACCTGATGGTGATGTCGTCTGATTTTTTGCTGCCTTCTGCTCTCTCTGCAACTTCCTTCTCATCTTTCTTCATTCACTGCAGGTTTAATGCTGAGCTCTTGGGATATATTTATCCAGTTTTCCCTATGCAGAAATGAACATTTTTGAGGCTGGTGAAACAACATGAAAGCATTATGAAGTCGGGCTATTGCAGAAAAAGCTTTTGTGGCTTCCAGAAGGGGTAGCTACAGAATGTAGCAAAAGCCTTAGCTTACATGAGCAATGCTGTCACTATTAGGAGCCAAATAAAAGTATTCTGTTCTTTTTCTCCCTTTCCCTAAATGCACAATTTTCTGAGGGTGGAAGTTCAGTGTTTCAACACCACCATTTCCCTCTCTACAGTGAGTTTTTCAGCAGCTGGATTGAGTAGGGAAAATATCATAAATGTCACCTTACATGATGGTTAATGTAACAGTTTCTTAGGTGGAGGGAGGTCCACTTGAGGAGCTCCATATATACTTCTATATGTATGTTTCTTATACTCCATATAAAGAATGTCAGTGAGATACAGGTTTTTGGTGCTGAGAGCAACATGATGGAAAGAAAAGTGCTAGAGGAGAAATAACCACTGTTGAACTTGTGCTGAATGTACTTCTTATATATGTTATAATTTCCACTCTGTTTTTATTTTTAATGAGTTAAGTGGCAATATTGGGTAAATGAACATTTCAGAGCCAGTATAGCATTGTTTTGAGGACTGAATGCTTACTTGTAGGAATCTGAAACTAGCTTGGGGCTTTACTGCTTGTGTAGTAACCTAATGACTGCTTGTTTCCCTTGCTGTGGGAGAAAAGTGGCAAGATTTGTGATGATGGTAGGTTGACCTAAGGAAAGCTAGAAGAGATCAGTCTGATGTACTGCAGGTATCAGAATTTGTTGTGGTCTGTGTACAGAAGGTGTAAAGTGAAGGTGAATTTGAACTTGGAAAGGCTACCCTTATCAAGTGATGGCTGCTCCCAGCTCGGTTAAGTGATGCTGTGTCCTGTGTCTGGTCTGTGCAGTTACCTTGTATTGCCTCTTTGTTGTGCATGCCAGGAGTCTGCCCTGCAGCCTTGCACTCTGCCAGGTTTTGTTTTCTTTTCTCTTTGGGTTTATTTTGCTTTGTTGAAACCATACATTTGCCTATCTTTCACAGATGTCTTCATGTCTCCTCAACAAACTGGAGCTAAGTAGTGGGGAACAGCCCAAAGCCCTGAACCAATTAGAGAGGGTATTGCTCTTTAAGAACCTGAAGGTCTCTCTCTCCCTTCTCCCTTGTTACCTTACTCTCCTCTTTCTTCTCTTGTAAACACCACCAAGAGATAGTTATGTTATATGCAGCAGATCTCCCTCCACTCATTTGACATAGCATGGCTTTGGGGGACAATGCATGTAGCGGCTGCTTTGCAGTGTTGTGGCTGCAGCTGGGGCAGGCTTGTGAGGGAGAGACCCTTCTTTTACTGCAGCATTCAATGTCTTGGTGAGTGCCACCTAAGACACCACCACAGCATCCTCTGAAGTAGGGAGTAAAAGGGCGTGGGCAAGATTTGACTCCTCTGTGACACTGAAAAACTGAAGAAAAGAAATATTAAAAATTCAGGTTGCTCTCTGAAGGCTCAAGTGTTGTGTGTTCTGGCTTGTTTGTAGGTGTAGCAGCATATCTGAGGAGTCTCTTGACTCTGTCTGAGCTTTGTTACTTGGTACAGGGCCACAAAATTCAGTGCTCTCTATAAAGGTTTTTGGAAGGAGGCTGCTGTACCTTTTCAACGTCTTGACCATGTTTTTGCTGAAATTAAACATGGCTCCCAGTACAGTATTTGCTAATGGAGGATGAGTGGGGCCAAACCGCATTATAAAATGTGTTAATCCCTGCTAGTTGCTCTAGAAAATACTTCCAAAGAAATACTGTAGGTATGCAGATTGTTGGTTTTGGACCAGTCATAGAAACCCTGAGAAACTAGCTTAGATGGAACCCTTCTCAGTTTTCCATGCTGATTCACAAACTTAATGTAGATATAGTTCTTGTCTATCATTAATTCTATATGGTCCAAAAGGAGCTGAACAGAACATTTAGAGAAGTGTTTGCCATTCTTTTGTCCTGTGTCTGTGGTCAGGATAGTTAGGGAAAGCAGTGGCTGGAGACTTGTAGATTTAAGCAAGGTTGTACAGAAGGAAAGGCTAAGACATGTTTCTCTTTGCAGCAGAAATTTTTGTAGCTAAATATTGGATCCCAGTGAGAATTGGGATGAACCTAAATCTGAGTTTTCACAGATTTTGGGGGTGGACTATGTTCATAGTTGCCAGAGATGCATAAATAACTTTCATGACATAAACTTCATCAGCTGTTGCAATACAGGAAGGTAGGTGAGATGACTGGAATGCATTGGTGTCTCCAGGACTTGGGTTGTGGTCTGCGTTCTCTCTGCATGCTTTTGTGTCTTGAACGCTACTTGGTGTGCTGATCAGTTCCATTCTGCATCTAGAATGAGCTTGTGTTAAGTATAATCGCTTTACTTACTAATCATTGGCCCCTGCCCTTTTCTCTTGAGGCTTACAGTATATTATGGAAAAACAAACGAGTCCAGGTAAGGTGGCTTATAGAAAAATGAGATTTCACAGACCCTTTAAAAAGAATTATGTAGTATTACATTTTTCTTCACCTTCCTAGATCTTAACTGGAGTTTTATTGTTAAAACCTTACTATCAAAGGAAGCATTTGGAGTCTTGTACGCTTCTTCCTTCTGCAATTTTGTGTATATGTTTCTTTTTGCAAAGGTAACTCAGATAAATGTAATAGAATCTGCACTGAGTTCCAAGATGAATGAACAGTAGCTCTGAGCTCCTTCTCTACTCTGGTTTCTAAAGAATGTTTTTTAAACACTAATTTCAGGTAGGTTTACTGTGGAAGTACAAGCTTAATCTAATCTGAAGGATGCTGGCAACTAGAAAACTAATGCAATTATAATGTCACTGAGCATTGGAGAAGGAAGGAAAATTTGAGATTACGACTAAAATTCAGTAAATTTTAGTGATCTAGTACATGTCATTTACCTGCAGGATTTAGTCAAAAGCAACCTTAGGTTTAAAATCTCAGCCTGTTAACATGCAACCAAGCTTTCTAGTGAAATCAGGAAATTACTTGGTATTGAAGGTAAACCCAAGCATTATAAATAGATCCTTTAGTCAAAGGTGAACTGTACAAGGTGGGGGGCATGTTACATTTTTTTATACTAACATAAGAAGCAAGTGTTACCTTTTAATTCAATACAAAATACAGAACTAAAGATGTTACTTTGTTGTCCTTTGATACTCATATTGTTTTAGAATTCCCAAACCCAGGGTTTGTTTGTTATAACAACATACAGCCCCTTGGCACTGGTGAGACATTTCTATTCAGCATTTCTGTTTGCTTTTGCAATTTTTTTTAAGCTATGCCATTGTCGTTGTAGTTTTCTCCCTCTTATCTATAGGAGATAGCAAAAGAAAAAAAGGAGGGAGGGGAAATGATATGGAGGTAGTGCTGGGTAATCCTAGCAGGTAATTCTAATAAAAGGATACATCTTTGTATGGCACGTGTTATACTGGATGGTAAGAGATGGAAAAGACCTACTGGGTAATTTCCCCTGTCTGTTAAATTGTCAACACCCCGCATACACCTCACCCCCGAAGTATAAAGAATGGTTTATACTTTGATTAGGTGTCTGGGATTCTTTAAAAATCAACTGAGTCTTTTTGCTTGTCTGACTAAATGGTTTCCCATCCATGTGAAGCTGTTGTGACTCAGTCTCTGAAATAGGGCACTGGTTCATCAAATTGATGACAGGTGGGCATGCGTCTTATGACCCTCAAGAGGAGGAATCTTGGAGTTAATACAAAGTATGGACAATCACTAAAAATTGATACCGTGTCTGAAGAGAAGTGCTTTTTCGAAAGGGCTAGCATTCAACTGAGGTTGTATTTGGTATCTGCAAGGGGAGATCAGATGTAATACTTAAATTGTCAGCTTGAACCTTCTGATAGCCTGACTGAGGGGCAAAAGAAGTGGGACTGATGTGGTTTATTCATAATAATATCTTGGTTCCATTTTGCTGATTCAATTCTGTGTCTCCCTCCACCCCCTAATTTTTATTAGCAAGTAACTTTTTACATAGCAAATCATGGTAACAGAATACAGTACCTAGAGGCAAACTGTATTATTTTGAAATTAAGCGAAACAGACTTTATTGGGTTTAACAGATAATGCTTCAAGGTTTCCTTTTCTACTTGAGTAGTTTGATAAATGAACTATAAGTCTTCAGATTTGATTTTATAAGTTGATGGAAAGGGAGAAAAAAATAAATAGGGCTATTTCTGGAACAGTTGGTAGGTAAAACTGTATGGTGTAATTAGGAGCTTAAGCCTTTGATGAGTAAAACTGTTGGTAATATTTAAGGCTTGAGGGGTTTTTAAATTGAAAAGGAAACTACTAATAGAGGTGAAGCAATTTTATTTTTAGCTGCGTGCTTGTCACATAAGTGTTTTTCAGAAGCTGTGATTTAGAAGGGGATTCTTGCTTCAAAATTTGGAAGAAGTAACAAGGAGCAAAGTAATTATGCATCTGCTAATTAACAAGCTCATGGAAACTGTAGTGTAGCTAAAACTTGGGGATTAGTCATCAAACGTAGAATTTGTGGTACAAAGAAAAGTTACACAAATGGTTTACTGCACTGGGACATAACATTTTCACGAGCTTTGTTTAAATGAGAAAAATGACAGGCCATGTACAGCAAGTTAAAATTCTAGCTGGAAAAGGGAAAGAGATGGAAAAACAAGTAGCAGAACCTACCTAGAAGGTTTATTGCATGTAAGAAGAGTAGCAGTGGCAGGAGGCAAGTTGCAGAAAAAGGAAGAAGCTAAAGAATATAGCTGTCTTCCAGATAACTTAAATCTGATGCTAGGGATATAAGAAATAAGCGTATTATGCCTAAAATAGAACTTAACTATGATAAATCTACAAAGAAGAATATCAAGTGGGAACCTGGTACTGAAACTTGCTGAATGGTTTCCACTGCATATAATGTACCTGTTCAGTGGTTAGACTTTCACTTCAAATTGAAGAGGTCTGACAGCATTAGAAAAACTGGCTGCAGCTAACAAATCCAAGAGTAAGTGCAGTCCTGCACTTAGAGGAACTTACTTTAGAAGGAAGCTGTTTTCAGGCCTGCCATTGCTATTGTACATGTGGCTAAATGTCATACCAGTTTTAGGAAGTTCTGGAGCATCTGCACGTGACTGAAGTAAAAGCACACTCCAGCAAGTGCCACACAGTCTGCATTGCTCCTGCTGTGGTTCTTGTTTGCCTGATCAAAGACCTGTATAAGAAGTAGAAGTAGGATGCTGGTCAAGAAGGATGTCAAGGATTAGGTTAGATTTAAATCTGAAGCGGAGTAATGACAGAAGGCAGGTGAAAGCAGAATATGGTTTGTTTCTAAACCACTAGGGTAGTTTTTGCAATGTGCCATGCAGTAGGAGCAAGCGAAGTGTTAGAGAAACACTTGTCAGTACTGAAGGATACCTGGAGGAAAGTGAACATGGCATTGCTATGAAGATCAAGAGTGAATTGAGCCCAGAGATAAGTGACAGCTGCAGACTGTAATGTGGGATTCGGGCTCAGGCCCTTTCTCAGCCTCTGTGCATAGGTGGTGAAAATTTAATTGAGTATCAAACCTAACTAGTTTAATTGATGCCCTTTAGAAGTTTGGAAACATTGGCAAAAGGAAAGAGATTTGAGATGTGCCTCTAGGTCTAAGAGAATTCTTTATCTTAATGCAAAGCTAGGACATATTGATAAGGAAGAGGGAGTGCTGTGGTAATTAAACTGCCAAGTATATATTGCAGCAGATTAACTGCAGTAAATTGTTCCTTGATTCAGACACGGAGTGTTGGCTAATATATGGGTAATGGGGAATCAGGGGCTGCTTTGCATGATTTTGAGATGCAGGTTAATTTGTGTGATACATTTAAGTGCTGTTGCCTGACTTTGAGGGTTTTGAGACAGTGTTTGTGTGTTGGTTTGTGTAATCCATTGTGCTGTGTGGTTTTGCTATGCTGATAATGATTATTGGTTTTCAGTTGAAAATGAGAGCTGGAGGAATGAGTGAATCATCAAAATGGAAGAAACAGAAGAGATCACCAAGACCTCCTCGCCATGTAACTAAGGTCTCTCCTGGAACAGAACAGCCAGCAGCTAATGGTAGTAACACCACAGGTAAGTTGAAACCTGTTTCCAGAGACCAGACAGTGTCTGGTCAGGAGCATTTTTTGAATCTCTTTATCTAATTTCTTTTAACATGTTGGTTTGCATTAGATTTTTTTTTTTTTTTTAATATTAGGTCAGTGACTTTGGATTTTCAGGTCCAGGAAAAGGGGGTTGAAGGAGATGGAATAAATATCTGATGGAGGAAAGTGTGGTCCTGTGGATAACTTGGCAGTATTTCTCTGCCTTCGGTGTGCCTTACAGGGTGGTTTGTACCAAAGGGAATGAGGACCTGGAGAGGTGGCTGAGGTTGTGGGCAGCTGTGTGGTGCAGAGAAGTTTGATGATGCAGCAGGTACATGGAAGAAACTGAAAACAAAAACACTGGCAAGAGTAGAGCTAAGAGGAATGGAGCTGGGGAGAAGGTTTCCTGCAACAGGAGATTGCTGACTTAAGTGACACATTCTTTCGTGTATTCCTGCAGGGTGTACCAAATGGTGTACCAAATGGTGTGTTGGTAATGAGGGAAGAGCAAAGTGTGACTGGGGAAAATATACAGGTAGAGCTGAGGGCTGCAAAGAAGCGTGGGTATGAAGGGTGGGTGACTGAACACATCACTCGCTACAGATGTAAAGACTGAAAGTGTGCACCCACAGTCCATGAAATTTGAATAAAAGGCTGCACTCATTAAGGGACAGGGAAATAGGGGTGTGCTTATGACTGTTATGAGAATAGAGGCCTTGATGTGGTAAGGTGGCATGAAGAGTTATGTAGGGAAAAAAAGTAGAGGGAACAGCAAAAGTAGCTGAAAAGAGGTTGTGTGCAGGAAACTAATGAGTATACGCATGAATCCTTTTTCATGTGCTTTGATCCAGCCTGCAGAAATAATACAGTATGTGACTAGTGCAGTGAGCTCAAGAATATAACGTTGGGGAACTTCCTTATCCTGTTGTTGTATGGGAATAGACTAAATAGCTATAACTGGTTTTTAACCCCTCCTGGATAAATTAGTCCCTCTGGCTGCAAAGTACTCTCTCTTGTTCACTCTACGTTTTGGTGTCTCAGACATAAATGTTAACAGTGAAAGGAAGCAGACAGAAAAATAGAAACAATAGCTGTGTAAAATACCTAGTTTGACATTTACTCTGTCACAGGAAAATACTCAGTGTAGTGTGAATGATCCCAGGTGTGTTTCTACACAACAGCGTGATTGGTTGAAAACTTAAGGAAATAATATTAAATGGCATGTAACTCAGAACATCCATCCATATGAGAACTTATCTCTACATAAATCATCATTGTATTTAAGTTTTAAAGTAGGTTCTAAATTCCATTAAAGAGCACTTGAATTCCTGTAACATTTTAGAGAGAAAACTGAGCTGTGGTACAAAGTATATTATTAACTCTGACCTTGTAGTGCTAGATAATGTATTAATGGTGCTTTTTAGGCCAGAATCCCGGCTTAGAGGGTGAAGAAGAAAAGATTGCAAAATTGATTGTGTATTCTGTTACATTTCTTTAAAATTGAGTAACATCCAGCTACTTAAGACATTTTCAAAACTCAAGTCAGCAATAAAACACCACTGGGTGAAACTGTACACATTTCACATTCATAACATAACTCTGGTTTGTACCTTTATTACTGTGCCCTGCAGTATATCATCTCCTTTTTACTCTTTTAAGTTTTTCAAGTTCTTCTCAGAAGCATGGAGCTGCAAATCTGTGGGTTTCCTCAATAAGGAAACTTAGATTCTTGGAGCGTTGTCTCATTTAGAAATAGTAAAAATCCTCCACTTATCCATTTCAGACCCATTTGAATTCTGTTGCAATTCCATTTATTTAGGGAGAATTAAAGAAATAGGTCTTGCCTTCCAGTCAATTTAAAATTCTCACTTTGAAGGAATGTCTTAAAAGTGTGCCATTGTATCAGAGAGTAAAGTACACTTTTCAGACCATTTTCAGATTCCGTAGTTGTAAAAACTCTCTGCACTCTTTAATTATATGATTAAGTAGTTTGATGAGTTTATTGGATTCCAACTGATGTGTTTTAATTGGAAAACTAACTCGTATCTCACCTGTTCACCCATGTAATTCAGCTTAGCAAAAGAGAGCTTTGTTTATGTGCATTCTCTACATTAATGCATAACCATCTGAGATTATTGGTAGTGTGAAGCAGTGATCAAATGAATTCTTTGTTTCTGTATTCAATGTATGAATTTTCAGTTGAGGAACAAAATAATACTGATCTTTTTGCTTATGTTTCTCATCAGCAAGCGGAGTTACTTTCATAGATGCTCCTTCTCCCAGCTCCTCTGGGAGCTCAGAAAATGTTTCATCTGCAGTCAGCCCTTCTACAGACAGTGGTATGGAGTTGTCCTCACAGGCTACCTCCAAGGAAGACCTCACAGATTTGGACCAAGTTGCTTCTTTGGGACTTAATGCAGGAATGCCTTCTAATGAGGCCAGAGTCACTGAAAATCAAAATCAGCCTGAACTCCAGGTACATGAATATAACTTCCAGAGAAAAGTTCCACCTCCTAGCAAAATTAGTTGTGAGTTTAGCACACTCTGTTTCTGTCTCTCTTTTTGGTTGTAGGGAATATGTTCTATTTCAAGGCTTAGGGTCAGAATAAGTGTTCTTCACCATGAGTGATTTATAAATTCATAAACATTCCTTCTTTGTTTTTCTCTTGAGACCATCCCTATTGGCTCAGAAATTGTAACTGTGTGGCTCAACAATGCATCTACATAGCTAGTTGTATTCCCCCCCAATACCATTAACCCTAATGAAAAGCGAAACTGTTAAGGGGGAAACAGAGGAATCTACACAAATCATTTTATTATTTTTAGTGAACAATTCTACCTGAGTTTGTAGAAATAGAGCTGTTGGTGTTTGGTGAAATAGAATAAAACTGAACTAAGGTCTTCACCGGTAAGTTTTCTGTTGTTTCCACCTCCTCTGCAACAGTAATATTGTTGAGGGGATGGATTAGAGCTGAGGTAACATTTCAGAGCTGCAGATGTTTGGAAAGGTAAAAATGCTAAGACGTTATTGATAGTGTGCCGAAATTATGTGGCTTTTAAAATAAACAAACAAACAAAAAGAGCCAAATCCTAACCTCAGGAGCAGCAAGAATTGCTAGTCTATAGAAGTATCTTCAAAGTCCTTAGTCTTGCAACCTGGAGTATTGTAAAATAGATGAGAACTAGATGAACATGAAAGGTCAGAGAGGGCTGCATATTATCTACAGCTGTGCTTTTCTCTTAAATTTTGTTTTCCTGTTCCTCTTCCGTTAGTGACCTGTGTAGTTTTAATAGCGCCAAATGAACTATGAACAAATAAGCCTCTCTTAGTGCTTGTTAACTCTTGTTTTGCTTCTTTCATTCTCAAATGACTGATATCAATGAAGAATGAAAGCCTCAGGGAGGAGAAGATCCAGTCAGCTTCTGCTGAGTCTATCCCTGAGGTCCTAGAGGAGTGCACATATGTAGCAGAACAGTCTGACTCTGCCTCAGTTCATGACATGGACTATGTAAATCCCCGAGGAGTACGTTTTACCCAGTCTTCCCAAAAAGAAGGTGAGAAGTGGGCAATGTTGCTTAAGTCCTTTCTCCTTTCCACTACTCTGTTACCCTTTCTGCTAAGAGGGTGATAAGTTCCTGTTCTTCAGCAGGTCTGTAACAATTTCATTTGCAACACTTGTTAGGCACCTGCAAAAACCAAAAGCAAATTCAGAGTGCTAATCTCTCTTCTTCCTTTAGGAGCAGCACTTGTCCCTTATGGACTCCCATGTATTAGGGAACTGTTCCGCTTTCTTATCTCACTCACCAACCCTCATGACCGCCACAACTCTGAGGTGATGATCCACATGGGGCTGCAGCTGCTAACTGTTGCCCTGGAGTCAGCAGCAATTGCAAATTGCCAGTCTCTCTTGGGACTTGTGAAGGAGGAATTGTGCCGGCACCTATTTCAAGTGAGTCTGGCTTATACTAGCATGTCATATGGCACTGGGGATTCAGGAACTAGTTTGCATCAAAGAGTGTAGTGGAATTTAGTATTCTGAAGTTTGGCAGGTCTCAGTCTTCAAATAAGCTCTCTGCTGCATTGCAGTGAGAGTTCTGAATTGTGCTAGTGAAACAAGCAGTGCTGTTGCAAAGCCAGAGTGGTGTGCTTTTTTTATTCTTTAGACCAGGGCCAAGAAGTATGAAGGTGATTTGAATTAACTGTTACTATGGGATAACACTGTGTTTTGTTATAATTGGTATTGAGGTAATTATAGGTGCAAGTTACCAGCTTAGTCGTAGGCAGAACCTTTGGAGTACTAAGCTATTCATTGCACAAGGGCTATCTCAGAGGCAGGTCTTCTCCCATGTTCCTTTTCCACTAAGATGATCTGTGGATGTGGCAAAAGAATAAAGTTGTACTAGGAGAGGTGTTACCAGAAGCAGAAGGGAATTAAGTATATTCATCCTCGTTACCAAAAACTGATGCCAGGAGATTGAATAAGGGATTGTTTTTGAAATACCATTGTTGTGGGAGGAAGTGTGGCTCTCAAGGCTGTTGCAGAAGACTCCTGCAGTGCCACAGTACTGCTGCTTATAGCGCATAATGATTAGCCTTTGTAATTCTTAAAGGTATTTTTGTTTCTTGTTCAGCTACTGAGTGTTGAACGGCTCAATCTGTATGCAGCCTCCCTCAGGGTGTGCTTTCTTCTCTTTGAGAGCATGAGAGAGCATTTGAAATTCCAGCTGGAGGTGAGTTGTTTTTTTTTAGTATCACAGGGTGCCTAGCAATGGTTTATTGGGCTTCAGTTAAATGCATATAGTTAAACAGAAATATACAATCTAAATGTCAGTTCACCTTTGTATAAATTACTCAGTGGGTTATGGGTAGGCCGTGTAGGCCTTTTCTTGGTGGATAATAAAATGTCTTTGAAACTGGTGTCCTGCACTACCTGCCTTTATACCACTTTTTAGAACAGTAAATTCAGGTGCACTGAAGGGTAGAACTGTATGAAAACTTTTTACAACCTCCACTAGAATGAGACATCATTTAAGACGGAGTGTCATGTGGGAAGATGAAGCTTAAATCTATTTCTGTAGTCCTCAAAGCTGTTCACTGTCCTGCTTTCTCTTTTCTTTCCTTAAACTGAGCTGCCTTATGTTTCTGCCAGATGTATGTCAAGAAGCTGATGGAAATAATCACTGTGGAAAACCCAAAGATGCCCTATGAAATGAAGGAGATGGCTTTGGAAGCCATTGTTCAGCTGTGGAGGATCCCCAGTTTTGTGACCGAGCTGTACATTAACTACGACTGTGACTATTACTGCGCCAACCTCTTTGAGGAGCTCACCAAGCTGCTCTCCAAGGTGCTGAGCTGCAGCTGCTGGGCTAGAGGGAGGGAGCCGTGGGATGTGGAAGAGGAAGCCAGTAAGATGCAGAACATAAGAATGGGAGGGGTCAGAAGGTCCTTGGTGAGTAGTATGTAGAGGTGAAGACAGCCATTTAACATTTAGAAGCAGAAGAGAAAAGAATAGCCATGGTGCTTTGATAATGTCAGAGCAGATGAACCAGTAAGTATATACTAGAAAGTGTCCAGTGAAAAATTTAGGGTGTTCTGCTGTATGCTTTAGGCTTCCCCAAGCTGTGGGGGAAGCTTCCTTCCCCTGTTAAGGTGACAGAGGCATGAAAGTTGACTAATACTTATATTTTATTTCCCAGAATGCCTTCCCAGTTTCTGGACAGTTGTATACTGTTCACCTGTTGTCTCTGGAAGCGTTGCTGACAGTTATAGATAGCACTGAGGCACATTGCCAGGCCAAAGTGCTGAGTAACATACATCAACAAGAGAAGGAAGTCGTCAAATCCAGCCCAGAAACTATGAACAGCACCAAAGAAACAAGCAATAGTAAGACCACTTTCCTTGATATTTTTATATTAAGCTTAGCCTTGTGCTAAACTTGCAGATCTCACTTCGGTAGCTGACATAGTAAGCGCCTTAAATATATCTTTTCAGTCTTCCTGTTGCATGTTTTGTAACTACACACTGATGTTAATATCCTTCCTATTTGTAAAATTTACAGATACTAAAATTTGCCCCTTGTGGAATTTTATATAAAGGCCATGTCAAGACTGGCAGTCAGAACATAAAAAGGGCATGCCATGGAATTCATGCAGACAAAATACTGAGGATACTGAGGAATTGCAGTTACCTGGGGGGAATTCCTTTGAATGAGCATATGTTCAGTTTAGAGTGATCAGTTAATTATTTCTCTGTGGCTATCTTTTCCCTTGGCTTACGGGTTTGTTTATGTGTGAGTTGATTTGTTGGTTTGTTTGATTTTTTTTTTTTTTTTTTTTTTTTTTTTAATTTCTACAGATAATGAGAGAGTACTCAGTGAGGGAAAATCTTCCAGTGCAGTCTCAGAGCCAGCTGGGGCATGTCCTCCCACCAGTGGTTGTCTTATGGCTGACCAGATGAAGGAGGCCTGCATGGAATTGGAAGGAGGAACTGAAGCAGGTAATAGTCTCCGTGGTACCCTGACATTCTGAGTGTATATGACATTTGCTGACTGGTCCTGCTATATGACAGACCATTGTAGCTAGTGTGTGTTCAAAATCAGGAGGAGTTATGTGGTGAATATCATTTTATCATGTGTGTGCTAAATATGCGTGCTAACTGTTGCATTTCTTCTGGGAGGATCACTTTGGGGCAAAAGTCTGTGAAATTCATAAAATCAGTGCTTAGTATTTTTAATAGTCAGGAGGCCTCCAGGGGATCAGTAATGTAGGCAGTCAGAATAGCCAGAAAATTAAATCTTGTGGATGTGTGAAAATGTCCAGGACAAGAAGCCACTCTGCAATTATGCTGGAGAAAATGTAGGTGGGAGGAATGTAGTAGTTAAATAGCACCACATTGCTGTAAGACTCCATGACTGAAAGTTGGATGGGACTCTCTTGTGGGCTGAGTGCTATTCTGGAGATAGATTTGTCTGTAATGATGCTTTATCCTTCTAGCTGAGAAGACTATTCCCAGGAAGCCTACTCGATTTTCTTGTATCCTTCCAAACCCTCAGGAACTTATGCAGATTAAGAACAAAAAGAAGGTATGATTTGGAATATACTATACAAATGGATCTTTTGAGTGTTCTCCTTGTTTCCCATCCCATGTGAGCTTTGCATGAGTGGTCGTATCTTAGAATTTTTGAGTTCTAGTCTCTGCTGGTAAGAATTAAGTAGTCAGAATCTGCTACACTGTAGAGACAGCAGTGATTATTATCTGTTCTGGGTTAGTTGTGCTAAAAGTTGCAAGAGGCATTGGGGAAATTTTGTGGCACAATTTGTAAGCTTGATCCATCTGATTTCTGGGTGGATGGGTTTAGTTTACATTACGTGGACATAAATTGGTACTTTCATTAAAAATGGCAGGTTCCCTGCTCTTACCAAAGCTGTAAATGGAGAGCATACCAAGAGGCACATAGTAGAAATTAACAGTCCAGCCTGCTATTCTGATTTATTATGGGTAACTGAAAAGATGGTCTTGATTGTGATGAAGCCATTTTTTGTCTAGATGTCCATTTCTTTGTACCTCATTAATCCAAGTCATAGTCTAAACTCAGGAATGCAAAACTCTGAGTGGTTCCAGTCTAGGTCTAGTGTTGACAAAGGTGCTCCATGCTGATAGCTTTGTATTTGTCTGTTGTCTTGTGTACTGGCCTGCTTGTTCTTGTCTTCAAAGAACCACTGAGTTTTGGCATTACCTATGTTCTAACAAATGAATACTGATTTAGTAATTGTTTCATTTGTAATGCTTTGCATTAAGTCTAGCTTTCATGGCAGCTTTGCTGAGGGACTTTGTATAAAATATTGTTGAGAAGGCAGCTTGCATAATGCTTCCACTGTTCTAACTGAAAACCTCTCATAATACTCCAGCTTTATTGTGCTGGAAAACAGGGTTAAAAGAAATCAAGAGCATTGCCAGTGGTTGAGAGTTGCTTAGAAGAAGTTTCACGTGGTCATAGAAAAAGGACAGTGCTTTACACTACAGCAGAAGGCAGAAAGATACTCAAAAATCTGTTAGTTTGCCCAGGGAAAAACGTTTTCTGACCTTAAATCTGCTAATGGTTTTATCCTGAGCATGTAAACACGGCACACAAAACAATCAGTTTAAGTAATGTTGATATAGCACCAGCAGTTTCTGCTTCCTTTAACCTCTGAAGTAATAAACATTACCACAGCTGGAAAGAGGAAAAAAGCTAAATAAAAACAGAAAATAACTTATGCATCAAATGAAGATTTTTTCATCGTTTCCAAAGGCAAGGGCCAGAAGCTCAGAAGCATAGGTCTGACATGATTGTAAATGCAATGCAGGCTGCCAGCAGTCTGGTCTCCTTTCAGGTGGTCTTAAGGAGTATAACCAGTCCATTGAACACTTGGGTTACAGGATTTCAAGCTTGAACAGCTGCTAGCAACATACAGTCCCTTCAGGCCTGTTATATCAGGCAGCATATGGTTATTATTTTGTTATGCCCTCACTGGGTCCTTGTGCACTCCATGCTATTTCAGTATTTTGCCGCAATTGGAAGATGTTCCCACAGGCAGGGGAAGTGGAGAACAGAGGGCTAGTGGACTCTGAGGTACTGAGAAACCCAAGGGAGCTAGTAATCATGATGGTCACGAATTCAGTTCACTAGGTCATCGCTAGCAGTTTGATCGTGATAGGAGCTAACAGGGAACTGACATTTATTCTGGTGCCTTAGTAAAGTTCATATAGTTGTTTGTGCTTTTGGTTTTTCTGAACGCCATCAAGAACATTCAGTTAACCCTTTCTTAGGTGTTTTATTACACTGTGACTGGGGTACAGTCTAGTTTCCTAAAAGAGGAATTAAGCAGGACAGAGTAGTTGACTTTCATTCAAAACCAAAAATGCATTTGTTCTTCCCAGCCTATGGATAGCCTTGTCATGCTGGAATACCAGATGTTCCTGGACCATGTCTCACTAGCAGAATGTTTTCTGGTTCTTAGTTTAAGTTTTTGTAGCAGTTCTTCCTTGCACTTGCTGAGTAAGTGCCAAGGATTCTTGCTGCATGTCTCCTGGCAGTGAGATAGAGTATGAGAGCTTGGAGCCAAAGGGTGCAGAATAGGGCATTGGAGCAGAAATGCTGTTGTAACTGGTAGAGACGATCTTGCTGCATGTCTGGGGTTCATCAGAGACTTTGTTTATGTAATAGAGCAGGTAAGATGTCTGGGGTAGCAGAGCTAATTGGTCAGCTTTTCAAAGTCAGCAGCTCATGCTTGCTCTGTCCAGTATTATTTGATAGTGAATCCTTGTGATGAATGCAGGTTTTCTGGCCTTGGTTAGCATTCTTGTCAGATTATGCAGTACAATAAACTTTATTATGCTAAGGTTATTGTATTTTCTACTTAGCTTTTGGCTCAAATGCCAAGAATAATCTAAATTAAGAAATGCACTCTGAGCTTGTAATTTCCATAATGTCTCCTTCAGCTCCTTATAACCGGCACAGAGCAGTTCAACCAAAAGCCAAAGAAAGGGATACAGTTTCTGCAGGAGAAGAACCTTCTTGCAACCCCCATCGACAATAATGAGGTGGCCAGGTGGCTACGGGAAAATCCTCGTCTGGACAAAAAGATGATTGGGGAATTTGTGAGTGACCGTACGAACATAGACTTGCTGGAAAGCTTTGTTGGGTGAGTAACTTTCTTTAACCAGAAAGGGGTGAAAGTCAAGAGTTCAGTGATAAAAAAGCCCTAAACCAGAGTGGAGACATAGGTTTTGTATTGCTTAGTTCTCTGTGAACCATCATGCCTTAATCCTATGCATCTCTTGCATATGGTAATACCTTAGATATATATATAGCATGATACTTGAGCTCCTTTCACTAGAGACATGATTACATACATAATCACCTGTAGGATTGTTGTCTGTCTTTTATTGGTTTTTGCCTGTTTATGGTACATTCTGTTCTGTGATCCTATGATATTTCTTCTCTCCTTACCCTCCCCTCTTTACTGCCTGTTCTCTGTGAAATCTGGTATTCTGATGCAGAAACTAACGGTGTTGTAGTCAGCAGATTTATTGCATTTCATTTCATTGCATTGCATTTCATTCTTCTTGCAGGACTTTCAGCTTCCAAGGTTTAAGGCTGGATGAAGCTTTACGACTTTATCTAGAGGCCTTCAGGTTGCCAGGAGAGGCGCCTGTAATCCAGAGACTGCTAGAAGCCTTCACAGAACATTGGAGGGTGTGTACTTGGTGGGCAGAAAGCTCAAAACTGCATGCTTTCTTGTGCATACACTTGCCAGAATGGACATGTCAGATTAAACTGCTATATAAGCTTACTGTGCCTAGCAGGCAGCAGCTGTTGTTTTGTAGGAGATGGTAGTGGCACATAAACGTCCAGCATTTTGGAAGCTGGAGCCAGAGCCTAAGGTTTTTGTTTGTCCCAGAGGTGATTCAGTACTGTGGGTAGCAAAATGGCTCTCTCAGGACACTGATACCACTGTTCCTGTAGGACTAATTTGTGCATGCCTTTGCCTTTCAGAAATCAAATGGGTCTCCATTTGCTAATAGTGATGCCTGCTTTGCCCTGGCCTATGCGGTTATTATGCTGAACACTGACCAGCACAACCATAATGTCCGCAAGCAGAACGTCCCAATGACTCTGGAGGTGGGTGTTACCAGTGTTAGGCACCTGTCTTCTCTAGTTTTGATATCAATGTAGTACCTGTCTTTATCTAAGTGGCATTCTCCTTTTTTTTCCCTGTGCATTTTGAGAGGGGAGCTGTGGGTAAAGGGCAGTCTGAGGAAATACAAACTTACCAGGCAGCTTGACAAGTTTATCAAAAGGCTTGTGTGTGTGTGTGAGCAAACTGTACCTTAAGACATAGTAAGAATGAGAAGATTGTTGCACTGCTGTGGGCTTCTAGAGGGTTCAGGTCCTGTATCAGTGCAGTGGTACAGACCTGTCATTCTGATGCCTAGTCTTCTTTCCTTGTGGGCAGAGACAGGGGTTGCTCCACACTACTGTCTTTAAGAATAGTGTTTAGCCTTTGAGCTTGGAGGCTGCATGTTGAAGAGCATAGGAAAATCTCCTTCTGGTCCCATGAAAAACAAGTGGAGTACTGATCTTAGCCAACTAGTTAAAGCAGAAGATACTAGGAATTAACTTTGGTGTAACTTTTTTTCAGGAGTTTCGGAAGAACTTGAAAGGTGTGAATGGAGGCAAAGACTTTGAACAGGACATATTGGAAGACATGTACCATGCCATCAAGTAAGAATAAACCTGTGATCTCCTTGTATGCAGAGAGCAAACTGGAGTTGCTTGGTCTGTGAGCCCTCTGGAGAGTATAGAAAGCAACTTACTGGTCATGTGTCTGTTTGCCTCATACCAACTTCCAGCTCCATGTGGGGCTATGTTAACAAGTACCATCACAGTGATTGCACTGGATTTGTATCTTTGGATTCTTGCTATGGTATTTTAATCCACAGAGCTTAAGCTAAAGTTAAAAACTTTACTTCTGTCAACATGCAAAACAATGGCTGAGCAAGACCAGCACATGTGAAATGCTGTATCTAAGAAAGCTCTCTTCTCTAGACCAAGCCTTTAGACTTCTTTAGAACTTTTTGTGTTAGAGAGAGTGTCTAGAGAGTGTCTTCCCCTTAGGAGAGCACTGGTGCCCTAACATAACATGTCTCAATTCACATGTTCTGCTTTTGAGTTCTTCATAGGAGGCTGCTGTCTGCATCAATCTCTTCTGCCATCCTCTGGAGCTCTTGGCACAGTGACAAGTATTTGAGGAGAATTCCTGGTGGCTGAGGCCTTTTTGTGCACAAACTAGGTCTGGGTTGGGGAGTTTAATAATAATTCAGAAATCTAGCTTATCAGTAAATCTAGGCCCAGCCAATTTGAAGCTGACAGGATAACATCTTTGAAGAGACGGGATGTGTCTCTCAGCTGATTTCAGTCTGCAGTGGCAGACAGTGGCTAGGGCTGGAAGCAAGACAGTGTGATGAGGCTGATCCTCCCTTTTGAGCCTTCTCCAGGAAAGTGGGGATGCTCTCTGTGCTGAATGTGTAGAAGTTCTTCAAGAGGTAGCTCTAGCTTTCAAGTAGGGCTCTAGTTCTGATTGGCCTGTTTCCCATAAAGGTGTTCTTAATGTTTTAAGTAGTGCCCTGAGAATATTCTCATATATTTTCATTATCTAGTGCCTCTATTCCAATCTATTCTATTTTATCATCCTTTCACCAGATACTTCAGCTTTTTCAGTATGTTCTATGGCTAAAATAGTTGGTCTGTCATTTCAGTACTGCTTCATCTCAGATAGATTGCCTCAGTGTCATAGTTGATGAGGAGCTATTTGTTTTCTTTTTATTATTTGGGGCAAGGTGGAAATCAGGCTGTAATCTGTGCAAAGTAGTGCATGATCTCTTCAGGATCTCAGCATTTCACTTCTGAGCACAATTTAATCTCCCGAGACTTTCCAAGTAAGCCATTCACTTGCTTCTGTTGGTATTAATCAAATACGGGTTCTTAGAAAAAAATGTGCTATTGACTGCAAACATATTTTCCTATATAATCTCAGTAATTATTTGCTTTTGTCAAAATATGCAGGCACCTGAAACTGAGAAGAGCTTATTTCTTATGCATAAATCAAGAGGGGTTTATGGTTGTTGTTAGCACATGAAAATTGCTTCTGTTGTTTTGATTGTTGCAGAAAGACCTCTACTTTTCAGACTGGCTGCAACCTACTGTATTTAGTAGATCTGAGACTCTTGCTTGATTATGTGGTCATTTGGAGAGGGTTCTCTCTTGTGCAAGTCAAGGGAAGTATGCGTTTAGGTTGATATATATTAACCTGGGATTGCAAGTACTACTTGGCATTAATCATATTTCTTTTATTATTGTATACCTTTAATCCAGTTAGAGTAAGGTAAGCTGTGGTACCCTGGTTATGAATCACCTATCATATATTTCTTGACTTATCTTTAATTTTGTACTACTTGGCTTCCTGACACTTGATTTTGGCACAATAGGAATCTTTGCGTTATTCTTACCCAGCAACATGGCTACTGTTGACTGCAGTGATACGACAATTTTTTTTTATCTGGGAGTAATGAGATATGCAGAGCACTCTTAATGGGGTGAGAGTTGGGATGGGGGCAGTGAAGCTGTACCAGTGGGGGAGGGTGGAAGCTCTGGCAGTGTGCTGTCCAGAATTTCCCATCATTTAACTACAGTATGTGTTGCACTTTGCACTTGTAGTGTAAGGTAACTGTTTCTTCAATACTGTCCTTACCTGGTTGCTGCTGTGTGCAGTTGAAAGCCACCAAACTTCCTATACAAGATAGCAGAGAGGGGCAGGGGAAGCAGGCAGCCCTAGGAAAATAGAATGTTTCAGGAGCTGGGAAAATTACTCCAAAGTAGGTATTGCCTAGCTTGGGGACCATGTAATGAAAGGCACTGTGTAAATGTTATGTTTGGCTCAGAATGAAAAATTCAACCTTTCTGCCTTTCTCCCTTGTAGAAATGATGAGATAGTGATGCCAGAAGAACAGACGGGCCTGGTAAAGGAAAACTATATCTGGAATGTCCTCCTACATCGTGGTGCCACTGATGAGGGAATATTTCTCCATGTGCCTCCTGGAAGCTATGACCATGATCTCTTCACCATGACATGGGGGCCAACCATTGCAGCACTTTCTTATGTTTTTGACAAGAGCTTAGAAGAAACAATCATCCAGAAGGCTATCTCTGGTTTCAGGTAACTCATGCAATCATAAAGATGCAGGAGAGTTAAAATATGGCCATTGTCTCCTGTTTACCTTCTAGAGACATCACAGTGAATATCAGCTGTTATTTTTCTTAGTAATTGAAGAGCATTTTATAGTGACCTGTGGTCCTCTAGTTTTTGTTCTGTCATTTGTATTGATTCATCCCATCTTGGCCTTTCTTGGTTGCTGCTCACTGTTTGGCTTGACTGCTGTGCTGTAATAAATCAAAGTGCCTGAGGTACATATTTTTTAAACTCCAACCTGGTTATATTTAAAAGATCTGCTGACATAGCTGTGCTGCTTAGAAGTGAGGAGAAAAAGTCATTTTTAACTTGCACAGCAATATTGGCAAAATCCCTGTATATGAACAAAACCTCTGGTGTATGAGGCCATAGCAAAACTTGCTATCTGTGGAAACTGTATTAGAACAGTCTTTGGTCATGCTTAAATCCATGTCAAATGATGACTTAAGCATAATTTTAAGCTCTGTTAATACACTGCTGTAACCATGATCTCTTGGAAACTAGACCTCCACACTACTTCCAATATTGGCAACTCTCTTATGTCAAGACAGGAGATTAGCTATTCTGGCTCAGCTCTAAGTGGTCTGTGTTTAGATTCACTTATTGAAAGTGACAAATATCATGATCTATGGAGGAGGATTGAGATTATTTGAGGGATAATATTAGACTTCTATACCTCAGTATTCATTTGGAGTAAGTGGAAAGGGAGGTCTAAAATGTCAACAGAGAGGCTTTCTGATTTGCTATCCTGTAGACAGTCTTGTCTGTGTTGACTTCCTACATTATTTTCTGTCATCTTCTTTCCTCAGAAAATGTGCAATGATTTCTGCTCACTATGGCCTTAGTGATGTGTTTGACAATCTTATAATTTCCCTCTGCAAGTTTACAGCCCTCAGCAGTGAGGTAAGTTTGCAAGGAGGGGAAAGAAGCATGGCTTTTATTATATCTGATCTGTCTTCCTCTGTTAAGCAGTAAAATTTGCTATTCCATGGAACGTACTGTGAAAATAAATTAAAGGTACAGGAGTTGGTGTAAGCTTTTCTTGCCCAAATCTGTTGGTGTGTTACAGCGTTAGCCTGTTTTCCCCCATAGTAGTGTGTGGCAGACTGTGCTTTTGTGCTGAGGAGAAGACAACAGCAACATCTTTAGAGGTTCAGAACTTGCACAGACTCCCACAGCATTGCTCTGAGAACCAGTGCAAGACCTCCATTGTGCAGAATAGAATTGCCATACATACAAAAAAGGGGAAATAGAATCATTCAAGGCTGAAAGCATGGGAATAAAAAGGCCAAAATGGGTGATTTTTCTTCCTTTTTTTTTTTTTTTAATCCCATGAGGGGATAGCAGAAAATGGACAGTCCTGCAAATTAATCCGGTTAATGCAGTTAGGCTGCAGGGAGATGGAATTGCTTGGACTGTGTGTTTTGTGCATTCTGGCATTGATAAGAGTGAAAAAGTACCAGACTGACTATTAAAAAGCAAAGAAATCCCAAGCAGTCCTGTTGCTGTAGATTCCCTCATCATCCACTGCTCACAACAGTAAAGGTGAAATGCTTGATCCTCTCCAGGCATACCAGACCTCAAGAGTACCAATAGATAAACAAGCGGAGGAATGTGCACCATGAAATTAACTGTTTGACACAGATTTACACAGTAGAAGCAACTAGACTGAGCCTTCAGAGGCACCAGCTATTGCCAGCTGCATCCCATTTAGTTGTGAAAATGGAATCTGGAGCAGTCCGAGGTCTGTAGAAATTTAAGCAGGCATGTCTTTTGATGATGACACAGAATCAGCGACTTCTGGATTTGAAGAAAGCTTTGAATTCTTATCTTTGGCCAGATTCCAAGTACACCAGTTACTTTCTGCTGTCCTAAATTCCTGAAAGGCTTGGAGACAGTAGTGGAATAGGACAACTGAACAAATATTTGAGAGACAGTCTGGTGGAAGGAGAGAAGGGGAGGGGCTGTCTTCAGGTGCTGAGGAGGCAAAACAAAGAGCAACTGTTAGAAAGCAAGGGAAGAACATCAAAGTGTCACTTTAGCTGCTCGTCACTTCCCAGGTCAGATCATCCTGGTGATCAGGCATTTTCTCCAAGCACTGCAATCACTATGTATGGCCACTTTGGTTGAAAGGAGAGGAATGAAAAGGAACATGGAGGGTGATCAAGTGATTTAAGAAGAGACTTAGAATAGAATAGAATAGTTAGGGTTGGAAAGGACCTTAAGATCATCAAGTTCCAACCCCCCTGCCATGGGCAGGGACACCTCGCACTAAACCATATCACCCAAGGCCTCGTCCAACCTGGTCTTGAACACTGCCAGGGATGGAGCATTCACAGCCTCCCTGGGCAACCTATTCCAGTGCCTCACCACCCTAACAGGAAAGAATTTCCTCCTTATATCCAATCTAAACTTCCCCTGTTTAAGTTTTAACCTGTTACCCCTTGTCCTATCACTACAGTCCCTAATGAAGAGTCCCTCCCCAGCATCCCTATAGGCCCCCTTCAGATACTGGAAGGCTGCTATGAGGTCTCCACGCAGCCTTCTCTTCTCCAGGCTGAACAGCCCCAACTTTCTCAGCCTATCTTCATACGGGAGGTGCTCCAGTCCCCTGATCATCCTCGTGGGCCTTCTCTGGACTTCTTGATTAACAGTTAAGACTCATAGTGAGTCAGTGTATAAGTAGCAGCAAAACCCATGTGTGTTTTAATTCTGTGGCTGTGGCTTGTTGCCACAGTACAAAACCATGCATATTGCTGTTTGCACTCTTCTAAGACTTCAGTGATGTCTGTATTCATGCGGTTTCCCCATGGCATCAACTGAAAAATCAGATGGGTTGTTACATTTCTGCCAGACCTCCAGACTGGTGCTTCTGAGGGAGTTCACCTCTGTATCAAAGACCCATTTTGATAATAGCTTTTCCAGCACTGTGGCCGAAGCAAGACCTGTTTTTTCTGAATTTCCAGTCTGAGATTGGAAGATCCATGTTTCCAGTCCATCCTATTTCCTGTCTTCTCCCTCCTTTCTTGCTGAAGGAATAAGTATGTTTTTTGTCCTGAGAAGCAAGAGAATGTCAAATCCCATCTCTTGTCAAAAGGAACATTGCAATGAGCTTAAGTAACTGCTGAAACATGGAGCATGTCTGTGTCTGATACTAGCTCACGTGATTGCTGTTTTTTTTCTTCTTTTGGCAGCATACGTTTGGTTTGTTTCAATGACTTAGCACACTTTCTTTATTTTGAAAAGCTGTGAGTGCATTGACCAGATTACGAGGAATTCTTACCCAGCAATTATTGGCAGAAACTGTATGTCAGGGCTCCTCACTCATACTTTGAATCTTGCTCTCAAGTAGTTGTAGGAGTAGCTTTGCAAGTCAGTAATGCTTTTGGCTGTAGTTTCCTTCTATAACAGTAGAGCAGAGTAATTGCTGCTTCCAGAGGAGCTTTTTTTGAGGAAAACTTTGATCCTGGTATGAGTTCCCATGGCAGAATAAACTAGTGTTAGTGAGATTTCAGCAAGTGCTTCCAAAATCCTCTGTATTGTTGTTATTCTTGGAGATAAGCTTTAGGTGTCTAGGTGGTTCAGCAATTCATCTTGTAGTGGGTAAGCTGTTTTGTCCTTCGTTTTGTGCAAAGTGAATATGAGCCGAGGAGTTATCCAAGCATTGTACATAGAACTGTTGTCTTTTCCATACCCAGTTCTGAACAGCCTGCCCTAATTTGTGTTGAAAAGAAAACAACTCTTGCTGACTGATTGCCACCCCCTCTTCTTTCCTGCAGTCTATTGAGAACCTGCCCACTGTTTTTGGAAGTAATCCCAAGGCCCATATTGCAGCAAAGACTGTGTTTCACTTGGCCCATCGCCATGGTGACATTCTGCGGGAGGGCTGGAAAAACATCATGGAGGCCATGTTACAGCTTTTCCGAGCAGAGCTGCTGCCCAAGGCCATGGTGGAGGTAATAATAGTCAGCCTGTCAGTAATTCAAGAGTAGGGGAGTGGGAAGATGGCTTTTCATAGCACCGGTTCAAAGAGGGGAAGAGCTCTGGCTTTGGTAAAGTCTGTACAGAGCTAGAAAGCCTGAAAAGGGTGTCGTGTTCAAGTTTTGTGCAGCCTCCAGCCCCTTTTATTAGGGTTTAATTTTTTTCTCATTTTACTTCCTGTTGTATTTAAGAAATTCCAGTGTTCATTTTACTTGAATAGGTCTTGAATATTGTACAGAAGGACATGCTTACAGGCACGAAGTGTTAGAATACAGTATTGGTACTGCTAGATGGGGGTGAGACTTTACTGAAGGGGTGAGGAGGTAAAGAGCTGGGGTGACTACCTTCATGTGAGTGGTTGTGCGTAGTGTTTCATCACTAAGTGAAACATTACAAGTTTGAGAGGGAAGGCTTCAAAGAAGTAGACAATTGATCATATACATGTTCTGGTCCATCTTCAAGGTCGAAGACTTTGTGGATCCTAATGGCAAAATCTATCTGCAGCGTGAGGAAACACCATCTAACCGGTGAGTGGTGTAGATGGCCTAGGCAGTCCTTTTCATACCAAAGCTGGAGAAGGATATAATTTCTTAGTTTTCACTAACGCAAGTGTCTTCTGATTTGCAGTGGTGAATCTACAGTGCTGAGTTTTGTTAGTTGGCTCACCCTCAGTGGGACAGAGCAGTCTGGTATGAGAGGGCCATCTACAGAGACACAGGAGGCAAAACGAGCAGCTCTGGAATGCATAAAGGTAACATACAGACTGAAAAAGAACTTGCTTTTGTTCATGGTGACCGTACTACGTGGGTAACAGGCCACAGAAATGCATGCTTCTAGGCAGTGTTGCTGGTTCCAGAGGATTTGGGAGTTGTAAGAAACTACAGAGAAGCACATCTCCATTGACAGCTTGCACACTGCTGTGCACAAATGTAGTAACAAATGAAAACAGGAATGATTCCCCACAGGAGGCTGGGATCTGCACTCCTACATTTGAAGACAAATTTAACGATTCTCAAGTTACTATTTTTTCCAAGACAGTGTTCAGTCATATAAGCCAACAAAATCTGAACCTGGTCTTTGAGTAGTGTGTGCACAGAGGAGTTATCTGTTAAAATCTGTCTAGCATAGATCAGGTCTGTTGAAGGTAATTGAAGTTAAAGGAGTGAACTGGCTGGCAAGAGTTTTCCTCCAGGTAATTCTGTTAAAGCCACTATCTGTATCCTTCCTGGAACAAGCTGTATTTCTGTTTGTATGCCTTCCCCATCCCACAGATGCACAGTCCTCTTTTCTGTCTTTTGCAGCAATGTGATCCTGAGAAGTTGATCACAGAAAGCAAATTCCTCCAACTTGAATCCCTCCAGGAGTTAATGAAGGTGAGAGAGATATTGGACTGCTGATGGACCAAGTACGCTATGCATGATCATGCATATATGCTGCTCTAGCTGCTCTCTGCCTGAAGGAGGTCTTAGACCTATTTGGGATATGAAACCAGTCATTAGTTCAGCTGTTACGTGTAACTTCTGTGCTGGCAGCCACAATTGCTTTAGTAGTAGAGGAAGACATTAAATTGTGGAATGTGTTCTAAAAGCCTTGAGGAAGTCACGTTAAGTGTTTGAAAATATGTGTAGCTCTTGTAGGAGCTTAAGGTTATGCTTTTTCATATTTTCTGATGTGCTGTGTGCCTAATGAGAACATTTTTAAAGGCCATTTTAGAAGCAAGAGCTGTACAGAAATATTTGACTGTGTGCCCCTAGGTAGTGTGGTACCTGGCTGCTGCGGGAAGTGTAATAAGGCTGGACTCACTAGCCTTTGGGCTAGAGAAGCTTATTTCCCTGGGGGAGGGTAGTTAGTTACCTGGTTCTGGTAGTGGCTTCTCAGAGTAGTGTGTAGTGTGAGACTGCTCCAGGGTGTGGAACAAATTTGGCTGCTGTTCACCATTTCCAAAAGCAAACAGTGCAGTGCAACCCTTGCAAGGATGCTGTGTGGGCTGACAGTGTGTGTGTTGCCTAATTCCATGGCTTCTTAAAGTGCAAATGCCTTTCCCTTCAGGCTACTGTAATTGCAATTCACTGGCTTCATCAACAGGGTTCATGACATTGTTGAGACTCCTGCTAAAACAAAGGAAGACTTATTTATCAAGACTTGCTGCAGAGGTTATGAACAATAGGTATTGAGTTTCAAAATAAAGATAAGCGGGTAAACTCCAAAGAACAACACTTGAAACAGCTGAAGTGAAATTTGCTGGTTGGATCACACAGACCACTGTGTTGCTGGCCCACATGAAGAAATGGCGACATAGTTTCTGAGTGTCACCTCTGTTCTGGAGGAACATTTTGCTCTTACCCCTATTATGTCAGGAATTCTCCTTTCATGTGCAGGCTGGAGAGGAATAGTTCCAGTACCTGTAGTTATTTCTAGGTATTTGCCTTTTCTGTACTTCACAGTACTCTTAGCAAGAAGCTGCTGGCTTTCACAATTCCTCTCCGTATGAGAGACTTCATCAGTTTAATATTTTTTAAGTTCATCTTGCATAATAAAAATACATAATTTTCTATATATTTAGCTTGACCTCTGTCCAATGCGGTTTTTGATCGACTGTGCATGACCTCTCCAGACAGTGAAGTGCAGTTATGCCCAGACTCAAGCCATTCTTTTGGTCCTCACTTGTTAGTCCCCCAGTTTTGGGGGCTTGTGTTTCACAAATATTTCCTGGTTTTCCTAGGCTCTAATCTCTGTGACTCCCGATGAGGAGACATATGATGAAGAAGATGCTGCCTTCTGCTTGGAGATGCTTCTGAGGATTGTGCTGGAGAATAGGTATGACCTTGAAATACATGCAGATTCAGTGTAAATGTCCCTGCTTTACTGCAGCTGCTGCCTGGGTCCAGGGAATGAGTTCCTTATGTGCTTGATTTGCCAGCTGAAGCAGCATGTGGCTGTAATTTCAGGGTTTAGCAATTCCACTCTACCATGTGCAAACAAAGGGGCTATTCGCCCATGAATTATTGCTTGATATCCTGAGATTTGGAGAATATAAACTAAACTCTGGAGGGAGAATTCTCCCACCTGATCGTTTTGCAAGTAAAGAAGTAAATAAGAAATTTGATGGCTTTGTTTTTTTCTATGTGTCTGTTCTTATATCTGGTGGCTGGTGATTTTTGTTGAAATGAAGAAATACTAGCTTGTCAGGAGCTCAGGGAGAGGTAGCTAGATCCTGCTTGACTCATCTCCTTTCATCCTTCTCTTTCCCTCCTCCTTGTTGTGGCTAGGGACCGTGTGACCTGTGTCTGGCAAACTGTCCGAGACCACCTCTATCATCTCTGTGTCCATGCAATGGAGTTCTGCTTCTTGGTGGAGAGGGCAGTGGTGGGATTGCTGAGACTGGCCATTCGGCTCCTTCGCCGGGAAGAAATCAGCGCACAGGTAAGGGATTTTGGAAAGTCGGTTACTGGGGTTTTGTGGCCACATCTGGCAACACAGGAAACCAGTTGTTGTTGGATGGACCCACATTTAACCTGTCTGTGCTGCAGATAACAAGCAGCAGTTGTAAGTAGCTCTAATTAAATGAAGAGGGACTTTCCTGGAGAATGGAGTGTAAATAATAGGGATTGTTATTCTTGTCTACTTCTCTGCCAGGTTCTCCTCTCGTTACGTATCCTGCTCATGATGAAGCCAAATGTACTGTCCAGAGTTAGCCATGAGGTTGCCTACGGCCTCCATGAACTCCTGAAGACCAATGCTGCCAACATTCACTCTGGGGATGACTGGTACACACTCTTCACCCTCCTGGAGTGTATCGGGTCTGGGGTGAAGCCGCCTGCAGCCCTGCAGGTTACAGCAAGGGCAGATAACGACACAGGTAAGACAGACCAGCTTTTGCTAGGAAATCTGATGCCTGCCTGCCAGATAAGCAGCTGCTTCCTCAAGCTTTTCAATTAGCAAAGGGGACTGCAAGAAAACAAAGCTGATATTAAACTACATTAGCAAGATTAAAGACTAGCACCTGCTGTTCAGTCCTACCCCATGGTCTGTCCTTGTGTCTACTCTGCCATCTCTTCCTACTGAGCGAGAGCAGTCCAGGTGCTAGTCCCTGGGGGAGCAGTGGGAGGAAGACTGATCTCAGCTGTAGCAGCTCTAGGAGGTCTTTGCTCTACCCAGGAAGCATTTTGTGCTGGCTGTGGTCTGGTGCCTTGGGTAATACAGCCTTAATCTCTCATCTGGGTGTGTAATGTAAATCCAGCTGTTGTTTTGTCATACTTGCTTCTTTTTGTGGGACTGAGTCCTTTCTGTCCCCATTTAAAGGATCTCATAAAGGGTGTTGGTCTTTTTTCTGTTTCCAAATACATTTGTGTTCAGAGTGCCTAGACCAACACACTATTTCCCACTTGTCTTAACTATTTTAGAAAGACAGTCTTTTCAGCAAACTGTTCCTCTTTTGCTTTAGCCAGCTGGCAGTGTATTTGAGGCTGAAAGCTTCAAACTTTTAAAGCAAACAGTAAGAAAAGGCTTTTCCAGAAGCCTTTCTTTTCCTCTTTGCTTTTCTAGAGTTTCCTTGCTGGGCCCTGATGCTTTGTGCTTGACAGACGAAAGGAAATTGATTTTGCAAAACTCCTGTGGCCTTTCCTTCTGGGCTAATGCTGGGCTGTCTTCTCCCATCTTTCTTCCCCCCCCCCCCCTTTTCTCCTGTTTCTGTCTTTGCTGATTGTGCAGGCTACTTGACTGTGGCACTTTGCACATCAGAACATTAGTTCCCTCCGAAAATGTTTGGTACACTGTGTTCACAGCAAGTCTGTCTCTCTGCTGGTGAGTTTCTAGGTAATATTGAATGATGGAGAGGATGATCTTTTTCTTCTAAATAACATTATACCAGGAGCTTAAATTTGGCCCTTGCAAAGGCTGCTGTGCTTGAGACATAAAACTTAAGGTTATCCTAAAGGTAAGGGAAGGTAGATCTGACAGGTATAGAACATGCTAATGTAGATTGCTGCTCATGAGAGAGATTTTACCAGTATTAGTTGGAGCAGAGGCCCTGCGTGAGTCATGTGATTCCATGTTGTGCTTTTTGAGTTGTCGTTGGCTGAACCTAGCACCTCAGTAGCTCTTAAATTGTGTAGCACATTTGATTCTTCCCCCAGGGTCAAAGCACTGGACTCCATGCCCTTTTTAAAACCATGGTCAGGCTGACAAGTGATGCAGCAGAGGATGGAAAGCCCCTTCCCTCTGAAGGGGAGGCCCAACACACCTGCAGGGAGAAAGTATCAAAGATCCATTTCCTGCTGTCTTCTGTGCATGCTCCTGTCATAGTTCTCACAGGAGGAGAGGCCTGGTACAGTGTCTTCTAGGGCCCACTGGTGGTTTCTAGCTGATGCTGATCTGACTAATCTGAATTGCTTCTCCCTTACCTGCAGCTACTCTTCCAAGTTGTTGATTTGACATTCATCTAAAACCCATGCCTTTTGTCTTGAAGGTGCTCAGTCAGACAGTGAGGTCTCCTCCTCCTATCATCCTAGTGATATGAGCCTGGACCGTGGCTACACCTCTGATTCGGAGGTGTACACGGACCATGGGAAGCCAGGCAAGATGCATCGCTCGGGGACAGATGTGGATGTCATGAACAGTGGTTGGCTAGTGGTGAGTAGCCAATGGGCTTCTGGTGCCTGAAGAAGACTACTCCTAGCATGGTTGTGGGCAGAGGGTGTGGTAGGGAGAGAAAGAATATGGTAGTACAAAAGAGAGCTAAGATGAACTGACATTGTAAAGGGAGGATGGAGAGGAGAAAGCTTGGAGGCAAGTTAGTTGAAAAGGGAAACAGATCCCCCAGAAGTGTTGCCTGTTGGCTGCAGAAGGAAGTCCCTTTAAGCATGTGCCTGAGGTGCCGTTTGTTATGCTACCCTCTCCTGCTGCTCTCTTGCTATACCCTGCAGGTGGGGAAAGATGACATCGACACCTCGAGATCCACAGCTGGACTCAGCAGGCTGGGGCCGTCTCCTCTTGTCAACCAGTACAGCTTGACTGTGGGGCTGGATTTGGGCCCACATGACACAAAGTCTCTCATGAAGTGTGTAGAGTCCCTGTCCTTCATTGTGCGAGATGCTGCCCACGTTACACCTGAGAATTTCGAGCTCTGTGTCAAAACCATCCGCATCTTTGTGGAGGCAAGCTTGAATGGGGGTAAGATGGCCCTTGGTTTGACAATCACGATTGGGCTTGGGGTAGCCAGAGGGCTACCCAAGAAAAGAAGTATACTGTTAGGGAATGAGTCTCCAGCATTCAGTAGACGGTCTGCTGTGAGAAAAGTGTTCTGGCTCCTACTGGCAGCAGGGACCTTACTCTTATCTCTCTCCCTGGGATAGAGAGGGGGAGGTCTGGAGGTGATGTGGTGGTAGTAGTATCAGCTGTTGCTGAAGGATGTTCCTGAAGGAGTGCTGGGTACATCTTCAAGTGGGTAGCTGTCATTTTACAGGACAGGGCCCTCCTCTGGGGATACCGAAAGGTGGCTCCGTGTGCATTGAAAGGCAGAAAATTTCATGGTGGAGTGTGTGTATCATACGTTGCTACTTTTCACTTTCTAGGCTACAAGTCCCAGGAAAAGAGGGGGAAGAGCCACAGGTATGACAGTAAATCCAGTCGGTTTAAAAAAAAGCCAAAGGAGAGCTCCACACGGCGATCCCGGGTCTTGAGCCAGCACCAGACACACACACATAGTGATGAGGATGAGGATGAGAGCATCCCTGCCAGCTACCACACTGTGTCTTTACAGGTTAGTCAGGACGTAAGTATAGCAAGGATTTCCTCCTCTCCTTTCCCACACTTGGGGGCCCTTCTAGGGAGTCACTGGGATTCTTCATGAGTCAAGGGGAGGCTGCATCTTAGGTTAGTGAGCGCTAGATGTCAGAGGGTGGCTCTGATGGCAATGTGGTTCTGCACTGAAAGAGGAACACTGCAGTTTGGATAGACAAAAGCAAAATAGTAGTGTAGATAGAACGCCTCTGAAAAGCAAGGAGGATGGAGTCTGGAGCTGAGTCACTACAGTAGGTAAGACAGATGGCATAAGGTTCATGTAAGATTAGTGGGGAGTCTGATAAGGCGTCTGAGCTTGTGGAGAGGAGAAAGCCCTGTAGGCTGAGGTACTGGGATGAGGGAGTAATTTCTCTTTCCAGGTGGTACCTCAAAGGTGTGAAGGCACGGGTCTGTTGACTGCCAGGCTGTTGGGCCTCAGTTAAGTAGTAAAGTGACTAAAATGCTGTCATTTGCCCATGTGGAGCTGTTCTCAGGGAGCTTTGCTTGTCCTTCATGGTTTTTTTTGTTAAAAAGAAAAATGTTTCAGAGTTGTCCCTGGGCAGCTTAGCTGAATCACTGTGTTTCCTCCTTTGGCTGCTAGTCAATGCTCTGTGTCAGGAAAGGCTTCATTCTTTCTCCTAGCAAGACTGGGATGCTGTTCCTGGAAGATGGGACTAACATGTCTAGTGAACTGACATAGATCTTGCTGAAGATGCTTGGCATTTGGCTACTTAGGGAGGGCACAGAGAGCAGAGCCTGACACCATCTCCATAGCTATACATGGTTATTTACGTACAGGAAGCAGGCTTGAGTAACTCCGAGTGTTTTCGCATTGGTCTGGGGAAGAGCAGAGACGAGGATTCCTTCAAAAATTTAAGTTCTATGTGTTGCTTAATGTGATGCTTGACTTGCAGCTCCTGGACCTCATGCACACCTTGCACACACGAGCGGCCACCATCTACAGCTCCTGGGCAGAGGAGCAACGCCATCTAGAGACAGCAGGGAAGAAAATCCAAGCAGATTCCCGAACACTGTGGTCCAACTGCTGGTGTCCTTTGCTACAGGGTAAAGCCATCCCCTTGTGATGAGAGTGAGCATAGACAGTTCCAGAATAATAGCAACACTTGGGAAAGTTTAGTTAGCCAAAAAATAAATGCAGAAAGCAGGCAGAGGTGGGTTTTAGGGTCTGCTGTAATTGAAAAAAAAACTTGGATCAGATCTAGTATGGTACCTTCAGCATGAGTTAGCTGCCAGCTTGATTCTGAAGCTGACAGTAGATTCCCAGTCTGTGGCCTGGAACAAATCTAATGCTTTTAGGTTTATTTTTTTCCTTCCCCCAGAGTGTTTGATCTTCATTAGTCTTTTCACCCTAGACTGGGGAGGTAGGGATGTGAGACTTCTGCTGTGGGCTTTGCCCTGAATCCCTCTCTTGCAGGTATTGCCTGGCTGTGCTGTGATGCCCGACGCCAGGTACGGATGCAGGCACTCACTTATTTGCAGCGAGCCCTCCTGGTACATGACCTGCAGGCCCTGGATGCCCTGGAATGGGAGTCCTGCTTCAACAAGGTAACCTCCTGGCTGAGCTGGGCATGTAGGCAGAACAGCATTGTCATGAAGAGCAAAGCTGGGTGCAGGAGTGGCAGAATGGTGTCCTACTTTAGGACCATCTTCCTGAGTAGCCTGTTCACCACAACAGCCAAGGCATTCCCTACTTTGATCTTGTGAAAAGTTCTTCTCTGCTTAGGCTTCTGAGAGAGCCTCTTGGAGTATTGAAACGAGTCCACTCATTTCCACTTCTCACTGCTTATCCCATGCTCTCTGCCTAGAAGCTGCTAGTCCCAAAAGCCAGCTCCTTCCTGTAAGGCTGTGCAAATCTCATCAGTCATTTTGTCAGCTTTGAAATACCAGTGTGTCTGACCCAATAGGTGCTGTTCCCTCTGCTAACCAAGCTACTTGAGAACATCAGTCCAGCTGATGTTGGTGGGATGGAAGAAACTCGGATGAGAGCCTCAACACTGCTTTCCAAGGTGAGTGTGCTTCTGCTGCCTGAAAGCTCAGAGGAAAACATGTGCCTCAAGACAAACAGTTTGCTCTATTAGCTTTTCAGCATCTCTGATCTGGATAGGTGTCTGTTTGCTAGCTTGATTGTCTTCAGTGCTGGGCTTCACCACCTTCTGCTGTTGGGACATGACTTTTTTTCAGAACTGTCTCCATGATCCTGGCCTTTGGAAGAGTTGTCAGGAAGGAGTTTGTACCTTATGAAGTATTTCACTCAACATTGGTTGAAGACAGTCTGTTCTAGTGATGAAATAATGTATGTCACAAGTTGTGATAGTACTGACCTAAGGCAGAGAGCCTGGAAGGGCTGGAAGACATGGTGATGCAGACTGCAGTGGCCTCATGCAAAGGAGACAATATCCATTCTTTTATGTGCAGCTCAGAAGAGTGGAGTCCTCTGACATCCTCATGCTGGCCCTGTGTGTGCTCCTAGCCTGCCACAAGGAGGGGGAATTCCAGATTTGCACAACTGGCTTGTCAAGCTGTGAGCAGCAGCCCTGAAGCTACTTGTTAACAGTAGTTATCGGTTGGTTTTTTTCTAGGTGTTCCTACAACATCTCTCCCCCCTGCTCTCACTGACCACCTTTGCTGCCCTGTGGCTGACAATCCTAGACTTCATGGACAAATACATGCATGCTGGCTCCAGTGATTTACTGGTAAGATGCTGAAAGTGATGCTGCAGTGCTTTGAACAGCCATTCATCAATTTTTGAACTTGAAAGGTACTTTGGTTGGTTTGATTTTTTTTTTTTATTTTTTTTTAATCTTTTAATTCCAAAACCATTTTATTCCATGATTTCTGCCCTTGGCCTCTGTTTCCAAGGCAGCCCATCAGCTGTTTTGAGCTTTTCTTCATTGCTATATGTACATTCTCTGTGACTTGAGGAGTGCTTCTGATTACAGCTGGAAGCCATCCCAGAGTCTCTGAAGAATATGCTGCTTGTAATGGATACAGCTGGGATATTCCACAGTGCTGACTCACGGACAGGATACTCGGATCTCTGGGAGATCACATGGGAAAGGATTGACTGTTTCTTACCTAGGCTGCGGGATGAGCTTTTCAAACAGACAGTCATCCAAGGTACGAAGGGCTGAGAAACCTTAAAAAAACAGGTCTTGGACTCAGTGCTTGCACCTTATCCAGTACACAGCTGCCAGAGTGCCTGGGTGCTACTGAAATTATATTTGCAGGAGGCTGTGGGAGCTTGGCACAAGGAGGGCAAACTGAGGGTGGGCAAAAGGAGTGAGCAAACTGATGTGTGGGCTCAACTGCTTATTTTCTTTTCCTAGATCCTGTTCCCAGCATACCAATAGAGCAGCAGCATCAGAAGTCACTAGTGTCTGCTGTGCCCCCTTCTCCAGCAGGGGATGTGAGACCAGCTACGCATTTGACTCCTTTGGAGAAGCCCTGTGAACCAGGTGCCAGTGGTGAGTCCCCTTTTCTTCTTTCTGGAATCCTCTTCCCAGCATGGTGGCATAGGTCTGCTTTTATTTGGTTTAGCATAATCTGCAGTGATCAGGCCTCTGGTGTTGTGGAATTGTTGTGCTTCCAAATTGACAGGCTGTGGCCTTCTTGCTGAGATTATGGAGGTGGGGAGAAGTTGGGGCAGAATGTCTGGGATAGGGACCTGCTCCTCAGGTCCTTCTAAGAAAGTATGTGGAAGGGGCAAGTCTGAAAAGAACCCTGAGTTGATCTTCAGCCCTGCTTAGCTTTGAGCTGAAAGGTGGCTTTGTCAGGGCCTTGTGTAAGGATGTATTTTGTCTTTTCCAGAGTCTGAAAGAGCTACTGCACCTGCTTCCTCCACCATCGGCAGCTCTGCCTCACCTCCTTTCCCAGCATCAGCTCCAGCAAAGACAAGCCCCGTTACAGACATACCTCCTACGACAGCACAGCCGCCACTCATACTGCAGCCTCTTGCCTCTCCCCTGCAGGTTGGGGTGCCACCTATGACTCTTCCAATCATTCTCAACCCAGCCCTAATTGAAGCCACCTCTCCTGTTCCCCTCCTAGCTACTCCACGGCCCACTGATCCCATGACAACCTCTGAAGTCAATTAGTTTGAGGATGTCTGAGAACTGTCTGCTGAGGAAGCTCTGTGGGTGGAGGGTGCTGGTCAAATGTTCTCTGGTAGCGGGCATGTTTGTTTTAGAAGATGATGCTAACCTGAGCAGAAGGGCTGCTGCCACAAATCCCCCTGGAGCACATCACATTCTGCTCCCTTCTTGTGGCAACCACCTAGAAATATGCGTAGAAATCTATTGGATGGGTGCCCAGTTCCACTGATCAGTCTTCTTCCTGTCTTCAAAATCTCAGGGGCCAGGCAATGCCCACACTTAGCAGCCTGGGACCAAGCTGCCACCAATTCATCTAGTGAAGAGGAAAAAGTCTTTGATGTCACACTAGAGAGGGGCTGCAGTACAGGACTGCCTTTCAGATTATTCAGTACAGTCCCTGGACAATTCCCCAGGCATTCCCTAGCTTTCCTGCCCATATTTCTGGTCGCACTGCTTTGTTTGGGCTCTGCGCATGCCTGGGTTCAGCAGGTTGAGAATTTTGTGTAGAAATGTGGATTGCTTACAGTGCAGCTCCCAGCTTACTACATAGGGCTTCTTGTCGTCTGTAGCCACATGCTTTCCTTGTGCAACATGGATAACAGCAATCCCCATGCCAGATAGGGAGTAGGTAGCCAGGGAGTGTGGTAAGGGCAGCACTGCTTTCTTCCCTGCTGTAAATGTAATCAGGTTTTCTGGCTGGAGAACAAATTCAGAAGGCTATACCTAGCTGAGCAGATGAGAAGGAAATGCAGAGTCCCATGAGCTGAGAGCAGAGCACTGTGGCTATGTCTCAAACAGTGCCTGAGGAGCCACACTCCTGGGGTGCACAGCAGTGCTGAGTTGTCCACCACTCTCTGCTGCATAGGCCTCTTGGTGTCCAGCCCCATTCCTTAGGAGAACTTCCTCTTCAGATAGGGATGTGTTGATCTGTGGCACTGGCTGACAGATGCCCAGTAAGTCTGCAGTGCTTTCTCTTGGAAGCTCTGCAGGGACTGCACCCTTCTGCATCTTCCAGTTGTTGGGAGCTCACCACCTTCTCCACCTAGAACACCCCTGCATCTGAGGCTCTGGTAGTCATTCTAGTGGTTTAGCCCTGCAGCAAGGATGTCCCACTCTTCCACTCCTGGTGCCCAGAGCAGAGCTGCTGCCTGGCAAGTGCTGTGTTTCCATTCTTCCTCCTCTCTCCATTAGTTGGCTAAGTGCTCAATAATACCAATCTTGGAAATCCCACTGGTGACTGGGAGGGCCATGGGCGGCACCCCAACCCCATGTATACTGTACTGAGAGGAACCTATGGTTGAGGTGGGAGTATAACCAGTGTACATACAGAGTAAATGGCTACAAATCGAACAGACTTTTTACAGTGTAATAAATACATCCTGTAAATGAGTGTTCCAGTGTTGCACTGCTTTTCTGTCATGGTTCTGCAGCTCAGAGCTTTGGGAGGAGTGGAGTTTAGCTGCCAAGGTGGTGTGCCCACCTGCCAGTCCCCCAGCTCCATGTACCAGGATCCTCCAAGAGAGTGGTCTGTCCACATGGAGCACGGAGAGACCTGCCCTAACAGATGGTCAGCACATGGGGGAGCTGCAGTGGAGGCCAGCCATCAAGGGGCTAAGCAGAAATGATTCCCATCATAAACAAAGCAGAACTGCAGCAGCTAGATTGCTGTTGCTTCTGGTGATAGTTCAGTGTCGGCTGTAAGATTCCTGGAGTTACGCTGGGGTGTGCTCACACACTGCCAGCACTGAGGGCAGAGACTAGGGCTGAGGAGCAGGTGCCAGGCAGCGTCTCAGCATGCAGCCAGAACACAGACCCCGGTGACAACCTGGCTTGGATGAAAGAAGCATTTTCCAGCTGATGAGAAAGAAATCCTTGTTTCCACTGACAGGATTTGGACTTGGAGAGAGGGCATGAGAGATCCTGGGCTCTTCCAGGGCTAGTGCTTGCCATGGATATCGACAACCCCATATACTTCCCTCCTAATGTTTTCTACTTTGTCTTGTAGCAAAATCCACAGAGTGCCCCTGGAAGCTGCATGAGGCACCAATGCCTTCCCTATCACAAGGATTCCAAGACACTTCTATGAACTTGATAAAGGGTTCAAAAACTTGGAGTATGTTTGAATTGCTTGAGCAAAGGTCTAAATACTGTGTAATGGGAGAGTAACGCACATACTAGGAAAGTCCTGTTAATAAATGCCAGTTCCCTTACTCCATTTCCACCATTCCTGGCATGTTCACTTCCCTTCCTCACTCTCCACTGCTTCCAGATTGTGGTCTTCCAGCCCTTAGATGTCTTCATTCATGTATTTGAGTCCTTGTGCTACCTATAGAATTCTGTATCCAGCCCACCTCCCCACCTTCTATTTCTGAGCACTTGCTTCTGTTTACAGCTCTGTTTTTCTGAGCTGTCTCCAAAATACTCACTGCAATCTTTAGATGGTTAACTCTTTGTAAGCCATCGCTCAGCTGTCAAGTGCTTTGATGTCAGCAGTGCTGCCCTCTGATTCCCGGATGATCCTTCAGCTTCTTGGGGTGGTGTTAGCTGATGGCAAAGCTCAATTTTTCTTGCTGCCTTCAGATACTTGTTTGGGGGATGCTGTGTTTTAAACTCTGTTTGCAAACCCAGTTTCTACTGAGAGCATTGCATATTAATTCAGACAATTGCAGTGCAAAGCAAAAGCCACCCAAGGAAACTGCAGGAAGCAGGACTGGAATGGAAAGAATGTCGACTGGAAGGACAGAATTGCACTTTAAACAGTTTTCACTAGACTGTAAAATGTGTGAATAGATATGGACTGGAAAACCAAAAAAATATCTTTGAGCATTGTTTGGATTTTGCAATAATGAGGTTTCATGTGTTACAGAGAAAAAATAGCATGGAAAGTGTTTGAACGGGAAGGAGATATGAGTCAGCTGACAGGTAGCATGTGCCGTGATACATATTCTTATCAATAAGGCTCTTGAACCCTATTTGCAACTTAAATTACATAAAAGAGAGTAATACCACCAGCGGCTGTTGGGGAGGAACAGTGCTCACAACACTGGCCTTCACGTTTGTCCCAGCATATACTTTTTCTAGGTTTGGACTTCTTTCCCACTCTTACAGGTCTGACTCACTGTTTTCCAGAGGAGGCTGGACAGACATCAGTGTAGTTTGGATTTACATACCCCTTATATTCCTATTTACATGAAGAACTTCCATTGCTGAAACAGAACAGAAATAAGTACTGGCATTTAGTGGGTGTTAGTAGGACGTGCTATGTGGAGCTTGCGTTTTCCTCGTTGATGTGAAGCGTCCTAGTGAGAGAAAACCCTCTGGAACGATAAGCCCTGGATTTAAAGCAGATTTGGCATTGAAACATGTGAATCAATGCTGCCTTTAGTTTCAATTTTTAAAATGAATCTGAGCATACTTAGAAGACCTGGTCTGTGTGAAGTATGTTTTCGGCAGTTACCCTCACTCCTACAAGTGCCAGTTGTTGCGCTCCTCTGTTACAGGGCCTGAAGTATCCCCACAGCTCGCTGCCCCGCTCCTACACACACCCGCACCCGCACCCTGCGCGGGAGGCAGCGGCCGGGGTTTGTGCAGCTCTCCCCTGGCCCGAGCACGACCTGAGCGCCGCCAAGGCTGCTGGAGCCGGCAGCAGCTGCACTGCTGGCCCTGTGCTGCCCGGCAGCGTTCCCAACACCGCCTGTCCCCGCGGCCGGGTGGCTGCCGGGAAAGGGAGGGTCTGCCAGCAGACGAAGTGCAGGGGCAGCTGTGGGAGCACAGCTGGCTCCGGAGCAAAGTTCTAGAGTGCAGCTCCTGCAGCAGAAGGTCGGGGATGCGATGTGCTGAGCAGCAAGGACAGACCCGGTGCCGGAGAGGAGGCTGCCTGGAGCGTGATTCAGTGCAGGGAAAGATGAGATCCCCCGAGACTACAAGTCCCAGTGTGCAATACTCCTCCGGTTGCATAACCCCTGCCCGGGTGAGGGTGTGGGCACTCAGAGGTCCTCTCCCGTGCGGGCCAGGGCCGGTGCTGTGCCCAGGCGTGAGACAGTGGAAAGGCGCAGGCTTCTTGAGCACCAGCCGCTCCGGGGCCATGGCTACACCGGATGTTTTGGGATTTGGAAGCAAGTCTGCAAGCAGCTGCCGGTTGGGAGGGTGGCTTGTTGCCTAGCTGATAGGGATGTGGTGCTGCTGTGGCCTTGCTGGGGAAGTCGTGTTTCCTCTTCTCGAGTTTTCAGCGAAAAATTTCTCTGGGCAGCAGCGTTGGTGGCTCCTAAATATGACCCCTCATTGAGACATTTGTAGAAAGTGTCAGGGAAGGCAGAGGGCAGGCTAGCCAGGTTGGGATGGTGTAGGTGGGAAGTGGCTTGCGATGTGAGGGCCCCGAGATGTGTCTTAGCCATTTGGTGAGGGCATAAGGTCAGGGGAGACAAGGGAGTAAACTGGGCTTTGTCCTCAGGAGGGAAGGCTGAGCCCATGTTAATCCTCTTCCCGGGAGGAAGAAGAGGGGACTGAGCAAGGTCTTCGGTGCCCGGCTGTCACCTCCTGGCTCACCCCAGCACTGAGACAGTGCCCTTTGGGCCACACTCGCTGGAGCTGCCTGCACCCTCCCGGACACGGGCAGAGGGAGCATCGGCTGAGGGGTGGCCGCAACGCCCTGCAGCCAGCTCCTCCTGCCCGAATCAAAGGCGGCAGCGGCTGCTCGGGGCTGCAGCTCCAGGGAGAGCTGTTTGCTGCGGTGGTGCCGAACGGGAGCGTGTTCCTGCACCCGGCTGTGCCCCGGGGGGTCAAGGCACAGACAGCGCGCTCGCCCGTCCCAGATCTGCCTACCCGGGACTGCCGGCGATCCCCACCCCCAGGGCCGGCGGCGCGGCCGCCACGTGGCGCCCGGGGCCGTGCGGGACGTCCCAGGGCCCGCTCCCTGCTTCCCGCCGGACGGGGCGGGCCCTGCCCTCCGAGAGGGACCCGCGCTGCCTGCGGGGCGGGGCCGGCCTGGGCTGTCCCGGCACGGCTGGGCTCGGCTCCGCAGGGCCGGACTTCGCTCCGCCCGGCTCTGGCCGCCCGTGGGGAGCGCGGCCCGGCGGCAGCAGGCTACGGGGAGGCTCCCCTGGCGTCCCCGCTCTCCCGTAGCGTGGCGGGGCATGCCCGGCCCCAGGATGCCGGCCTGGGGGATCCTACCCATCACGCTGCCTGCCTTCACCATCACCGGCATGTGGATCGTGTGAGTGCCGCGGGACGGCCCAAGCCGGCCCCAAAACCCCGGCGGGAGACGCCTGGGCTGCGGGCGGGATGTTGCGGGACAAGATGCTGAGGCCGGGGGGATGGAAGATGCTTCAGGTTGGGATGCAGCAGGGTGTGGCGTTGCGGGGCACTGCTGGGCCCGCATCAGGATGGGGTACTTCTGCACGCTCGGTCGCTCCCACACCTCCGTGTGCCCCACAGCCACCCTATATCCCCTGCAGCCAGGGCTGGCATATGGCTCCCTGGCCTCGCACTCCTGACGCCCCACAGGATCACACATCCCCATCCAAGCATGAGCACAGCTGATGCTTGTGGGGCACAGGAATGGCCTTGGGAGTTCTGCCACCAGCCCGCATCCTGCAGCACCAGGGCTGTAACCAGCACAAGGGCACCCACCCCATGTGGTGGATAGATGGGAGGGCAGGGGACATCTGTCCCTTGTGCTGGGGATAGAGGCTGTGTCACCTGGGTGAGCATCACTAGCCACCCTGCTGGTCCCTACTCTGGGCCTTGGCTTTACAAGCTCAGCTGTTCACATAGGGCTATTCTTCTCCAGACCATTGCTCTCCCTGTGCCACTGCAGGTGCTGGATGAGGACCTTTTCCTAAAGGTGCAGGGAGCCCCAGCATAGGTGATGGGACTTTTTGAAGTGTGGGATGGAGCAAACACACCCCAGACCGTGCAGATCTCTCTCAGAGATTCTCCATGTGGTATCCCCCATCCTCCTTCACAACAAAGCCAAATGCTGACCCAGGTGTAGGGTACTCATGCTCCCAGTGTTTCCTCTGGACTCCTCACAAAGCCCTGTCTGTCTCCCATGGGTGACCCTGCGGAGCAGATGCCCCTCCAGCCCTCAGCAGCTCAGGTGGGAGGTGCTGCTTATAGCCCTCACAGCCAGAGCTGCCCTGGAAGAGGGGGTCTTGGGCACTGCTTCTGTCCCCAAACATGTCCTGCAGCTGAGTGGGGGACACTGTATCACTTGTTAGTGCAGTGGCAGGGTGAAGCCGGGCAGTTGCATGTAGAAGCTTGTTGTGGGTCTACGTGGGGCCATGTGGGGTTGCCGCTGGCCATACCTGGGATGTGGGGGCCACGAGGGGTGACTGGGCACATCCCACTGTGGGGGACAGTGCCAGCTATGCCTCTCTTGGCTTGTTGCCCCTTCCAGGAGAGCACGGAGCACTGGGACAGGGACTTGGGGGAGATCTGTGCTGGGAAGCGGCTGGGCAAGGGGTCTGCGGGGTGCTCTTGGTGGATGACCCTTGGGGTGGGCAGCGCTGCCCCTTGAGTCCTGTCAGCTCCGCTCTTTGCCCTGCCCCTCTTTGCTAGGATGATCCTTTCGCGGCCTGGCTGTTACATGGCTGGCTCGGGCGGGAGAGGGGTTTTCTTACCGGTGCTGGGGCCTATTTTTAACCTGAGCCATTTACGGCCGCTGGCGGCAGCGATTTGAGCAGCGCGGTGCTGCCCGCTGCTGGGGCTGCCAGGCAGGAGGGCTCCTTGCTTGGCTGGGGGGGCTCCAGGGCCGAGACGCCCCTGGAGCTGGGTGGGATGCATGTCATGAAGCCCCTGTTGCAGTGACCCGGGTGCAGGGCAACTCCGCAGGGAGATGCTCGCTGGAGCTGGTCTGGCTTTTTTTCCTGCCCTATGAAGCTGGGAGGTTCCACAGGGTGAGTGCTGGCTCCCACCACCCAGTGGGGGCTTGTACCCCTCTACCCCGCCCTGGGGCTGGGCGCTGAGGCTGGCTGGGAGCAGGAATGCAGGCAGGTGGGTGGCTGTGGTAATCCCTGTTGTCTGTCCCCAGGTATGCCATGGCGCTCTCCAACAACCACATCTGCCCTGTCCACAACTGGTAAGGCCTGGGGGGAGGTGGTGAGGGCCCTTCTCCATGGACCAGCTTGGTTACAGACCCCGTAATGCCATGTCCCCTCCAGACCATGAGCCATGCCGTGCTGTGCTGGACCACTGGCTAGCCAAGGCCCCCCTGCACTTTCACCACATTGAAAGGGGGATTGGGGGCCAGGCTGGCCCTAGGAGGAGACTGAGGATGTTGGGAGAAGTCATCTTAGAGGAAGCACCTTCTCCCTTTGGCAGACATGGTGGTGACAGTGATGGGGCACAATAGCCCCAGGGCACGTCTCCTGTTTGTCCCTGGGTGGCTTTTGGGAGCAGAGCTGCCTGGGGTCTAGCTGCAGGCAGGGTAGGACCCCATGTCTGCAGAGCAGTGAGAGTGCCAGGGCCTGGCAGGGCTACCCAGAGCTGCCATCCATCCCCTGCCTGCGGTTACAGCCGCTCCACTGAACCCCGCTGCACACCAGGCGGGGAGAAGGAGGCCGTTGAAAAAACAGAGCACGGGGAAAGTATGAAATAAGTGGTCAGGGAATTACAGAGGCCGTGTGTCTCCATGGGAAAGGTTGAGGCTTGCTTGAGTGAGGCTAAATCTGTCAGTGCCAGGGGACGGGAAAGCCCAGCCGCCCCGTGGGGGCAGTACCCCCGTGGGTACTGCTGCCTGCAGTACCCTGGGATGGGGGATGAGGCAGGGGAGAGGCGAGGGCTGGAGAAAACACAACTGTTTGCTTTCCTGACAGCTTCTGCTGCAGGGCTTTGGGCTTGTTGTGTCTCCTTAAAAATCTGCCCAGAAAAATCCATGTTAGTTTAATTCTCTCTGGAGTGTTTGAAGGAGAAGGGGGGGACGGACGGACGGATGACACGACACGACCTGCTGCCATTTCCTGCCTAATGGCTTGTTCTGCCCGGGGAAGAATGTGTCGGGTTGTCTCAGCCGCACAGCCAGCCCTTAATGATGAATAATGCTTTCCAGCCTCGGGCGGCCTGCTTGAAACAAAATAATAACAAAAAAATCCCTCCCAAACCAAACACGGCCCCAGGAGCAGCCCTGGAACAGGCCACGGAGCTCCACGCCTCGCCGGGGTTTCGTGGTTGGAAAACAAAGCCACCAGTAAATGAGGAGACTTGAAAAAACACCAGCGCCCAGCCTGGCCCTTTCCAATAAGGCCCTTTTAACTGTACGCTTGCTGGGCGGCTGGAGGTGGCTGAGGGTCAGCCTGAGCCAGGGGAGCGTGGTGCTGCCACCCAGTCCTGTCCCTGCCGTGGGGCAGGGGGTGTCTGAGGGTCATTGTGGGGTGCAGGGCTTTGGGCTCCCTGCCTGCGGGGTGGGAAGGGGGTCCTGCTCAGCTGTGCCAGGCAGAGGTGCTGTCTGCCTGTGTGATGCTGCAGCAAAGGGGTGCCCAGAAACCCACTGTGAGTGTGAGCCAGCTGCCGGGAGGGCAAGGGGCATGTAGTTGGGGGGGGAGTTTGGTTGCAGCAGCAGCTGTGGTACAGGAAGGTGTCTCAGGGTGGCAGGAGCTCTGATTGCCCGGGCTTGCAGGGTCTGTGCTGCAGGAGGCACTCCCAGGCTCTGCAGTGGCTGTGGACAGAGAGCCCAGCTCCTCGGCAGCTCCTTCGCTCCCGGGCAGGGTGGCACTGCCCCGGGTCCTCATGGCTGTGGGCGCTGTTTCCTGCTCAGCCTGGCGTTCCCTGTCCCATGTCCTGTGCAAGCCCAGAAACGTCAGTGGCTGCGTGCCCGGTTCCACCCGTGCTCCCATCCCGGGATGTGTGTGATGGGACTGGCTGGTTCCTGCTCCCACCTGGGGCTGCAGGAACACCCTGAGCCCAGCACCCCAGCCCATGCATCCAGCAGTATGTGCAGCTCCTGCCCCACTGTGGCCGCTCCCTTGCAGGCAGGGACACTGGGTGGGCAGCAAAGCCAGCAGGCAGGGCGCAGCCTGTGGAAACCCAGGTGGGATGTTCCCGAAGGACCCTGTTGGGTTGTGGGTTGCTCACTGGAGGGACTTGTCCTTGGGGTGCGGGCACATCCCTGGGGTCTGGCTGCACTCGCTGGGGAGCAGCTTTGTTGCCCTTGTAGGGGCTGTGGACAGGAGGGTCCCAGGCAGCAGGTTGTCTCTCCCAGCTGTCCCTTTCATCCCGGCAGGAATTACAATCAGTCGTGCGGCGTGGACAGCCCTGGCTCCTGCTGCACACTGGACCACATTCCCCTTGTCAGGTGAGCAGCCATGGGGGTGGGAGTGTGGGGCTGGCTGGGGGTCAGAGCTGCTCCGAGAGCCCCCAGGAGCATGTGCTGGGTAGGGGGAGCAAGTGCTGCACCCCAGTGCTGCCTGGCTGAGAGCTTCCTGGGCCTTGCCTTGTCCCCGCAGCAAGTGTGGCACCCTGCCCCCTGAGAGCTGCTTCTTCAGCCTCATCTGCAGCCTGGGCTCCTTCATGGGTAAGTGCCTGCTGCCTGGAGCAGGGCTGGAAGAGAGGTTCCCTGCCTGGCGGGGGGCAGGAGGAGGGGGATGCACTCGGAGGTGTGTGATGGGGCTGTGTCTCCCTCCTGCAGTCATCCTGGTGGGGCTGCTGCGCTATGCCCACCTCCTGGAGTGCCTCGGGCCGTCCCTCCTCAACACCCTGGGGCTTGCCACCGGCTGGGTCTGCGCTGCTGGCCTCACCATGGTCGGCAACTTCCAGGTGAGGCATCACCTTGGGGGGGCCCAGGGCAGGAGGGGGTCTTGGCTGGAGCAGGGCAGGGGCAACATTCACCAGTGTAGGATTTGGGGTGGTTGTTTTGGTCCCATCTGTGCACTCCTTCACCTCTTCGGACACAGTGCTTCCCCAGGCACTGGGAGTACATTTTGTGCACTCATAGGTTTGGGTCTGGATTAAGCTGGTGGGTTTGGTTTAACCTTATCTGAGACCCTCTACGTGGTCTGTCCCCTCCATGGACTCCTGACCCTGTGCAGGCAGGGACATGCCAGCGAGGCAGAGGAGACCAGGCCAAGCTGCCAGTGCTCCTGCTGCCCTCCATGTGGGTGTTAGCTGCTCTGGGGGTGATGCCAGGAAACTGTCCGGGCAGAGCCTGTGCTCACAGGGTGTCTGGAGCACCCAGGGCCTGGTGGCAGCGCTCCCCCCTGCCTGCGCTGCCAGCCACCAGCCTCCCGGCAGCTGCCAGCCCTCCGCCTGCAGCATCCGGGCTCTTCCGCTTGATAAGAGGCTGCTGCCGGCACCACCACCCCGGAGAAGCTTTTCTGGCTGGCCCCAGTGTGCCGGTGCCGCAACCGTGGCTCAGCTCAGCAGGGCTGTGACCCCCAGGAGGGGTGCAGGCAGCCCTAGATGCTGCTGATGGCACAGGGCAGCTCCTGCCCAATGCCCCTGGGCACAGTAGAGCAGTTGGCCCATGGGGCTCAGGAGCTACCACCCCATGGTGAAACAAACAGAGCGCTTTGAGATCTCAGCAGCGGACGGCGCGTCCACATCTGCTCCTCAGCCAGGAGATGGGCACAGGATGAGCTGCCAGGACCTATCCCTGGCACTGCTGCACCCCTGCGGGGGCACGAGCCCACCCCCTGAGCAGAGCCATTTCGTGCTGGGGAGCATAGGAGGGTGCTGGCACTGAAGGTGTCTTCCCCTGCAGGTGGATCATGCCAAGGTGCTGCACTACATCGGGGCAGGGGTGGCTTTTCCCACCAGCATGCTGTTCCTGCTCCTGCAGTCCATCCTCACCTACTGCATGGCCAAAACCCGTGGGCAGTACTGGACCAGCCACTTACGCAGCATCCTCACCATTGTGGCCTTCCTCACCCTCGTTTTCAGTATCCTTTTGAGGGGTATGGGGAGGAGATCTGGGATGAGCTGGCTAAAGGTGTCCCCTTGGGGGATATGCACCCCACGTCCTCCATCTTTGGTCTGGCAGCAAGGCACGGTGCAGGAGAGGGGCTGGGCAGGGGCTGAGGGTGTGCAGCTCATGCAAGTGTAGGCTGGGGAGCAGCAGTATCAGGGCCATGCAGGGGCTGAGGAGGGGAAGGGACGCTGACGGGCATCTCTCAAGGTGCTGATGTGCCTAAATCAGCCCTGCCCTGGCTGTTGCACCCCAGCCCAGCCACTGCTGCAGGCTCCAGCCTCACACTGTGCAGAGTGGAATCTGAGTTGCCAATACGGCTGAAGCCAGGCACTGGGGTCTGCAAACAGCACACCAGGGAGGGAGGGCATGACAGCAGGGCTGGAAGAATATCCCAAGTGTGTAGCTGGGGAACCAGTGGCTTATTTGGGACTGAGGTTAGGGATAAATTGGGAAACAAGGTGGTGGTTATTGGGCAGGAAGGGGAAAATGCGTGCAGTGTCCACAGGTCCCATAGAGGCTGGCTGGGGTCTGGCCAGGGTGAGCAGTGCAGGAGGAGTCTGGAGGGTGCTGGTGGGTCTGGTATGTGCCAGAAGGCCCTGCTCTGTCACCGCAGCAGGCAGGCGGGTTGGGAAGCGGGCAGGGAGCTGGGCAGGGCAGGAGTGCCATGGGGCCGTGCCAGCTGGGAGGGACCGGCAGGGCATGTAAGGACAAGGGAGACGGCACTTGGTGCCTGTCTGCTGTGGCCATGCTGCTCTGTAAGCACTGGGGAATGGAAGTGGGAAAGCAGTGAGCTGTGTGGGGAAAGGGTTGGGACCTCCCCTGCTGGGATGGGGGGTGTAAGCAGAGGGATCTACCCTGTGCAGGTCAGGTCCCTGCCTCTCAGGCTCTCCCAGACTGTCATCTGCCAGGCAGATGGCAGGGTGCTGCTGGAGGCTTCACCTGGAGGGCTGGGGATGTACCTCCCTTCTCCACTCACCCATGGCTCTGGCAATGAGTTTCCCTAGAGATCCCCAGTGGTGATGAGAGAAGCATAGAGAGACTCTGGCAGCAGTAGGACCTGGAGGAAAGGGAGGAGTCCCCTCTCTGGGGTGAGCCAGCCAGCAGTGCAGAGGGACAGGGGTGCTGCAGGGCTGGGATGCAACAGCCCAAACCCCCTTGCAGAGAGGATGGAGGGCTGATGAGTTTTACTGGCTGTAACTGCATCCTGCAGGAGAATGGGGAGCATCAGTCCATTTGACAAAAGAGGGCGGGGAGGGTGAGGCTGTGGGCACACAGCTTGCCCTGAGGTCTGCACCCTGAGGTCCCCCTGCCCTGGCCTCTTCAGAAAATCACTGCCTGGTATGAGTCCCGGGATTTACCAAGGCTGGTTTGGGCATGTCTGCCACTGCCTCACCCATGCCAAGGCCCTCCCGGTACTGCATGAAGTATCGGGAGTTTCTTGGGTTTAGGGGTGGTGGTGTGTTTCCTGAGGATGGGGCTGCTCACAGCATGCAGTGACAGCAGGACATGGTCCTCCATGGGATGGTAGGGGTCCAGCTGTGTTTTCCTTGACTGGGATGCCCTCAGGTGGTGTGTTCTTCATCCAAGAGAGCTTCGTGCTGCAGCACGTGGCTGCACTGTGTGAGTGGATGTTCATCATCGATGTTCTGGTCTTCTATGGCACCTTCACCTTTGAGTTTGGGGCCATCTCCACAGACACCTTCCTGGTCCTGCTGAAAGCCAGCCGGGCCCCCAAAAGTTACAAAGAGGAGAGCAGCGTGTCCAGCACAGCCCACATCCACAGCCATGCAGAGAGCGTGGCTATGGCCTGACCCCCAGAGGAGGCAGGCTCACGGTAGGGACCCCCAAATCAGGCTTTTCCAGTGACTTCCCTGCCTTAAATGTGTTAGTTCCCGCCTGCTGGGGTGCAGGGGTGCCAGCGTGGTGCTGCTGTCGGCAGAGTCAGGATCTGCCCCTGAGCCTCTGAGGTTGCCCTGTCTGAATCAGGCTGTCAGAGGCAGTCATACAAAGGCAACTTCTGTAAGGAATGTGAGGGAACAGGGACTCACCCTCCCTTCACCACACAATCCTGGTGCACTGGAGAAGGGGAAATCACTGTTCCTCCTTCCTCCATGGCCACAGGATTAAGGTTCAGCAGAGCAAGCCTTCCAGCTGGCTGCTGCAACTGTCAGAGGAGCCAAAAACCCAGAGTGCCTTTTCCCTTTCTGAGGAGGCAATGGCAGTGCCAGTGTGCCTGCCCAGGCAAGGGTGGTGCCTTGTGCGGCTGCAGGATGACACCAGCAGCCCTGGTTAGACCATACAGGCGCTCCTAGCCAGGGCTCTCGCTGCTCGGGGGGGCCTTCCACGCCTCCAGTCAGTGACTCCCACATTCTTTTCAGCTTGGAAAATTGCTGAGGCAGGTTTCACCTCCTGGCCACAGCATTACTGTGCTCCCTGATGGTCAGGTAGGTCAGGAAACGGGTCTCCGCATTTACCATGACACCAGGAAAGTCCTGCAAGCGCAGCGCCTGCAGAGCAGTGGATTTCCCCTGCATAGCACTGCCAGTCTAAGCAGTCCCACTGGGAAGCCTGCACACCCCAGCCCTGGCCTCCCAGCCCTCCCACCCTGGGTGTGCAGGCACAGAAAGGGGAAGCAGTTCTGTAGATACAGAGGAAGCTCATGCCCCTTTCCGCTGGGACTCCCAAATCCGTCCTCCAGTGCCTCTCACAGTGCTCAGTCTGGCCCACGCCTGCTTGGTGGGAGCCTGTCCTGCTCTCAGCCTCAGCCATAGCCTGGGATGTCCTGGGCAAGGGGCTGAATGTGTGTGTGTATATAGATCCACACATATATATATACATATGCATATATATATATATGTAAATTTTCCCTTGTCCCTGGAGAGGGGCATTTGCTGCTGCTGTGCACATTGATCAGGTTGGGCTTCCTGATTTGCCCACCTTTTCAAAATCGGCCTATAAACTTACCAGCATATGTAGTTCAAAGAGGAGCATTTATGACTTTTATATCTAATATATGTTTAATATATATATATATATATATATATGAAGAGAGAACAGTGGATTTACAACAATAAAAGTGAAAATCAGGCAAGGGTGCGGCAGCCGGTCCTTCCCCACTGCGCAGGACTGGGGTGGTGACCGGTTTAGCGGCCGTGGGCCAGAGGGATGGGGGATGAAGGCTCCTGCGGGTCTCAGGGCACAGACGTGAGTGTCGGGCAGGGGGAAGACAAGCGATTTCACCGGGATGCAGCAGCCCGCAGTGGCACGTCCCCTCTCACCGGGGTCCCCTGGCCCCCCTCCCGCTGCTGTCCTCGCAGGGGTGGAGCCGGCCCCGGGAAGCCCCGGGAGGCGGAGCCGCGCTGGGACTTTCCCTGGGCCGAGTCCAGGACCGAGCAGCCGCGCTGGTGCTCGGGCTGAAGGTAAGCGGGTAAGGGGAGAACGAAGACGTTACCCATGGGGTACCGGTCCCGGGGTGAGCGGGCTGAGCCCTGGGCCTGCCAGGCAGTGAGCAGGGGCTGCTAGCATCAGGAGAGTATGCGTTCTGTCAACCGGCCCGGGGGATGCTGAGCCTGAGTGCTGCGGTGGCTGCCCGTCGTGCTCAGCAGTCTCCCGCGCTCTCATGCAGCTGCATCCAGCTCTAGGGATGTGCGTGCTGGGCACAGATGTATCCAGATTCCAAGCAGAACGGGAGGTCGAGAGGTTTAAACTGGGCTTTAAAGCCTCAGTGTCCATGCCCGCACTTGCCAAGGGTTCTGCGGTGGCTAGCCGTCGGCACCTCCTGTACTCCCACTCACCATGGCAGCCTCGCCGGTCTTTGGCTGTGTGGTCCCTGGCTGCCTCTCAGCTGGCTCCGGGGCTAGCTGGGAGAGGAGATGTTGGGAAGAGGCAGGCTGAAAAGACATCTGCTGTCTTCTTGTGGGGAGGAGAAAGCAAGTCTCGGCGCCGGTTTTGACACCCGTTTCCCTGCCAGTGACGAAGCTGCTTATTTTCCCGTTTCCGAGCTGCCAGTGAACGCTGCCTCATCCTGAGGCTCTCCCTCTTCACGCTGATTTCAGCCTGATCCTGAGAGGGCTGGCTTGCTGCCTGCCTCAAGGGGAAGAGATCCACACCCTCAGGCTCAGCTACCTACACCCAGAAAGGAGCCCTGAATGCCGGCACTGCAGTGATACCCTGGGTGGAAACCAGGGAGAGTGAGAGACAGCAAATGCCGAGAGGGGTTTTCTGAGGGTGCACAGATACACAACTGGAGCCGATGGTTCAAAACACAACAGCAAAGCAGCTGATTTACAGGCCCTAGAGGAGAAAACCAGATCAGTGGGTGGCTGGGGTTTGACAAAACCAACTTGATAGCCACAACAGGCATTTTATGCATGGAGGCATAAAAGGCATTTTATGCAGAAAGATACAAATGGCATCAGTGCTCAAAGGCAGGCTGACGGGGAGGGGAAGGCTTGGACAGCTTTCAGGGAGAGGGGATTTGTCTCTGCCATGCCTGCAGGTCAAGGACTTGGTTTCCAGGAAGGGTCTAAGAACAAAATTCCTGTGCTAGAGGAATTCAGCAGCCTCTTGCCACTTACCAGTAGCTATTGGGACTCCTGGGATGGAGCAGAGCACAGGATTTGTGCAGAAAGCAAGGTCAGGTATTTAGGGGCATCATTTGCAGGCATTAGCAGGCCCCAGGGGAAACAAAATGTGCAGGGAATAGTATGTCAGAGCAGCAGCCAGCTGGGTGGCTCGAACATGTCAGCTGTGTGCCAGGGTGGTTCAGAGCAGAGCCATGCTCGTGCTGCCTCCTGGATTGCCCTTTCCCATGGCTGCTAAACACTCTTGCTGCAGACAGACAGACCGACATTTCCCTCCTGCCCGCAGGGCATTGGCTCTACAAGTCAGCCAGCTGTCACGGGAGGAGAGAAAATAGCACCTGCATTACTAGGTCACGTTCAAGGAGCTGCAGGCATGGAAGAACAGCTTTAACTAATGCTGGTTGCCGAAGGTTGGCCTTTAATTGAGGCAGTCTGGCTGGCACAGGCAGGCTGCACCATCCAGAAAGGGTGCTGTGGCAGTGCTGCTCTCTGGGGCAGGGAGCTGGTGCTGCTTCAGGCAGTGCGTCACAGCTGGGTTGCTGCTTTTTCTCCCTGTTCCCAGCAATGCCAGAGAATCCTTCCTGAGCCCTAGAAAGGTCTGAAGATAGGGAGGAATTAGCCCAGCAAAGCAGGGCTGCAGTGTGTGTACAAGCCCAGGGTAGAGGCCAGATGCGCTGGGTACCATGGAGCATGGGATGCTACTGATGGCAGGAGGGGAAGATGGGTCCTCTTCTGGGGTGTGTGGGGGATAAAAGCCAAGTGTGCTGTACTCCTATGGGAAACCTAGGGTCCTGGGGGCCTGAAGGGCATGACTACTTGGCACAGGAGGCAGGACTTACCTTGAGAGTAAGTCTGAGGTTGCCTAAGGTTACTCTTCCAGGAACAAGGAAGCAGGTGATGACGTTCCAGCTCTGCTTGACGAGCAAGGTGGGCTTCCTCTAACATGTACTGGGTGAGCCGGAGCTGGGGAGACGCAGATGTGAACCCGTGGCGTTCCTTAGTCATGCTGTTTGCTACAACAAGTGGAAGTGTTCAGGGCAGCCATGAGTGAGCTGTGAAAACCCCTCTAGAGGGCATGAGGCTGATGGCACTGGAGAAGGGCTGCTGTTCTGTTCAAGGGGCACAGTCTCTTCTCCAGCATCTTTGGTCCTGTGTTCCCCCAGCCAGGCTCAGTGGGTAGGGTTTGAGGTAGCTTTCCCAGCGCACTGAGGTAGGATGTTTGTCCCCTCCTTCACCTCTCTGGGAAATCTGTGCCAGCAGATGAGGTGACTGGCTGGTGGTGCACGCTGAGGCTGCCCAGGCGGGATGTCCTGTGGGATCCTGACAGCAGGCTGTCCGTGCTGCTTCCCACAGGCCAGTGGGCTTGTGTCCCCTGCTCCCAGGCTTTCGGAAGCCCCTGTAGAACTGCAGGAGGAATGTCCCGCCTCATTTTGCAGTGCTGGATCTGCACCCCTGCTGCACCTGCAGGTCCCTCTGATCCCATGTCCCAGTCTGCACCGCTGTCTGGGCTGCATTTGGCAGGCAGGCTGGGATGCATCCTGGAGCTTGGCTGGGCTCAGATGGCAAGCCAGCCGCGGAAAACCTCAGGCCTGGGGCTGCAGGGCAGCCCCTTTGGAGGACTTGAGTGGCTGGAAAATCTTCTTGAAAAGGCTCTTTTCAGCTTCTGAAGAATATGAGTCACGCACGGATTGAACAATCCCCTTCCTTCCCCTCTTCTCCCACACACCCAAAATCCCCTGAGTGGGACCTGTAGCAACCACTGATTCAGAAATTCATGGTATGAGGGCACTGCAGAGTTGGATAAGTTTGGGGTTTTCTCTTTTTTTTTTTTTGTTGTCTCTTTCCATCACTTAGCGAGAAGAAATGTGGATCAAGAAAACGTGCCTGGGGGCTCTGCTCTGATCCTGCCCCTTTGCTAGAAGTCTCTGGTGATTTCCCACAGCCAGGCAGACCTTGACCCCAGCGGGACCCCTGTCTGTGGTATCTGGCAGTCCCCGCCGCGATGCTGGGGCTGGATGGGTTGCTGAGGCCTGCCTCTTCCTCCCCGGTGAGTAGGAGGGTGCTGTGGGTATCGGGAAGGGGCCCCGCTGCTGGCAGTGCCTTGCCAGTGTCGGCGGGAGCGCGCAGCGCTGGGTGGCGGGAGATGCTCCCACGGGGGGCTCTGGAGCTGCCGCTCCTGCTTTGAAACCAGATGCTTCCTAGCGGGAAAGAAGGAATGGGAACACCAACGGCAAATGCCTCTCTGAGGCTACTGGCGCGGGAAGGATGCAGGGGCTGCTGCGTAAGTGGAAACTGGGGGAGCGGGAAAGGACCCCTCTGGGTGCCTGGCAAGGGGCTGACTTTGGTCTGCGGAGCCCTGGAGAGCTTTCCCTGGCCAGGGGGCAGGACGGCTGGCTTTGGGGCAGCCTCTCCTGTTTGGTGCCAGGTCAGCTTGGAGGAGACATCCCTGTGCCGGAGGTGAGATGATGCGATACAGGGACCCGGGAGGCCCCCGGGGCAGCTGCCAGGTTTTTATGCCGCAGTCCGGGTCGTTTCAGCTGCGTTGCACTACAGGTCTTGGTGGGATCGGCGCAACGGCTTGTGAGCGGGACTGGTGCCCGAAGCGTGGCAGGCGGCTGGGGACGGCGGGCGGAAACTTGGGACCTCCGGCGCGGCGGGCGGGCACCGGGGTTTCCAGCCCGCCCGGAGCCCAAAGCTCCCGGGCGGCGAGGAGCGGCCGGTCTCACCGCCCCCGGCGGGCGCAGGAACGGCCGTGCCCCCGTGTCGAGCCGAGCCGTGCCCGGGCCGCGGCCGTGCGGGGCGGGGCGGTGACGCGCGGTCCCGTCATTTCCCGGCTCGGCGGGGTTTCTAGGGACTTTCCGGAGCGGCGGTGCCTTCCTGCCGCCGCCGGTCCCCGCTCACCCCGCGCTCTCCCCGCAGGCCGGCGGCCGGTCCCGCGCAGACATGGACGAGCACTTCCAGCCAGTGAGTACGGTGCGGACCGACCGGGGCGGGGTGGCTCTGCCTGGTCCCGGCATCGGGGCTGAGCTGGAGCAGTGCCCGACCCCGCGAGTGCGGTGGGAGGCGGGCGACTGTGCGTGCCCCGGGGTGGGCAAGGGGGGGTCTGCAGGTGCCACTGCCGTGGGAGGTGCGGCGTCTGTGTCTGTCCCCAGGCTGGGCAAAGGAGGTCTGCTGGTGGCCCCAAGGGTAGGCAATGAGGGGTTGGCACCTGCCCACCCCTCTTCTCCGGGGGAGACGGGAGAGCTGTGCCTGCCTCCCCCATCTCCCCAAGGTGGGCAGTGGGAGTCTGTGACAGACTCTCCCCCCTCCAGGGTAGGAGATGGGGGTCCATACCTGCCCCCTAGGATGGTTGGGATTTCCAGCCCTGGCACACTCATCTCACATATCTTCCCTCTTGCCACCCAGTGCCTGGATGGGATTGACTATGATGACTTCAGTTTCGGCTCCCACATGATGGAGCAGAAGGAGCCCCTGATGGAGACAGGTAAGGGCCCCTTTATCTGTGCCCTCCCGGGGGTCCCCAGCTGCAGAGGGATTTCCCAGCAGGCTGAGTCACGTCTCCTAGTTCCCAGCAACACCACGGGCTGTGTCCCTGCTGGCCCCACTGTGGGCTGGCTGGGAATCCCTGCCCTGTGCCAGCGGAATGGGGTCTCTTCCTGCTGCTCAGTCTACCAGGGACTTGAGGTTGGGCTGTGACAGGTCTTCAGGTGCTCCCCAAGTGCCAGAGCATCCTCTGGCCTTTCCCTCCTCTTCCTGCTGCTCTGCCTGCTACTCCCGGCTGGACTATGACAGCACAGGGGCTGGGGGCTCTGAGGACTCCCCTGGGAGAGACAGGGGTCACCTAACCTTCCACACCATCCCCATACCTCCAGCATCCTTACTGGGAGCATGTACTTGGGTTGTCATGTATTTATCACTGGTGCCTCTTCTCTGTCCTGTAGTGGAAGGTCCCTACATTGTCATCATCGAGCAGCCAAAGCAGGTAAGGACGTCACCCAAGCAAGGGCAGGTGTAGCTGTCTCCCCTTGCTCTTGTAGGCCACCCTTGGCTGACCTCCTCTTTGCCTCTGCAGCGGGGGTTCCGTTTTCGGTATGGCTGTGAGGGCCCTTCCCATGGAGGGCTGCCGGGAGCATCCAGTGAGAAGGGGCGCAAGACCTATCCCACTGTCAAGGTGAGCACTGCCCTGGGGAGGGGACAGGGCAGCATCTTCATTTGGTGTTCACAGGCACCGGGAGAGTGCCTTGAAGGGAGGACAGGAAATGTATATTAAGCTCTTTGTTTCTTATGGCACTGGAGGTATGGGAGGGCTGCAGCAGGAGGAGTGGTGGCCCTGCTGATAAGTAGCAGAGAGGGGTTTGCAGAGTTCTGCAGGCTCCTGGGGTACTGTACCTGACTCGCATCTTCTTTCTCCCTGCAGATCTGCAACTACACGGGGATGGCCCGGATTGAGGTGGACCTGGTGACACACAGCGACCCTCCCCGTGTGCATGCCCACAGCCTGGTGGGCAAGCAGTGCAATGAGGCCGGCAACTGCGTCGCGATCGTGGGACCCAAGGACATGACAGCTCAGTACGTCTGAGGGAGACCCGGGATAGCCTCTTGCCTATGAGGGTTGGTTTTGGGACTGGTCGCAGCTTGCTGCTGGGGAGAAGAAGGGGTTTAGTGCATAGAGTTGGGTTTTGCTGGATAGGGACAGGAGTAGGTTTAGACAAGGCCATCAGTGCAACTCTGTTCCCTGGGCATTTTGCAGAGCCCTGGGTCCAGCATGTGCGGCTTGCTGTGGGGTTCTGTCCTTGGGGTTGCAGCTCCCCAGTTTTGCTGTGGCCAGTCTGCATCACAGGGTTATTCAGTAGCTGCTGCAGTTGCTCTTAGAAATCTAGCCCTGGCTGCTGACAGCCTTGTCCTTTTTGCATCCCTTTGGCGCCCAGCCTTCCTGGTGCTCCTCTTTGGACTTGTCACGTGTGGGAACCCAGAGTTCACCGCACACCTCTTTCCTGGGCTCCTTTCCTCTCCTCTGTGGTTGCTTCTCTTATGCCCTGCACACACTGATCCCCTGCTGCCCAAGCAGCAGTTACTCTGTGCTTCTCTCAGCTCCTTCCTGGCTGTGGGAGCCTGTGTGCGCCAGCCCTGGCGCTTCCAGATCCCAGCGAAATCCCTCTTTTTCTCCAGGTTCAGCAACCTGGGAGTGCTCCATGTCACCAAGAAGAATATGATGGAGATCATGAAGGAAAAGCTGAAGCAGCAGAAAATGCGCAACAGGAGCCATATGCTGACTGGTAAGGGCAGTCAGTGGGACTCAGCACCTGGGAGTGACAGCTGGGCTTAGCATGGGGCTGGGGGGGACATAGAGCCCTATCCCCTTGCTTAAGCCTGAGGGCATCTTCCCCTGCTCTGGCAGAAGCAGAGCTGCGTGAGATTGAGCTGGAGGCAAAGGAGCTGAAGAAGGTGATGGACCTGAGCATTGTGCGGTTGCGCTTCACTGCCTACCTTCGTGACAGCAGCGGGAACTTCACACTGGCCCTCCAGCCTGTCATCTCAGACCCCATCCATGACAGCAGTGAGCATGGGGCGTGGCTGGGGAGGGGATGGGGCAGGATGGGGTAATGAGGGGTGCTCTGTCTGCCACAGCAGCTCCCAATGCCTCCTCTTGCACTGCAGAGTCCCCAGGAGCTTCCAACCTGAAAATCTCACGGATGGATAAGACAGCAGGCTCCGTTCGGGGTGGGGATGAGGTCTACTTGCTGTGCGATAAAGTTCAGAAAGGTAAAAGCCATTCCCCACAGCTGAAGCCTTCAAAGGGGCCATGGCAGGAGAGGTCCAGGGCCCTTGAGCGGGCAGTGGACCATGTTCCCAGAGCCTGGCCAGGGTGGGGAGATGAATGGTGCCAGCACCTCTTCTCTCCCCAGATGACATTGAGGTGCGTTTCTATGAGGATGACGAGAACGGCTGGCAGGCTTTTGGAGACTTCTCCCCCACTGACGTGCACAAGCAGGTACAGGGAAGGCGGGGGCATGTCCTGCCGTTCCGCGGGGCAGGTGGGTGCCCTATGGGGTAGAGGAGCCCCATCCCTAGCTCCAGGGAGGAGCAAGACCCCATGTTCGTCTGTCCTGCCCACAGTACGCCATTGTCTTCCGCACACCCCCGTACCACAAGCCCAAGATCGACCGTCCAGTCACCGTCTTCCTGCAGCTGAAGCGGAAGCGGGGAGGGGACGTGAGTGACTCCAAGCAGTTCACCTACTACCCCGTGGTGGAAGGTGAGCACCCCCGGGGCAAGCCAGCGTGCCCTCCACTGCCGGGGCGGCCCCTTACGCTGCTGCCCCTCTCTCTTCAGATAAAGAAGAAGTGGAGAGGAAGCGCAAGAAAGTCCTACCTCAGTTTCCCCAGCACTTTGGTGGGGGCTCACACATGGGGGGTGCTGGTGGTGGGGCCGGGGGCTTTGGCTCTGGAGGAGGTGAGTGGGGACAGCTCTTCCCTTCCCTTGCTTGTGTGGCTGTAGCCCAGCCCTGGGGGTTCCCTGCTCCTCTCCGGCTTCACCTATCCTTCCCCTTGCTCCATAGGCGGGAACCTCAGCTTCCCCTACTCCCCGGGGCTGGCTTACAACAGCATCTACTCACCTGGCCCCCACCCCGTGGGGGGCTACCAGGGGGGTGTGCAGATGAAGGGCCCCGAGGCAGAGGGGCCTGGTAGCAACGGGCAGGTGCCTGCAGAGAGCACATACTGCAAGGAGCTGCAGAAGCACGGTAGGAGGAGGCTGGGGTGGAGTGAGGGCTGGGGGACATCGCTCGGGAGAGGTGGCATGGGTCAGGGACATCACTCTCCTCCATGCGCCGGGGTGATGCAGGAGGGTAGAGGGGGGTGCTGCTCCTGGAGGTGATGTTCTTGTCCTGCTTTGCCCCCCAGCCCAGCTCTGCCAGCTGTGGATGCTGGCATTGGCCCATCGCAATGCCCATGCCCTGCTTGACTACTCTGTCACCGCTGACCCCCGTGTGCTGCTGGCAGTCCAGAGGCACCTGGCTGCATCACAGGATGAGAACGGAGACACGTGAGCACATAAGGGGTTTGGGGAGAGAGTGTTAGAGCCTTGTTGGCCATTAGAGCCATTATGGGGGCTGTGGGAGGTAGCAGGAAGGACCTGGAGAAGCATGGAGCTGAGCCAGGGGCCATCCTGCTCTCTCTGCAGGCCTTTGCACCTTGCTATTATCCATGAGCAGACAGCTGTGATCAAGCAGCTGATTGAGGTTGTTGTTAGCATACCAAGCCTGGATATCATCAACATCTCCAACAACCTGCAGCAGGTACATGTTTCCCAGAGCAGCCGGTTCTCTACCTGGGGCTCACTCCCATTTCAACACCCTGTCCTGCTTCTGCTCTCACTGAAGGGAGGCTGCAGGGCTGAGCACAGTGCAGCAATGGTGGTGAGGACCTTGGTGCAGGACTCAGCTCCTCTTGTGAGTGATACTGAGGGGTGCTGCTGTTCCACAGACACCACTGCATCTGGCGGTCGTCACCAAGCAGCCCCAGGTGGTCCAGCTCCTGCTGCAAGCCCATGCTGACCCCACCTTGCTGGACCGCTACGGCAATTCCCTGCTGCACTTGGCACTCCAGACTGGTGATGAGGAGGTGCTGAGAACACTGCTGGCCCACCTGGGCTCGGCTGCCCCTTACCTACTCCGTCTGCCCAATTTCCATGGTGAGCGGGGCTTGGAGATGATGGGCAGAAGCCTGGAAGTGCTGTTGTGGGCTCGGCTGGGGACCTGCTGAGCCTCTGCCCCTGTTGCAGGCCTCCTCCCTGTGCACTTGGCTGTGAAGGCAAAGAGTCTGGCCTGCCTGGACTTGCTGGTCAGGAAGGGAGCGGATGTGAATGCCGTGGAGAGGCAGGGTGGGAGAACCCCTCTGCACCTGGCTGTGGAGATGGAGAACCTCAACATGGCCACCCACCTAGTGAAGAAGGTATGGGGCTGGTGGCTGTAGGACAGGGATGAAGTGCAGCATCCTGCAGGGCCCTGGCAGAAGGAGGGGGGTGCCCTGGGATCTTGGGGTGACATGGGTGGCAGGGGACTGCGCCCTGGCAGCCTGTGCTCAGAACCTTGTACTTCCATAGCTGGGAGCAGATGTCAACAGAAGGACTTTTGCTGGGAACACCCCCCTGCACCTGGCTGCTGGCCTGGGCTCCCCCACCCTCACCAAGCTGCTCCTCAAAGCCGGTAAGGTGCTGCCCTCCCTCCTCTCCCTGCACCGCAGGGTGCCCAGGCACAGGGCAGGCCCCTGGGCCGACCTCCCCTGTTGGGGGCTCAGTCCATCCTTCCCTCACAGGGGCAGATGTGCTGTGTGAGAATGATGAGCCCGTGAGCCCGTCCTCATCAGAGGCCAGCAGCGACACAGACGCCGACTCCGAGGAGCAGGAGCAGGCCATGGAGCTGGGGGAGCTGCTCCCAGCCGTGGAGCACAGCACCAACCCCGAGCCCCCTGTGCAGGGTCATGGGCAGGCAGGGCACAGGCTGCGCCGCTGCCACGCACCCCTGGACCTCACTCGGAGCCAGAAGGTGTGTGTCATGGTGGGACAAACCCCTGGGAGCGTTTCTGTGGGGCCAAAGCACAAATGGGACAGAGGACAAGGAGATGCTCCTGGAAGGATACCTGTGCCCTTCCATGTCCTGGGGAGAGGTGTGGTGTGGGAAGGCAAGAGGGGGTTGTTTGGTGTGTTGGGGGATGCTGACATCTCTCTGCCTGTCCACAGGTGCGGGAGATCCTGCTGCAGGCCTCCCAGCAGAGCCCCACGGCAGAGCTGCCCACAGCCCCCCAGCCAGGTGAGCGGCCCCTCTCCCCCCAAAAGCACTGTTCCTAGGCGGGGCAGCACCCGCCTGGCAGTGAGGACGGGCAGCCTGTGATGAAGGAACATCTCCTGTACAGGGAAGGTCCTGTCGCTGGACAGTGAGGCGCTCCAGGGGCTGGAGCAGCTGCTGAACCAGGACTGCAGCGGGTCAGATTGGATCGAGCTGGCCAAGCGCCTTGGGCTCTGCAGCCTGGTGGAGACCTACAAGGACACCCCCTCGCCCAGTGTCAGCCTCCTGCGCAGTTACGAGGTCAGTGCCTGACCAGGGTGCCTCTGTCCCTCCTGTATGGCCACCGGCCCTACTCTGCCTTCTTTCTGCAGCTGGCGGGGGGCAGCCTGGGGGGCCTGCTGGAGGCGCTGGACTCCATGGGGCTCCGCAAGGCCGTGAGGATGCTCCACAAAACTGAGGCACTGGAGAAGTTGCAAAGCACAGGTAAGGGGAATGCAGGGCTGGGGGGTGTTCCATGCTGCTTCCAACTCCCCATTGCTGACAGCACCTGGGGCTTGCTTTGCAGAGCTGAAGGAAGACAGTGCCTATGGCAGCGAGTCGGTGGAGGAGGAGCAGGCACCCACACTGGCCCTGAAGCCGGGGGGTGAGCTGCCCCACAGCCAGCAGCCGCAAGTGCACTGAGGGGCCGGCAGCCATTACATCCACCTGGGGGTCTGCATCGCTCCCCCCCCAGCCCTGCCAACACAAGTGCCTTATGGACTTGCCAGGACTCAGGGGGCAGGACACAGCTGGCTCAGGACACAGCTGGCTCCTGCCCTTCTCTGCTCTTATTTAATGGTCCCTCTTCTGAATAAAGGGACACTGTTTCCATTAGCCAGTGCCCTCCCTCTCTCCAGCCACGGCCCTGAGCCCATGGGCACTAACCCCCTGGCAGCAAGGAGGCTGCCTCCTCACCATCACTCCATGCTGGGGCTGTCCCCAGACATAGGGGAGAAACCACAGCGCACACAAGAAGTGAAGAGCAAGTTTTACTGAAGTAACTGAGAGAAGAAGCTGTACAAAGGATTTTCTCCCCCTTGAGCCGCCTGGGGCAAGGGTGGATTTTTTTCCTTTTTCTTGTTCTATATTTTTTTCCTTTTTTTTTTTTTTTTTTTTTCAATATAATTAAAAGAGCAGAATAAAAAGTTTGACACATTCGCAAAGTCAGTGCTGAAACCAGCCGGGTCCTGGGTGGCTGAGAACAGTGTGTTATGTGCCAGCCCCCTGCCCGCAGCCCTTCCACTGTCCCCAGACCCCTCCCCGCACACCCCAGGCACTCCTGCGGTCCTGCTGCACCGTCAGCACCTTGCTCCAGCCAAGCATCCTCCAGCCCCTGGGGTGCTGCGGACTGCCCCAGCCTGCCCTCACCTTGGCAAGGAGGGAGGCCATGGCCAAGGAAGGGGCTGCACCACTGCTGTTGCAGCACGAGGACTGCACAGTGCTATGGACCAGGCTTTGCTGGCATGCATTGGCCCCAGCCATGCATTGGAGGAGGATCATGACAAGGAAAGCTGGCTCGTGAGGACCCTCAAGTCAACCCTGGCGTCAGGGGTCACTTCCCATGGGAGTACTTACTTACACTGCTACCCAGTGTGCCCCGGGTATGATGCTCACACCCAGGCGATACAAATGGGGCTGGTCCAGCTGCCAGGGTTTGGGGGGCGGGTCATGAAGCATGGGAGCATCAGCCTCCCATGCAGCCACAAGTGCAACAATGGGTGCTGCCATCCCAAGGCTGCCGGCAACTGCAGGGCTATCTCCAAAGGGTTGCTGGTGCCAAAGCAGGGCTGGGGAGCAGGCAGCAACACACACAGGAGCCCATGCTCACCTTGCTGCAGGATGGGGAGCTGGGCCTCCCCCTGAGTCCATGTAAAAATCTCCTGCCCCCCAGAATGCAGTGCCTACAGGACATGGCTGGGTTTGTGGCTTGTTTGGTTTTTTGTTCAAATAGTTCCCCAAAAGCATCAAAAGTAGCCCCCAAAAAAACCCTCCCCGGTGGTCAGCTCAGTCTGGTACTAAAAAGTGCAAAACTGTATCACAAAAATCAGTCAAAAGTTGTAAGAAAGCGGGGAGGGTGCAGAGGTGGCAGGGAGGGGGCCAGGTGCCATTGCCCTGATGCCCCTGGCCACCAGCCCCATGAGAGGGGAGAGGCCACAGCTGGCCCCCTCCTGTCTGCCCCCCATGGCACAATGGGGCTGGAGGAGAAGCGGCCGTTGGCTTTGTTTTGCTGCATTTTGGACTTCTTAAACCACTGAAGAATTGAGCCCAGTGGGTGGGTTTCAGTTGGTCCCTGTCATCGGCATGAGCTCCTGCAACCACGCACAGGACAAGGAGGGGGAGGAACGAGTCTGATGGGGTTGACAGAGTGGGCAGCTCCCACGGGCGAGGACCAGGGACTGTCCTGCTCTGCCACCACCTCTGGCGGAGGCCCTGCAAGGCTGGTGCCTGCATAGCACGCAGCCCAGATGGACGGCTCATGCAGGATCTTGGCAGGCACGTGGCCTCCACCCCGGTGCCGGGGGGCAGAAACGGAGCTGCAGCGCAGGTGGCCGATGCCCCTCGCTTATGACTTCTGGGGATGGCAGGGGGGCTGGCGGCTGGTGCGCTCTGAGATGTTGCGCTTCACCTTGGTGGCCGTGCTGGAGGGCTCCACGTTGAGCGAGGGGCTGGAGCGGGACTTTTTCAGACCATCATCCTCCCCACCCGCTGCATCGAAGAGCGTGGACTCAAACGCTGCTAGGTCCTCGGAGCCGGCCTTCAGCTTGGCCCGCAGCAGCATGGCATAGGTGCCGTAGCGGGATTTCTGGGGGCACAGTGCAGCAGAGAGAGGGGTTGGGAAGCTGGGCCAGCTCAGCCAGCACCCCAGGATAGCGAGGGGATACTTGTGGTCCCTCCACACCAGCCAGCATTCCAGGGTGGGGGGGATGCTCATGGTCCTGGACCATAGCAGTGGCATGGTGCAATTCAGCAGGTGGGGATGGGGGAGAGAGTCCCATCACTCAGGATGGCCAAGCAGACAGGGACAGAGGGGCTGAGGGTAGTGGGATGTGTGTGTGTGCGCGTCTCCCAGCTCACCTCAAACTCCAGGTACTCTTCCTTCTGCTTCAACTCCTCATACTCCTTGCCCTTCACCTTCTTCTCAGGTAGTGAGGAACGATGCTCCAGCAGCTCTGCTGACATCGTCTTGAACTTAGTCTCGTGGCTCTTCACCTGCTCTTCCTGGGGAAGGGTGGCACCATGTCAGTGCCCTGCCTCTGCCCTCTGCTCTTCCCCCATTCTGGCAGTGTGAACAGCCAGGACCAGAACAGGTTTTTCCCCTCTTAGGTGCAGCCAGGATCTCAGCCTCTGCTCCTGGGTTGGGTTTTGTTTTGTTTTCCTTTGTTAAGGGCAGGCAAAAGCACAGGCCCTTGGGTGCGATCTGCTCCTGCCTCGTGGAGGGGCTGGCTGCAGTCTTAAAGCAGAAGAATTTAATCCTCTCTAAAACTAGGCTGGTGTTTTTAATCCTTTCTGCTCTATGAATAACTGCCCTGGCACACGCGAGCGCCAGCTAATCCCCCGGCCTCTCAAGGTCCCGGTAGGACCCTGCGAGCCGTGTTGTGGGACCACGTTCTCCTCCAAGGCTTGACTCCGTTGCCCGTCTCCCACCCCTGCTGCCAGGAACAAGACCTTGCCACCCCCAACAAACTCAGCACCCCTTTGTTCTGTGTCTCCATGGCCATGCTCCCTCAGCCCTGCACCCTGCTGAGAGGCAGCTGGGCAAGGGGCACCATATGGGTCCCTCTGCAGGGGACAGTGCCACCAGCAGATCCAGGGGGCTTGCCCCATGCTCCTGGCTATCCTCACCCCATGGCTCACCTGGGACAGTCTGGTGCAGGAGCTGGGCAGCAGCGGGCGACTAAACTTCTTCTGGGAGCCAATGGCTGCGGGGAAGGGGGGTGCAGAGAACATGGCTGCCACCACATTGATGCGTGTGATCCACGAGTGCATTTGTTCAGGGTTCCTGGGAACAAAGGTCAAAGCACAAAGGAGCTCTAAGTGGCACCATCTATGTCACAGGCAGAGGGAGCTGCCTTGCATAAGATCCGTGCTCCTCAGTTCTGGCCCTTGGCCAGCCAGCACCTGGGGCTCTGCCCACAGTGACTTGGGCCATCATGAGCCCATCAGGGTGGGAAGAAGAGGAGCTGAGCAAAGCACAGTGCTGACAGTGACTCCCTTTCCTTCTAGAAAGGGACAGGACAGGACAGAGCAATGTAGCCTCAATGTCAATCCCACCCACCCCTTCAGTCATATGAGCCCCTGCGCCCCAGCGTGTGGCCCAGCCGGTGATCCTGAGGAACTCACTGTGCTTGGAAGAGGAAGACCCTCCAGTCAGCTGTCCTGAGGTAGAACACATTGGGTCGCTTGCTGTAGTCGGATGCCCGCGTGGCAAGTGAATGATGGATGCTAATAGCGTTCTTCAGCTCCTCTTCTGCCAGAGCCTTCCCTGGCTTATACTCCTCCTGCGAATCACAGGGTGTTTCAGAGCCAGCTTAGGGATGCACCCCATCATGAGCCAGCTCTGTGACACTGCAGGAATGGCAGGCAAGCACCTCCAGCAGAGGTGCTGTGAGCTCTGTCTGCAGCTCATGCTACACACATGCGGAGAGGCTGCACAGCCCAGGTGCATGGGTTTGGCCACAGCATGGTGGCTGTTCCCCGTAGCCCCACAGCTGGGCAAGTTTGTGCCTGCATGAAACTGGAGCTGCAGCACCACACGTTGCCCAGGGCAAAGACCCTCTATCCCCAGACAAGCCCCTGCACTCAGGGCCCTCAGCTGGCAGCTGCTTTCACTGCCCAGGCTGAGCCTGAGCACCCCCAGAACAGGGATGCCACCAGGTCCCGAGCAACAGCTCAACCAGACATTGTGGAATCTGCTTAGGCCAGGCTCTGCAATGCTGCTGTGGGAACTGCCATGACCTCCCTCCTGGGTTGGGGATGATCCCTTTCCCTGGCATGGATGTGGGCAGCCCTGCTGCTACCTACCTTCTGCAGGTAAAGAATCATCCCCTTCAGGATGGCATGGAAGGACTTCCAGCCGCGCTTCCCTCGAGGTGCTGCCAGGGAGAAGAGAGCAGTGTATACATCAGCCCCAGCACCCGGTGGGGGGAAGGCACCCCCATCCCCACCCTCCTCCAGCCAGCCCTGCCGCGACGCACATCACCCACCCCGGGGAAGGGTGGCACGCCAGGACTGTCCCCGCACACCTGAGCCTGTGCCGGCCGCGGGCCTGGCAGATGGTGCTGCTGGAGGGGGGCTGCCTGCTGCCTGCTCCCGGGGCTGCACCGCTGTGCTCCTGCTGAGCCGCTGCCCCCCGGATCACGCTCAGCCTCACCACTGCCTCCCCACTCGGGGATGAGGTGCTGCCACCTGCCAGGTAATGCTGGCTTTGGAGGGAGGCTGCATCTAATCAGATCAAGGCAGCATTAGATGGACAGGTCTTACGAAGGGATTTTATGGTAGAAACTGTGAACGTGCCTGGCAGCGCCCAACCCACTGTGCAGCTTGTTCATCACACCACAGGGTACCTTCCTTTGTCCCCGCTGTCCTGTGGGAAGGGTACATCTCCTGGGGGGCCCAACCCACCTCCCTGCCTGACTCCTTTCCAGCACTGCATGCAGGGGCTGTGCTGCCATCTCAGCCTCTGCCCAGCCCTGAAGACTGCACGGAGAGGTTTTGAATATCCACAAGCTGGGGGCTGAATTATGTCCAGCACAGCCAGCCAGCCATGGCACAGGGAGATGATGCTGCAGGCTGGCATGATGCTACAGTCAGACACCATGTAGTGACTCCTGCTCTGCTCCCTGTATTATTTCTGGAACCCACTGGTGCCCTCTCACCCAGAGTCCCTCCTATGGGATCCCCAGGTACCTACTTTTCTTGCAGTCAGGATCAGCATGGATCTTGCGCACTAACAGACCATGCTTGTAGGTGGCAATGCTGGAGTCTTGGGAGAAGTCCAGAAAGGGGTTACTGCAGCTGCTGATGCGCTTGATGGACTTCGGGTTGGGATCTGCCAGCTCTGAGAGGGACTTTCTCAGCTCCTCTTCATCTCTGCCAGGCACAGATTTGGGTGGGGAAAGGGTTTGTTACCTTGCTAGGGACAGCAAATACCAAGCTTCCCATTTGCCAGTGCCGCCACCTGTAGGCCCAGTTTCTGAAAGGGAGGACAGGAGCAGCAGACCAGGCTGAGCAGTCTCCCATCACCATTGGCAAGCATCCCATAACCAGCCATGCCTCTGTGTCCTGTCCCTCTAGTCAGCTGTGGTGCTGCCTGGCCCCTCAAAACACAAGGCATGGCAGCATCTGCTGCAGGTTCAGGGTGGTCCTGCCTGCCCCAGGGAGCAAGGAGCTTTCTTGGACAGGACTGGGGCTGATGACGAGCCAGGGGCCATGGTGGAACAGCACCCTGGGGCTTGACACTACAATAGCCCCCTGGTCCATGGTGTATGGGCATGCACGTCCCCAGCTGGCATGAGTGAGGGTCTAGAAAGGACACCTACCCCCCAAGAGAGACTCAGGCTGTGGTCTGAATGCCTTCAAGGCAGCAGCTGGACTATGGGGGCTGAGAGCTACCAGTAAAGGGGTGCGGGGAGCCTGTGGTGGGAGGCCTGAGACAGCACCAGCTCGGAACAGGGGCATGTGCGGGCAGGACACAGGCAGCCCCGGCACCAGGAGGCAGCTCTGTCCTTCCAGGTCATGGCCCTTGGCGCTGCGAGCAGGCTGCATCGGTGCTGCTCCCCCCGCCCGGCAGGAAGATGTGGGAGCCCAGAGCTGCTGCCTCCCCCTCCCTCAGACCCGCTGCTGCTAATTAAACCCCTCAGCATCTGCCGGCGTCGCCATGGCAGCAGCCCGAGCGCATTGGCTCAGTGCTGGCGGCACCGCCGGGCTGATTAATCCCCGCAGCGCGGGCGCTGCCGCTCCTGCTGCTGGAGATGGCAGCTGTGGGCGAGGGTGCGGGCACCCCGCGGGGCCCCGGCACAGCCACGGCCCCCAGAGCCTGGCCGCTGCCAACCTGGACACGGCCGCCGAGCCAAGAAGCGACGCCAAAGCCGTAGGGAGCTGGGCTCGGGCTGCCTCCCGCAACATGCCAGGGAAGGGGTCCCCATGGAGGTGCCAAGGGCAGGCAGGGTGCATTCCCTGCATCCCCAGAACATCCCGATCTCCCTGTCCTTCCCATGTCCTCACAGGAGCACTCGCTCTGCAGCATCACAGCTGATAAAGGCTTTTGGGGCAGGGTGATGCTCTGAAGGGAGCACAGCAGGAGAGAGGAAACCCCTGCACCAGCAGGATGGCCCTGCTGTTCACCCCGGGCCAGGGAACAGCAGCATCTCCCAGAGAGGTACTCACATGGCCCACTGCAGCTTCTCATTCTTGATGGAGCCGTACAGCGTCTGCAAAGGGAAGAAGAGGCGGTCAGCAGGAGAGTAGTGCAAGCTCCCAGGGGTTGCTTCAGGGCATAGAGGGGCAAACTCAGGGGTGCTGGAGGTTAAGGCAACCCCAGGTAATTTTGTTCTGGTCCACATGTCCTGGCTGGGCAAGTCGGCTGACCTTGTTTCAGGGCTATAGGCTTACACGTTCTCCTGGGCAACACAGGACCTGCAACCCTACACACAGCCCAGGCACAGCACTGGGGACAGCCCTGGCTGTCTCCACCCTCCTCCCCTCCCTCTCTACCTGCATGTGATGGATGCACAGCATTATCAGCATGATGGCGAGATATACCAAACATCTCCAGTCCTTGGGACAACCACTTCTCCTTGGTCCAAGGTGTCCCAGGCTGGCCAACGCACAGATTTCAGGAGGCCTGGACCCCAGGACAGCAAGCCCTCTGGATGCATTTTGATGGTGCCTGTCCACATCGTGCTTCGCAGGACTTCAGGCTGCTCCAGGGCCTCTAGTAGCTCCACGCCACAACATATCACAGCCAGCAACCTCCCTGCAATCAGCTACATGTCCTGGGCTGGCAGAGACAGCTCATGGCAGCACCCAGTGCTCTGCAGCAATGCAATGTTCCCATTGGAGCACACTTGGGCTTCAGGAGATTTCAGCATGACACTGGCCCTGGACTTGCAGAGACACCAGCATGCTGTCTTTCATAAGGCCCTCAGAGGAACTTGTGGCTGATCAAGGCAGGATGGGTATTTGCCTACTGCTGGGCGGCTGCTGCTTGGGGTGGCTGTGGCCTGTCCCTACCCTCTTCCCTGTACCCCCAAGCACCCTGCCCTCCCTGAGGATCCAAACACCATGAAGGCAGGAACTGCTGCCTGCATCTCAGCACAGGAACAAGGTAATCCCGCGCACATGAGATGCTCCAGGGCCCCACTCCCAAGTGTTTGTCCGGTCTGAGCTGGGCACAAGCCAGAAGCACTCAGCAAGGCTCTGCAGCTGGGGAGGCTCTGGAGAGGGTTTCAACACAGCGCTCGCAAAGGGCTTCGGAGTGAGATCTGGAAGGCATCATCCTTGGAGGAAAATAATTGAGTCTTGTACAGGCTGTTCAGGCAGCTGTCAACATCCATCACTGGACCAGAGGCTGCTGAGAGATCTTACTGGTGGTTGAGAAAGCACAACTGGAGGCATGCAGGGGCATGGGGAAGCCGTCCAGCAGACAGGCCACAGCAGTGTCTGTGGAAGGGACATCCATCACTCCCTCAAGAGGCACAGAGGCCAGGACGGAGCGGGGACCAGCTCCTCCTGCACTTCCCTGTCAGGAGATGCTGGCATAGCACCAGCTTGCTTTCCTCTTCTTGTTCCTCAGAGGAGGAAAGGGATCATCGCGATCTAGCAGGTGGGAAGCAGAGTTCAGTTGTCTGCTGGGAAGACAGGAGGCTTACAGAAGGGGTACAGCCTCAGCACCTGAGAGAAGATTAGACCCCAGTCCCATTCACGCAGTCCTGGTGCTGGAGGGGCAGAATGCTGGGGGGGGGGGGGGGTAGAAGCCAGTGGGGCAGGCAGGGGCATGGACTGCAAAAAGACCTAGAAAAGAGCCTGAGGAAAAAAAAAAGCCAATCCAGAGTCCTGCCGAACATAACCTGGGAGCAGAGCAGGGGGAGAAGCAGGCATCTCAGAGCAGTGTAGATGATAAGGAGTCACCATGGGAAACAGAAGGGATCTTACTCACTGCCAAGAATGCAGCCGAAAGATGCTGAGAACAAACAGACACAAAAAGAAGGCTGAAAAACCAGCACACAGAAGTGGGGACTGGGAACAGCAGAAAAGCTCCTCGGAAAGAGAGGCAGAACAGGACATGTGGCTTGGCTCAGTAGTGATACAGAGAGGGATCAGCTCCCTTTCCCCAAGGAAGGGAGATGTGAGCCAGCTGAACAGGGATTTTGGAGGGCAAGGTGAGGTGCTGCACTGGAAGGGACCATGGTCCTCAGCCCTACCATAGGGCTTGCAGGCAGGTGCTGCTAAACACCAAGTGAATGAGCTGATGTCAGAAGATGCTCAGAGAATAATTCTGGATGGCACAGTGCCGGAGAACAGCCCGGCAGAGCACCTTGCTACAAAAACCTGGCCCTGGGATGGCCAGCGAACACTTCAAAGGCTGAACTGCTTTGTGGCTTCAAAAGGCTGGAGCTGCCCTGCTGCAAGCCCTGACAGCATCACACAAGCCCACTGTGGGCAGGAGCTGCTAAGTACTCCCACCTCAGAGACGGGGAGCACAGGCTGCTCAGCTCCGGTACAGTGGGACAGCGAGAGGCAAATAGGGGGACTGAGGGGATTGTGAGAGGGCAATGCAGAGCTTTACGTTTACACTTATATCCTGCCAAGACTCTGCTTGGCTAAATGCCACCCCCAGCCAACACCTGTCTCAGGAACAAAGCTGTTGGACTCAGCCACAAAGTCTATCCTGCTTTTCTGATTCCAGGGTAGTACCGCTGTCCATCAGTCCACTAAACTCTGGGTTCTTCAGTGCACTGACTGTTTCTGCTGGGGAACCACAGGCAGTGCAGGCTCCTGAAGCCTAACACAACCACGTCAGCAGAGAGTAGGGTCACCAGTTTCATCCCTCAGCAGGTCCCTCTCTCCAGGCTGTGTTTGCTCCATGGATTCACTCCCCCTGAGCCAAAAGGACAGCACCTCTTGGCACCTCTGAACTTGCAATCACCCAAGAGGAAGTAGGGTGCTGGCTTCATGCCAGTGTGGCTGACCCCAAGTATGGCTGGGTTGCTTTTTTTTTTGTCATGGCTGGGTCATGAGCTCACTGCTGCAGCATGCCGGGACAGCCAGCCAGCTCTGTCCTAGACATGCGCAACACTGAAGAGACCTAGGAATATACTGTCCCAGTGGGATTTGTCACTGAATCAACAACATCTCTCTTTGGTGCCCTTCCTCCTAAAAGCAGGCTGAGAGGACGTCCCTGAGTCCTCTAGCAAACATCCTACTCCAGTAAATGTTTCCAGGAAGAGTGGGGGGCTGCACTGGGCAAGAGGCAGATGGTTCTGATGCTCCAGCCTTAGCACCAGTCCTGCTTATGGCAGTCCTGCACAAGTGGGAAGGTGGAAGACATTCCCCTTCAGCCCCTCTGCTCAGAGCAGATCAAAACTGGGTCTGGGGAGCTGGGCAGCAAGCTAGCCTGAATGCAGCCTTGGTACAGGCTGCATGGAGGGCTGTAGTCCAGCACTTAAGTAGCAGAGGAGGGTTAAGGCAGGAATTTAGGCATCTGACAGAGAGTTTTAACCCTTTCTGGGGTGCACCTTTTATGTATCAAAACTGTTATGGATAGACAGGTCCCTTTTCCATTCTGCTGGTTCCTGCATTAAGCAACACAGTGCCCAGCTCTCAGCACTGCAAGATGCCCTGTGCAGGTCAAGGTTCCCCTTCCTCCTGTGTTGGCCCTGTAACCAGCCATGGCTCTGTGACATTCTGCTAGACAGACTTCACAGACCCCAAGCATCCTCCCTGCAGTCATTCTCCCTCTTTCCATGACTGGCAGCATTTCAAGATGAGAGCTCAATTATTGGCTTTCCCCAACTTTTCATCAGCAAAAGATCTTTCTCTACACCCAGTCACAAAGCTCTGTCAGGTCCCCCAGGCACCCAGACCCCCACAGCTGCGCAGATATGAATGGCATGGTCAGATCAGGGCTGTATGTCAGACAGAACATACCTGTGTCAGGTCCCTAATTCACCCTGGCAGCCCCATCTGCACCTCTGCTGCCCAGCATGCACAACCCATTCTCAAGAACAACTCATCACCTGGCACGCACCAACCCTGCTGCGCACATCATGTCCCCCTCCACTGCAGAGAGGCTCCTGAGTGCACACTGAGCAGAGCTGTCCTGGGGACAGACTTTTTTCACTGTAGGATGGGCTGTCACAGGAACAATGTCCTGTGTCACTTTCCACCCTGCTGCAGGCAACAGCAAGAAGCGGGAGACGGCTACCCATCCCTGCCTCAGCAACATCATAAGCTGCACAAACATTTTTTAAAACATTCCTTGCTCAGCCAACTACTACCCCAGGGGCAGTAAATCCCTCCATCCCTCCCAGCACAGCCCCACAGCGCGGGAAGCAACAACCAAGCATCTCCCAACCGCATGTTTCCATCCGAGTGCGTCACAACTTAATGCTGCCCCCAGACCGTACTGCGCTATGACAGCATCGCTGCTTGGCATGGCCCTGATGGCCCCACTGGGCTGGTTTGGACCACGGGGGCTGCCCAGGCGATGCTGGGATCCCCCTGCCCGCTTTGCCCCAGCCTGCCTGCAACAGGGGGGCAGGCGATGACTCTTCTCTCTCTGTTACACTGGAGACGGACACCCGACCGAGGTAGGACGTGCCCAGAGAAAAGCCTGTTTCCTTCTCCCCACCTAGGACCATTGCACACTAGCATAGCACCTCCAAAACGGATACCGGCTCACAGCGAGCAAGCACTTGGCAGTAAAAAGCCCTTTTTTGTCCAGGCAGCCACTCCTTCCTCTCCAGCTCCGCTCGGCAGGGAGCCTGTGCTGCCGCGCTGCCCCTCCGCCCTGCCTGCGGCTCTCCCCGCCGCCCCAGCGGGTGCGGATCTGCCCCGGCTCAGCGCAGCCCTTGGCAGGGAGCCCGCAGAGCTTGTCACTTATGCTAAGCCGGAGGGCTGGTCCCAGCGGTACGGCTCTGTCCTGGATTCTTTTCGCAGCGATGTTTTTCAGCTAGCGCTGCTGTCAAACCACGGCGAGCGGCGCAATGTCACCCAGGTCTCGCCGCGCTCCCGCTACCCTCATGCTTGGGGTGGGATATGGGGGGAATGGCAGGGCTGGACCCCCGGCCGGAGGGGTGGCTGATGGGCACCCTGGTCCGCAGAGAGCGGACAGGGGAGGGAGACGGGGCTCGCCGCTCGCTACATCCACGCCAGGGCTGAGGCTCGTGCAGCGGGCGGGCCGGCGGCTGTCCGGGCGTGTCTGTCCGTCTGCCCATCCATCCGCCCGTGTCCCCGCCGGGGCGCAGGGCGCTGCGCATCCCCTCGCGGCGCCCCCCTCTCCCCCGGCCCGCCACTTACCGGCTTCTTCTTGCGGCGGCTCTGGAGGCGGCTGACCACCAGGTCGGTGTAGAGCACCGGCTTGAGGGTGCGGGAGCGCTGGGGCCAGCCGTAGCAAAAGGTCTCCACGCCGCGGTAGTTGCGCCCGTAGCGCACCGAGCACATGGAACGGGACCGCATGCGCCCCGCGCTGCTATTGATGCTGTTGACGCCGATCATCCTGCCGCCGGCAGCGGGGAAAGTGGCGGTGCCCGGCGGCCCTGCCCTGCCCTGCCCTGCTTGCCGCGGCCCGCGTCGCCACCACCGCCGCCTGTTGAAGCCGGGCCGGGCCGGGCAGGGCTCGGCGACTGCTGCCCGACAGAGGCGGAGCCCGCCCCGCCCCGCCCGCCGCAGCCAATGGCGACCCGCGGCGCCCGGCAGAGCCGAGCCGAGCGGCGGAGATAGCGGCCAGCATCCCGCCCGGGGCGACACCATCCCCGGCGCTGATGCCACACGAGGTGCCTGAGCTGCCCCCGGTGCACCAGCTGCCCGTCCCTGCCCTGCTTCCGCTCCAGCACGGAGAGTGGGAGCAGGGGGATGGACCCTCCTGGGTCCATGGGGCTGGGGGACAGCCGTGGTGACATCTTCTGTGCTCCAGAGGCCGGGCAGCACCTCCACTCTGTGCCAGCTGGGCAGGCTTAGAGCTGCTACCGCAGCCCAGCCCACACCAGGGACCTCCAAGGGCTGAGCTGGTAGGAGAGAGGCCCAGTGGAGGTATGATCAGACCTTCAATCTCTAGTGCCCATCCCACACTTAACCCTCCTGCCTGTCCCTTCTGCTCAGGCTAGAAAATGAGTGGCTGGAGACACCCAGCTGGTTAAGGGCAGGACACAGATGCTCCAGGCAGCTCTCACTGTGAAGAAGCAAAAGGCTGGGCATCCTTGCAGAAGGCATGAGGATCGATGCGTAATTTAGTTAGGCTTGACTGAGTAAGAGACATGGCCAGTGGAGAAGGGGAAATTTTCCACTCTGTCCTAACTGCTTGGTGTAGTGATCACGGGGCAAAACTTGTGAGGGAGGGAGCATGGGTGCCTGGCACATGGGCTGCCCCTGGAGCCACAGGAGCAGGGAGCATATTATTCCTAGGGGAAAGAGGGAAAACAAAAAAGCCATAGCCCAGGGGATCCGACTGAGCAAGCGCTTCCATGATTATAGCTCAGAGGTGGGAGCTGGGGCTTTCTTCCCACATTATATTCACTTACCCAGCACTCCGAGCGTCTGAGCCCCACTGTTGTGCCTCTAAGCTGGAAGGTGGGGGCCCATCCTACCTTCCTCCCCCGGGGACCCGACTGCATTGTCAGCCTTAATTCATTAACATCTGTGAAATGCTCTGGGCTCCTAGGCTGGAAGACAGCACAGATTTGGCTCACTCCTGCAATCACTCATCAGCACTGGGGAGAAATGGGGTCTCATTTGGACATACTGCATTTCTGCCAGCCAGGAAAGCACAAGGTTAAGCTAAACCAGTAAGGAAGGTGGGGAAGAGCTAAGGCTCCATAAAGTGATCAATCATGTAAAAATCAAATCCACACCTCAAATACAACAGACAACCAACAAGAGTGAGTGAAATCCCAGGGGGCCTAGGCTAAAATCACACTGACAAGAGAAGAGCAATATCTCAAGAGCTAATCAAAGTATCACCATCTCCAGGACATCCTGCTTTGCCTCCTTCCTTACTGCATGGGCAGCTGCCTTCATTTGGCCACAGGGGTTTGGGTCCAAGCCTGCAGACATAGGCATCTTTGGGCATGGGTTCTTGTATCTCCAGCATAGCTCCCTGCCCCAGTGGGAAGACACCTGAACTGGAGAGCCGGGCAGCCCTGCCTGCAGGGTACAAATCTTCAGGGGAGGTGTCAGAGCCAGAGGGAAGGAGCATCGCTGGTAAGGCATCACTGCCTTAGCTCACTGGAGTGCTGTGTAGGACACAGCAAAGCACAGCCAGTGAGGGGGACGTGGAGCTCAGCTGTGAAAGCACAAGCTTTCGAGTGTTTTCGTTTCTCCTGCACAAAACTGGGATTGTTTACACTTATTATCTAGTAGCAGATAAAGTTATCGTCTGACTCAAGCTGCCGCTCGCTCTCAGGCATTGTGCTGTGTTTGTCTTGGGTCTCCCAGCAGCCAGATATGAAGGTAATGCCCGGGCTCCCTGTGGGTCTATTCTTGTTGCTGTCCCCAGAGTCACAGGGGATGGTGGCCTTGTGTCCCCTGCAGCCACCTAGGTCCTGCCCCAAGCTTTGGGAAGCTCCTGTGAAGCCTGCCAGCCCTTCCCCTCCCCTGCTGCCCTTAGGAAATGCGCGTGCTCCTGGAGCACTAAAATTAGCCAGCCAGCTGTGCTGCACGCTTGCACAGGAGCCTCAGTCCCCAGGCACAGCCTGCCAGCCAGGTCTGTTGAGGAGGCAGCATCCTACCCTGGTAATGGGGCTAGCCCAGGCTGACACAGGGAGGGCAGCAGGACAGCCTTCCCTATTTCTCTGCCCCCTGAACCTGGGCAAGGACCAATGCACCAAGCAGCTGAAAGCAGCAAGTGGAAAGAAGAGAGCGTCTTCTCTGGCTTGAGCCTGGCCAAGGGGCAAAGGCTGCCCAGGAGAGGCACAGCCCCATCAGTCATGGTTCCTTGCCAGCTCCTTCCCCAGCACAGGCCAACAGCACTTTCCCCATCTCACCCACCCCAGGAACCCGCTCCTCCTTGCACGAGCAGGGTCTTCCTAAAGCACAGTGGTGTTTCAGGTGAGGAGCTCAGCCTGCTCCACACACGGTTCCTCACGTTGCCTCTCGCCCCCCTCCCCAGCACAGCTCCCGTACAGAGGCGGCTGAAAAGCGGCGGTGGGAAGCACCGCAGCTGCAGAGGGAACAGGCCATTTTTAGCAGAGCAACCTCCCTGCTGCTGGGCTGCGGGCACAGCTGTGTGGGGCTGTGCTGCAGCGCTGCAGCCTCCCCCACTCCCTTACACACAGCAAAGGTCTTCGTCTCTACCCATGAGGGAAAGCCTGTGGCTTCATGGCACTTCCTCACCAGCCTATCTCCCACTGGCTGGGATCTGATGGGATAATTTGATCTCGCATCTTTAGACAGCTGGTGCTTTGGGGGGTGAAGTTTAACAGGGACGGGGCAGTACCTGAAGTGCAAATACTCGACCATGGCATGCTGGGGGCTGCAAAGGGGGCATGCCGAGGAGCCTGAAGAGCTTGGATGATCCAGAGCACAGCAGCTTTAGAGGGCAGGGGTTCGGGGTCCTCATTTTGGATGTTTCTATTCCATTTTGGGTGCTTAAAGCTGTTTCTGGAGTTGGGTTTACAATTAGAGGAGGTTTTTTCCCTGAGTAACTCCCTTTACTGGCAAAGTGTGGGCTGAGAGGGAAGACAGCCCTATTGAGAGCTGCTGGTAACCTCATAATGATGGGGCAAGCAACGCAACCAGGAATAGACCCACACAGGGAGCTCAGCTTGCCACCCTCTCACCCTCTGTTGCTTTTTTTCCATCAGCTCTCTCCCCCTGACATGGCTCCGGCACCCTGTGGGAACCCATCTTCCACATCATGAGTAATTTGCCAACTGTAGTGCTTCACCAGCAGCCATGGTTTCTGCCCAGCAGATCCCATGGGAGCTACGCCTGTTCCCAGGGCCCAAGTTGGAGAGACAGCAGCTCAGAAAACCCTCTCGAGGACAGGCTATGCAGAGAAGCACAGCAGTCCAAGGCTGGAGGTGCTTGCTGAATGCTGCCTGCACTCCCTGGCCAAATGCCACAAAGAACTGGGCCAGGCAGGGAGAAGGCAGGAATCCCCCATTCACACCAGTGTGGCGAGTTCCCGGCTTCAGGGCTTTAACCAGGAGCCCACCTGCTCCATCACCATGCCTTGCCCTTGTCACTAAACACATTCCCTCTGCCAACAGAGGTGGTTCCAGTCCCAGGGCCTGGCCACAACTTTGGGCTCCAGTGCTCCACAGAGGCAATAAAGGCTGAGTACCATGGGGTCAACACCACAAAGACGCTTGTTGCAGCTGGGGAAACCAACCCTAGGAAGCTGACCCTAACACATGCCCCCTTGCCTGTGATGTAGGCACAGGAAGGTCAGTGAGGGAATCAGGACTCCAGCTGGAGCTCCAGCATCCTCCTGGGGGAATGGGACAGCCCATGTTCTCCTCAGCAAGATAGGAAGAAAACTGCAGGCAAAGGGACCACCACCATTCCTGTACGAGTATGAACACATTCATTTGCACCCCGGGTAACCATCCACGTGATCCTGCCCAAAGCTCTCACTTTTGCTCAGAGAGACTGAATTTACCTTGAGCAGCTCCTTGGGGAAGTCAGTGCCTCCATTGAGTCCCTCCAAGTTGCCAATGAAGTCGGAGCAGGACATCCTCTTTCCAATATTCTGGGGGAGCCACGGGGAGAGAAACGTGGGGGTTACCTTTGGGCCAGGGGTCAGTGCTGGCTGGAAGAGGTCCCACAGCCCAGGAACACACCCCCTATCCCTGCAGCGGGGTGAGGGCCCAGCCAGGTCTCAGGGAGGCTGCTTGCAGGGGTGGGGAAGCTGCTGGCTTTGCCTTGGCTCAGGGAGTTTTAAATAGCCTTTTTCTAATTTGGGTGCTACCCACTTGCGATGGCAGCCGGCTTTGGAGTCTCACTCCCGCTTTCTCTCCCTGTCCACTTTATTCTTCTGTCCTCAACCAACCTCCACATCTTCCAGCTCAGTGCATCTCCTCCGAAGCCCCATCCCTCCGTCATCAGCCCCTCCTCTCATCCAGCCTCACTCCTCCCCAGATATGTTAAGGGTAACCAATCCTCACAGGCCCAGGGTCCCATGTCTCCTGCTCACGAGGCTCTGTCCTTGCAAATCCTCACTCTTCCTGCAGTACCTATGGTTCAGGGCAGTGGGTGCAGGGACAGTGCAGGGACAGATGGGGCTTCTGGCAGTGGGAACTTACATGTCCATGCAGATCTGTGTTGAGTAGCATCAGGGCACAGGTGAGGGTGTGGGCTCCATCTGCAGCACAAGGACAGGGCAGGAATTAGAACTCCAGCTCAGCACCTGGAGCCGGTGCTCCAGCCCCTCAGCACCCAAGGTGGGGCACGTGGGCTCTGAGCACCCAGGAAAGCCCTGAGAGCCCCCTCCTCCCACCCTAGGCACACAGCAGTCAGTGTGGTGGTGGCAGCACGTGGGTGAGTAGGTAGGAGACCACTCAATTAAAGCTGGTCCCAAACCTGAGTGTACAAACTACCTTCCAAGCCTGCAGTCCCTTCAGCCAGTCAGCAATGCTGCAGCTACTCCTGCAGAGCTCCTAGCACGGCAAGGTGGGACTGGCACAGCCCCCTGCCAGCCAGGCAGCCCAAACCTCACCTGCCCCAGAGCCAGCCCAGAGCAAAGCACGTGAACACACACAGGAGAGGCGCAAAGACATGAAACAGCACGAAGTGGGTGTCCGTGCCACCCCGAGTGCCAGGCACCTGAGTTTTCTCACCTGGCCACTGCCTGAGCCGAGGGTCTGAGAGCTGGGGTCTATTTGGTGAGGAGGGCCTTCTCTTGCCTCTTGTGCTAATCTGCTCAAGGTCAGAATTAAGGATGGGTTGAGCCCTAATTATGCATAATCTAAAAGGAGCAGGTTTGGGGTTTGTTTATTTATAATCGAAAGCATCTGTCATTTGAGGTAAATGACATCTCCCAGTCGGGGATGTCTCATAAGGTGTCAGTATAGGCTATCAGCCTGCTCTCTGGTTTCAGTTTGAGCACCTTCACCGAGATGATGAATGCATGGGTTTGCTTGAAACACACACAGAGACATGCACAGTTTCTTACCTTCTGAAGAGATGGCATTGGGATTACACTCATAATAGCGCTGGGAAAAATGAGCCAGCACTCGCTCTCGCTCTTGTGTCTCTCCCATCAAGGCCAGCTCCTTTAGAAAGGACCTGAAAAAGCAGCAGTGTTGGTGACACATGAAACCCACCAGCAGCTTCTCCAACCCACCCTGTGCAGGAGCAGAGCTGTGCTTTCTGGTTTGCAGACCCCCGTGTGTACTGGATGAAGCCCAGTGCGCTGCATGACTCCCCTCAAGCCCACAGCACCATACCCTGCAGAGACCTATAGTCAGACTGTAGGTCTACACTGGAACTACACTGGGAAAGGAGGTGGGGGTTACATCAGGAAGGTCCAGGGTCAAGGCCTGGAAAGCCAGGCATAGGTGAACCTGCCTGTCACCCAACCACACTGACTATTGAATTAAGACCAGGGATGCTTTCTTGGCTGTGTGGCTGAGAGACCACTTTGGAATCACCCTCCACTATTTAAGAGGTAAGAGGATCTCCACGTGGGAGCCATGAGGTCTGCCTGCTCCTGCAGATCTCTGCATGGGTGCAGAGCTGCAGAGGACATGCTCTGCTGGGACCCACTTGGGTGGCCACCACACATGCACACGTGCACTCAGCTCTGACCTGAGGGCCTGGTCCAGGCTCATCCCCGTGAACACGAAGAACTTCAGATATTCCCCTGCCACCATCCTGCTGAACTCATTGCTGAAATAGAAAAGAGGGAGGTGAGAGTGAGATCAACCAGAATGTGGGGACAACCAAAGGCACACAGTGGGTGGATTCTAGGAGGCTGAGAGCTCCCAAGGGTTGTGGAAACTGTGCTGAGGACACAGACACCCCAGACTTCCATGAAATGCAGAGAAGTCACCCACAGATCCAATTGGAATACTGGGCATGTAAAAGAAACTGGAGAAGCTAGAACTGGAAGGGCTCACAAGACGTCTGCTAACCATTCCCCTGCCCCAGCACCTGTGCAGAGTGGGCTTTGTGGTCCTGCCAGCTATTCTCTGCCAGCCCGGTGCACCACAAGGGCAGCAGCTGTGGGTGCACTGTGGGTGCAAGTGGGCCCCTTGCAGAATGGAATGTTCCCTACGAATACCCACACGTACTTCTTCCCCAAGTGGCGGGCCACATCTGCTTTTTTAAAGCCATCCAGGTTGTAGAGCCTCTTGGCCAGGCGTTTGGCAGCCTCCAGGTCAGCCTTGTGCCCATTGGAGAGGGTGTCCGTGCTGCCCAGGGCCAGCTGCTCCATGCTGTCCATCTCTGAGTCTGAGTCCAAAACCAGCTGCTTCAGGGGGTGGTTGCTGCAATGGGAAGGGACGCTCCATGTTAGCCTGTTTGCAGATGCTCTCCTTGTCCAGCTTCTCAGGAAATGCAGGTTCCTCACCCCCAGCAGCTACTCAGTGCTGGGGCCCAGGGTGAGACACTGGTTAGAGACACCCCCAGGTCAGCTCTGGGAACTAAGGGAAAGTTTGGGGATGTGGCTGCAGGAGAGGTGGGGTGACAGGACAGTTCAAGTGACTGATGACCAAGGCCTCCAAACCCACATCCAAACCGTAAGTAGAGTGACAGCACAACCACTCCAAAGTCCTCCACCCTGAGGCTGGGAAACTGCATGTATGGGCTCAGGCTCTGCCAAGCTCAGCCGTAGTGAAGACTCGGAGCACAAACTTGTGCAAGTCACATGCTGTCCGGCACATCCACACTAATTTTTTAACCTGCACAAACATCTTGTGCTGCTCTTGAGCGCAGTTTCTACCCGAGATAAAGACAATAATTCCTTCACTTGCCTTTTCTCACCCTCCGACTTCAAAGCACTTCACAGAAGGGAAAACTGAGGCAAAGATGAAGAACCTCCCCCACCCCCGGCCTCCCAGCTCACAGAGGGGTGTACTGTCTTCTTCAGGCTGCCCATCAGCTCTCAGCCCACCATGCCTTAAATGGCCACATTAGAAGACACTCTTGGCTTAGCCCCCAAAGCAGTCTGACTCAGTGCCACCGAAGTTATCCCAACCAAGAAGCCGGTTGAATCTAATCAACAACGAACATTAAGTAACTCTGACCTCGCCCAAATTTTCTGGCAGCCCTCGCAATGTTCCAGTCCCATTTATTTTTAAAAGTCTCTAATTGACTTTTAAGAGGCCTGCTCTCCCGAGCCAATTACCCAGGCCAATCGCCTTGAGGCTCCACTTCTTGCACAGAGGCTGAGCCTCCTTGCTGCTCAGCACTGCTTTTCCCAGGGGAGCCACACACAGCACTGACAGGCTGCCCCCTGCCCCAGGGGGCTCCTGGGCACCTTTCTCCCACCCTCCTGGCACATCCAGCAGGGAAGCCCCTCTGTGCTCAAACCCAAAGGATGGACACTTCCCTAGTGAAGATCCCCAGGGAGATGTACTTGGCTTGGACCACTGCTGAGCTTGGCAGTACTGGGCAGTGACACTGGTAAGACCTGGTTGGGTTCCCGGGGCAGATCCTTGCCCAGTTAGCCCCAGCCCTCTCCAAGAGCCTGTCCATCACCCCATGCCACCCTGGTGGGAGCAGCTATGAGGCTTGCCACAAGGTCACTAGGAGCAAACCGGCTCTGAGTCCACCTGCTCTGTGGAACTGTGCTGGGCAGGCATTTCCAGCATCACCACCTGCATCACCAGCATACCCTGAACTGCAGGCATCCTTCCCACCTGCCTAAAACTTCTCCTCCTCTCAAAACAGGGTGGCCACATCCAAAGGTGCTGCTGGTGTGGAATCTGGTGCCCACGGCCCTCCAGCTGTGCCCAACACTCTCTGTCAGTGCCAAAGCCACCCCAGGGGCCAGTACTGGGCACACACCTCAGCACCATCTGGCTCCTTGAGGGCTGCAGCCACTGTGCTCTCAGCCAAAGACAGGGCTCACAGGCTCTCTGCTTCCCAGCAGCAGAGACAAACCCATCCCTGCAACCAGCCCCTGCCAGCCATACGTTGTAGTGACTGTATTTTTCACTAAATTCTATCTGCTGTCACAGCAGCTCCAAGGCTGCTTTTCCAGCTGCAGGCTGAGCTACAAAACTCAAAGCCACAGCTCCACCACTCCCCATCCTCTGACTGCACTTCCAGAGCAAGCAGCTGCTCAGTCACCCTCTGAACACCTTTTCATTCTTCTCAACCACCATCACCAAAATCTCCCAACTAGGCCTGGCCTGTCCTACCTCGTTTGGCTGGCCACTGGAGCCTCCCCGGCCAAACAGGGCTCTGAGCCTCCCACCATGACCTCTCTTCCCAATCTGTGGTCCTCAGCCTTCCTAGCTACTGCTGAGCATCCAGGCATAGGCCATTTACAAAACCTCTCTTGTCCTTAAATATCTGTACCTCCCTGCAGGCTCCCAACCTGTGGTTGCAGTTCTTGCCTTGCTTCTTGCAATGGGCATGCAGGGATCACAGCCTGGGTGTCAAAGCAGCTTTGCTAGCAGGATCTGCTGCTCACTCCCTCACCAAGTCCTCATACTGATTTGGGGATTTACAACAGCAAAGCATAACCTTGCTCTCAGGATTAGGCACTGCCCAGCCATGCCATGAAACGTGTTTTCTTCCAAGACTCAAGCCACTCTCGTGCTTCAGTAGGCTGGAAGTCCCCCATTCGTGGCACCCATCTGTCACCCCTCAAAGCCCCATCTGGCTTGGAGAACGTGGAGCTTAAGGAGAGAAAACCAAGAACCCAATCCTCAAGCAAATGGGGAACAGAGCAAAGAGATGTGTCCCTGTATAAGGCAACTGAGGTGATGTTAATTTTCTTGCCAATGAGCTAATGTCTCAGGGTGGGTTTTTTTTTAGTGTACTTTCTAAAGTGACATTTCAGTTTGGCTTGAAGAAACACTGAGACAATATTTTTTACATTAGATACATTTTCAACTCAAGAAGTGGCCCACACTTAAGAAATAAAGATCAAATTTGGTATTGTGTGAGTATCCTCAGCATGCCTCAGATGAGTCATCCCTGAGCAGACCCAGCACCAGCTAATTCCTCTCTGCGCTGCCCGCCTTGGACAGCCATTGCCACACTCCATGTCAGTGGGAGCACTGGTACCCTGCAACCTCAGAGGTGTTTCTTTGGGAGCTCAAGGTCCCAGCCCATGTATTGGCAGCAGTGAGGTGCTTCTGGAGTCTCTTCCATCAAGGTAGGGACATGATCCAGCTCAGGGCTTGCCCCAGGGCAGAGGCTCTGCACTGACCACCTCCCATCCCAGCTCAGCACAAGGCACATGTGCTCCCAGCCCTGGGGAGCTGCTGCAAGACCATGGTCCTGCTCGTGGCCACCACACCACAGACAATCCTCCGGGGCTCAAATGTTCCTTGTTGGCCAAATGCTCCTTCCCTGGAGCCAGATCTTTGTCTCACCCCAATATTTCTCCACTGGCTGAGTGCCTGGAGCCCAGCAGGAGACACCGCAGCACCTTCCTTCCCTGGCTGCAATGCAGCATGTCACTGCAGGAGCCTTGACTTCTTCTCCCCCCTGCCAACACAAACCAGGCTCACTCAGCACCATGTTCTCTCCATGGTTGCTAGCAACCAAGAATAAATCTCTCCTGGATGTGGGGCAGCAATAAGGCACTAGCTCAGTAAAGCCTGCCCTAGAGGGCTGACCTTCAGCTTCTGGTTGCCAGCAGGGATATATCTGTATGGTAGGATCCTTCCCATATGGTATCTGCAGAGTGGGATCCTTCCTGCACCAACACCCCGCTTCCCAGGAATGGGGGAGGAGAGATGCCCCTGACCACAGGCTGGGTGGGGTGGCCATTCGTTTCAGCTGGGGGTGCTCAGCTGAGCTCCTGTGTTGTCCAGGTCCTGCCTGACATGTTTCCAGGTGAGATACCTGCTGCAGGAAACTCACAACCTCCAACCACAATCCACATGCTGCTTGCTCCCCACAGGAGGCTGGTTTGCATCCTGCACCATGAAGGGACAGCGCAGAAAGCTTTGTCTGAGTCTGTGAGGGACACATGCATGGGGCAGAGCAGCAGTCTGCCCTCGATTCCCAGTGCCCCACATGCATGGCTAGATGCCCAATGCCTCTGCCAAGCAAGCACAGCCTGCCTAATGTTGCTGCTAAGAATGTACCAGACCGGATCTTTGGCTGAGCTAAATAAACTCAGCTCCCTCCTTCGGTCTCAGCGGAGCAACTGTGATTTATGACAGACAAGATCTGGGCTGGTTCATTCCTTGCAGAATTGAAGTTAGGGCTGAGAGGACACTTGAAGGTCAATCAGGCTGGCTTCCAAGCACAGGCAGGGCTGGTCCTGCTTTCTGGCAGCTCTTTTCGATCCTAAAGTCATGGAGCCACAGCAGCACCCTCCAGCATTCCTGCTGCCAGGTCCAGGTAGGACCTAACTTTGGACAGTTGTGCCCCTCCTCGGTCCTCTTTCTTTGCAGACTTCCAGAGCCTCCCCTGCAGCATCAGCCCTCTCTGGAGATGCCTGCCTGTCCTCCATCACCCCTTCCCATCAGGCCCTTGTGGGGGTCACAACTGCTCCTGCAGAGGACAAGGGTGAATCTGCATTCCCAGCAAACAATTTCTGGAGCCAGCGGAGACCCTTAAAATCTGGTTACTCACCTGCTGGGTAGAGAGCTGTCTTCTTCTTCAGAGACACAAATGCCATAGGATCAGCACAAGGAAACCTGAGTCTCTCAGATCCTTGAGCAAAACCTAGCCAAGGGGTTCTAGTCTGACCCAGGGGCTGGAATTAATGCCTGAGATTAATGTGGGCTGTGTCCCGCAGGGATGGGATGTGCCCCTGGAGGCAGCCCTGTCAGACCTGGGACCTGGTCTGCTGCCCCATCCTTCAGCTGATGTGTACCCTTTCCCAGCTCCTGCTGCCCCTCAGAGCTTAACATGGAAATACATGCTTGGGGGAAAATTCCCCCCAGGCTTATGACCCATTTTTTTGCCATGACAGTGATTGTGGGGAACCCCCTTCGTCCTCTGCCCCAGCCCTGTCCCCATCCTGGGCTCCCATCCAATCCCTCCCTGCTCCTCCTTCTCTTTCCTCATTGCCCTCCTTACTCTGCTCACCCTCACCCCCAACCTCCCACATCAAACCCCGAATACACCCGACGGGGCCCCAGACTGGGCACAGCCCTCAAAGGCATCATCTCACCAGTTTCCCCAGTGCCAACTGGGAACTCGGGCCAGCTGACAGACCTGCGCTGGGCTCGGGAAGGGGAGGGGCACCGGCTCACCGACTGCTGCAGTAACAAAAAGGACCTTATAAAGAAACACAGCAGAGCTTATTGGCGGGGGGCTGGCGCTCAAGGAGCTGCAGGCAGCCGCGGTCTGTCGGGATAGAGGGTCTGTCTCCCGGCGCATTCTCCGTCTGGGGCTCCCTGTGCTTCCCCACGCCGCAGCGCCAGCGCGGAGCTCTCTCTCTAGCGAGGCTGCGGGCGTGCCGCCCCTCACCGTGATACGGGGCCCTTTACACCAGGCTGTTTGCAACCTTCCCCCTCCCCCCCCCCCCGCCTTTTGCTGCCGCTTCTCCTCCTGCCCTTCTTCCCGTCCCACCTCAGGCGATGCCCCCGATTCCGGTGCCTCTTACGAGGGGACGAGTCACGTCCCCTCCCTCAGCCGGCACCCTCAGGACCCGGCACGGCTGGCTCTGGAGGAGCGGGATGGGCAGGGGAAATGGGCGGCCGGACCAGGGGGCTCACACCCCCAGGGAGGTGCAGTTTGTCCATTTGCATTCTGCTGGGGGTGACGGCCTGCAGGGTGCGCGGGACTGCGGCAAGTGAGGGCGCACTGTGGGTGCCCGCTTTGCACCAGCAGCGTGGCTACGGCTGGCGATTTGGACCTGCAGTTGCAAAAGTCTGTCCGCCACAGCTGGAGTGACAGCCCTGCAGTCCCGAGGGCTGCCCCAGCTCCCACCCCGCCATCTCACCAGCACCGGAGGGATTCCCCAGCCCTGCAGGGCTCTGCCCCCACACACACCCCGTGGGTCACCATCACCACCCCAACGACAGACTGCTCTAAGTGCAGTCCTGTGCCCAGGGAGAGCAGGCATCTGCACACCTTCACCTCCCCCCAGACAGGTGATAACCTACTCACAGAGCCTCTGCCCCACGCTGGGAGTGCCGTGGGGTGTCCAGCTGTGGAGGAACAGGGAGGAAGTCCCACAATGGGACTCTTGCTGTTCAGCCACTGCTCCCTCCGTTTCAGCCAAGGCCACCAGAGGAGGCACAGGCATCCCAGCGCCCGGGGCAGCCTCACTGGGTCTGCACTTAGACACATTCCCCATGTACAAGGTCAAGATAAAAGCATGGTCTCAGACTATCGCGTGCCAAGGGACACCAGAACCTTGATGTAAGCTGAGGCTGCATGAACCAAGGCTGCCGGCCGCGGGGGACACCACGTCTCCCCGTCTCCCCTGCAATGCAGGGGCCATCACCACCAAGAGAGACAGTTACAGGCTGCAAGGCCATCCCCAGCCAGACCCAACCCCAACCACTGCAACAATTCATGCCACAGGTTTGGCAGATACAAAGAGGACAGCCACAGGGCAGCACACACAAGCCTAGACCTTCTAGTGCTCACCACCAGTCACCCCTTTGCCAAAGCCCTGCACAGCCGCCACCGCAGTGCCCCCCTGCCTTGGGTCCCCAGTCCATCTGAGCTGGTGGCCATCAGTCTGTACTGCCTGTGACCATGGGCAGTGGTGAATGCCGAGCTCTGGCCCCGCTGACAACAATGGCTGCAGAAGTTCCTTAGCTCCTTTCCCCAGCAATTTCCATTAAATACCCCTTAGTGGGAGCATCACAAGGATACTCCCTGCTCGAGCAAATCCACCCTGCCAGGCACCTGGAGCCACTGGGAACCTTTAAGCAATCAGCCATGGAATTCACACCTGGAATACTGTGTTCAGTTTTGGTCTCTGCTATACAAAAAGATGTGGACAGGGCTAGAGAGGGTCCAGAGAAGGGACACAAAGATGATCAAAGGCCTGGGAAGCCTGCCCTATGAAGAAAGGCTGAGAGAACTGGGTTTGTTCAGCCTAAAGAAAAGAAGGCTCAGGGGGGACCTCATCACCATGTTCCTGTATTTAAAGTGTGCTACACAGAAGGCAGCTATTCTCTTTATACAAGGAGTTACATAGAAAAGATGGAGGTGATGGGCACAGATTACTCCTGGGGAGATTCCAGTTGTACACTAGAGGAGAATTTTTCACAGTGAGAACAGTCAGCCATTGGAACAATCTGCCCAGGGAGGTGGTGGACTCCCCAGTGTTAGACACTTTCAAGATCTGGCTGAACAGGGTGCTGGGACATCTTATTTAGGTCATACTTTGCCTAGAAAGGTTCCATCAGATGATCCCTGAGGTCACTTCCAACCTATCCTATGATTCTTCCTCAAACTACTTGAGAGTGCAGTGAGGGCTGCAGCTGGGTTTCCCCTGTGCTCCCCTGCCACCAGAGCAGAGGTACTCCTGCTTGTGAGGGCTGGAAGAGGAGAATAGGCTCAGCAAAGGTGGCAGCAAAGGTGCACGGCAGTTTGGGGGGAAGACACAACACGCCTCCATGGCCTGTGCCACAGCCCAGCACTGCTCTGAAACCTGCAGCAGCCATGCTCTGTGTGTGCTGCCAGCACACTCTGTGCTCCATTGGCTATAAACCAGTGAGGAAAAACCTCTGTTAAGATGCCATGTTGCTGTGTCTCTGCACCTTCATGCCTCCCCATACCCCTGCTTTGGTATTGCTGTGGTACGATGGCAGTCTGTGGATGGTAAGTCAGATACTGTCCTCTTGGTTTCTCCAGGATGCTCTGTTTTGTTCCCTTGCCTTGTCAAAGAAATAGAAAGCCAACTCTTACTGCAGAGAGCACTGATCATGGCTGGATACTGCCACCCTTTGCTGCCTCGTGCCTCTCAGACATCACCTTTTTTACAGCACAAACCTTGCCTGGCCTCTGTGCCACCATGTCCCTGGCTCCTGTGTACCAAAGAAAGGGAAGGCCTAACCCACCACCCCTCTGCCCCAAAATGCCTTTTGAGTGATCTAGGGACCACAAGCATGTGTGATACCCCACTCTCCTCTCTGGACTGCAGAAATCAGAGAGGACACAGAGCTCAGATCTCCACCTGGCCACCCAAAGATGAGTGTATGAGGATGGTGCAGGTTGTGACCAAAAGTGACATCAGTTTGCTGTGGAAAAGACCTAACCCAAAGAAGTCTGGTGTGGAAAAAACCAAAGCCTAGAAAGCAGATGAGGGATTCAGGAGGCTCTGGCATTGCACAGAAGGCCACTGGGCTGAGAGACCTTGCAGGGAGGCAATGTAAACAAGAAGGTCAGCACTGGCATGACTGGGACAGCAACTCCTGCAAGAGTCACCAGTTCTGCAGCTGAACCACTAGACAAGACCTGACATCCAGACTGAACCTGACCACACTCCAGATGAGTGTACCTCGGAAAAAGAAGATGACGCCTGCCAACCTGCCCTATCAAAAGTGCCACAGCCCAAGACCTTGCTGGAAGGCATAGGGTTGCAGGAAGGTAGTGTCTCAGCCTGAACATGGTCTCACACAGAGACAGGTTGGAAGTGGTGGGGCTGAGCTTCCCCAGCTCAGAGATCCACAAGAGATTTTCCCCAGCATGGGGCAGCCATCCTGAGCCCAGGAGCAGGCAGGCTTGGAGCAAGGTACAGGGTGGGTCGTGATAATCTCTGCTCTCCATCTCCCAACACACACAAGCCTGAGGAAGTTCAGGAGGCCAGGACAATACATACAAGACTGTGAGACTCTTGCCCTCAAGAAACAGGAGGGTGCTACTCAGATGGTGAGGAGTGCGGCAGTACCAGGAAGTTTTGGCCTCCAGGAGGGAAAGGCTGTTGAAATTCTACCACTACTCAGCTTGTGACTGGCCTCTCCTCACAGCCACCATGGATACTGGACTGTCCTGCAATGGGAACCACCATAGGATTGAACTCCTGTGACTCCCTGCTTGCTAGGCTGGAGGAAACCTTCCAGCCCTCCAGCACCAACAAAGCTGGCCAAGATCAAAAAGGAGATGTGCTCCCACCAACGTACCTACCACAACACTGTGGTGATCACTGGCCTGATCAGCAGTTTCACAGAAAATCTGTTCCTGACCCTTCACCTCTTCCCCTGCAACACCGGTCTTGGCTGCAAAGCACTCCATACAGGGTTAGACTCCACAGGAAACTTTGGTGGCTCAGCTGGACAGCAAGCAGCTTTGGTCACTCACCTCATGTTGGAGGCCAAGGGAATAGCAAAGCTGTCCTCTGAGTGGCAAGGGCTGTGCCGTACACCTTTGCTTCGTCTCCCCTGCTCCTCCTCCCTCTCTGTCCAGGGGGCATCTGTAGCTGAACTTGTCCCAGAGTCTGGCTCCAAGTGAGCCAGAGGAGCAAAGTTCTCCTCGATCAGCTTGGCGCTGTCTTTGATCTGTCCCTGTATTTCTGGGGTGACAGCTGGGAGGTCAAAAGTGAAAAAGGTCCCATGGGTGCGGGCTGGGGAGGAGAGGATGTCAATGGAGTCCAGGCTGGTGTAAGATGTGCCTTTGGCTCGATGGGACTCCATGATGCTCTCAAAATGCTTGCTGAAAGAGTCCATGCCATCCTTGGAGAGGCTGTGCCCCAGAAGGAAGGGCACTGGAGACTTGAGCATACCTTGTGTGTCTTGGTCCATGACCCTAGAGGGAAAGAAAGTGAGAAGAACTGGTCACTGAGGAGCGAGGGATCAAAGCCCAACAAAAATCCATGTGCTGTTCCAGAAGGAAACTGGGGAGGGCAGAAATCTCATCTGAACATCCACCAACCTCCAAGGAAACACCTTTGCCTGCCCAAGACATCATGGGAAGAAGGACTGGGCTGGCCTCTTTCCAGACATATGCTTCTCCTTTAATGTGCCACAGACTTTTGTTCCTTTAGTAGCTCATCCTCATAAGAAGCTTATGAGATGGCTACTGCTCCCAGACATTTGATTTGAGCTTAGATCCAATAAAGGGCTCAAGCACCAGAAGCAGGATGTGGTTCAGCTCCATTTCCAAACAAATCTAGAAGTGGCTGCATTTTCCACAAGCCTTCAGAGCTCCCAGCACCCACCAGGTTCCTCCTAAAGCTGCTCAGGACAGCGTGACACTTTCTTCCATGAACACAGCACTGTGGTCAGTGAGCACGGCAGTCAGTGAGCGCCATGCTCAGACCATGACCAGCGCCTACCTGCAAGGTCTGCTGGCTGGTCCCAGGAGATATCTGGGACCTGGCACAAGGCAATGCTGAGCCCCAGGCTTCCCCAGACAGAACAGAGGGAGCCTTACACCCGCCTCTGGGCTCAGGGACCTAAGCCAGCCCATGTCCTAGAGGCCAGGCTCGGTCCTGGCTCATCATCTTGTCAGGGATCAGCTCTGCAGGGAGGCCCAGCTTGCCTCACAAACATCTGGGTCCAGCCCAACACAGGAGTTTCTTAACCCTGGAGCCCTAAGTGTTTTGTCCTGTAAATGAGGTGAAGTGTAGCCTGCCCTTCCATCAGAGCATGTGACAACCGGGACATTTCCAACCCAGGGAACATCAATGCTTCAGCTGTACAAGCATAATAAATACAGCCCTAAAAGCCTACTTTGCTCATAAGCCGCTACCATTTTATTAAAGCAGCAGAAAAGCACTTGTTATGCCACTCTCTCCTCTGATGAAAGGAGAGGAACTGCTCCACCTTGTCATAATGTTTGTTATGAACAAACAGCTTTGTACAGAGGGCTCAGAAAAGGCATTGCTGTTACAAGCACCAAATGGTTTTCATTCATTATGCTTCGCATACTGCTCAAAAATCTCACCCTGATTACTTCAGCAGGACAAGAGCTGGCAGCTTGAGTCCCCCAGAGCGCTAGTGGGCTTCAAAGGAGCACAGCAAAGCCAGGAACAGGTAAGCAAGGCAGGGTGGAGGCTGCTCTAACCCATCCACCAGCATATCATGGCTGCGCAGCACTGAAGCTCTTACCATTCCCACCTTTCTGGCAAGGACAAGGCTGAAGAGACCCATTACAGACGCAAATGTGCATTCACTGTCCTTACCACCCAGCTGTGTGCTACTAAACCATGCTAACTGCTGCTGACTTTGTTTTCTGCCTCATATTCATAAGGAGGGCAATGGCGAAGACAGCGCCAGCAGACAGAAGGGATCTTGTTTCCAGGAGGGGGAGCTGGGCTTATTCTTGCGTTTATTGCCCGAAGACACAGAAAAAAAACCCCACAGCTGGTTTTGCCCACATCATCGGAGCTCTCAAAGCAACCTCTCTGCCTCAAAATACCAAGTGCAAAGCCGTTCAGCTCCAGAGGGATCTAGTCACTGCATCAGGGGCGCAGCGCTGCCGGCACATATTACTCCTGCTTGGATCTAGATGCTTCTTCATCAGCTGCTGCTGCACTGCTCATCCCTCCCTACACGGGCTCCAGCCCTCCAGGAAGGGTCATTGCACCGTCACCGAGCCAGACAAACACAGGTGGGAGGAGCAGAGGACGGGAGGAGATGCAGAAGCTGTCATCGAGCATCTGTGCAAGGGTGACTGGCAGCGGGAAGGCACATAGGTTTCCAGCCTTGAGCTGGGGCAGGAGAGGCGGTGAGCCTTCCTTGGGAGAGGGCCAAGCAGATCCCGAGAGCCAACAGCCCCGCTGCATTGCATGTTAGTGCCAAAGCCAGCGGGCAGCCTTCAGGCAAAGGCCTGCCCGCGGGGACCATGAGGGTCTGAGCAACTGGGCTTCAGCAGCGGCACCCTATGGCTGATGAAGGGGAAGGGGTTCTGCCCGCTCTCCCCGCCTGGTGCTGCAGAGCCGAGCAGTACCCAGTGGGGGGAGAAAAGAGGAGAATCTCACTCCTCAGGCCCTCAGAGGTTTTCGCTCTCTGCAAAATGCTCCTCTGACACTCCACACCCCCGATTGCCCCAGCCATGCCCCACTCCTGCCCACACAGGCACGGTAGGCGCTGTGGGGGGATCCCAACTCAGCTTGAAAGTGAAGCCACACAGAACCACCCAACAGCCCCTCATTTTATCCATCCCTGAATTACGCTCTTGTATGGACCAGCCCCAGCAGCTCCTTGCGCTCCTCATCCCCGGCTCCTTCACACACCTCCTCCAGCCTGGCAGCTGCCTGCTTTTAGACCTAATTCCAGCCTGTGCTCAGCCACAGGTACCCACCACGGGCACTGCGCTCCCTCCAGGCTGCCACATCCATGCTGTCACACTGAAGTATCACCCTAAGCTGCAGCTCTGTGGCCATGCTGGGCTCTGGGACAGAGGCCTGTGTGTTCACACCAGAGGCTTGTGACTACTGAGGCAGGTTAAGCACATGCTTAAGTGTTTGATGAAACCCAGGCCGTGACCATTTTTAATCCCCAGCAAGGCTTGCCATGCGGCTATTTTCAGCAGAGCAGTGAGCACAAAGGCTCTGGAAGGGCTCCCCAGGTAGCAGATCCAACGGCTTTCCCAGTTAAGACTGCTCCGCTTGCGGGGAGAAAAGGGAGCTGCCGCTCTCGGGGGAGCAGGCATCGCAGCAGTCTCTTCCCTCTTATCAGCCCAAGGCACCCGTGCTGCGGGACCAGCCCTGCCTCCAGCTCACCCAGCACATCTGCTGGTGCTTGGGGAGGAAGGAAATTGAGCCCACTTTCACTGACAGGTCTTGGTTTCCTGGGACTAATGGGAATAAAGACAATAAAGGCTTAGACTAGTCATTAGAGTTGGTAGATCTGACTCTAAATATATTCAGGGAGCAGATTTGCTGGAAGAAGACACTGTTTCTTCCACCACTTTCCATGTCTCATTTGATTTGGTGTTAGATTTTTCAGCTGTTAGCAGAGGCTCTTACTTTGGGAGGGTAACTCACCAATGTGAAGATGCCCTTTGGCCAGAATATGAAGGACAACAAAATAGTACCAAGCCAAAATCCCCCTCACAGAGGGTGCTAAACCCTTAAGGCTAGATTTTCAAAGGGATTTACATGTTTACATGCTGCAAATTAGCATCCAAAGGTGCTGCAGTAATTCTGTAGGACTGGTCCTTCCCAGGCCTAGGGTACAGCAGCTTGAGCAGCAGCAGAATGGTGCCAGCTCTGGGGAGCTTCTTAATCACCTCAGCATCACCCCTCCTGTGAGCAGGCAAAGCAGAAAGCTTGAAGTAGAAAGCATCAATACTGTTGACTGCTAAACAGGGAGGAGGACTGCAGCTGCAGAGCTCAGAAACAGTGCGTAAGCAAAAACCCAGGGCTGTGATGCAGGGGCTAAACAAGCTCATGGTTTGAGGCTTGTGATTGTCAAGATGCTGTCTGCAGGGTCTGCACCTTCCTGGGGAATATTCAGGGGGCTGCAAAGCAAGAAACCCACTGGTCTACAAAGAAGCCATGTAAAATTAATGACTCTATATACACATCAGTAATTATACCTGCAGCACCATCCTTAGGAGCAGCAACGCATTTAAGGACACATCCAAGCTTTCATGCTGTCTGGGGAGCTACAGTAAGGTGCCTCAGAGGGGCTTACAGCTCATAGGGCTTGTATTGACCTAGTAAATATGTGGAAATAAAATATCATGATGCAAGGTAACTTTTACAGTATCTTGAAGAACTTGTTTGCAATTATAACAACTTTACACCTTACTCAAAACTTCTATCACTATTCATTTGGAAAAGAATACATAAAAATTTGCTTATTTTCAGCTTTTCTCTAGAACCCAAAGTTTTTGAGGCCAGGGCAGAGGCAGACAGCAGGGTGGGAGGTATCTACCCCCTCCACTAAAGATGCAAAGGCTGGACAAGCTGGCAGGAGACCAGTGCCTCTCAGGACACACACCTTCCCTCCCCATTAGCTCAGCACCTTTGGGTTTCTCCTTCCCAGTGCAGGGGCACCACTGGGGGCTATATTTTCATTATCTTTTCCCACTGCCAATAGCAAAACCTCTTTTTTCTTTTTCTTCCACCTAAATGCTCCCCACCTGCCTTCTGCACAGCTATGTGAGCACATGCTGCCACACAGCATCCCAGGCATTGCCCTCGCTTTGTGCTTCCGAGGTAAGACTCTCCCTAACTCTGCAAAGCACTTGCTGATGATGCTGAGCTCCTTATCTCACCCATGAGTCTTTGCCAATACACAGGAAATGCCCTTGGCTGCCACTGCCTGCAGGGGCATCTCCCACCCCCTTCCAGGGCCTTTCCCTCCAGGCAGCTGTCCTGCAGAGGGCTCTGGAGCTTCTTCCCCTCCTGTGTCCTCCTGGGAAAAGTGGATTGATTCCTGTAACTCCTCACGGTCAAACCACCACTCCAGAGGACATTCCATACGCAGAGTCTTGTGCTGCTGGGCCAAAACACCATCTCCCACGCCTGGTGCAGGGTGGACAGCAGCTCAGATGGTGTCAGCTGCCTATGGGTGGGCAACTGAACCTTGGTGTCACCTTCATCAGCTCCTCAGCACAGTGTGTTTTGTCACACAAGTGACAGCACAAAAGACATGAGGCTTTTTCTAGCCCAACACATCCCCCACTCTTTCTCAAACATGGCAAATACCTACTGAGGCCAAGCAAAAGGGACCCCTCTCACCACCAAGGCAGAACTGTCTGCAGATGGAAGGGTAGCCCAGCAGCACTTGCAGCATGCAGCAGTTTCAGGACACGGCCTGGGCTCAGGCACCCTGCCACCATCACCCCAATGCCCAGCAGAACCAGGGCAGGATGCAGTTAACATGGCAGGACCCACTCCAAGGAAGGCTCAGCTTAGCTGGGCAACGTGAGCTGCAGAGCTCACCCCAGGGGAGCAGGGCCCATGGCACACCACCTGGGGCTGGATCATTGGTGCTGCCCTACTCTTTCCATAGGGCAGTGAGGGCCCCCTCCCAGTCTCAGTCCCAGCCACAGCTCCAGAGGGGTGATCCAGGACTCCATCTTACCCCACATGCAACTTGCATAGAGCTACTGGGATTTTTGGCTCAGATGCTTTTGGCAGAACCCATTTCACCACACAGGGGACCATAAAGAGGGTGAGAGGAGCTTTTAGCCCTCACGCACGGAGCCTCACCTTTCCCTGTTCTCTTTCCTCATTGCCTCAAACACCTCATCGTCTTCGTCCACATGCCTGTCCCGCAGCCCATCCTTTGGGCAGTTGGTGCCTGGGGCGGGGGACTCCTCTGGAATGCTGTTCCTCCTGCCTGGGGTGCCCCCAAAGCTTGGGTTGCTCTCACTGTCCTTCTGGCTCTCAATCGCTGAATCCACCTCCTCCTTCTCGGCCAGGATATCATCGATGTTGGTTTCGCGATAGCACCTCAGCGGCACGGTGTCCAGGTCTGTCTCAGAGTACTTCACTGTCCTCCTTATAATCCCAGTCTCGCAGGAGCCGGGCTTCTGGCTGCCCGTAGGAGACATCTCTATCTCCACTTCCACGTGGCTCAGGCTGTGCTCAGGTACCAACCCTGGTGGCTTGGCGGGCAGCGAGCAGACGGGCTTCTGCGGGGGCTCAGCCAGAGGAGTAGAGTCAGGGGCAGAGGAGCCTGCAAGGTAGCCCCAAGCACTCAGAGCTGTGGGGAGCTGCTCCAAGGAGCACTGGAGAGCCGCTCCTGTGGCATCATATATACCAAGAGCAGCAACACACATATGATGGGCACTGGGGAATGGAGAAGGGAAGCCAGAAGGAAGAAGACTGGCAGAAGCAGAGGCAGGGTGCTATCAGTGCTAGTGCACTCGCAGCCAGCCCTGAGCCCCCATCTGAACCCAAAAGCCCTTCTGCAGAGGCAGCAGGGGGCTGCTAGAGGTTAAGGCTCTGTCACCCCCTTTGCATAGCACTGCATAGCCACAGGGAACTCTGTGGGGAAGCTCGTGTGTGCAGGATCTGGCCCCAAGAGGACACAGACTGGCTGATCTTGGGGGGATCTCTTGTTGGGCACCAACAAGCCCTGAAGGATTGGGCAGCCCCAGAGGTAGTCCCGGCAGCAATTTAGACTTGCAAAGGAGACTTGCACTCCCCCCCAACTTCTTACCTGTTTTCGGGGTGTCCAAAGAGCCATAGAAGAATTCCCACTTGGCCCTGGCGATGCGTTGAGCATGGGCTGAGCTCTGCCGGGGGTACGGCCAGGCGCTGCCCTGCAGAGGAGAGAGCGGTGAGTGGGCAAGAGACTCTGGGGCACAGCCCGAACCCAGTGCAGAGCACCCTAGCACCTACCTGGAGCCGGGGCTCTGGCTTCAGGGGGCTCCTGGCGAAGGCAGGGAGGTTCTCCGGCAGCCCGTTGGTGAGGGAGCGGCAGAGGCAGCCAACGTTGAGGGCACAGGGCTCCTTCCCACAGGGACATGTTCCCCCCGGGGTCCTGCCCCCGGACAGGAGCGGGTCCGACGCGGAGGTCTCCAGCTTGAGCGTGCGCAGGAGCCGCTCCTGGGGCCGGGGCTGGGGCCGGGGGCATCCTGCGTCCCCGCCGAGCTCCAGGCTGCGGCTGAGGCTGCGGGGCCCGTTGTCCCAGCAGGGCGGCAGGCCGCCCAGGGTCTGCACGCTGGCCTTCTCGATGAAGCGGAAGGTGACCACGGAGCTATGTCCCTCCAGGGCCGCTGTCGCCGCCGGACTGCGGCTGCCCAGGGACGAGACCCCCGGGCTGAGCCGGCCCCGCCGAGGGGTACAGAGGGCTGTCAGGCGCCCCGTGCCCGGGCAGCTCCCGTTGCTAAAGGGAGCCGCTTCGACCGGCCTGCGGACCAGGGAGCCGGTGCTGCTGTAGAGACCGAGGGGGCAGCGGCGGGTGTCGGGGGCCAGGCCCTTGCGCAGCAGGTGCAGGCGGCCGGCGTTGAGGTTGGGGGTGAGGCAGCGCGGGGGGCTGCACCTCCCAGCCTCGGGGCTGCCCTCCGCCAGCCAAGGCCTGCGGTCCACCCCGCGGGTGCACGGCAGGGGGGAGGTGCTGCAGCCCTCCTCGGGGTGGAAGTGGACGGGTCCCCCCGCCTGGGCCATCCCGGTGGATGAGGGCAGGGAGGTGTCAGGTCCAGAGCCCAGCTGGGTGGCACGGGCACAGCAAGGTGGGTTCCCAGCAACCCTGAGATGATGGACGGGTCGAGGGGCGACACATCCTCAGGCAGCCCTGCAACAAGGGCGAGGAGAGCTGGTTAGGGCAGGGAGGACACAAGAAAAAGGCGAGGCACACTGGAAGGACAGGCAAAAGGTGCCTTGCCCTCGTGGGAGGAGAAAGAGATGCTCCAGGTAAGACAGCCACTTCAAACCTGCTGCAAGAAGCAGGCAAGTTCATTGTAGACATCACATCAGCACCACTGTGGCAGTCTTCTGCTCAATCCTCCGGCACCCAAAGTGTTTGCTTTCTTCCTAGGGTGCCAGGGTGCTCAGGCACTTCCCGCAGAGACCAGCATACAGACACAGCAAGAGAGCACATGGTGCGTTTTAAAGTGAGTTTCATTCATCCTGCTTTAGGATGAATATTTAGTACCAACAGCCTACTAAAATTACTTCAGTAAGGGGGAAAGGATGATACACTGGATCACTGAGACATCCTCCAATTACACTTGCCTGAGGAGTTTAACATGAGCAGCATGGGCAAAGAGACTCTGCCTTTGGAGGTCAGCCTTGGTTTAAAGTGTGTCACACCAGCACATGCTGCAGCTGCTATTGGTGGCACAGACAGAGCTGTCAGCACCTGCAGATCCAAAAAGGAGTGGTTATGATATCCTGCCCTGGGAGAACAGAGCACATGGCCCTGCACACAGCTTACCTGCCTGCCTGCCTGCCTCTGCCCAAGGACCCTCCATACAGAGGTGAGACCAGCCACTCCACGGTAGTGGCCAGGCAGCTGCAGGAGAAGGCAGGAACTGGAGCCCCTACTGGCACTGGCAGGGCTCCTGACAGTTCTGTTTCTCCCGGGGGAGCTGAAACTTATATTCATCCTTCCCTGAGTTTATCTGAATTCCTGGTGTGCAGACAGGACTTCGCCTTGGCAGCTTTTGCCTTCTGACAGATGCCAAGGTACCAAGTCCCTCACTTAGATCTCATCATTTTAAAGTGAGAAACCAAATGTCAGTTGCAAACAGAGGAAAGCATGGTTTCTTCTCTCCATTTCTATGCACAAACTAGGCATGATTAAATTCCCGAAGGACATGGGGCTGGATTTCTCAATGGTGTTTAGGCTCTAGTGATGCAGAGACATAACTCTTAGTAATATAGCTCTGAGGGGCAGGCGCCCATCTATCTGCACTATCACACTTCTAAAAAAATATCTGTCTCCTGCTGAGCAGCAGCAATCTGTAATTCACTCACAAAAATATACCCTTCTGTTTAATATATCAGTTACTGGTTTAACATTTTTTTCTCATGTTATGGTTGCGTTCACATTCAAGGCTGCTGAGGTTAACTGATAAATAACAAAGATGCAGGGCTTCTATGTTCCTAATGAAATTCCACTTTTTATCTCAAAGCAGACTGACACACATGCCAAGGAAAAAAGTTATCACTAGGAATACTTGGCATTCACTGTAACATAACAAATCTATAAAACCCCAGCCTATCTCAGTACATGTAAGTTACTGCTAAAATGAATGGGATAAGCACAGCATGTCCTCCTAGTTAGCAGAGGAGAGTTATCAAATTCAGAGCAAAGGCTATGTGTGCCTGTGACCCACTGAAGCTGGATGGCTACACCATCCAGCAGAGAGAGTTTTCTTTAATAATGAAAGGTAAAAAGCACAAAATGCAACAGAGATGAAAAATCAGTGATGGAGCTAAGGCTTCCTACTTGCTGATTTAAATTGTGAATCAAATTGATGCTCTTTAAAGCACTGTGATGAATGGGTTGGGCTGTATGGCACTGGTGGGCTGGAGGGAGGCTTGCTGATCTCATTGTCTGAAGGCCAGAGAAGTCCTGTGAAGAAAAGCTTACAGGGAGGCTGCCAGGGCAGCCCAGGACATACGTTCAAAGAGAAAAACTCGGGAGGTGCAGTGTGATAGCCGGGAGCTGCATGCCAGTGGGGGATTTCATTTGTTCAGTAAAACATCTCACGCTCACAAGAAGCTTGCTCCTCCTGATTGCCTCTTCTCAGTAGCTAAAGGGATGTCTAGGGATTTTTCCCAGCCCTTGCTTTGAGCTGTACCCGGTGCAACAGGGGACGTTCATGCCGGTGCAGGCGCTTGCTTGGCAGAGCGGGGTGATGGGAGTGAAGGCAGCAGACAGAAGGAGTTGCTCACGCTGCGGGGGAAGAGCGCACCCACGGCAGGGTTGCGTGGGGACAACGCGCAGGAGCCGGGGGAGGATGCCAGGGGAACGGGCGAAGAACGGGACGGGGATGGGAAGGAAGCAGGAGGTGCAGGGCTGGGGGCTGAATTCACGCAATGGGCCGTATTTGTGTGCTGGACACGGTACCACTGTCAGAGGCGATGGCAGGGAATGAGGACAAGCAGGCTGTGGATGCCGGGCCGTCTGCCGGGGAGGGTGGTCCCAAGGAGGTTCCTCTGCACTCGGGCCTCAGGGCAGTTTCGGGGATGGAGTGATGACCGAGGGGTGCCTGCCGGCCCTGGGGCTATGGGACACAGGATACCCCTTCCTAAGGGAGTATCGAGGCAGGGGACTTTCCCCACATCCAAGCTGGGGCTGAGCCTGCCCTTCTCTCCCCGGCCACCCCAGCCTGGCCTCCTTTGTCCGGCACCTCGCGTCTCGGCGGGATCAGCCCTGAGTGGATGTGACATCCATCCGGATGAGAAGGGTGCCCCCCCGGCCAGGGGGGCTGGCGGAGCCGCTCGCTCCCCCCGCAGAGCCGCCCGCCTCACCCCGGCCGCACTCCCCGTGCCCGGGCTGGTGCCCCGAGCCCGTCCCGCTGCATCAGTACACCGGCCGCGTCGAGCGGGTCTCGACACCGCCGGGTGCTCACCGGTGCTAGCGCAGCCCTGTGCCGCCGCCCGCCGGTCACGGCTGCCGGGAGGGCGCAGATCCGCCTCGGCCCCTGCAACAACCGCTGCAACTTTCCCCGCTCCCCCGCCGCCCTGCTCTGGGCCCCGCTGCTCCCCGCTCCTCTCTGCTCCCCGCTCCTTACCGGCAGTGCCGCCGCCGCCGCCGCCGCATCCTGCGCGCCGCTGCTCCGCGCTGCCGCCGGCACGGTACAGTACAATACGGCTCGGCTCGGCTCGGCTCGGCTCGGCTCGGCCCGTCGGACGCGGTGCGGTGCGGTGCAGTACAGTGCCACAAGCCCTAGCTTGCCGCTCCCCGCCGCGCTAATCCCGGCCCGGGCCTGTCACTCCGCCCCGCTGACAGCCTCGTCAGCCAATGGGAAACCCCCGTCGGGCGCCGCGCCCCGCCTCACCCCGTGGCACCGGTACCTGCGGAGCGAGGAGCAGGCGGATCCACGCCGGACCCGGGTGCGTGTCCGTGTGCGGCAGGCGTGTCCCGGTGCACCACTGTGCACGTACTGCTAGAGCACCGCTCACGTGTCCCTGTGTGCCAGGTGCATGTCCTGGTGTAGCACCCCGCACAACCCTGATGTCCCGGTGTAACACCGTGGAGGTCTGGTGTCTCGGTGTGCACATCCCCATGTGCGGTATGAACCTGGCCTCATGCGCTAGCATATGCAGTCTCGTATGCCTTGTGCATGTCCCAGTGTAGCGCCGCACATGTCCATAGCATGCACCTCTCCATCCGTGTGCACATCACTGTGCATGGTATGTCCCTGCTCAGCAGCATACAAGATCCTGTGTGACCGCAGACACTTGTCCTCATGCATGAGCATGCATAGCCCTGTGTGCTGTGCCCTGTGCCGCAGGGTACAGGTCGCCCCCAAACCCCACCACTGCTTGGGATCATGAGGACAAGACAAAAGCTACCATGTGCCCTGGGCCACTGGCCACCTCCAGGAAGGCCCCTTGCTGGAGTCTCACCTCTCCACAGGTCCTGACACTAAGCACACTGTGGCCACAGGTGCCAAGGTGTCCCAGGCAACCAGGGACTTGACATCATTGTGTCACCAGCCGCTCTAAGGATGGGAAATGCCAGCCCAGCCTAAGGAAACCACTTCATGCTACAGGGTGGAAACCCCCGTCCTTTGCATCCTGCCAGGTGTAGGCACCAGAAGCATGTGCAGGACAGCGGAGAACCAAGATGAGGGGTGCTGTGGCAGGGTCCCCAGCCACCACACTGCTACTGCGCTGGGGCTGCACATGGCAGTGGCTGGGGCTGGAAGCCAGCGCTCCCTGCCAGCCCGGGTTGCCTGATTGATTCACTATTAAACAGCACTTTATTACCCAGCCCAGTAATCGTTATTAAATGTGTGTGAGAGGAGGGGCCCAGGGGAGCCAGGGCCTCACACGCACACTATGCCTGCAAGAGGAATCTGGGAAAAGCTGCCCCTCCTTGCTGCTTTCCCTGCCTGCAGCAAGCCCAGATCCAACCTCGCCTGGCCTTGCTGTCACCCCAAAGTGTGCCCCCTTGCCCCCTCCCAGGCATAGGGACACAGGGAGAAAGCAGCAGGCTGGGCACGCTCTCCTCATATTTAATGCATTGAGGCACTGCCATTTTCTCCCTGCTTCTCCAGGCTCCTGCCTGCGTGGGGCTCCCCTCCCCACGCCGGGGACCACAGGTCCCTGAGCTGCCGTGCACGCCGCCGGCTTTAGGCAGGCTCCGGGAAACTGGGATAATTAGGGGCCTCGCTGCTGTAGGATCAACGACCCGATTCCTTCAGCAGCTTCTTGATGGCAGGAGGGCGGGGAGAGGGAAGGCTTTTCTCTAAGCCGCAGCCAGAGTGACAGATTTAACCAAGGGGAAGAGCTGGGAGTTTTCCCCAGTGTGTCTGCACCAGGACACTGTGCCTGTGCCTTCCTGGCACTCACAGGCAGCCCTGCTGAGAGCTGCAGAGGGTAAGGGAGAGTTCCTCTGCTGCCACCCTGTCTGGAGATCCAAGTCATCCGCAGAAAACACATCTCCTTCCAAACCATGCATGTTTCCACTATGCAGCTGTTACTCTCCCAGCCACACTCTGCTCCATATCCCCCTTGCCTTCCCACAGCCCTATAACTCCTAAAGGATGTGCCCACTGACATGGGTCTAGCCAGCGCTGACATAAGCCCCACTGGTTGAGGATTTAACTCTGGATCCCCTGGTCCCTCCTGCTGTGAATCCCTTCCCAGCTGATGCGGAGGAGGGGGAGCAGGGAACCCATCTGGCAGATGACAGAAGGGGACAAGGAGAATTCCCCATGCATCAACCCAGGGGGCTCAGACAGAGAGCCAGGAGAGCAGTGCACAGGGAGCCCTCTTTATAGTCACCTGGGCATTTAAGCATTTCTAGTCCCTGCCTGTGTTATCACATCTTTCCTCCATGGACACCACCCGATTCCATGTCATCCCTTTTAGATTCTTGGGCTCTGCCGGTTCCTCAATCCCATTCACAGGCAGCTTCCAGGAGATTTTTAGCTATTGCATTGCCTCTGCTCATCTTCACAAGCCCTCCTCACACACAGATCTCTCACCTGAGGCCAGAAGGGTGTGGGTTGTCAACAGGGTAGACCAATGATGATGAACTTGCTTGGAAGAGATCAACCTGGATGTCATAGTGTCCCAGCAGTTGAACAGATCTAGATATTGGGTGAGGAAGGGGTAGACAAGAGCTCCATTCCTACCCTTGCTTCAGGAGGAGCTGATGCCAGCATGTCCTGAGGCACACGGATCAGACTCTGGAAAGGTGCTTCTCCTGCAGCTGCACTCCACTTGGAGTAAACACCCTGGTACCTCTTAGGCCAGCTCCTGAGCATACAGGGGCTGTCAGAGATGGTTCCTTTGGTGCAGCTTGTGCTCAAGGCACTTCAAAGAGCATAAGGGCCAATATTCTGCCTCACTGCTGCCAAAGTGAGTGGAGCCATGCTTTGGCCTCAGCGTGCACAGTCACTCTGCTGGCAGATGGGTGCTGCTCACCCAGCTCACTGGAAGCACCACAGAAATAGCAGCTCCAGCCCTGCAGGAGATGGGTCCCAGTGAGCAAGAAAAGCTGAACTTCCGTTGTGCCTGCATTGAGGGCTCCAGGGCAACCAATTAGGTTGCACGTGTTCCCTCAGGACCTAGATTTAACTACATGGCTCTAATTAATGCCTTCAGCCCCTGGTGCCAACACCCAACCACATCCTAGCTGTACATTAAAAGAGCCACTGCAGCATAAGCCAAGTCTTTAATGGGCTGATGCACTTACCTGTTACTCCACCAGGCTGGTGGTTAAGGATAAATGATGAAAATACCCTTCCTTGACAGTCTGTTATATAAATGCTACTTCACAGCTCACCAGGGCAAATAGACAGTGCTGGAGATCCTGCCCACCACTCTCTGCAGACCTGGCTCAGGGTAGGGAACACCTGCACCATTCTGTGCCTCTTGCAGCTCCCTTGCATGGGGCAGGCATTTGGGACCACAGCAGGATTTTTCAGGATGAAAGGCTCTCTGGAAGAGGACAGACTGCAAAATGTCTTACCGGGGAGAAGAGCCAGTGCAGACCTGAGCCTGTGCAAGCGCTGCCTGCCCTGCCTGGCGTCCCAGCTCCCTGCCTGGGGCTACCCTTCCCGCAGGAATGTTCAGAAGAGCCGAGGTGCAGTGAGGAGGCGGTGAAAGCTGTGTGCTGGGCCTCAGAGCGAGCTGTAGCTAAATATTTCTGTAACGCCCTGGGAGTGCCTGCTGTTCCAGAGATCCCCTCAGACGCTGTCCCAGCCCCATGCAGCGGGCGGCCATCCCCCCTGCTCTGACACTGCTTAGTTTAGATGAAGGCAGAGATGCCAGCATGGTAAAACCTGTCCTGGGGATAGGGAGGTGGGGCCTCAGCACAGCTTGAGCCATAAATAATCTCCCTGCACAGCAGTTAGGGGAACAATTGTGTGGGAGTATCTCTTGGTAAAAAGATGCTCAAGAGAAAGATGGTTTTGGAGGAAAGCAGGAGATTTCTGGCTGGTGGAGTGAGCTCTGCACTGAGGATGGAGCTTCCTGGGTGCCAGGAGGTTGCTCACCGTGGTGAGTCACTGCACCAGAGACCAATTTAGTCTGAATCAACCCAAATCAGCAGCTCTTGGGTGTAGCCTCCCAGGACACGGCTTGTGATGCAGCGCTGATCTCCGGAGCTGTTTTCCAGCTAAGCTCCACAACAGTAAAATGTGATCCCTTCCTCCCACCTTCAGTCTCAAGATTCACATGGGGAAAGGTGAAAGGGCATAAGGGGGAGGAAAAGCAAGAATACAGGGAGTATGTGATGCAGAAAAGAGACAGCAAGCCCCAGACCTGCGGCCTGACCTAGCACAGGGAGAACACGATCACATATAGAATGTGTGAAAGGTGTAGAAACTTAGGTGCTCAGTTAAGAAGGAGTGATTAGAACCGGGGGGGGGGGGGGGGGCGGGGGGGGGCGGGGGGACCTGCCACCTTGGCGAAGTGTGTGGAGACACACGCAAAGGAGACATTGAAAGCTTGGAAGCAGTGGATTCATGAGGGGGATGCTGCAGAATAGCCCTGCACTGGCGTCTGGCTAGGAGCTCCTCATGCATGTTCCTCTTCTAACCCTGCCTTGCACAGCTTGGTCTTGCTTTACTTCTATTTTTATTTTTTTTCCTGACTATATAGGCAGGTTCTCAACAAGAGAAAGGGGAAGGTGCCCTGTAAAGGGAAGAGCTGAACAGAAGGCATCATGGGTTCTTGTTCCATCAGCTTAAAAGGGTCTCCTGGCGGCACTGCGCAATCTCAGTCCCCATTGAGAGCAGAGTTTGCCCTGATTAGCCAGCAAGGTGCCAGCCATCACACAAGGTGATAGATCTTAAGACAGCAGGTTAGTATTGGCTTGGCACCATATCGATCTCCTAAAAATAACTTGTACTCTCCCACAACACCAGCCTCTAGGAGCCCCAGAAGGCTTGAAGAAACCCAACCTTTGACATGGAAATAACTGCATTTTTGATGCAAGGGAAAAGTCAAGGGGCATGAGTAGGGAAGACTTGCCCAAGATCAGCTGACAAATCAGGAGCACCTCTGGGAACCAAAGCCTGGGATTTCTGACTTGAGGTCAGCTCTTCTAACCAGCAAACTCCCCTCCCTTTAGGCCCAAATTCCCAAAACCTCATTCCCACTTCCCAAAGGATGAGGTCAAGACCAGACTCCTCAAGTACAGCTAGGCACCAGCACAGCAGTGGAGCTGGCTGAAGTCTCCATTCACTTTAGGGAGAGGGTAAAGATGAGGGTAAAGATGCCAGCAGAGTCAGACCCGAGGCCATGCCCTGGCTCTGAGAGCAACCAGCACCATATGTTTCCAGGGAATACACAAGAAAGCTGCAGTAGCTGTGAGCTAATTTGCTTCTTTGCCCCAGGGCTCAGCTTGGTCTCTTGTCACTGCAGATCAGCTCAAGGCCCAAAGCAGAAGCCCTGCTTTCCCTCACGGGACACCAGTAGTCACTGGGATAGCAGGAGAGCTACCAGACTGACTGGTGTCCCCTGCTTGTGGAAGGTACCTGTGCAACACACTTCCTCAGACGCCCTGCAAGCACTGGGAATGTTACAGCCCAGCACTGCTCTTGGGAACAGGGAGCTTCAGACACACCTTGTCCAAAACAGTGTCTTAGAAAGGCACAAGAAGTGATGGGCATGTACCTGGTGAGTCATGACAAATGAAGTTACCCGTTGAAAGGGAAGCATCTCCAAGCTCACCCCATTGGTCTTGCAAGGGTCACCATCTTTAAGCCAGTAGCTGCTTGCATGGCACCAGGCTCACAGTGTGCTGTGGAGCTAACAGGACATATGCTGAAACCACATCAGCTGGGTTAACTTCTTGTGAGCTCCATTTCCCCATCTCTTGTGTCCTGTCTCCACCACACTTACCACTGAACTCAGCACTTACAGACACTGGTTAACATGCATGTGAGCAGGACCACAGTCCTTTTTATTCCCTTTTAGAGGCTAAATTAAGAGAATTGGTTGGTCTTACAGGAGCTGTTGTGATAATCTTTCCCACATCCTCTTTAAAATCTAGAAGATGGCAGCTATCCAAGCTTATAGAAAGAAGTTTTTAGCCTGAGGTCTGCCCTCATCCTAATGTTTGACTAGCAAGGTGAATTCCCCTGGCCTTAAGGGATCTCCCTGATACGAGTGTCAACCCTGGAAGCTGTTTCGGCAGGTCAGTTTGCAGCTGTCTGCATCTGGCTGAAGCTTAGAAAGGAGACATCCAGACACCTCTCAAGAAAAATGCAGACCCACCTTAGGGAAAGCATGTGTCACCAGAAAGGCAGAAGCTTGCTGCAACTCTTGACTGAGCAGAGCAGAACAAAGCTCTGGTCCTTCAAGCTTGCCTGCTTTGAGTTGTCCCTTCATGGCTGAGCTACAGTGGATAACACCACCCAGGTCCTGTGCTGCAGTGCTGTACAGCTGTATTACATCCTCTCTGCATATAGGAAAACTTTACAGGCATGAGCACAAAAATAGTACCTGTTTGGGATCCTTACCATTGATGTATTCCTATGTTGCTAGCTCCACCAGACATCCTGATGGTGTAAAGCTGTGTCTCACATACACTCCTACAAGGCAGTAACAGGCTCTAATGCTCTTTCTGTACCTGCAGTCAACCTGTGAAGAGAACAGTCTGATTATTTCACAGCTGGAAACTGTCCATGACTCCTACTACATGGCACATACATCTCAGTAGCCATAGCTTCAAACTAACCAACCTCCCTACCTACTTACTAACTCCTCCACAGGCCACCAGCTGTCAGGACCCTGAGTATGCTAATAAATTTTAGTGGTCCTAATCAGCCTCATCTGGAGCCTCCACTACTCCTGACTGTAGGACTGGGGCTCTACTTAAGCTCAGCCTGGGACTCTTGGTTCCTGTTATGCAGTACTGTAGGAGTGCTGGTCTCCATCTTAGCTAAACTAACCTATTCTCATGGTGGGCTATGGGCACTGATGGTCTGGACCCTCTGCTGTTGATTGATGTCCCAGGCGAACCTCAGCCCTACCCCATTGTCGTGGCCCTGCTTGTTCACTGTAAAGCTGTGCTTGACCCTGGTTGCCCCCTCTGGGCACTGGCCAGGTATTGAATGGCTGGTCTCTGGCTGGGGAGGCTCCTGACCATGCATGGGCAGCTGCTGTTGTTGTGCCCTGACACAGCCGGCATGTTCACCCTTCTCTTCCCCACCTTGCTTGCATTCCTCTAAATGCTGAATCAGAAAACTCAGGGGTACTCTGGGTTCGGTAGCTAAAGAGGTTTGTCAGAGCAAGCACCACACTACACTTGCTGCAGGGTTGTGTTAGGGATCCAGAAGCTGTTGGTTGTTTCCAGGGTAATTCTGACCCTGATTGCTGCATCTGGAAAAGAGACAGCACTGCCTGAGAGGCTGCAGTGCCCCAGCACTGACACAGAGACTGCTGTCCTGAAAGCAGGCCGAAATGAGCTGGATTAGGTGCGATTCCTGAGTAGTGCCGTAAGTGGCTCAGTGGAGATGGCCCAACACTAAACAATTCTTGAGGCTCTGCCTTGGCACTAGATCTTAAAGGTAGGAGATTCTTCACCTTCTCCATGTGCAGCACAAGCCGGGAAAAGGCCAAACAAACACAACCATGTGTCACTTCTGTCTTTATTCTAACAGTGCCTCCCAACCTCCTTGCAGTACTTGGAACCTATTAGGGCTCTCAGCCCTCTTCTGAGCCCTGCTACCAGCAGGATGCCAGGGAAGTGATTCAGCCAGCCCAGCTGAATCACACAAAATGAAAAAAACATAAACAGAGGTTGGTGGGGGAGCAGGGCAGGTCCCACTTGCCAGTCTAGCACACATGTTGTCAGGAAGGATAACAAGCAATCCACAACACAGCTCCTCTGAACAAGGACTCAGCACAAGCAGGGGGCTCCCAGCCAGGTCTGTTTTGGCACAGTGAAGGGCAGATGTAATTGAGTGTCGCAATGCCTTGCTCGCTGGTGCTCCCTCACCTCCTATCCAGACCAAGACCACTATTCCAAAAACCCTCCTTGTAGCCAGTTTCAGTCACAACCAGGAGCAATATTAAGGGGCTCCCTGCCAGATGTTACACTTTTATTTCACAGCGGGAACTCAAGAACAGAGTGAGCACACGGCTGAAACCTCCTGAAGGCAAAATGAATCCTCCCAGTCTAGAAGCAGGACCAGCACTCCCAGAGCATTCTGTGCCCCCACTGGAGAGGAAGGAAGCATTGTCCTAGGCCATGGCTGGGGGCATTCTCAGCTCCTTTAGAAAACTGAAAATCCCTGCCTCACTTGTCCTTCTGTAAATGAGGAAAGTGCCGTGCTACTGGGAGCCACTGGGACTCTCAGGGTTTACACATCCAGGGGCAGACAGGTAACATGGCTAGCTACCACCAGAGGACAGGCAATAGGGTAAGAAGACCTTTCCCCATTGGGGGATGCCTCCACACTGGGAGGGAAAGAGCACACAAGGGTGCATAGACAGGTCATTGCTTTCCACGGAACCCGGGACTTATTCCAGGGAATGTGGGACCAGGGAATGTGGGTCCAGGGATGTGGGACTCCTTCACAGGGCACTGCTTTTTTTGGCAAGTGGATCTTTTTATAGTGCCTGTTGCCAGCAGTGATTTGCAGCTTGATGCTGCGCAAGGCGGCAGGGATTGGATCCGAGCCAGGGCTGGGGTCACCCATCCAGGGCTGGTGTGGGCGGTACGAGTGCCGTACTGATGGGGTACGGGGCTGCACCCCAGACCGGCAGCGGGAAGGAGAGCAGAGGGGAAATAGCAGCGTCTGGTTCTGCCGAGTCGTTATGGCAACTGCGCCGGCAGGAGTCTGGCCGCTTCTCGGCGGGGGCTGCCGGCAAGGGACGGACCCCGCACCCCGGGGCTACGGGGACAGGCGGGGCACCGGTGGGGGAGCAAAGCACGAGGAGCCGGTTGGCAGGGCGGGGGGATGCAGGCCGGGTGAGGGAGCTGCAGCAAGCAGTGCCGTCCCACCCCAGACCCGGGGGAGGGGCAGGGGGGCAAGGGGAGGCAGGCCGGTAGTGGCGGCTGCCGGTCGGGGGTGCTGTGAGAACTGAGCCCCAGGGACCGGCCGTTCCCGGGGGAACCTCTGCGGGCGCGGAGTGGGAGGCGGAGCCAGCTGGGAGAGCAGCGGGACCGGGTAGGGTGTTGGAGGCCTGGCCGGGCAGGGCCGGGGCATCTGTCGGGGCCGGGGGTTGGTGCCGTCGCTCACCGGCAGTAGCGGGTCCCGGCGGGTCCCGGCTCCGCATGGTGCTGAACGGACAGCGCCGCCGCGCTGCGCATGCGCCAGTCCGCCCGCCGCTGGCAGGGGCGTGCGCTGGGGACCGGGCAACCGGGGCCAGCCGGTGTGCACCAGGGAGCCGGGGAGCCGCGGGGCTGGAGGGACCGGTGTACACCGGGGAAGTGGGGATCTGGTGTGCGCGGGGTAACTGGGATAACTGAGGGACTGGGAGCGGTGGTGTGCACAGGGAAGCGGGTACGCCCGGGGAGCCCTTGTACCGGGGCTGGTGTGAGAGCCGCGCCGCTGCATCAGCCTGCGGGAGCCGCTGCGGCACCGGTAGGACCTGTGACTGCCGGCGCGCCCGCAGGGCCGGAGTCGCTCTGCTCCGCCAGGTGCCCCAGCGTGTCAGGGCCGAGCCCTCCCCGCCGCCCCGAGCGCTGCCGCTGTGCAAGGTCTGCGGCCGGGCCCCGGTAACGTGCGCGCTGCGGCCACCCGAGGTAACGGGGCGGGGCCGGGGGTGGGCCGGCCGGGCAGGCGTACTTCCGCCCGCCGGCGTGACGTTACGGCCGGACGCCGGCGTCTGGGTGAGGTGCAGCCGGATGGAGCGGGCGGGGCAGCGCCGGGTTGCGGCAGGTACCGGGCTGGGGGGCGCTGGGGCCGCTGGGGCCGGCAGTCGCATCGCTGTGGGGCCCTGCGGCAGGGGGGCGCGGAGCGTGGGTGTGCAGGCCCTGATGGGGCTACTGCGGCTCTGTCGCTTTGGCGGCAGCCCAGGAACTGGGCCGTTCAGGGGGTGAGCGAGGGGCGGTGGGGTAGGAACGGCTGAGCGGGAATGTCGTCCTCCCCTTTCCACCCTCCCCCCCCCCGCGGCTTCTGCTGGGGTCGTGTCAGACCGCAGCTCGGGAGGCTCCGGGCTGCCGGGACCCCTTTGCTCCCTCCTCGGTTCCTGCCCCTCCTCTGGCTACCCGAGGCTGTAGCCTCATCGGAGGGAGACCACTTTCGGGGAGTCCGGAGCGTTGTTGCTTTCCCCTCGAAAGGATCCGAGGGGCTCGGCACCTAGGGGACGAGCTGCCAGGTGGAGCGATGCTTAGCCGTGGAAGGGAGGCACAGCTGCTGTGTAGGTGATGCGGTAATGCTGCAGCAGTCGCTTGCTGCTTCGCTGAGGGACAGGAACACCTCAAAAGGCTGGTGGGAAGTCCCTACCCCGAGGGCAGTGCAGTCAGGTGAACTCGGATGCCTGAGCAGTGAGCGTCCCAGGCTGGGGAGGAGGTGATGCAGGTGGCAGGTGCCTGACCTGCTGACGGTCAAGGGGTGTTACCCTGCGGGCTGATGGTGGGAGACACTGCTGAGTCTTTCTTTCTGTCTGTTCCTCCTAGAAGCACCTGGCAGTAGGTGTGAGGATATCTAGCCTGGCTCCCACTGTAGCTTGGCTCCCTGACGTCTGATGATGAGTTTGACCCCCTCCAGGGGATGCCTCCTGGACCTGCCCTGGGAAGACATCTTGGTTCCACATATTCTCTGTCATCTGCCACTGCAGCAGCTCCTGAGCCTGCAGAGGGTCAGCAAGTCATTCCAGTCTCTCATCCAGCTGTACCTGGCCAATATGCGCTGCTTTGACTCAAGCCAGGTATTGGATGGCTCTGAGGCTGGGGGAGACACAGATGTCCTACTGATCTGGAGCTAACAGGGGAGCATCTGACTATGTGAGGTGAAGAACCCCCTGACAAGGAGGCTGGTTTCTGCTCAGGAGCTTGGGTTAATGGCTTGGGTGTCAGACTGGACAGATGGGCCCAGGGAGGAGAGGCAGTGATTCAGGACCCAGCAATGCCAGTGTCTTTAGCAAGAGGCTTTGGGAGGAGTGAACCAGGAAACTCCACCTGGGCCATTATGGGCACCAGCTGGCAGAGAAAGCCAGTCCTGAGTGGCACAGCCTGTTGTTCCTCACAGAGGCTGTGCGTTAGGGTGGGTCTGGTGGAAGATAATTCTGTCCCTCATCTCCAGGGAAAGCTTGTGCTCGCCCTGGGAGACATTGCCTGGGATTTGGAAAGGCTGGAGTAGCTGTTGTTCCGTGAGGACAGAGTGGTCTAGCAGAGTATTTGAAGAGTAAGGGTGTGGAGTTCATCACAAGTATGTAAATGATGATGTGGGATGGAGAAGTCCAAGCATATTCTAGCTTGTGGCAGTAGCCTTGGCATAAGGGGAGGAAAGTTTGACAGCAGGGTTTACTCTGTAATGAGAAAAGGGAGTGTCTTTGGTCACCACTGTCACAGTGGAATAGAGGAGGGGAGAGAGTACTAGGTGAGGATCAGGTGATCTGAAGCCCTGGGGGACACGTCATTCTTCCTGGGTTCCCCACGCAGATTGGACCTCCCATCCCTCGAGCTGCTTTCGTTAACCTGCTGAAGGACAACGAAGTACTGCAGCAGCTGGCACTCCAGAACTGCTCCGACTGGCTGACAGATGGGGAGCTGCTCCCAGTCATCGGGCAGAACCACCATCTGCACCACATCCAGCTGAAGGGCTGTGCCCAGCTCAGCCGCCATGCGCTGGTGGCCATCTCACTGAGCTGCCCCAGCCTGCGCCAGCTCTCCCTGGCCCACTGCGAGTGGGTAGACAGCCTGTCCCTGCGCAGCCTGGCTGACCACTGCAAGGCACTGGAGGCTGTGGACCTGACGGCCTGTCGCCAGCTGAAGGATGAGGCTATCTGCTACCTGGTGCAGAAGTGCAGCAGGCTCAAGTCCCTGTCTCTGGCTGTCAATGCCAACGTGGGTGATGTAGCGGTCGAGGAGATTGCCAAGTGCTGCCCTGAGCTGGAACACCTGGACCTCACAGGGTGTCTGCGAGTGAAAAATGATTCCATCAGGTACTAAGCAACCTGGGGACCTGGCGTGGGGATGGCAGGTACCTGGGGTGGGAAGTGGAAGAGAACCCAAGAGGAAAAGTTAGATTTCTTCATGCTAAAAGCAATGAGAGCTCAGACTGGGGGAGAAGACACTAACAGGCCCTTCAAGAGAGGCTACTAACAGCAGATTTCCCAGCATGTCGTGGAGGGTAGGTCTGGGACCCAGCCATGTCCCTGGAGTTTCTTTTAGACCACCAGGATACTGCTCCTAAAGGTTGGTACTTGTGGCACAGTGGTGAGCGCTGGGCTTCTGGGAGTAGAGAAGAGGGTGAGCAGTGCACTTAAGAATCCTGGCACGCAACTTGCACATGCTCTTTTTTGGCAGGGTCCTGGCTGAGTACTGTCCCAAGCTGCGCTCGCTGAAGGTGAAGCATTGCCACAACGTGGCTGAGTCCAGCCTGAGCATCCTCCGAAGCCGTGGGGTGGAGCTGGATGTGGAGCCTCCACTGCAGAGGGCTCTTGTTCTCCTGCAGGATGTGGTTGGCTTCGCCCCTTTCATCAACCTCCAGATCTAGAAGTGCTGCTGCTGGGGAGGGGGGGGGACTGACAAGACGCTGGGATCCTGGGAGGATGCCGGAACCAGCTGCTTTGGAGATATGCACAGGGAGAGGTTGGTCCCATTGGCAAGGCTGGCCTGAGTGGGGCTCACTCTTTCCTCTGAGGCTGCTCAGCAGCCACAGGGTCGGTAGTCATGAGTGGGCTTCATTGATGCCTCTGGGGAAAGTAACTCCCTTTGCAGTGGAGAGAGCGAGTGACTTGCAGGAACACCATGGTGCTGAACAGGCCTTGGCCAGGCCAGCTAGTAGATAGGATTTATTATTCGTATTTTAAATCTCTAAATGGCAGCTGTCCCGAGAGGAAAGTCTTTTATGGGGACTGTCCCCTGGGGTGTTGTGCAGGGCATGCCAGCAGAGCTGTGGAACACACCAGGCCAGCTGGAGTGAAGGAGAAAAGCTGCCAGCCCTCCTCCTGGGAGAGGGCAGGCCCCTCTGTGCTGCAGGAGGAGGGCAGAGTGAGTCCAGCTCCAGCCTGCAGCCACTCACCAGCCTGACACCAAATTGCTGACATGGCCCAGATCTAGGGTGCTGGTTTGGGCTGGTGCAAGGTGAGAGTTGTTCTCAGGGGGAACTTGCTTCTAACTGCAGTTTCACTGACAAAAAAACACCAGACCTAGCTGTGCTGTCACTGAAAGTGGTTGGTCATTCCTATTTGTTTCCCCCCAGTTTCTGACTTAATATTTCAGTAGTGCCCAGGCTAGCTATTATATCCTGCTCCATGTGGCATGGCTGAAGCTTTGGCATCCAATACTGTTGAGAAATCACGGAGCCCTTGCTGTGCTGTCAGCTGGAGCTTATGGAGTGCTGCAGGTGGTGTTGGCAGGGAGCCTAGCTCTGGTTGGGAGTTCAGCCTCAGCCCTTGTATCTGCCAAGTGGTTAACCAAACAGCAGCTACATCTTATGGTGAATGCGGAAAGAATAAACAGTGGAAGAGAGAATGACCCTGCTCTTACCTTTGGCCCCAGGAGGGATTGGAGGTGGTGTCCACAAAGCATACGCATGCTCTAGCTGAACTACACGCCAACTCACATCTTTATTAATACTGGCACTCATTTTAAAGCAACAGTGCAGACTTGTAAAAAGGTTGCTGCAAAAGCACAAGCCACATCTTAGATCTAAAAATGTCCCATGCAAGGAATAGCAGAGAATGCCCAGGCCCTGGAGAACCACTGCAGTGTGCCCCTGGGGGCAGAGGGACAGCTACACAAGGAGAAGTCTCCCCTCAGCTGGGTTAGTTGAGGAAGCTGAAAGTAGTGTCCTGGCTCCCGGGTTAGTTCCAGTTAGTGGCAGGTGGAGGAGACCCCCATCCCTAGTGCTGTGTGTCCAGCCTGCCAAACCTGGCTGGCGAGGTGGAGGCTGAAGAACAGGAGGACCTGGCTGTCAGTGGAACTTATACTTCCTGGCTGGTTTGAGGCTAATGTAGGTTCTTTTCATCTCCTCGCTCTCAGGCTTCTTGATGTCTTTGTACCTTTCTCCCTTTGTACTCACCACCTGGTTATCGATATAGCGGATCAACTTCTTGGGAGCCTAGAGAGGAAAGATATTAACACCAAATGGGTGGCCAGCCATGCTGCTAGGGAAAGGGGGTGGACAAGCAGAAGCAGAGCTGTGCTGTCAGGGGGCAGAGGAAGACTGGGGTGTGCTGCTTTACCCATCCTTTGTGTTGGGAATCTTGGGCAAAACGGGAAGGAAGCTGTCTGATGGGCAAGGCCCACGATAGTCAGGAATGGTAGAAACTGACAGACCCTGCCACCCCTTAGCTAACCTGATCTTCCTTCTTCGCTTCCTAGTGGGCTCTGGGAATGTTCCTGCTCTGTTCTGCCCTGTTGTTTTCTGGACATGCAGCCTGATTTTTAAGCCTTGTAGCAAAGGACATTCAAACTGCTGGTGAGCTGGGACTGCTCTTCTTACCTCTTTGGGTGGAGCTGGTCGGTGGGTTTTCTGATCTTCTGCACTATCCACCATCATATATCTGAAACAAGATACATTTAGTGAACACTGTAACAAGCATTGCCTGGAGTTGTTCATAGCCTATGCCCTTTTCCCTCTGGCTGGTTTGTGGCTGTACAATGCGTCCTGCGTGCCTAGGTTGCAGCTAGGAGCACTTAACGTTATCCTCTGGATGAAACGGGCAAGAAGTGGTGTCATCCTTCTGGAAAGAATCGATAAGGATTCTCCTGGAGTAGCATCCTTGGCCATATGTGAATGGTATTGAAAACTTGGGCTGCTGAGAATGCTGACGGGCACTGCAGAACTGGAAGAGGTGCTCAGGTCTGGTGTGCTCTGCCATTGGGGCAGCTTTGCTTCTTCTCAGACCTGATGGCAGCCAAAGGAGACAGAGCTGAGATTACAGGACTAAGTTGGCTGCTTCTGCCCTGAAGAGATGGTGTTCCTTTCACGCTTCACCTACTACTTGATTGTGAAACAGGTCTGTGCTGTAAGCAACTTCATAAAAGCATCACCTCATTCCCTGTATGACTGAAACATCAGGGCCCAAACATTTGCTTGCTGTACTGCTGAGTTACTACTCTTGAGACTGGTGCTGGCTTAGCAGGCGGACAGCACAACTGACCATGACTTCTCCCTGGGTAGTTAGTATAGTTGTATCACTTGTATCTTCAGCTATGGTAATCTGCTCTCTGTACCTGTGCTTGAGTGATGTTTAAAGTACAGGACGTTGCCAAAATGTCATTAAAGTGAAGTTCCCAGAAACATAAATAGCAGCTTGGGCTTTTTTGTTCCCCTGCTTGTCACCCTGAAACAGGCCTGCACAGGAGGCAGGCAAAGACAGGGATTGCTAATTCTGCTTGGATGCCATTCTGCTTTGCTTTATCTTCCTTGGAGCATTGACTGTCTCCCCATTCTGTCACTGGGGAGGATGTAAAGTGGTGGAAAAGATGTGGCTGGATAGACGTGCAATCTGTATGCCCACAGGACATCGGTGAAAGTAGATCGATGAAACCACAGTGTGGGTTCTCCTACTGAAAATTAAATGCTTTTGGAAATGAATAACGGTAAACCAGTCTAAAGCCACTTTCATTCCTAAGAAGTCCATAGGGGCACTTCAGTGAGGTTTCTTTAAATGTATTGAATTCACATGTTCAACAAGTGAGATTTAATCTTCCCAGTGTTGCTGTACACACAGTCTCTTAAAGGTATCTTTAGTCCTGTTTGGACTGTCTCCAAGGATGGCGGTATGAATGAGCTGCTGTAGTTTTACAAGTCACAGTGTGTTACCTGAGCTGCAGCATGATGTTTGTGTGTTGAACTTTTAACCAGGACCTCAGCTGGCAGTACTGTGACTTACACTGTACCTGCAGGAGGTTCAAACCTCACACACAGCCAGTGCTGTGACACAGCTGGTGCAGGTAACCTGTTCCTGTGCCACAGCTCTAAAACAAACCCAAACCTATTTTTTTTTCCCACATGATGGTTCTATTTGTAGTTGCATTCAGCTGTACCTGAATCAGCTTCACAGCATCCTTACTAAACATCGTACACCCCAAGTTCTTTATAGACTATACTGCCATTCTGACCTTCCCCAAACTGTGACCTCTTACTTTATTTGGAGCAAAATGAGGGGTTCTCTGCTGCTGGGTACTTACTTCTGTAGGATAACCTGTTTGAGTTCCTCATGGTTGGGCACTCTCCGAGGCCGTGCCAGTTCCTGGGAAGAGACAAGGTGGTGTGTGAGTGGCACAACATGTGGGGTGTACACCTAATCCCTGCAAGCTTGGTAAGCCCAGCTGCTGCTGGAGCACTCCAGCTCCTGTGGGAAGCGGGGTACCAGCCACAGCTCCACTGGGGTGCTGGCTCAGTGGTGGGCACAGAGCAAAGGGAAAGGAAAGGGGCTGTTGTTCTGGGTGATCCTCCTGGTTCATTGCACAGGGAGTTCCTGTGGTTAAAGCTGCTTGCAGCAGAGAGCGGGGACACCCGCATGCCCCTGAGCTCTGCCCTGCTCCCTAGCCTGCTGCCACCCAGCTATGAGTACTGTACCTTCACACTCGCACCTGCCGGGCCAATTTCTACTTTCTCCTCCACAATTAACTGCACTGCCTCCTCCAAGTTCCCCAAGGCCATGGCAATCGCCTTCTCTGCCTGGCTCACGGTACAAGCCGGGAACATCTCCAGCAGCAGCTCCACACCATCCTTCAAGTTATTGCCTTCCTAGTTGGAGCAAGAGACAGAGGTAAGATGGGGATATGGTGAGCTATTGAAAAGGGCCTTTCTGGTTTTGCATTGTCAGGAAACTTGGCCTCCCCTCAGCTGAAGGCTCTCTCCATACAAACATGATTAAATACCACTCCCAAAGCTAACAGGGGATCGTATCTTTGCAAGAACAAAGCATTGCTCTTCCTTAATCTTCTCCCCCTCTATTTCAACACTCTTTATAGACTATACTGCCATTCTGACCTTCCCCAAACTGTGACCTCTTACTTTATTTGGAGCAAAATGAGGGGTAGGGCTGCTGTGAACTGACTCATCTGTGGCCATGCTATGTGCCTCCGTAGGAGTGAGCTTTCTGGACACCATGGTGTAATGCTTGAACTCCTGCTCACCTTGTGAAATTTTATGTGCTTTGATCAGAAAGGGAAGGGACTGCTAAGCAGTGACCTGTGACTACATAGCAGCAGCATTTGCTAGAAGCCTGTGGATGCAGAATCATTGCACTGCAGAGCAGGAAGAGGTAAGTAGTGGAAAAAGAGCAAGCAGAGTGTGAGGGAAGGAGGTGGGGGAGAGGGATCTACCAGGTGCTGCAGTGACTGTGGCATGGGTCATACTGAATGGTGCCGCAGGATCAGGACCGCTGGGCCAATGACTCAGTGCTGTAAAGCTCTGTAAACGCACAGCGTAGTCATTGAGGGTCTGGACTGGCATCTTCAGGACTGACACACAGAGAGATGGAACTGCTTCCTGTGCAGATAACTGTATGACAGCTGGGGAGAGAAATGGTGATCCACCTCAAACTGCTGAGTGAGGCAAGGGGAACAGGGTGAAGCGAGGTGGAGTGCTGTAGAGGTATCCCCATGGTGCTGCTGTGGGATCTCTGAGGGCACTGGGACAGGCTCTCTCAACCATTGCTCTGGCTCATCTTTTCCATTGGGTAGAAAGGATGAGCCAGAGTGATGGCTCATGTTCTTCTGTCAGCTTGTAATTTTCTCTTTCAATTTACGCAATCTTGCTCAGGCCATACCATGGAGATCACAGACACCAGTGATGCTGTCACAGCCTATGCTGTCATTCCCTCCAGAGCCAGAAAATGCCCTCAGGTGGTGCTGGTAGCCTAGTGCTGGGTGACTGTCCCCATTGCTTCTGCTCCTCTGCAGGGTTCTCATACCTGGACCTCGGCTCCGTCTGTTAGAGTGCACTGCCCTTCCCCGTTGCAGGCTCCAGCTCCAGGCTCCTGGCCCTTGGTCAGGTCTTCAGAGGGTGCTTCACTTCCATTTTTCACAGCCTTTTGGCCAGGTTTTTCTTAAAGACATAGTGATATCTCCTGAGGAACAGTCCCACTAAGGCTAGAGCTCTGTTTTCTGTTGCCATTAGATTGCTAGCACATTGTGTGCCAAGCAAATCCTTTCTTAAGTGACGAGACTGGAAAGTACTACTGTTCCTCCTGCCCTCAGAGGCAACACCTACTCTGCTCATCCTGCCCTGCAGGTAAGCAGTGCTAGCACATGCTGGAGCTTCTGAATGCTGCATTTCCAGGTCTTACAGGGTGCAGGCTGCTTGTGAATTCAATTCTGTCAATTCTCGGCCCTCTAATGCCTTGGCTGTGGATACTTACGGCATTTTTATTAACATTTCTAAGAATGGTGTTTGCTGTAACTTTGAACTAAGGCGTGGTTTTGATTTAAAATTTGGGAATACACTGTGGTAGCCCCCAGGCTTATGTGAGCCAGCACATCCTGTGATCAGGTTACTCTGATGCGTCTCTCTTTACAGGCTCTTTCTGTGTCACTGTAATTGTTTCACCTCTGTCCTGACCTCTCTAAAACTGGGATGGCGCTGGCCTTTCACATTCTGGTTACATCAGGATCCTCAAAAGGAAAGTGTAGGGGACCAGAGCAGAAGATTTTGTCAAGTTCGAGAAAGCAGCAAGTAAGATAAAAGACAGGACTGTCTACGCTGTTCTGCGCTGTGTAGCCTTCTGGCAAGGCAGCAGTAATGTTGCTAGATAAGCAAAACCAAGACTGGTATGTCTTGAAAGGTTTAATATCCAAGCATTTCACATGCCTGTTCTTTAGTGGGAAGTACCTTTGGAGCTGATTAACATAGCAATCCAGCTGATCATGAATACTGATGTTAGAAAGCGCCACTGGGATAATGCAGTCTTCTGCAGTCCTGCATTGTGCAGGCCAGGGCACATCACTGCTGATTTTGCAGCCATGCCAGGATTCATGGGTGAACAGGAAGTGAGCTTTGAGGATGCTGAAAGCCTAGAAGTGATACAAGCAATCAGCTGGATTTTCTACTTGATGAGGCACCTGACATGGGCTACCCAGTGGTGGTGTTGCTTAGGCAGATGGCTAAGAGAGGCAGGCAGAAATGCTCACTTTCAGAATTAACCTAGAGCAGAATTTCAACAAGCAGCACTGTGTCTGTCATTTCTTCCCTATTACTCTGGATGTGATCTCAACGATGCTGTTTGGAGATCTGATCAAGTGTTTTTCACCCCAGTATGTCTTGGACAGTATTCCACGACTCAAACCTCCTATGTATTGGTATCAAAAACCTGACTGAACATAAAACCAAAAAAAAGGTCAATCAATTCAGTTTCCCTTTTGAGAGTGTAAGTGTGGCAAACAAGATTGTATTTTATCCTGTGACACTGCTCAGCTCCAAATACTAGGACTGAAAACACGTGCAGAATATACCTTCTTGTGCTGAAATTGTCTGTGTAACTCACCTTTGTTGCGAGCTTCACCAAGCCTCTCTGAGAGAGAGAACATCATTTCACAAACATCCCCACTGTAAGAGACAGAAGCTGCAAAATTAGTGCGAGGAATAAGAACAGTAGCCTATCCTACTTAGCTACCTCATTACAGGAAGACAAGACTTGCTGGGCAGCCCAACAAAATTAACTGGCATTTCAGATAGCAAAGGACTTACTTGCAAACTATACTGGGATTAGCCATCTGTGTGTTCAGGGAAAGACTGTCTTAATCACAATCGCACAGGTTTGGTACCAATACATCTTCAACTTGGTATAGCAAAAGAAGGGGGGCTTGGGTCCAGGCCCCCAGTGCATGGCATGCACGTACAAAGCAATAACATTCACATACCTGTGGATTTCTGCAAAGCCAGGGATATACGCCTCCATCATTTCCACAAAAGTGTCCATGTCAAAAGTCTCCTCAGAGGACTCTGGTGAGCCCAGCTCTTCTAGGACACCCGTGATATAGGAGAAGAAAACATCATCCATCCCACTGGAGACAGAAACAAATGGGATGTGGCAGCAGAGTCAGCAGGCACTTTTTTTCTCTCTCTCCATCCCATTCCATCTAACCTTGTCTCTTTCTAATACAGAAGCAGAAGGACCGCTGTGGACTGTATCTTGGGCAGATCCCACCAGTAAAGCCAGGTAGCAGCTGGACAGTGGTAGACTGGAAAGCATTTACAAATGAAACACTGCATTGCTGTCCTGGGCAGCACTGAAGGAAAGCTGCAGCGTTTGCCCAGATGCTGTGCTCCTGCAGGTGCTTCAGCTGAGCTAACAAAAATATTCCAAGTGCTCAAACCCTCACTTTTCTGTGCTGACTGGTGTTTCAGGTGGGGTCACCATGTTCTGTCAAGTTGCTATTTCTATGGGATGCAGTATTCTCTGCTTGCTGCTCTCCACACTTGTGTCACTGCTGCCACCAGCTGCCAAAACAGCTGCTGTATTCCAGCCTCAAGTGGGCTGTATCTCTGCATGCATGTGGAATTCAAAATAGGGAGAGCTCTGACATAGTGTTAGGCTGCTCAGAAAGCCCTTAGGGAGCTCTGTGGAATGAAAAGAATTCCATATTCTAATGTGTATTACTGGACAGGAAATTAATTATCTTGGTCATCAAAGATATTACATTACTAGATAGTTATTCAAGCATTCCCATCAGAGCCTGTGCAAATTACCTGCATCCTGGATCTGACTTAAGGAAAGGTAACACGAAGTACAGGAAAACTAGAGAGTTCAGTATAATGTGTAGAGGGACAATTAATGCAAAGTTCAGTCTAGAGCAATGATACTGGATTTTGCTAACTCAACATACCTGAGGTCTGCTGCAGGGATGTTGGACTGGATGAAGTGTGTCAGCGTGCCTCGAATGATCCTTTCAAGCTCCATGTCTCTCTAAACCTTTTCCTCTAAAAAAAAAAAAATGGAGGAAAAAGAAAACTCCATGTAATTTCAAAGGCAAGAAGATCAAAATATCAACCAGATCAAAAGCTAGGCTTGGTATAGGCCAGTGTATTCTCCTCACGAGAAAAATTCACAAACTCCTCCTTGTCATCCCTGGGTAACACTAAGCAAAGATAACCACACCAAGCAGCACTATTAGAATCCACTGGAAATACAAGCCCACAGCAGTCCCAGTATCTTGGGCCTCTCCAGCTCGTGTTGATGCTGTCAGTATGCAGTTGTACTGTACATTTAAAACATCCCTTCCAGGAAGCAAAGCTGGAAATGCAGATGTGTCCAGCTGCAAGACTTCAGAGACACCTCCTGAGTTGGAACGCTGAGTTGTCTGGCAAGGAAGCAGCAACTAGTGAGTTTGCATGCTCAGTGCAGAGAGGGGTGAACCTTCCAGCCAAGAGCATTTGCAGTGATGCTTGGACTCAGGAACAAGTAGGAGGAAGGGTAATGTCTCCTAAAGAAAGGACAACCTAGAGCATATTTTACAGGGAAATACCAAGCAGGGCACAGACAACTAGTCTGCCAGCCAAAATATCAAAGGTCTCCAGGTCAGGCACGGACTGCCAGTGGAATCCCACCCAAACAGGAGCCTGTTGTTCTGCTCAGTAAATGAGCCATTTTGCAGTTGATGCAGCTGCAACAAGCGGCATTTGATAATCCAAAACTCAGGGGAGTTCTAAGAATCACAGAGCTCCTACAGAAGCAATGGCAGAGAGGGGCTGCCCACAGCCTTCCTTCAGCTATCAGTACTAGGCCTGGTCTAAAATGGATGGAAAAAAGCCATTAATGGTAACCATTCCCCCCAGGGTTTACAAAGCTGTTGGGTGGACAAACTCCTGCTGTAAGCACCGAGTTCTTCCAAGGAAGCAAACTAGCCCTGCATAAAGAGAAATTCATGTGGTCATCAGCCAGAGAGCTTCAAAAGGTTATCATTTTCCCACCAGTGCAGCTCCCTCATTCCAACCACATCAGGACCTGACCAGTTCTGTTTGACACAGAACTCATGGGGCAGTCATGTGGGTTGCTGAAAGACAGGACTGTTGTTCCTATGGGAATAGAAAAGGTTTGGCGTTTCCAGAGATGAGACTTCCAGAGCTAGCAGGATATAGACAAACCCCCCCAATGGCACTCAACACTGCTCTTGCATTACCTACAGAGAACCAAAGCCCATCAGCCTGTTGCTAGGTCCATCTCCAGTCTCCGGGCCCATTCAATCTGCCTCAGGCTGCCACTGCAGATGCCAAGAAAGTACATGTACTCCTCTTTGTGGCTGGCCAGATGAGCACACCCAAGCTGGTTAGACTGGCCCCTGGCTATAGCCATATTGAAGTTCTAGAGATTTGACTCTCCATCCTGAGGGAGAAAGCTGTGACACAAGCTTGTGCAAAAGTGCTTTGCTGGGTATATGGCATCACACACTACATCTCCCTGCAGCGATTCCCCATCAAATACTTCCAGTCTGTGCTCTTCTACTCTTCCAGCTTTTGACCAAATGCAGGTTTTGCTACCTTTACTGAATCTCTGTGTCAGTGCCATTCTCTTGGGGCAGCAGGAGACAAATACATACTCATACAGAGAACTGACCCAATTTTCACTGTGTTCAAAGTGAAACACAGAAGCCATCTAAAGTTCCCTGCAGATACTAGTAGTATCAACCCTCCCACTGATCTAGATCCACTAACTAGAAGAGAAAGCAAACCTTCTTCACACGTTTCCCTCTCACTTGGGGAAATGAACAGTTATAAGTGCTGTACCACTGTATGACCAACATCCATGTATTCAAACACAGCACATGCAGAAACAGCCAGAGAAAAACATCATCAGAAAGGACTGTTTACTGTTTCTGTCTTAAGCTAAAATATTTCTTTGCCTCCTGTAATTTCAATTAGGAAATTCCCATTTAATCACATTAGAGGAAGACAAGATTCCAGACTTCTTCAGGTAGGAGCTCTTCATACACACCTAAACTGAGCTGCTGAGTTGCTTTCATTTTTCAGCCTCACAAGGGTCTTTTGTTTTGCATTTTTCTCTCCCATTTGTTTCTATGTGTTTTGTGTGTTCTCTAGTGGTGCAACAGAACCAACTTTATCTTTGTCATCTTTGCAATGTACCCAGAAAAAAAAGGTGAGCTTTGTTCTATCTTTCTCTGTCATGGTTTAAACCCAGTCAGGCAACTTGTTCACTCACTCCCCCCCTTCTTTTCCTCCCCCTACTCCCGGAGGGACAGGGAGGAGAATCAAAAAGAATGCAACTACCACGAGTTGAGGTAAGAACAGTTTAGTAACTAAGGTATAACACAAATCACTACTGCTACCATCAATAGTAATAATGATAAGGGAAATAACAAGGGAAGAGGATACATCACCTCACCACCCACCCACCGATAACTTGCCCCACCCCACCAGACCAAGCACCGACCCATACCTCCTCCAACCCTGCAGTCTACCAGCCCGTCCAGGTAACTCCAAGTTACATCCTGGGCATGATGTGCTGTGGTATGGAATACCTCTTTGGTCAGTTTGGGTCAGGTGTCCTGTCTTTGCTTCCTCCCAGCTTCCCCTCCTCCCTGGCAGAGCATGAGGCTCACAAAGTCCTTGGCCAGACTAAAACATCAGTGTTATCAGCACTGTTCCCAGGCTGAAAGTCAAAACACAGCACTGCACCAGCTACCAAGAAGGAGAAAAATGACTGCTACTGCTGAACCCAGGACATTCTCAGACACCAAAAAGCCAATTATAAGATTCTGAATCTCACTGTTGGCAAGAATACTGTCCTAAGCAGCATGTTTCTGCCCCATTTTAAGCTAAATTTGCAAATGTTGGCAACTACAAAGCCCCCTGAACTTGTAAGTACAAGAAAAGTAATTTTCTTTCTTTACAGAAATCAGGGATGTGAAATCAACATACAGCAGCCAAAATGTAGTTACTATGGTCACTGCTATCAAGAAGAATGCTTATTTCATCCTTAGTCTTCATGATATCCTGGGAACTGGAAGCCTAAAATATTTTGTCCATTTCTGTGAAACAGGCCAATATCATATGAGAGATGAAGCTATAGTAACCAATACCATTTCCTAACAACCCAATTACCTGAACGACAGAGCACAATTCACCATGTCAAAGGCACTTTTGTGAGGTCCATAAATTAAGTGCTGGTAATTTATTCTGATCAATAGCAGAGACAAAGTCACTCATGTCCTTAATCAAAGACACTTGCAGGCAAATGTCAGACTGGGATGAGAGAAACACAGAAAAAAGGAATTCAGCAACAGGATTATTGTAGCTGTGGCCAGTCACTAACTGGTCTTGAATCCATTCCTCAGTCCCTGACAACCACAATAAATGCTGGTGTGAAATGTTTGGAAATATTCAGGTATTTTCCTGTGGAATTACTATGCTGTACCTGAACAAAGGCTATTCTCTTCTGTCTATGAGAGGAGAGAAGGCAGCACATTTTAATAACTGGGCATAAATTCCCTTTGGCATCTGAGTCAAATCCATCCACCAGGATACTTGGATTTAAGGTTTACATCCAGAGAAGGCAAGCTGCCACCTTTAGACTACCTTTGGTGGAAAGAAACCCTGTAATTGACAAAAGCACAGTCTTACACTGAAGGACAGAAAGCAGCTTGGTGATCAAGTATTTCTTCAAGGGTCAGACAACGACCTTTCACGCGAAGAACCCATCCCTACTCCTGTAAAACCCAAGGCACCAAGAGAGACAAATGCACTTGCATTTGAACATTTATTGCCACAAGAGAGAAATTTTGTTACATGGTAAACATTCCTTAAAAAACTTATAATCTGGGGGAATCTGTAGTGCACAATGGTCTTGCCCAAAAGAGGTTCGTGGAAGACAAATCCTGAAGCTCCTCAGGCCTTTCAGATTTGGTGTGTATTTTCTTGAAATAGAGCTGGTTAAAAACATATATACAAACATTTTTAAATGGATTCTTCAAGGAATAAACTGGCGTTGCTGCATGTCCTTTCCCCACAGCCAAGCTCAGAATTACATAACTTAGCACACCAACACACCTGAGGCATTATACCTGCAAATGCCAATTTTTTTTCTAGTGGGGACCTGCAGTAGGTAAGGGGGAGATTTACTAGAAGGGCTTATCCTAAGAGCACAGTTTTGTGAAGGAGTGATTTATAATGCATAGAACAATCTAAAACCCAAATACAGGAAAAACACTCTCCTGAGAACTCAAATTTTACTGAAAAGTGTTACTATTGCTTTAAACTTCCACCTATAATTGCAATGAGGATTTTAAGATCACTTCAGTATTTGTCAGTCAATTCAAATATACCTATGAAAGTCCTGCATTTCTTGTTATTATAATATGGGCTCTGCTTAACGTTTTGCACAGAATCTATTTCTTCAAAACATATGGTCAAGAAATGGTATTGCTATTGCTCTGGCCTTAGCTAGAGCCTCACAGTCTTGCACTGTCAGAACAAGAGACTTTCAACCTTTGGAAACCCCTGTCACTTTTTAGTCTTTAAACACTGGGGTTTATTATTAAAGAGTGAAAAAGTATTGGAGCACTGTATGTCACCTCATTAAGACAGACTTGGTTTGAAATATCAGGAGTGAGCCACATAATATCGCATATGGATTTCTTCACCTTAGAGAAAAATTGTATCAGTTCTTAAAAGTGTGAAAATTACTCGGTTTTGTACTAGATAACTTTGCCCAGCAGCTCAACCGTTTGCCACTCTGCTGTCTGTCTTGAGGATGTAGTAATCTCCATCACCTTTGCGTTTTCCCTCCTAACATGTTAATGTCAGATTTGTTGGTTTTGTGATGGCTTTGTTTTGTTTGTTTTTTTTTTAAACAGCTCTATAAATAATACTCCTCTAAAAGCCTTGTTATCCTTGTGGTGTCTGAAATACCTACTTATGCTATATTCAAGCTTCTTTTTGTACAACTCGTATGAATCTGCCTTCCTTAAAAAGAAACAAATGGTGAAAATCTGAAACATTTACATAAAGCTATATCATTTCCGAAGGCTCTTTCAACTCAAATGTCAGTAATCATTCTCAAATGTCAATGTGACAAGATGGGAATAATTGATTGTGCCTTGGACTTAATGTTAACAAGACAGACTGAGGACAGCAATTTAGGAAGGTGTTTCTGAGCCAAGAGGAACTGCCATTTGGATGTGTATCAACTTTTATGAGATCATAAATTTGCCTACCAATGATTTCAGGTTTCTGCCAGTGGAAGGAGATGGGTGTTGTATGCCTTGGATGTTTCTCAGAACAGGCTAGACAAAGTTTAAGTAAATCTGATCTGGCTGAGGGATTGACTAAAACATCTCAAGAAGGCTCCTTTAGCTCAAGTTGCAGCAATTATTCCTGAGTAAGTAATGGGGCAAGGGTGGCTCACTATGCTCTCTCCAAAAACTTGTTACAAGAAATTGCAGACCAGGTCTTACACAGCTCTGTGTGTGTATACACACGTGCCTCTCCTTGGGGAAGTGTAGATCCCTGAGATATAAGGAGCTCTCAGTGTAGCCTGAGATATACAGCCTCAGAGGAAATCTCTCAAAAGCCAGAGACAGAGCATGAACTGTGGCTACATTCCATTGAACTATTTTACCTCTTGAAACTTTGCTGGCTTAGAAGAAAACTTTCCAGGCCAAGCACCACCTTACAGATGTAATTTCAGAGCTCCCATTTTTTGTTTTGCTGGCTAAAAAAGTCCCTGACTTTCACAGTGTGGGTGCCATGCGAAAGCCGGCTGAGGTCATTGTGCACGTTAACACAATTAACTGCCTAATGCTCTAACACTGAAGCCAGGGTTTTGTTAACAACTTAGTCCTACTAACTGCAGTAATAGAAGATGGTAATGCCAGTGGCCAGCCTCTTCCCTTCCCCCAGATCTACACTGGACTGCACTTGGGTGCTCTGCTGACACAGGTCCCTTAACTGAGCAGAAGTACCACCTGTGCCAGGACCGCAGCTTACCACCAGTGTTTACAAAGTCACTTCAGTGCCTGTGGAAGAGTCAAGGGTCCATCCTATGACTGTTTGGCCCAAGCCATCAATGAGCGAGCAAGTCCTTTATGGAAAAGGAAAGCTGAATTAGCTGGAGCAGGAGCACAACAAAGTCATTCTCTGTGTATTGGTGTCTTTATACTTTCTGTCACTTGTGACTGTTTCCCCTAACACAGAAGGTACAGCTTTAACCTCTGGAATAAAACACACTATATGAAAGGATAACTTGATGTGAGAGTAGCATACTTGTCGGCCTTCAAACCTGCCGCCATGCTTGGGATGCTTTTCAAAACTCAGTTTCTGCAGCAAGGCCTCCAGTGGTCCCTGAATACCACTGATGTACTCCAAAAGCACTGGTGGCTTCACCGCCACTGGGAAACAGGACTTGTTGGTGGTGGCTTTAACCATAAAGACCAAAAAGTGATGGCCAGGCTTCCCCTCTGCAGCTTCACTGTGCTTGGGCACATCACCACAGCTACTGCATCACAAGCCCCCACACTGGATGAATGGCTGGTGGTCACCTGGAGCCGTAATCTCACCCCAACCCACTGTCCGAGCAGCTCTGGGCCATTACTGGTTTCCACGGGGTCTGTTGCCCCCCTCGCTAGCAGACAAGAATTATCCCATGAGGCTTGACAGAATTTGGCAACCGAGCCGCAGAAACACACCGCGCAAAGCCGGAGCCTCCGTGACCCACGTGCAAAACGCGCCAGCTCACACCGCAGCCGGTGACGGCCATGCGGCGCCGGGGCCCGTGCCCAGACCTCGGCCTGCAGACGCCACCGTTACGCACACCTCCCGCTCCGGTACCTGCCGGCGCGTTCCCGCGCTGCGGACCCCAGAGTTCAGCCGAAGGCGCGGGCTCCCTTGGTTCCCGCGCTCCCCGAGGCGCCGCGGAGACACCGGCCGCGGCGGGGGCTGCAGGACGAGTCTGCGGGAGCTGCCGCCAGTGGCCGGCCCCGGCCCCACAGCCCCCCCTTTCTGCTAGGGTCACCCCTGACGCCGTGGGTGAGGTCAGGGTGATCACCAGACGGCCCGCGCGCCCCCGCCGCGGCCTGGTTCCCTCCCGGCGCGCAGGTCCCGCGCGGCGCGGTTGAAAGCGTCACGTGGTCTCGCGCGGCGCCAGCCATAGAGGCGGTCGCGGAAGGGTAAGAGCGGTGTCGTTCTGGTGCGCTGCCCGCGCCGCCATGTTGGTTACGGGCAGGATCAGGGAGGCGGCAGGTGCGAGGCGGTCTCCGCTCAGGCCTGGGCTTGACAGCGGCTCCGAGTCCTGCCGTGCTCTGCGGAGCCCAGGCTGGTGTCCGCGCTGCGGCCCCGGGGTGCGCGGGGCACGGGTGAAGGCGGAGAGGAAACAAAATGCGGCACAGCGGGGCGGCTGCGAGCATGCCCAGACCTTGATAGAACAGTGTCTCTGTGAGGCCCGGGAACGTGGCAGCAGTGCTCTGTGGAGTCACCCTAACGCAGACTTAGGTGTAATTCTCCTCTTTTCCACGTGCAAGAGATAATGTTCCCTCATGAAAATAGTACATATTCAGCTGTTTGGGCAAAGGTAGGAGGCTTCTCCCTAGCCAAAGCTCTTGTCGGGTGGAAACACCTTCCGAAGGGCGTTCTCCAAGCTGATGTCTGCAGAAACTGGGAGCTGCATGCAGAGCCTCCTGGCTCAGCTCCTTCCGCTGCTAAAAACCGCTTCACCCTATGCTCGCCAAGCCACTGCTTATACTTTTATTCTGGCAATTTGGAGGACTACGGTGCATCAGGGCAGCTTTAAGCTCTGGCAGAAATCGCAGTGCAGTCGTGCTTTTGCCCTGCTTGCTGGTTGCAGTCCCCTTCCCCCATCAGGTGAGCTGCTCTTTGGTTTACTGGGCGCTGACTACGACAGTAGGTACTTCCTGGAGCAGCTGTGGAGGAGTAATTCTCTGATGCCAGGTGCTTCTCCTTCATAAAAATGCTAAAGCAGCAAGGCATAGTAATTCTCTGACTCATGCTCCTCAGTAATGTGTTGCTAAATACCAAACAAATGAGTCTGATTCTGCCTTTGGCAGTACCAGGAAAAATCCAGAGTAACACCAGCTGGGTAGGGAACATCCCACTCACTCCAGCGTCATTAAGAGCAGAGGCTGTATCCATTATTTATTTCCATTTAAATGCATATACATTCATCCCTTGATGTGTGAATATACTCCATTGTAGGAGTATACACTGTCTGTGAATTATTCTGCTTTTAACTGTTTTTTTTTTTTTCTGCGCTTACCCATACATTAACTGGAACTAATCAGCCGTGCAGCATTATCTGTCCTCTGATCTGTGGTTTACCTTAGCTTAGGAAATAGTTCGAAAATCTCCCCACAAGCCTGCTGTTTCTAGGATAGGTTTCAGCTTGTGTGACCTCCACTATGCAATGAACACAATGAAAATGCAGCTGCTTCTGGGCCAGGTACACAGTAGAAATTGAATTACAACACAGTGAAGTGAAAGGGGAAATTTTGAGGAAAATCACTCGTAAATCCCCTAAAAATCAACAGTCTTTAAAGCTAAGAGAAAAAAATGCAATTACCCTATCTGACCTAACCCCTCTCCTCAATTCTTGACTGAACTCGAACAGAGCTTCCTGGACTAGTCTATGTTATGAGAGCATATGAGGTTACCAGCTTTTTCCACAGGTGGTTCATGGCACCCTCTTTGTCAGCAGAATTGAAGGAGTTATTTGTCTTGTCTCAGCCTGCTTTGTAGTTTCCTTGACTTACTTGGAAACCTCGAGGCCCATGAGAAATGTTGAGAGTTTTCAGATGCCACCAATTCTGACAATGTGTAAATCCTTACAAATCCTATGGTTTGTAAATTGCAGGTTTCAGGACAACAGGCAGGACTTCTGCTTGGTTCTGTTGTCATGTTTATTTTTTTTCTACTGTAAATACTTTGAAATTTACCATCAACCTGGCTGATGATTGTCACTGTATCCTGGGGTCATGAAGGGAGGAAAAAAACCACAATGGGCTTTGAAGCAGATGTCTCAGAGAATCTAAAAAAGTTCAAATGCCACTAAAATTCTCCTATAGCTGCTCAGACTTCTCTCTTTTAGCCTACTTTCTGTTTTCCTTTACACTAATGGAAAATGACCAATATTGTAGTACTGGTAGTAGATACTGGAACAAATATGGCATCTGATAGCTCCCTAATTTAAAGTCAGAGGGGTTTGACCTAAAGCTCAACAAAATCTCCCCAGGGATTCCCTATACAAACACACAAAACACACCCTTCCCAGATGGTCCAGGTGGAAGGCAGAGACAGCACAAGAAATGGCTCTTGGAGAGTCCTTATACTGGTCAGTCACAGGCTGCTGCGAACCAGGGAACTTCTCGTTATTTGATGGGATTCACATTCTCTCAGATTTGTGTGTGATGAATAATGCAAGTGTGTTGAATCAAGCTGGAGGAAAATTGTTCTTTCTCCAGCTTATTATTAACTCCTTGTTGCATAATATATTTGGCGTAAGTTTGTTCTGTGGCATTTTAACATGTAGGTAGATGATATTTGTATGTGAGTAATTTTACTGTTACATGTGCTTCTATTTTATATTTGATTTTAAATTAGAGAACAAAAAGGCATCCTTTCCACTTGGTTTTGCTCCTTACTTAATGCAGGCACGTTTCCTATGCTGGGTATTCTGCAGTTTTTGCATGCTCTGGCTTTGAAAGGCTTCAGTGATGGGGCTTAATCTGAAAAATGGTACTCATTTGTGGTGTGTGTTTCTTGAGATTCCATCTTTATTTCCCATTTTAATAGTTAATTCTATCACAAGTTCATATGTGTCCTTGGGACTGTTCAAAACATTTTCCCTTTCCTGTTGTTAAGACTAGAATATGAGTGCATAGCTTTAATTTTTGTCTACTGCTTTCATTCTTACTAACCAAACTGCATTTTAATTGTGTTTTATCTTCAATCCTCTAGAGACACCAGGTTTTGCCATTTAGAATAAGTGTATTTTGAGAACAAAATCTTTTTTTTTTTCTAAACAGAAGTGAGTGTTTAATCTTAGAGCTTTTCAGAAGTTTAAACAACTTCTGTACACCCCTCTGAAAACGCATACTGCTCCCAGATTTTCAGCTCCAGCCCAAGGAGATTCCAACTCTCCAATTGCAATTTTGCAGGCACTTCGGGGAATTGCCGCTTTTCAGGACAGCGAGCAAGACTGGGGTCGTGGAGCCCTCTGCTGGGTATATTACAGAAAGCAGACAACTGGAAGCTTAAGTCATTAACTCTGAAAATGCTATTGCTGTGCTCTCATATTCCTTTCGCAGTTGATTACAAATGTGCTTAATTTGAAATCCAAAAGAAGTTTATTTCCATTGCTCCTGGGAAAAATACTGTTACAATTTCAGAGTGGTACAGGTAAGTTAATCTTCATCTCAAGGTGACAATTAGATTTATTAGAGTCTTTTTGTCTTTACTCTTCCTTGGTATCAGGAAAATTCTACATGAATATTTTATTGGTTTCTTACTGCTACACGTACATCTTATCACAGCTACAAAAAGGTCTTGTAGTCAAATGACAGATATTTCTGAGGCTGTCTGTGACAAAAGGGTCTGTTTCATTCCTGTATTGTGACTTATTTAGCTTTGTAGTGTTCACAGGTATAAAAACTTAATTCTTTTTGTGACAGAGAAATGGGCAATTCATCTAAAAATAAATAGCAAAGTACATGAATAACAAGTGAATAATTTGTCATAATTCTGTCAGGGAACTCAGTGTGCTTTACATTTGTGGTTTATAATTTTATATACAGTAGGTTGGAGTAGAGAAAGATGATGACTGTTTCCAAAAATTCTGTGTCAGAGCCAGCAAAAGAAATCAGGAATTTATATTTCCTGACTCATCCTACAGTTAGAAGTGTGCTACTTGGAAGCGTTTGTTGGAGGGGAAAAAAAAATAGAAAAGAAAACATGAACAAAGGGTTTTTCCAGTCTCTGATTACATGTTGGGCTAAGCCAGTCTATAAGGGGCCAGGGTGTCTTGAGCTGCTCCTTTGATTTGGCCAACTGTAAAGGAGCAATAGGAAGATGCTGCTGAAGAGCCCCGAAGAGGGTTTTGTTCTGCAAAAGGCCCTTAATGCTGTTATATAGGATGGTGATGTACTTAAGCCAGTGGAAGAAGTAATTCCGAAGTTGGTAGTAATAGCAAAAAACTTCTGAGAATATCAGGCAATCTGACAGCTGTGAGGAGCTTTTAGACTGCTGAGTTCTTGGATGTGTTTTTCCTGGGTGCAGATCATGTCAGTGTGCTGTGCTCTACATTGCACAGCTTTTCTGAGCTTTAAAATGTTGTGATTTCTTGCATTTTAGCTGTGAATGCATACCCTACTGCCAAGAACTTTCTGACCCGGCAGTACTTCTTCTCAGCCATGTGCCAATGTAAGTATTGGACAGTTTGCCAGGCCAAGGCCAAAGTGTTTTCAATTTAATTTATTGGAAGCTTGTTAGTTTGTCATGTGTATTATAGATAAAATATTGACAGGATCTGTCATACATGAAGGATATTGTCATCTTCTATTTTTTGTAGCAGGTAACGGGCAATATTCAAACATGAAGAAGGCTTTCTCTAATTTAGAGGAATTTTAAGAACTGGAAAATAAGGGTACATACCTAGCTATATTTGAACGTGTCTCTGAATTTACATAACAAATGCCTGACTTTTGCAGTTGGCAGAACTAAAATATGGAGAGGATCAGAACATGATTTAAGCACTCCATCTTACTGCTATCTCTGATTTCTTTTGTTCAGATGTATTTCTTTTGTTTGGATTTAATGGCAAAAATCTATTTCTGTACTGGGAAGAACTCAGGACATTTGGGTTCTGAGCCTCATCTCCTCGGTCTTTAGGTATTTATCCTTATTTCACAGAGAGACAAAGGAAGACAAGCAACATTTGGCCTTTTTTTCTTAAAACACTTGGAGATCTTCTACTGGAAAGTGTATTAAAAAGCTATACACTTCTCATGCAATTATGTAGCCTTTCTTTAATATACCCAACCACTTCATCTCTGGAAGACTGAAAAGAGGAAATGCACTTGGCTGGGATAATGTACCTGCCTGCAGAACATTCTGATTAAATTGAACACAATAAATAATACTTCAGTAAATCACAGAATAAATACTTAAAAAAAAAAAAAAAGAAATAAAATATAGAAAAAAATTAGTTGTTTTTTTTTTTAATTTTTTTTTTTTTAAAAAAAGGATGCTGCCTTCAGGAGTTCCCTCAGAGTTCCAGCAATTTGTGTCTTTCCTATTCTGATGGCTCTTATTTCTGATATCTGGAAAATATGTTGTGGCTGTGCATCAGGTTGCTTGTCTTCTTTTGCTGCCCTTCTCTTGGAGGGTTCTGCTTTCTAGATTTGACTGGCACAGAGAAGAAGAGGAAAAATGAGTTTGAAAAATTAGGGTCGGGACAAATGTGTTGTGAGCAGCAGTGAACAGAAGCTGCAGTATGTGAGAACAGGCCTTTGAAGAAATGTGTAGGAATTTCAATCAGCTTTCCATAGGTGCATGTTAGTAAAACTCCTGCAACACGTGTCCAGTGGAGGGTGAATGTTGTTAAATACAACTTGCCTGCCCTCTTTAAAGTTTGGGCTTTATTACAGAAATTATCCTCTTCATATAGCAGAGTTTGGTGAACAAGAAGGGTAGGTTTACTGCCTTTTTTATTTTACTGTACTACTCATTACTTCCCAATGGGATCAGTTAATTCTGCAGTTTGAGAGAAGTGCACTCATTTCTTTTCCTGGTAGCCCAGTTATTTTGCTTGCTATCCAAGACCAAGTAAGTCTTTGACCATGGTTTGCGGGCAGCAGGTGAACTAATCTGTGCAGGAGCAGTGGCAGAGCAGGGGAACTACTGAAGAGCGTTGATGAAGAACAGTGCCGTGGCTGAGCACTAGATGCCACTCTGAGGCCGTAGTAGGAGCTTTGCAACTCTGCAACACCCCGGTGGAGAAGGCTGGGAGCGTCAGTTCCCGGAAAGCCGCGTGTGGGAGGGAGACAGGCTGTGCTCCTTGCATTACATACCCCTCCAATGACGCTAACAGCACAAATAGCTAAAAGGTGAATCAGGGGCCACCGGTAGTGGATTGAGGGCCACAGCAGGTGCTTCAGATGGGAGCTAAACTTCCAGAGTTAGCAAATAATCTCCCAGCTTCAATGGCTTTGTGCACAGGTGTCCTCACTTCTGACCTATTAGCCAGATGTGCTCAGAAGGAAGGAGGAAGAGCTAGGTAAAAGGGCAGTTATAGCTCACTGAATGGGATTTCATGAGAGTTTAAGATTGATCTGAAGACCTGGGGCTCTTACAGCATTTCTGCTGGTAGAGACCCTCTGCAGGTAGGCCTGTAAAAGTCTCTGATGATAAAATTGGGGTTAACAGCCCCCTCTTTCACAATTCCTATCCATGTCTTAAACATTGCAGCATTGTATTGAGAACCCGATATCAAAATAGTCTATAATCTGACTAAACTAATAATGGGCATGAGTCACAAACCTCAGCATGGGTTTCTGTGCAGTTCAGAAAATGTAGGGGTATCTGAAGAAAGGTTTGGCTTGCTGTCAAGATAAAAGGCTAGTTGTGGAATTTGGATTTAGATCAAGGCTGAAATAACTAAAGTTTTGATGGGGCAGCATCTTTTCTGGGAAGTGAGCCTGCTTTACTGAACAGTTTGAAAGTGAACACACTGAATGACCCACACTATACATCTTTTAAAAAATACTCTGTGTTTGTACAAAGTACTGTTAACAACTTGAACATGTTGATTTAAAGTACTGAAGAAGCTTGTGAATAGGGGTAGTGAAAGCAGAGAAAGATAAATAAATAAATATTTTTTTATATGGAATGATTTACCAGTGCAACATCAGAGTTTTAATTTAACCGTGTGGCTTGTAGTCGTTAGCCTTGAAGATGAATACATATCAATCTGGAGGAAACAGGAATGGATACATCCTGATAAAAAATCCTAGTCGTGGATGCATATTATTTCTCTTCAATTACTTGGTATTCCTGCATAATCAGGAATAGCGTGTGATGCATTGCTAAGTGAGTTCTCTTGGTCTCAAACAGCAGGCTTCTAGAGAAAATAAGATCTTGGCTGCTATTAGCTACGGGAGGTTTTTAGACCCGAATGGTAGAGGTGAATGTCGCACAGCTGAGGTTTTTTTGGAGTGCTGACTTCCAGCAGTGCTTTGGTGGCGTGTAGTCTTCTGCAACCCTTCCATGTGAGCTGTGATTGGATCCAGCCTTGGTACAGTAGAAAATTGCTCTTGGCAAAGTGAGAGTATAATGCCTTGTTTGTCTGTTTTATTATCTGTACCTATTGGTCTGTACAGAGAATAAATATCTGTTACAGTAAATATCTGTTTGAGTTAGCTCACGACAGATATTTTTGGTGCTGAAGTTCCTGTATTTGCTTCTTGATGACCAGCTTAAGCATGTGTTATGTGGGGGTCATAAACCTTATTAGTGAAACATAACCCGTGTGGGCTAGAAATTTTGTGGCACTTTGGTAGCCTTGCAAAATGGTTTCTAGTAAAAAGCAAACGAAAGAAATATTCTGTCTCTCCTGCCACCATCTACTTTCTGGAATAATTACCTTCTAGCAGAGTGATTGGTCAGTAATGGACAGAAAGCTCATATGTATCTTTCAGTGTATCTATGAATATGTGAAGTGCATTGTCCTATGGTTGTCTCATCCCACTAAGTAATCCAGCTGGGGTCTCTAGCTGTGTGAACTAAAATCCCTACAGTCAGTCTGTTTCTGGTTTCCCTAACTTGAATTTGAATGTAGAAGTGACTACTTTGAAGTAAAGCATTCTTAGGTAGTAAGGAAGGAGTTTGCTCTTGTGTATTTAAATTACGCTGCCATTGCACACACAGTTTTTTATCCATGAAGCCACCCAAGTCCTAACCTGGAATTTCAAGCTTTTCTGTCGGCAACATCTATCTTCTATGGCCCTCCTCATATTAGCATTGATCTACAGGGGAAATAGAGAACACGGCTGTGTTATTATATACCTGGCTGCAATTTCTGTTCTAGTGATTGAGTGTACATACAGAATTTTTGAAACATGGGCATTCTAACTTATTTTGTCTTCCTGTCAATAGCATGGCACTTGTCCAAATTATGGGTCGATATCTGCTGATCTTTTTATGTTAAACTGTAATGAAGTTGCCTTTCTTATTGGAGATGTGATCTTGCTCTAGGCAATGCTTTTAACTTGGAACTTTTGGAATGGAAATGGGGGGAGAGGGGAAAGGGAAGCAGAGGAAAGACTCAGAGAGGAATGAGAAAAAGCGGGGGGTAGGAGAGAAGTAGCAGAAAAAGTAAGAGGTAGGAACAGAGGAAGAGGGGGACTGGCTTGTTAGGACTTGTGCTACCATGGATAAGAGCTGTTAGCCTCTACTCTGTTGTTGAAGTACTGTCAAAAAGCCAGTGGTGGATGCTGGGAGTGGAAGCCTGGCTCTCTGGAAATTTCAGACAACGTTACCTTTAAATTCTGTTTATGGTTGTCTCACTCCATTTCATCTAGTTTGTGAAATTAAATAATTGAAAGAACACAGGATATATGGGATCAGGCAAGGAATGGGGAATGAGAGATGTAAAAAGGGGTATTAGACCAGCTATTCTTTCCCTTGCATAGAAGCAGTGCAGGATCATCTGTATATTGACTTCTCCAGGTCTTTATCTAGATCTGAAGAGTTTCAGGATATCAGTGTTGTGCACTAGCTATAGCACAGAACCACTAAATGCCTGTCACTTCCTAGTGCTGCCTCTGCTTTTGTTTTATTCTTGTTTCACTTTCTTGGACAAAATGTAGAGGGGAATTTTTGTAATGTTGTTTCTAGGGTAAAAGGTTTGTGAAAGGAGATGGTGTGTCAGCTTCTAGAAGGGAGTTGGGGTACTATATTAATTTTATTTCATAGGGAAAAGCAGCGAAGAGGGGAACTTAGAGTCTGGAACTGATAGTCCGTGGTGGAAGTTAACAAACACTGTTTTCTAGCAGAAAAGTGATACTGATATTTTGGTGGGGTTGTTTGTGACAGATTTAAGAATAAGTTGGTTCCTTTTGTGGCCTCTCTGACAAGTGTCTCTGAGCCACTCTCTGTTATCTCAGGTTTCTTTGCTATGGATATGTGCAAGCTGAAGAAATGCTTCAGAGTCCAAATGTGTCTCACTTGTGCCTTTGTCCCATTCGGAAGGGAGGGCTGAGGCATGAGTATACACCAGTTCCCCCTAGTTTCTCTGTGGAGGCAGGTAGGCACACCAGTAGGTAAAGCGCTGTGGGACATGCCAGCCTGGTCCCTGAGCTGGCTGACGTGAGGGTGTGGAGCCACCACTGCATCTGCCTTGCTTAGAGTAAAGGTAGCCAGTCTTGCATTCTCCAAAGTATGTGAAGTTCCCTGATTCTTCCACTGGATTTCATTGGTCTATAATCCCAAATACCAGAGCCTTACTTCTGTCTAATTGTATGCAAGAGATTGTTAGTTTCTACCTTGTTTTGCTCTTGCCTTAATCTTTTTCAGTCATATAATGCAGGGTAGGAAAAACAGCAAAACACATCCATGCATGTATATTGTTTTTTATCTGCAAGGGTCTTCTAATACTTTTTCTGAGACTCTGTTTTTTTTTTCTGAGACTCTGGTTTTGTTCCTAATTCTGTGGTAGTCAGCTTTCCTCTCTGTCCCTTAATTTTCCTGCCTATAGCTTAGAGATAGGATATTTAATACCATATGGAGATAAACTTCAAGTTTACAACAAAAGACTGATAAATGTGAGCAAAATATCACTCTGCGCTTGTAGCTGGCTCTCTCCTCTGGCCTTTTTGTTGCTCTGCCTGTCTTACCTTGCTTTTCCCATCCATACATCTCTGATTTTCACTTAATGCAGTAAATAATGTGCTGACCTTCTACTGTCTTCTGATTGTATGTATTATAATAGTGTGTGCATTTTTCTTCAAGAAAAATACAAAGTAAAACAATTTGAGAGAAAATCACAGACATTTGTTTATACTACAGCAGTTCAGGAACATGTTTTGTTGCTGTGTAATGAGATGGGAGGTTCACAAAGCTTTTTGTTCCATGTTACATTTCCACTTTCTTTTAGTAATTACTGTAGCAAATCCATTTGCTGAGGATCTCATAAGTGTCACTTCAACTTTTGGGATAATCATGGCAATGCTGAACTTGGAATTCAGATTGTGTCTCAAAACACATTGTTTCAAGTGCCCAGAGACGGTGTTATATATGGCTTGCATTATGTTTCTACCCAGGACAGACTGTGGCCTCCAACCCACGGACTTGGTTCTGGATTGTTTCCTGTTTCAAGTTGAACATTTGGACCTCTTGGTGCTGGTATAAGAGAAAACTGATTGGTGTTTTCCTTGTTGATAAGTTTTAGGGACAGGGACTGATAGCTGGAGGAGAAGAAAGGACCTGTAGCCGAATTGACCCATGGGATATAGGCACTGCATTATAGTTCAATATTCTAGTGACAGGTAGTTTAGAAGTGAGACCTAAAGATTAGATTAGATTATATGGCAAATTTGCTGTCAGTAATGGTGTCATGGGCTTGAATGTCTGGAGCAATATATACATCACTGACAGGAAGGGCTCAGAAGAGAGTGCAACCTCTCTGCTTCTTGTCTTGGTTTGGCATTTTTTAGATGCTAAGATCAGCCTGGTCCCTGTTGTTTCCACCACTGATACGAGGCTCTTGCCTGCAGACTGCTTAATGAAGGGTTGGCCCCTCTCAAGCCCTACCAACAAGGGCTCTATAGTTGCTCTTGCTCCTCTGTTATTTGCTAACTGAGAAATACCACACCATCATTGTTGTCCTTGCCTCTGTAGGTTTTAGAAATTAGTAACGGTTGCTATTTTCCCCATACCTTCTTCGTGCTTTTTGTGTTTCCTCTTCAGGTGACGCTTCTAGATCTTTTCCTGTTCCTGATGGTTTGTAAGGCTTGGTCCTGGAGGCTTCTTCTGCCTCTCCAGCATTCCCGTTGCCTGGTGCTGCCCTGCTGCAGCCTTGGTCCCATGGGGCTTGTGTGTTCTGCTTCTCCAGCTTTTGCCTTGCCTGGTGCAGCATTCAAGCAACACCTTAATAAAAAGCTTTCCTCCCTTATCTCCTCTCTGCTGCTCTGCCACTGGGCTGGGGATCGGGTTCCCATCTCTTTCACACGCACACCTGGCCATAAAACACCGGGTTTGTTTTTAACCTCAAACCAGGGAGCTTTAATTAAAGAGACAGTGACCTCTTTTATGAGTTTGCTCGCATAGGGTTTCAGGGCTATTGTCACATACAGCTCACATAACAGAGCACTATTGCACAAAGCTCCATTTACACATCCTTCCCCGGCTTTTTTCCTCTCCTCTTTTTGTTTTCCAAACTCAGAAGGAGGTTGTTTTCTTGTTTACCCCTAGGCAAAGTTGTCTCTCATGTAGTAGTACCCTATGGCTAACAGTTTCTTTGAAGAGAACCTACCTTTCTTACTAACAACACATAGATGTCATTAGGCTTGGAGAAATGTTGTTCTTTAATCTATGCAGGAAATAATCTGCCTCACCCTAAATTTGCTGGATATGAGTGACTGGCTAAAATGGATCTCATCCTCTGTTCCAGTCTCTCTTTAGCTAGTTCTCATACCTGTGTAATGGAATTTGTGTGTTTCTTAAGACAAATACTTCTCAGTATTCACTGTTATATTTACCTATATAATTGATTTTTGTGTGCAATAAGTAGTCAATCGCAACAAATAGAATTTTTATATATACTCAAAAATAATGTGTACAGGGACAGGCAGCAAAACTTGGCCAGTTTTACACAGAATAGTTTACATGTAATTTACAGAAAAAGTTTCACAACTATGGACATGTGTATTCCCATGCACATGTATTCAAAGGTACACAAACGGACACACAGGAGCATGTCTGCAGACCAGAACTTTTTTGATATATTCAGACTTCTGAAAAAGGCATTTAGGCACAGAAGAGACCCAGCTGGGACACAGGGACAAGCAACTACATAACTGGTGGAATACAGAAGCACACATGGAGGATATGCACACAGATATATGTGGAAAGGTGTAGGTGCCTCTGGAGAGCACCCTGTATATAGGCCTTCAGAAGCAGGTACGAGGGTAGGTCTGCAGGAAAATATGTATGTAGAAACTTAGATATGCCCAGTAACTGTGTAAGTTGTATGTGAGTTACTGTGGACACATGCAGCTTGTTCAGGTGCTGGAGCTTTCACTGCATCGTGCAAGGTCTTTGCTGTCAATGGTATTGCTTTCAGTAAAAGCTCACCAATATGAAAAAAAAAGAGATGGTTTAGCTGCAAAGATTGTAGATATGAGAACACATGTCCTTATTTATACAGATAGGTAGATATATACTGATGCAAATACAGTTGTTTTTTTTTTAATAATATATTAATACAGCTTTGCCTAGGCACAAATATACCACACACACAGACCCTTAGACACACACAGATATGCCCATGTCTATGCTCATTGAGAGAGACTCACTCAATATCTGTGTATGTGTGTGTTGGGAGAGGGTCATAACCTCCTCCATTCTTCTCCTGAAGGGGTTTGGATAATGAAGGGAAAAGAAATGAGGCCTGGGGCTAATTTGTAGTGGCATTTCCTGGCCTCTCTTATGCCAATGAAGCTCCGTTTCATCTTTAGCCTTATCAATTCTGCAGTCATGTGGCTTTCCGCTTGGACGCCTTTGTCTCTTCACCCTCCTCCCCAATCTCCGATGCTAATGGAAACTTCGTTAATGCCATTAATCTACTGACCAGGACAAGTCAAAAACATATCCACACAATCTGAGCCAGGGCCACAAGTGTCCTGGGGCTGCCAAACAGAGGCACCCCCTCTGTTCACTGCATTCCCAAAAGAACTTCATATTGATTTCTTTCTTTCCTTCTCTGCTTTCTTCCTTGATGACATTGAATCCTTCAGAACAGGCACCAACTAGATGGCCTTTTCTTCCTGATCACTCATAATGCTATTTCTGCAAGCATCCTCTCCTTACCCTTTCCCCAGTTGTAGTGTTAGTGCCTTCTTTCAGTGGCTCCTCATGGCAGTTCTTTTTTCCTTACACTGTCTTTGGTGACAGGCTTGTTACTAGTATTTTCTCCTCTTGCCTTGTAGGATTCGTAACTAACCAAATGCAGTAAGAATCTGCCTGAACTGGGGTAAAATAAAAATCATTCCATGCCACCTTGCTATTAGCTGAGCAGATAAAAGCAAGTGTTTCCTTACCCAACTGTTGTTGGTTTTTGATCGTGCAGTTGCCACCACTTGTGTACTTGAAGGGTTGTGCTGTTGGGTTGCAGTGTCCTCTGAAATGTTCTGAGCAGTCCTAAATCACTTTTGGGAACTGAGGACATACTATTGCTTTGTATTTAACTAGTATGCTGGGGTTTGTAGTGCTTGACCATTGCCTGTCACATCATAGATTCTCTTAGCTATGAGTTCACCTTTCCCTGCCTGTGCAGCACACCTGCAGAAACTCACAGCTCTGAGCAGTGACTCACCATCTCCTTATGCCACAGCATTGTCCAGTGGCTGAGCACGGGGAAGTTCCACGTGTCAGGACTGTGCTGGCTGAGAGGAGAAAATAGACTGTTTGATACTAGTTTTAGGAGAAATTTTCCGTGATAATCAGAGTTCATAGTCAGCTCTTGAGAATGTCAGGATGTTGAGTGATCTGTATTTGATCTAGGAATCTTTGTATACGTAAATGAAATAGTGACAGTGGAGGAGGAAAAGACAGCTAGGAAAGACATGCAGTCGAAGTTGTGACATATGGACATGTTTAGAAAAAAAGCATCAAATTGATGAAAACAAAGAGAGAAGTTGGCAGTTCAGCATGAGCTTTGATGATGTCAGGCTAGATCTGGAATGATATGGGCCGTGACAGAAGGCTGAGCCCGAGTTGCCACCTTCACACAGACATCGCAGTAAAAAGGGATTGTTTTACAAGGAGAGAAGACAAAGAAGTTTCAAGTTCTTTAGTCCTGTCAGGGGTTGAAGTCAAAAGTTCATCCTCATGTAGTTTTGGATACACAGAATGCATGTCATTTCCTACCAACCAGGAGATGCTCCACTGAACAGAGCATCTTCCTCCTCCAGCCAGTTTTTGAGATGAGACATACTTTTTCATCTTCAGGGCAGATGAATGCATTGCACTGTCTGATGCAGAAGAATTTGTGCTGATTGGTACCATGCTTGGTTTTGGGATATCACTGAATGAGAGGGGAGAGTTAAAAAAGGAAGACAGTGTGTTACATCTTGGTATAAAATAAAGAAGGCAGTTGGGATACTCGGTGCCCCCAAATGCCTAGTTAGATGAGTGGGACAGCATCTGTAAACCTGAAACCAGCACTTGCTGGGGACGCTTTCAGAGACCCACTGAAAGCAGAAAACTAAAATCAAATCCTTGTAGCCTTAGCAGGTGTCAGGGCAGTTAATAATTCATACAAGAGTTAAGCTGGTGGGGTGGTGTGAGAAGTAGAAAAGGCCTTGACTCTGTGAGCACTATTCAGCAACAACTAAAACACTGTTTTCAGCACAAATCCAGAACACAGACCCCTACTAGCTGAAAATTAACTCTACCCCAGCAAACCCAGCACACATACACAGGAAGGGGATGATTGTGGCACGCCATCCTGCAGTAGAACGTTACTAGGAAACAGATCTTCAAGGGAGTGAATAGTTCGTGTGCACCAAGCAGCTCCTTTCCAGGGGGCACCTTAATACAGAAGCAGAAGCTCCAGGCAACTAAGCCCTATCCTAGGTATAACATTGTCTTCTTCAGTGACCATGGCAATTTATCTTATCCCTTTGTCTAGACTTTCCATGTTCAGTCCACTCATATCACAAACTTCTTGAGTAAGAAGTGTTTCTTCCTGTGTGTGCATCCCACAAGGAAGATGGTCCTCATATTGGCTAAAGTCTCTCAATATTACAGTACTATAACAACCTATGTCTCCATATGGCAGGAATTGTGCATTAGACTGAGAAGTAGAAGGTGCTTTGGGCTTGTAATTGGTGTCAAGAAATAAATCAATTCAGCAAAACCTGCATTAGCTACCTTGGGTACCGTGAGCATCCCAGCTGTGGCAGCATAGAGCCTATCGAGGTTAAATTTGGATCGTGTCATGATGCAACCTTCATGCTGGGAAGAACTTAAAAATGTCAGTGCTGTATGTCTTTGGAAAATTCCTATTTGAATGCCTCTGCTATGCACAGAACTGCTGCTGCCCACTGGTTGGTGTGCTCTGGCCCTTCTTTTGCTCAGTCTTCTCTAACTGCTAGCCTCATAGGAGCTCTCATACTGCTTTGCAGATTCTGCCCAGCTTCTGTTTTGCCATGGGCAGAGAAATACAAATTTTCACAGACAAATCTATGTTTTAAAATCCTTGCAGTCAACAAGGATTGCTGTCTGTGCTTTAATGAAAGGACAATAAAAAGTAATCCTTGCAGAGTTTATTTAATTCAAAGATGCCAGGCTCGTTAGACAACTGATGATAGAATGTGATTCTGCCTCTTATTAGTTTGTAAGAATCATGTTTGCTGCTTTTGAAATAGCCACTTCTAGGATGAAATGTTGGGGATGTTCAGCTTTAAAAAAAAAAAAAACAGCCCTCAAAGCAGAGAGGGTATGGGGCAAATTTTATGTCAGGAAAAAGAAAATAGTTACAATAGAGGGACAGAGCCTTGCCAGAGATGTCTTGTAAAGTCTTGCAACAGAAATGTTGCAAGAACCTCTGGTTTACAGTCTTAGTGGGAAAATCTGTAAATCCTGCAGGATGGGGCCTCCCACCAACAACAGGAGACACCAGCTCACTGGTTTAGCAGCACTGCTGTATGCAACACAGTTCTTAGGAGCACTGTGAAGCAGGGAGCCAGCCAGTCTTACTTCATTTATGAGGACTGACAGGATCACAGCACAAATGACTCCAAACCACACTTTTTGGTCTGTAGGTGTTTAAATGGGGACAAAATCCTGCCCTCTGTTTCCCCTAAAAGGTAATATAGATGAATGCCATTGACTTGAAAGGGGATGAGTTTATGTTATGTTTTTACAGTGAATGCAAGGGAGTGGTGGTCCTTGTTTCCAAAAACTTCCAGAAGCTGTTTAGTTTCACATAAGAAAGATGACCAAATCAGGCACTGAGTGCTTAAAACTGCAGTAGAAATCTTTCCGCTGGAAAGCCTATAATCCCAACTGTTGGTTTTGAGTCTGATTCATGAAGCCATAGTAGGCAATCCTGCACCTACTCCTTGGTATCCCCTTCCACTGCAGCATTCATCAACTCATCAGTTCTTGTGTCTGTGCTAGAATGTATAACTAAAGTTTGAGAGCTACCAGTCTGTTAGTCTAAATGCTAGGGAACTTCTAATTTAAACAGGCCAAGAAAGTAATGCTAAATGTGTTTTATATTCATGGTTGATTTTTCTGCCTCACGCTCATCTACTCACTGAAACTTCAGCTGATGCCCTCTTCAGAAGCACACCTCTTCTGTGGATGGGCATGAGGAGAATTTATGAGAAGAAATGTTTTGTTGCAGTACTAAAATAAAAGTTGCAAGAGAAGCTGGAGTTTGGCGCTGTAGCAGCTACCGTTGCAGGGTGCTGCTCTGGGCTTTGGGGCTAATGAGGAGCAAACATTTTCCTTTTTCTGTGTGTTTTGTGGTTTTTTCCTGTTGCTATTGCTCCTTTTACCACAGCTGAGGGGATGACACCTCTTCTGTTCTGCTAAACTCCATCTGGTTTGAGTTAATGAAAATGACTGTGGTTTGTAGTTTGATTGCCTGTATGAAATAAATGTGCTGGTCTCAGCCAATTTCCTCAGCCAGCCCTATGGGTGACAATAATGGTAATTTAGGTGTTTATTTTGGGTTCTTCTGAAGGGGAGCCATGAAGGAAGGTTTGTCCTATTCCTGTTCTTACTTTATGATCTCTTTAAAGGCCAGAGGAGGATCAGGACTTTGGATAAAGTCCTAAGACTGACCTAAAGTCCACACAGAGAACAGTTACCAGACACATCATGTTTTAAGTCTGGGTTCCACTTTTCATCTGACAGAGCAGCAGTTTAGGAATCAGCACTGTTTGCCCTATTTACCCCAGTACTAGCTTCTAACACAGGAAAACCTTTGGCACAGGCACCAGACTGTCACTTTTGTGGCTGAGGGAGGAAAGAGAGGAGTCCTCACACCGTCTTCCTTTTCAGACAGTCTCCAGGAGTTTTGGAAGGAGCTTTTTACAAGCCCTCTTCTATTGTTGGCCAGGAGACAAAGGACGGAGGAGCTGGATTTAAGCATAATGACGTGAGCTCCTCCATGCAGAAAAACCCAGCTGAGAGACCCCCCCTGCTCCACACACACACAAAAAAAGGAAGAAAGGGGGAGAAAATCTTTGAAAATAACTAATTAAAGTTGTTTTAGCCTCTCTCTCTTCCCTCTAAGGGCGCCTAATCTCACAGGGGGCAGAGGGGGAGAGAAGCAAGAGGAACAATGAGTACCATCAACCCCCCTTCTCTACACCCCACCTCCTGGTCTCTGAGGTTTTAAAACAAGAGGCCACTTTAAGTTAATGAGCTATCAGCTGACTGGGAGAAGTCTCTAATGAAGCCTGATGTTCACACATTCCCCAGCTCGCTGAATAGGCCTCTGCCAACCCCATAACTGTCAGAAAGTTTCATTCATAAAATCCACATGCTGAGGGTGGCATGGTGGGGGCAGGGAGGGAACTGGGTGGAGGTAAGAGTGGGGGAGTGTGGGGTGAAGGTCTCCATGTGGAGCAATTGGCCCCAAAGGCCAAACAGGAGCACGCATGGCTGGGACTGGCAGGCTGGAGGATCCCAGGGACCCACTCAACTCCACTCACCATTGTGTGGCTGGTAATTAGGAAGATCCTCCAAATGGTTCTGGAGGACACTGAGGTCTGTGAGGATAATTAGTGAAGATTTGGGGGCTGTTATGTCACCAGCTTTGCTAGGGCCACAAGGGCAGGTGATGGTGGGATGAAGCCTAGGAGTCATTCTGGGGCTTTGCTGTGTAGGCTATGCTTTGCTGAGCCTCATGTCTCCTGGCAGGACTTTAGGAGCTGTGTTTGGGGGGTTGCTGGAGGAAAGAGAGCAGGAACACAGGGAAGATTCTGCAGAAGGTGTAACGCTGGGGGAGGAAGGAAAAGTAATGTTTATTTCAACATAAGTAAACGTAGTAGTGGTGATGTGTGTGAGAGGTAATACTCCTTGGATAGTGCATATGCTTTTGGCAAAAGCAAAGATGCAAATACAGGGTTGAAACCTTTTTTCATCCAAGGTCTGGACTGTGGTTTGTGCAGTGAATCAGCATTGTAATCAATAGTAACCAAAGGGCACTGTATTCTTGTGGTCTATGGGTTTTGTTATAAAACACTTCCAGGTATTTCTTGAAGTTCTGAGCAGCAATGTCAAGCCTAGATTTCTTTTGGGAGTTGCTGGACCTAATGGCCTGAGCACAGGAATAAGATGTTGGAGTACTGGACTTCTAGCTCACTCTTTGAAACTTGCTTTTTTGATGTATTTGTTTAGTTACAAAAAAAAAATAATAAGGCTATCTGACCCAAGGCAGGAAATGTACTGAAGATAATGGGCCCCCTTTTGATCCCTTCCCAATCCCTATGTCAGTATGTTGCATCAGGACCAGGAAGTAATTGTTAAGTGTCATTTAAATTTAAGTTGTGCTAAAAAGGCACAGTTAAATGTGAGACAGTCTCTGCCTTAGGGAGCCTACAGTGTAAATACATGATTCAGATTGAGTGGAAGAAACCATCTGAGTGTCTCATTCAAAAGCCACTGAAACAGTAGTAGGATGTCTGTTAGCTCTGATGAGCTCTGAAACATGATCATCTGCCTGCTATTACATAGGTGTCTGAAGCCAGGGCTCTGAAGTCACATCCTATCCAGGGTATGACTACAAAGTCAATTTTGTTCATACATTTTTTATATATTCTATAGAGAAAAAAAGATGGGATTTTGCAAATTATAGTGATAAATTAAGGGTGAGTATTCTTAGCACACAGGAGAGTGTGTGCAGGGGGCATAGGTGGCAATAAGAGTGTTGGATTCTGGAAAAGGTGAGTATGTTGGAAAAGCAGCTGCCTTTGGAGGTTTCTATGGACTGCAGTATAAATATGAGTCACAAGTCAATGCCATAGTATTTCAGTCAGTAAAACTTTTGGCTTCTCATCTATTTCGTCCCATTACTGAACTTTCATGGGAGTAGTGGGGGAACTGTGTGGTGCTTTTGTGTATGGCAGAGGCAGTGCTGGAGAGGATATAATTGGGGTTTGACAGTAAACTGCAAAGGCTGTGATGTGGCTGAAGAATCAGGAAATACCTTTCCTCTGACTGCTTTTATAGGGATTTTGATTTTTTCCTTAAACTCTGTTTTGGCACCTCTGCTACTGAGTTTTGTTCATTATAACAGAACCTGAACACTTCACTATATGTATTTGCTGCTATTCCCATTTCAGAAATGGGGAAACAAAACACAAAGCTTAGGGGCAGAATCCACAACAGAGCTTAGACCTTGTACTTCTTAGTTTCCAGGCAGTTTGTTTGCAGTGGAATTCAGACATCTGAGTTATATATGGGCACATATATAACTCAGAGGTAAGGAGGCAGTACACGGGAATGGGGACATGAGTAACCTAGTGGCGTAGAGGTGCTGAGGAGCATGGTGGGATATGTAGTCTGACAGTTAAGCACTTGTTTCCCATCTGGAGAAAGAGAGAGAGAGAGATCTGTCTTTATGTGAAGTTCATAGCTGCAAGTATCTCCTTATTTAGATCTGAACTCCTTGTATGAATACAGGACTCAAAAAATGGATTCAGGCCATAAATGCCCAGCTGTTGAGGTTTTTCCATTGTGAGGCTTCTGAAGCTGCTTCTGGTGAAGATCTGTTGTTTTTTATGAATAATGAAATATTCTGGATGAGAAAGCAGTAAGTAGACTTGCACTGTAGGCCAAAGACTATAGAAGTTGCTAGGCTGAAGGGATGGCAAACTCACAGGAAGAGGAGGAAACTCGTGAATTTATGCACTCTATAGCAGGTAATGGTCATCTTGTTTCTTCCATGTGCTGTGCAAGGGGCATCTTGGGAAAGAAGGCATGGTCACTTCTATCAGTATCTCACTGAACAGCAGTGCACATGTGTTTTCAGTTGGGCCAGAAGCTGTCTAGTTCTGTTGTACCACTCATTGCATTAGATACTGACTAGTTCTCCAGCTTGGCTTTCTTCCTGGTCTGCCTTTTCTTCCTCTGGTTCTGGAATGCAGTACTAACCAGATCGCAGGTAAACTCTGGATGGTCTCTACTTGTCTTAGCTTAGAAGTTTTATTTCCTCTCCCTCTCTCTCTCTTACTGTTTCCTTTCATCACTGTTTCTATGATGGCTGGTATAAAAGTTGATGGTTGAGAAGAAGCAGACTCAGTGTTACTAGATCTCTGCTCATGCTAACTTGTGCCTTTTCAGCACTCTTGCTTCTTAGTAGTACCACTGTTCATTCCTGGCATTCCCTTGCCCTTTAAGAATAGTCTCTTCCCCCCTCAGCACTATGTTGCTCTTACTGGTATTACATTTTTCTGGCAAATCCCATAACAATTTTGTGGAATGCTGGTTTTCTGTCACTGCTGCTTATATTTATTTAGCAGTTAGAGGATGGCTGGGCTCTCTGTGGTTGAAGGGCCCTCCTGCATGCTTTAAACTCACCTTGGATGCTCTCAGGCCAATCTAAGGGCTCTCCAACAAGGAGTCACCAACATGCCTCTTGGTAAGTTAGGGAAACATCTGCTGAAGGGTTTGTTCCATTCAGGTCAGAGACTGGCTCACAAATTGATAAAGGAGATGGGGAGCAAACAGACAGTGAGCAGGTCCAGATACAGGATAAGCTTTGTATCTTGTGCTGCATCATGAGTTGTGTTTCGTCTGTACATGAGCCAAGAGGGACCACTTGCTTTACCAGCCTCTCATGTGAGCACTCAACTGACATAAGAGGCTCTGCTCCTTTCCCCTTGGGGGGATGCTGGAGACAAGAGCTCTCAAGGGCTAAAGAAAACAAAGCAATGTTTGCATAGCTGGAGAGCAGAGTGTGCCCTGCGTAAATTGTACCAAGGCCTAAAAGTGCTTCAGGAATGAAGTGCCTCTGAAATTGGCTCCATAAGATAAATGTAAGGCAGGTTTATGCCATTTGCTCAGCAGATGGGGTTGCCCTATTGATTAAGGGTCAGATTTTGGCTCTGCTGGGCCTCATCTCCACGAAAAATGGCATGAAGGACAAAGTTCTCCCAAGGAAGAAGAGTTTCTCTCATGGTTCTGCCAGTCCTGCCCATCGTGGGCAGCCAGCAAAAGGTTAACCTGTCCCACTCACAGGACAGGGGCTCTGCTTGTGGGAACAAGAAAAAGCAAAAGCTGTTACGAGAGTTTTCCTTTGGTATGATCCAGCAGCCCATGGATGAGGGAGGGGATCAACTACATTTTTTGCTTCCAGAGACCAGATTCAAAGGTTTGGAGGGGTGAAGAATACTTGCCAAATCCTGGGATGTGTTTTGGGTAGAACGCAGAATAATCCTGATTTCTGTGGCCCCTTGGTGTGTTACAAATTTCTTTCTGGACTTGACCCATGAAGAATACAGGTCCTATTTCTAATTCTGGGTATCCTTGGTTGAGTCAAAGGTGTGCAGGCCAAGCTGGCATACTTCCCAGGTAGATATTGAAGATGTGGTACTCAGCCTTGCATGTATTTTGTACTCCGTAGAAACCAAAATGATGAACATACAGTGTTGTATGTTCATAGTACATATGCACTTCTAGTACAGAAGGATCAAAAGTCTGCTTCTTGCCACATACAGACCTCCTGTAGCTTTTGTTTCTGTGACTGGATGACTGGCTGCAATTTGTCATCTATGTACACACAAGTATCTCATCGTGCACAGGTGAATTTCACTTCCAGCATGCAGCTCATTGCAGCAGTTACTTCCCAGACCTCTTTCCCCTCTATAGGTATCTTGGTGGAGCTATGGATTTCTAAGAGTACCTTAGTTCTCATGCTATATGTTTTTGCAGGTGAACTTTGAATGTATCCATGCTGGTTATTGATGATAGGCATCCTGAGTTATTAATGATCCTTACAGAAATGGGGATATTGGACTAAGTGGATGTCTGTTCATGGTCTCCTTTCTCCATTTTAGTAGGCTTGATACTACAGTAGAAGCTCTGTTCTATTGTGTAGGAAAACAGATTCTTGTACCTTGTTGTTAAATCAATCATCTGTTTCCAGTAAATCAGTTTGCTGGGCGGGTGATGGCATAAAAATGATTAGGCTGAAAAAAACCCAAACATCTTTTCTATCCAAACCTCTTTTTTATGTGTGTATTTTTGAAGCCTGCAGTGGATTTTCTGGACTCATGACATGAGTTTTTATTATGCAGTGCGTTAGAGCCCTTGTGAAAAATAAAACATGTGATGTGGAAAGTCTCTAGTAAAGAGTGACTCAGGAAAAGGAAAACAAAACCCTTCAGTCTAACGAAAGAACAGCCTGTGTGAAAGTAGCTTGGTATTTAATTGGAAATTGCAGTCAGTCTGCAGATGAACAGCCTTGCTGGCATCTGCAGGTGGGTGTTTTGCTTATGCTTTACAGTTCTTCCTGTTTGCGCTCGTGAATGTGTTCTGCCTGTCAGCTCAGAGATGCAGAGATGGCTGCGATTTGTAGCTGTTCTTATTCCAGAAGTATCAGCAGTTCCCAATATCACATAAATGAGTGCTGTAAAAGTGTGTTAGTATGATACAGGCCCTGTAAAAAATAGCTTACAGTCCAAATGGGTGTGACAGCCCTTGTTTGAGAGATGGAGAGAGCCTTTAGAGGTCATTAGAGATCAAGTGATGTGACCAAGATCATGCACTCCAAATTGTATCTGGAACTTCTGCCTCACAGGTCCAGAGCTCACAAGATCATCTTAATAGAGAATTTTTAGGAGACGCATTGACATACATTCATTCAAGGTAAACGTGATCTGCTGTCTTGGGCCCAACCCCAGGTTTGCTTTCATCAAGTCTAATTATGATAATGGTTCATTTAACCTCTCTGCCTCCCCCTAACTTCTACTTAAAAGCAAAGGCACTGTCTGTGAATCCTTGGACCGGACAGTTCCATTTTTAGCTCTGTCTGACTCATTTAATGATTTGGTCAGGTTAGTTTGTCCTTGACTCAGTTTCCCCACTGTCAAAATGGGACTAATAACACTCTCCTGCTTTTTGAGGAAGGGTTATGAAGATAAATTAGTTTTGGCTGAAGAAGAGTCCTGCAGGGCTAGCAGAATTGGAAAGAGACAAGCACACTCTCTGTTGCAAGTATTATCTATCACTTAATGTTTCTAATAGCCCTCCTTGACTTTTACCGACTATGTAGTCTTTCTCTTCTTGCAAATCACCAGTGTGTATATTGATCAGCAATATCCCTTGCACAGACTACGGGGCCATCTCTCCATCAACTTCTTTGTCCTCTCACAGGCAGATGGTTTTACAGCTGGGAGAGCAAAATCCTGTCCGACCAATGTCAACAAAGCTCAGATCTCATCCTTGTCTTTCCACCACAGGAGTGCGTCCTCTTCTGTACAGAGGCTCACTTTGGGGTGGCTACTGCTGTCTTTTTCTAGGGCTCCTCTAAGGAAGAGCAATCCCCTCTGAAAAATGCCAAGATGGTTTCAGAGGCAGACAAACCGATGAGAAGTGAAGAGGGATGGTTGGAGAGAGAAAAGCCAGCTCCACAACAATCTGACTTCTTCTAGAGAGGGTTAAGTACTAAATGCTTCTTACTGGGTCACTTCATGATGGATGGTAGTTAGTGGGGGTGGGGTAAATCTGACTTCCAGCCCTGCATCACTAAACCCTTCATTAGGAAGAACACACACAATGGAAAATGGCAGAGGGGCTCAAGTGTCCAATTTCTCTCTTGAACTCTGTGAACAGGAGGCTCCAGTCAGGGGAATCCCTGCCACCCTTTCTCCCCCTCCTTCCCTGGCCGTTTCTGTATTAATTAACGGAGTTGGCTGGGACGGAAACGGAGGACAATAATCAACATAGATGGGGCTGCAGACCTATTTTTAATAATGTGCTTTGCATCTGTCCTAATTGGTATGGAAACAGTGACCTGATTGGAACAACCGGGAGCCTCTTGGGGCCTTTCTTTCTTCCTTTCTCTCCCTCTGTTTTCTTTTTTGTTTGGTTGAAGTTTGACTTGGTGGGAGTAGAGGGGCCAGTGGGTAAGAAATGTAAAACCTAACCTTAGGGGCTGTTCACAGGCTGGGGAGCAGAGCGGGGATCGCATGGGATGTGGGGGCTGGGATGCCTGGATTGGAAAGTATAAATGAAGAGTATAAATGCCTTCAGGGCATAGAATCTGCCCTGAGGATCTGAGGCCAAGTATGAGAAGGAAGGGACAGCAGCTCTACTGGTTTAGTTTAATGATGAGTAATGAGGTGGTTTTTCTGGATAAGCCAAGGAAAGCTGAGGGACAAGAGAAGCACCGCAAGAGCCAGCTGATGGTCAGTCCCTACCCTGTGTGTAACACATGTGCATGTGGTGAGAAACAGCTCTTGTCTGCAGAGAGGTTTTAACCTGAAATAAACAGTGAGGGAAACTGGATGGTGTGAGGTCAGAAGGTGTTTTAAGAACTAAGTGTGGCCCAGAATCCTGGCTGCCCCAGTGTGGTATGAGCTACCTACCAGACCAGCTGCTGTGATGGCTTAGTCACTGCGCTGCGGAACCCAGAACAAATGCTGTGTGCTAATGCACATGGGGAGGGGGAAGGAGCCTTTGAATATAATTATGATATGTTCTGTAATACTGTAATACTTGGTGCTGCTGAAGACATCTTAGCATTTGCATGTTTACTTTGGGTGCCTGTTGGGGTGGGATCACTGGGAGTGAGTGGCAACATGTCCACGTGTTTTCTCAGTGTTGATGTGCTGTCTGTATTGTGGCTGCCTGGGGAAGTAGTTGAAGAACTGCTCTCTCCTTTCTCCCACCCATTTAAATAGCCTGCAGTAGGCTTCTGTAGGCTGTGCTGTGTTTGTCCGGGCTGCTTTCATGCTCGGAGAGTTGCTTATGAGCCTTGAGTGTTTGGAAAACACCTTTCTCCATGCAACTGTAGTCTCCAGCAGAGCACTACTGCATGAGAAATGGGAAGCCATCATCATGGGGAGGACTGAGCTTGTGTGCCCAAGCTGAGGAACTTGTCACCGAGGCAGGGACCACACTGGGTGGTTTTGCATCACAGCCTTGGTGCCAAATTATTGCCTTGTAACTTCACTTTCTGTAGAAAGCTTATGTATCCACATGGCACCAAACAATGAGGTTAAAAACCAAGACCTAAACCTAAAATTATGATGAAGTAGAAGTGATTTTCATAGAGGCTAGGAAATAAATTGGATGTTATTTGAAATAAAGCAAAACACTGTGGTGGGTGGATGAATGGATGTAGGGACAGAAGGGTTGGCTCAAACAGCTGTTTTCCTTTGAGCCCCAGAAGTGGCTCAACATTTCCAAGTCTGGCCAATTTGAGTACCACAGCAATTATTTCCCCCCTGCAAGCCCCAGCTCCTAGCACAAAGCATCATATCTATGAATCTTAGCTTTCTTATGAGGAAAGTTGCTTTTCTTACACTTGCTGTGTAAAACTTGAAGAAATAGTCTCACCCTCAAAAGGATCAGAGAGGCTGAATACCAGACCTTCCAAATCTATTATTAAGCACGAATGTATTGTGCTTAATACGTGTGTTTAATGAGAAGAATAAAAAATCGCTGATGCTTTTCTCCCATCTCCATTTTCTGGGGCCTTATTAATTTGGGCTACTCCAGCAGCCATGGAGACATTGCTGAATTCAGGCACCGTTTATGGATGGCAGGTCTGGGCAGCTGTGGTATATACAGCCCTGCTTAGAGAGAGGAAGGAAATAAAGAAAGAATGGAAATGGAGGGGGAGCAGCCAGTGAGCTCCTGCCACTGTAATGTGTGAGAAGTTGGCCAGGTCCCATGTAAATCAAGGACAAAGTTGACTAATTTCCTGGGTCGGTCATGGTGAAAATATCACATTTCATGGTTTGTTGCCGATTCATAGAAAAATCCTATTAAAACTGGGCAGATTACTTATACAATTTAAACAAATGATGATCAAAGATTATAATATGTTCTGTGAAGAATGAAAAGGAATAGAAATGAATTGTGCATCTGGCAAAAGGGGGCCAGGTGGGGTTTTTCATGCAAATGTGCTATTTTATCATTGCTAAAATTGGGGGATTTGGGGGAAGCATGCAGACAATTTGGGGGGTCTTGGTCCATTTTAGAATCACAGAATCATCTAGGTTGGGAAAGACCTTCATGATCATCAACCAACCATTTACCCCAGTACTGCTAAGACTGAAAACCCTGTCACTGAGAGCCTCATCCACACAGTTTGTGAACACTTCCAGGGACGGTGACTCCGCCACTGCCCGGAGCAGCCTGTTCCGATGCCTGAGCACCCCCTCAGTGAAGAATTTTTTCCTAATACCCAACCTAAACGTCCTCCTGGTTTTGGCTGGGGCTGCTCGGCGGGAGGGTACCGATCTGCCCTTGGCAGTCAGCGGAGAGCGGGGGCAGAGGCGCGGGGGCGCCGCGCGGGCAGCAGGGGGCGCCGCAGGCCGCATTTTGCGCGGAGGCGCGGATTGGGGGGGGCGCTCCCCGGGTGCGTCGCGGCTCCCGGCGGCGCGGCTGGCGGGGTTGTGCGCGGCCGGTGCGCCGAGGCTGCGGCTGTGTGTTAGAGGGGACGCGGGCCCGCGGACAGAGGTGGCTTTCCTGCACACACTGGTGTGGTGAGCTCGGCCCAGCCGGAGGAGCGCGGGCTCCGCTTAGACCTGAACCCACGCTAACTCGTAATCCCCTGTAACGCACTACATCACGTCCAGGTTGCTCCGGAAGAAGCGCCTAACCCCAAACCCAACAAGGCTTAGGATGTGAGATAAAAATAAAATACATGTCTCAACAAGACAACGAGGTCTAAACCAGCAGTAAGCTACACTGCTATTGATCCCTGCATAGATCTGTCCTCTAATGCCTCATCACAGTGAAATGTGTGAAACCTTCACAAGACCTTCACAAAGTGTGAGATGCAACAGCTGTACACCGAAGAAGAGACTACAGAGGTATGAACGTATGTTTTTTCTCGTAAGGAGACGTGGATTTGTTATTGCTAAGATGGAGATGAAATTGATAAACAGAAATACATCTTCAAAGACAATGGTAGAAATTTTGGCGAATAGAACAAAACGATTGGCAAGAGCTCCATATTTACACTGTGGGCAGGAAAAGGCAGAGGTGGGTTTGGTTTGATTTGGTTTTTTTTTGTTTTGTTTTTGTTTTTTTTTGTGAAGGAGATTTCCGTATTTTCGTTGGGAAATTGACACAGCAAACATAGCAGAATTAGTAATTTCCTGTGCACTTCTGAGTATCCTATTCCACCTATCCCAAACTGTAATCCTTGTGAACCCAACTGTAGTGTTCTTCATAGCCAGCATGGCTTGTAAATTAAGATAGTAAAATCTGCTGACATTACCACTCATTTTTACTTCTTCAGGCTAAACACCCTGAAGCAGTGCACCACTAGAACTCCTGTCACACGGCTTGTCGGGCATACCTGCACGTCCAGAATCCTCTACTGAAGCTTTCCCAAATGCTGGTCTCTGATGGAGGACTCAATGATCTTAAAGGTCTTTTCCAACCTAAATGATTCTATGGTAGTGTGGGAATTCAGTTGTGTCTGAAATTTAGGAATGAGGTGTCTAAAATTACTGATACTGGCTTTTCTCTTTAAACTATGGACCTAAGAAAATGTAACAGTAGACCTCTGCATGTCTCTGCACGTCTCTGCAGGGCCTTCAACTCCAGATCCAAACCCAAATGCCATCTCTTAACCATAGAGCCTAGGTTCAGAGCCTAGGTATCCATGGCTTCCTTAGAACTCAGCTTAACATATTTAAATGTTCTAGCAGCTGTCCTTAATTTTTCTTCAAGGGTCAGGCAGAGCTAAACACCAAAACCTCCCATTGTGAATCCTGACGCCAAGCCATAAACCTGCTGATCATTGTAACACAGGGATGTAATGCTGCCCAGAGATTATCACAGTGTTTGAGACTATCAGCCTTTTACCTTATCACTGAGGGCCCGGGAGAGTTCTGCAGTGGACATACGACACGACACAGTGTGAGCTACTCACAGCATCATTTATGACTAAAGAACCTGTTGATCTCTGACCAGTAATTATGAAAAATTCAAATCACTGAGGCAGGCTGCAATCCTCCTGGAGGCTGGACAGATTTCATCAGTAAACCTGACTGCACACAACTGTATGCTAAATCTTAGTTTTAGTCCTTACTTTATTCCTGGCACGGATGATGACCTAGAAATTCAGTTATGTCCAAAAGTTAATCGGAAGATGTTTAAATATGCTGATACTGATTTTACCACTTATCTTACCTCAAGCAATGATGCCGTTCCGTCTCCAGCGTTGATCATGGCTCAGTAACCCCATTCTGTCTGACAATTAAAAATGATACATTTTAATCTACTTATCCCTGAGCAGGTTTGGCAGAATTGAGCAACAAAAGTTGTTTAGCAGAGCCTCATTTCTGGAATGCTAAGCAGGAGCCTGATTGTAATCCTAACCCTGCCTTGACCTCTGCCCAGATACTTGCCACCAGTGGAAAAGTAACAATAAATATTTGACTGTAGCGACACTAACTTTCGTCCAGTTTTGTGAGTCTTAAAGATTTAGACAATTAATTTGCCCTTCTAATCTCTCTTGTTCCAGACTCTATCCCCAGCTCTAATCCTGCTTTTGACCGCAGTTTAGAAGCACGGAATTTGTCATTCTCATCTAGTGGTATCAGACCTTGGTTTTCCTTTACAGGTCTGACAGAGGTCAGTAATAAATTTGGCTCTTTAGATCCTGCTGTCCCTAATTTTAACTCAAATCCCAAACCTACCAGCATTATACACTATAGTTGCCACCAGACAATGTGAATCTTCTTGTGCTGACCTTATCTGCAGAACTGGGAAAATATCCAGCTCTCTATCTCTTTAAACCCATTCCTAACAAAAACACCAGCCTTTACTACAGACCAAATATTTTTCCCTTCCTTCAGAATTAGGAAGAAGATATTTGAGTCTGCTGACACCAGAGCACTGTGTTTGCATGGTCAGGGGAGAGCCTTGCACCTGAGATATGACCCTACTTCACCCAAGCTGAGTGACTCTGGTATGGATAATCTGTGTATTCAGTGATTTGGCTACAGAGAGCTGAAAATTCATTTTTCCAAAAATGAGTGATTTCAGCCCATGAGTGGTGAATAAATAATGTAATTTCCTTGTATTCAAGGGGAGCAATGGCATCTTATGCCAGCTGATAGATATGGTCTGGTATGTGTGGATAGCCACAATAGGAAGTGTTTAGTGCTGCTTTTCTATGAGGCCTAAAGGCTCCCTGTGCTTTTACACCAGAGTGTGTGTAGAGCCTTGCTGAGTAAAAATTGAGACTGAGCTATAAGTAGTATATGCTCTTGGCTATATCTCTGTTCCTCTGCTAGACTTGTATGTGTGTTATTCTGGCCAGAGGGTGTGAGCTAGCATGTGGGAATAGCATCTGGAGAACATGGTAGGAGTCATGGTGCTTGGAGGAGTTGAAGGAATGGCTGTTTAATTCAGTAGCAAATATAATAGCATTGGCGTGTTTGATCAAGACCTGTTCCAGTGATGCTAATTACCTTTGTGACAATGAATGGCCATAGCAAGGAACTTGAGACACTCAAGATAGATTTTACAAAAGACATTTACAAAATGCCAGCTGATGTGCACGAAATTTGTGATCATCTTGTTTGGACTAAAATGCTGAACTAAGAAACTGAACTGGACATTAATTCATTTGTTCACTTTCAGGGAGTGATATGCCTTCAATTTTGTTTTCAAGTAGGCAACCAGGCTTGAGTAGGGGAGGCTGTTGGTCACCAACATGTTCTGTACAGGGCAACCCCATAAGCAGCTGATGTTACTGGAAGGTAAAATAAAGGGAAATGCATGTTAAGTTGGAGAGCAAATGAACGCCACAGATATGAATAAGCATCTTCCACCAGTGACGCCTTAGTGCAATAAAGCAGTCTTCAAAGACTTGTGCTTATGCCATGCTTAGAGAACACAAGAACCTCTCATTTGGTGCAGCCAACCCACCACCATGGCTGTTTAGATCCGACATTTTGTAGTCTTAGCATTGTGTTCATTTCACATTAATGGTGAATAAAGCTGATTAGCTGCTGTTTTAACCACAGGTAACTTGTCATTATTGGCAGGAAACATACTTATTTCATCTACGTAACAGTTTCATGTGAGCAGTGGGAAACATTTTCTATTAGCTTGTGTTAATGTGAAACATGTTTCTTAGTGGAAATTATGTTTGGGACTGGAAGAGAACTTCATTTTCATCCTTAACTTCAACTAGAAAAACTGAATCGTGAAAAGGACCTTTTTGAGTCTTTCCCAACAATGGTATTTTTGATATTAGTTAAATATATCCAAGATCAGTCTCTATCCTGCTATTTGCTATACATTTATAGCTACAGAAGTTAGAGTCAATGTTCTTAATGTTGCCCCAAATACATAGTTGTCAGTGGCATGCACAGGCTGGGGTGAGGGAAGACAAGGACCAGTTCCAGAGAAGCCATGTTACACAGTGGCCCCTGACTACCATGTTCCAGTGGGAGCTTGAGCTCTTTAGGGCCCTGACTGGGGGCTGAGGCAGGTACAGGTAAGCAGTGTGTGTCCCTTCTAATCCTGGATGTAACATTCCTCCTCTTCTCTTATATACCAAGCAGTTCTGTTCGTACCTGATTAAAGAAAATAATTATTTACTGTAATGTCACCTGGCAAAGCTCTGTGCATCCAGGAGCAGGAGATGTGAAAGTGATAGAATAGTTAACAATAGTTTACACTTGCTTTTTTAAGAAATATTTGGTTTCCTTTCTTTTCTCATACTTTGCAGATAGTGAAGCCTTGTACAGGCTGTGTATGTTTTATAAGAAGCTGTGTTTGGGTCAGTATCTTTCCAAAATGCTGTCTGTCATATAATAACTGATTACATTACCCCTGTAGTGCTGTCATCCTGGAGGATCTCAAAGCACAGTCATCCTGAGTTATGAGAACAAATGCAATCGTATGACTGCCATCAGTAAATACTGAGAAACTCAGAGAGATACAGCCCCTGTTGGCGTAAAAGGTAGAAGTTGCTTAAAAGCATCCATCAGAATTACACAAACGTTCTAGTGAGCAAGCAGAGAAGAATTCCCAGCTCTTTATAAATGAGAAAAGGAATTTAGGAAAATAGTTGCCTTGCAACTTAGTCATTCTAGAAAAAAAGTCTTTGCTTGCCCCAAGCTATAAAGATGATGTAAAGGCATGGCTTTATTGCTTATTTGACAGAGGTGGTCTCCTGATTCTTGGCAATCCAGAACCTGAATTGTTTCCAAGTATTCACTTATAGCAGGGGACCTCCTTGTGCTTAAAGGCCTTGCAATCACAAAACACAATCCCAGAGAGCTTTGCGTCCAACTATGACTTGGGACAAATAATCTATTTCTGATTTTGCTGACTTAAATCAGGGAAGCCATCTTCCCCATTTGCTGCTGCAAGCCTCATTTATTATTCGTATGGCTGGAATGCCAGGGATGCATCTTGCCTAGAAAGGCATCTCTGTGCCACATGACATGCAAATCCAGAACAAACAAAAGATGATTTCTTGCCTCAAAGCAGTCTAAGACCGAGGACTGTGACCTGATCAGATGATTATAACTGAGACCAGAGAAGCCAGTGCTTTTCCTTCTGATTGAACTCAGCTGAAAAAAAAAAACCACAAAACAACCCCCTCCCAAAACCAGGCCAAAGCACTGATCTACTTGACCTATTTGGAGAGAGGGAAGAGTTAAAGAACAAAAGCACATGGAAAAATCTAAAATCTTCTCTTCAAATGGCTGTAAGCGTATGGGGAGGAATGAGGAGAGGCAAAACAAAGCAAAGAAGAATCTGAAGCTTTGACTGATTGTTTTTCCGTCATTTTTCCAAGATATGTTGGAGAGTCTTTCATGCATTAGCACAGTGTTTGGGAATGTATATTTGTTCAGTGAGATATGACTCTCCCATGGCAGAGCAGTGAAATATAGGATATTTTGCTTGTTGGCAGCAGATTTCTGGCTGTCTATGTTTTTATTAGTGCAGGTTTTTCTGTATGAGCACAGCTATTTATCTAGCAAGCAGGACCAGCAGATAGGAAGTTGAAGAGAGCGCCAGCACAGTCTTAAGCTATGTCAGTAGATAAAAAACCTTAAGGCAAAATATCCACAGGATTGGGCCATGTGCCTGAGTTAGGGGAAATGCTGTTACATTTTCCCAGTCACTTCAATATCCTGCAGTTCTTGCACTTCCACAATCACAATTTAATACAGCTGATATAATGCCATACTGAGGATGTGCTGTCAGCTGCCAGTGTTCAGTCTTGGATCTTTAATACATGAGATAGAAGATGGAGCTTTTTAGTAGAGGTTGTAACAGGCTGATGACCTGTAGTGTTTTGCCCAGTTACCACCAGAGATGCTCAGACAGTTACCCCAAAGGGCTTTGAATTGCACCGGTTTGTTTGCTGGTCTGGGTGCATGGTGACAGTGGAGGTATAAGAATCCAAATAGCTAGCCTCATTCTCTGGAGTAATAATTTGGGTGTGATTTGAGATTGGATCACACACTGAGGTGTTCTCTGACAGTGGGAATCTTGCTTGAGTATTAACTGGCTCAAGCCTGTGGGAACTGATCTTTAATTCATAATAATTTTCATGCATGGCAAATGCTCTTGGAGGTAAGCAGGCTCTTTACCAGAGAGGCAAGCAAAGACAAAGGTTACAAAATGAAACAGCAGAGTCAGAAACTGACTGTAGGGCCTTCGTTTCCAAGTTCATTCCCTAAACTCTTGCTGTTTTTCTTGAATAGCTGCTGGAAACAGAGAAGAAAAGGCAGTCTTTGCTCTAGAGATTCAGAAACTGTGAGATAAAAGATAACTGGTGATGAAAATAAGACGTGTCTTGAAGAATATATAGAGATTGTCTAAAGTATGTTTAGCAGCATGACCAAATGGAACTGTTTTTAAAATAGAATTATAAGGGACATTACCAGTGGGCTTTTGATGGAGACCAATGAAACAACTTACAGGTATTTATAAGGAACCCTGTTCCTTCATAAGGGGCAACCCAAGAGAAGGCATAAGGGCACGGATTTGGAGATCTAGCAATTAAGAAGTGGGTGTAGGAGTAGAGGCAGGTAAGAGGTGGAGCTCTCTTTTCTTGCCCAAAATAAGAGATGTTAAGAGCATAGATAGCTGTGAAGGTCCTTGAGAGGGAAGACAAGTAGCTTCCGATTGCTCTGTTAAAGAAGCAGTGGAGAGGTCTGAAGAGAGGACAGCTGGCTAACAGGTTCGCTAGGAAGGTTAACTGTGCAGTAACACAGCAGAAAGGCACATCAAGTTTCCAGGCCAGAGAGATGTTGGCTATAAATCTTAGTAGTTACGTATACTGCTTAGTTATAGCTATGTCTTTGATCATCTAGAGGCTCTACTTTTATACTCTGTTTTTAGCTCCTCCTATAATTTGCTATGACCTGAATATGATCTGCATAGTCAAGAGCTTGAAATTGCAGCCAAACCACTATGTTTGAATACACTACAGTTTTCAAGCAGGTTCTAGCATGTTCAGATGATAAGTTCTGGCTAGGTTATGAAGTGTAGGGGAAGCATCATTGTTAGGTCCAGTTTCAGGAGATACTGGTTTATGATTAAGTCTACTGGGGCCATCACCTGCCAGCAATAGCAGAACAATAATAATTCGCAGAGCAGTTTGAGATCCTTTGACAGAAACAGTGCAATAGTACAAATGTACATCTGTATTGCTTGAATTTATATTCTTCACTTATCAACAGCCTTGATCTCATTTTACAAACATTATACAGCTTCTCCTTAATGCTGGCACAAATACAGAGCCACTCCTACCAGTATAGACCCACTCCCATCCAGCTTGTCCTGTGACTAAACATAAGGTTATTTTGAAGCATGCAGAATTCCAGAAAGAAACAGAAATACAGTCTTTGTATTGTCAGAATAAAATCAAATATATATATATATACAAATATATAGATCTGTTTCTGTAATTAGGTGATTTAAAGTATCCTTATGTTTTATAATAATGCCATCTGTGTGGTTCACTCCACGTGATATTAAGGAGCAAATAAATAGACTTTTAGCACCTGAAATGGGTTTGTCTTGTATTTTGGTACAATTCTGCTGGTTTTACACTCCCTATTTTAACATTTATTTTTGGACAAGAGCTGCATTGTTTAGAAATGCAGACTTGGATTCTTTAAGAAACAGACCTTTTCTCAAGCATCAGGTCCCTGGTATATGTTTATTTGCTTCAATCCTGAAAATTCTTTTTTCTGTGTTTAGTTTGATTTCAGAATAATTGCCTAGGTGTGCAAAATAAAATGCAGATATAAATCTCTGCAGATCCAGAGCCCTTACTAACCAACATAACTGTTCTTTTGGACTTGTTTTCTTCATATATATGTCCAGAGTTGTAAATACAGAGTATTTTGGCTTAAAATATCCTATGTAAATTCTGCAGGAAAAGGATTTCTCTCGTGAGATTAAAGTTGCGGCAATAATGGCAATTACAGTACTAGTGGGCAATTTTTTAAATGTCAGTTTTCATTCACATCTAAAACACTTCTGACATCACTTGGTCGTTGAAATTTACCTTTCTTTGTGTCAAATAAAAGAGCTATATACCAGTACACACCAGTGCAGAAACAATACAAAAACTTAACAGCAGGCAATAGAGTACCAAAGCTAGTGAGTCATTCAGAGCTACTTAAGTGACCAGCTAATGTGGTTTGTGCTTGAGTGTGAAGAATCCAGTGCTCCAACATCACCATCCTTGTGTGGTGTCCAAGATCCGTAAAACGCACAGATGGCCAAGGTTGCCATTGCAGATCAGAGCCCATGAGTTTTGTCATGGTTATGTGGAATTGAGGCTTGAGTAGAATGGAGACTGGTTTTGTGCTTAAGTCACCTGAAGAGGATTTAGAAGGACTGCTCTGTGACCTGGACAATAAATGTATTTATCTCATGGTAATTTCATAATATGGGTGAATTATACTGCCTTGTATCACAGGGCTTCATGCAGGGAATCGTGGACTTGATTCTTGTTGAAGTTTGCTTGCCATTAATGCTAAGCATATGTACAAGCTCTTTTTGAACACAGGTAAGTATAAACATGGGCTTAATGACACTTCTGACGTGAGGTGCATAACAAGTGTGATGATTATTCCACTGCTGTTGCTGAAGAGACTCTTGAACTCAAACTGTCAGTGCAACACTGTGTCCAATCCAATACAGAAGTCTATGTAAGGATTCCCACTCACACCCTGGGACGTCCAAACCAGTCCTTCTTTGTTAGCATTTGAGCATTTGCATTCTCATTCTCAAACTCGTGTTGGTTTTTTGTTTCTTGGGGTTTCTTGTTTCTTTTTTCTTTTTATGAAAGAGCTTTTCCTGACTGCTTCTGTCCTGGTTTCCTCCATTCCTATTTTAGCAGTTTTCAGTAGTCTTGATAGCATGTTTCTTGATTTCTTCTGTAGATGTATCCTGGGCTGCATCAAAAGAAGCATGACCAGCAGGTCAAAGGAGGTGATCCTGCCCCTCTACTCTGCTCTCATGAGACTTCACTTGGAGTATTGTGTGCAGTTCTGGTGTCCTCAACATAAAAAGGACATGGAACTGTTGGAACAAGTCCAGAGGAGGGCCACGAGGATGATCAGGGGACTGGAGCACCTCCCGTATGAAGACAGGCTGAGGAAGTTGGGGCTGTTCAGCCTGGAGAAGAGAAGGCTGCGTGGAGACCTCATAGCAGCCTTCCAGTATCTGAAGGGGCCTATAGGGATGCTGGGGAGGGACTCCTCATTAGGGACTGTAGTGATAGGACAAGGGGTAATGGGTCAAAACTTAAACAGGGGAAGTTTAGATTGGATATAAGGAGGAAATTCTTTCCTGTGGGGGTGGTGAGACACTGGAATGGGTTTCCCAGGGAGGTTGTGAATGCTCCATCCCTGGCAGTGTTCAAGACCAGGTTGGACGAAGCCTTGGATGAGATGGTTTAGTGTGAGGTGTCCCTGCCCATGGCAGGGGGGTTGGAACTGGTTGATCTTAAGGTCCTTTCCAACCCTAACTATTCTATGATTCTATAACTGTAGTGATAGGACAAGGGGTAACAGGTTAAAACTTAAACAGGGCAAGTTTAGATTGGATATAAGGAAGAAGTTCTTTACTGTAAGGGTGGTGAGGCACTGGAATGGGTTGCCCAGGGAAGTTGTGAATTCTCCATCCCTGGTGGTGTTTAAGGCCAGGTTGGACAGAGCCTTGGGTGACATGGTTTAGTGTGAGGTGTCCCTGCCCATGGCAGGGGGGTTGGAACTGGTTGATCTTAAGGTCCTTTCCAACCCTAACTATTCTAGGATTCTATGTCTGATTCAGCGACAGACTTTGTGCACTGCAGCAGGGCTGGTGGCATGTCTCTTCTTTCTAGTTTAGAGAATCCTTTGGCACTGAAAGGTAATATCATGTCAGAAGGAAGTGGGGATTCTGCTCTTGGCAACCCTAGCATCTAGTAAGGTCAGAGAAATTGCTCTTCATTTACATAGAAGTCAGACCCAGAGCCTTTTATGGTAAGATTTGCCTGGGAAACAGTACTTCAGCTGGGTATCTGAAGTGGAAATTCTGTTCTTGAAGCAATTGTAAGTGAAGGGATGTGACTGCATTTGTGGGAATTCTCTTCTGGTTGTATCAGTGATGACGCCAGCATGCTAGTGCCTGCTGAGACTGTGAAAATATGTACATCAATGTGAGACTGCAGCCTTCAAGCTGTGTATAGCTGAGTGGGAGAATACAGTGGTAGAGTGTGTGACGTGTGTGCCTGTGTGACACAGAGGACTATGAGTACTCGTGCAGGAGCTTGTCAACACAACTGTGTGTGGTGTGCAATGTGCACATGTTATGCCTACCTGCATATCTGTCGGTGCGCAAGCATGCATGCACAAGCATGTAAGCAAGCATATATGTGAATATGTGTGTTGCCATGGGGCAGAACATAGCCATAAATGCATATGTGAGCATAAGTGTGAGTATTAGCATATCTGCAAGTGCAGAACATATAAATAAATAAATTTGAACAAATGTGTATGTTACCAGGTGGTCTTAGAGGGAAGGATCTGGTTCCAGACACAGCCTCCGCTCTGTCCTGTCCATTTCTGTACATGTATTAGTTTTAAAGATGAAAAGCGCCCCAGCTTGGCTTTAGCCTGGGCATCACCCCTGAGTGCACAGTTGCTATGCCAGCTCAGTGTGTTTGTTGTGTGCTCTTGTGAGAGAGTTGGTAATTGTGAGTGCTCCCTAAGAGAATCTCTGGGGCCAGCGGATACAATAGGCAAGGGTCTAGGGTCTGAAACTGTAGACTTTAATAAAGCCACTGACAGCAAATAAGAGCCTGACATGTGAGTCACATTACTGACAACAAGGGCTGCTTTGTAGTCCCATCTGCACCCCGATCGGGTCCCGTACAGTAACTGAAAGGACAGAACAAACTGCTGCTGCCTTCAATAAATACAGCAGTGCCACAAAGGCAGCCGAACAGACCAACTTTGTGTGGCTTTCCTGCAGCTGAGCTACAATCCTAGTCTCTTCCTCGCCTCCCCCACCAGTGCAAATGACTGACATTACCCTGTAAAGGTTGCTTGAGAGCCCTGGGTATGTGCTTGGCCCCATGGCAATCATTACATGCAGCTCTGGAACATCTCTCTTCCCTGCTACCCTCTATGTTGCCATCCTTCACAGCCTTTTGCCTTCTCTGACAAAGGACTGGAGATCCCAGAGCTTCTGCCTCATAAGCCATGTGCCTTGGACCTCCTGCCCTTGCCTGGGCCAGCTGGCACTAGGAGCTTAGCAAAGCCTTACATCAGGCTATGAGCACAGTTACTTGAAATGGCTGTGATCACACTCCCACTGGAGTGGTCATGATGAAAATGCTGGACTTCCCAGCACAGTACCTTGAAGACCTTTCAGACCCTTAGTGGCTGGTCACCTCCCTAGCTTAGGTAGCAGCAGCTGATGACAGCGTTTCCTATTTACCCAGATGTCACCTACCACAGTCGAAACATTTCCCCTGGCTGCCCTCAGGGCCTCTTACCCGTCCCTCCCTTTGGGCCTCTCCTCTTTGGCTTGGAGACTTTCCCAGTGAAGTGCTTTCACAAGGGAAAAAAGGCTTTGCAGATCAATCCCCCTTCAATGGGAATTTATGCCGCTGTTGTGTCTTCCTCAGGGCTTTTCTGGCCACTCTTTCTTGAATTTGTCCCAGTGGCTCTAGAGAAAGGGCTCTTGCTGGGCCTGACAGCATATACTGTCAGGTATTGAAAGAGAGTATAAGCCCAGGAAAGATCACTGGGTTATAAATCAAAATAGAAGCCTGTGGTTGCCAAAGGGGTGATGATAAGTATCAGGATAAGGTTGTCTGTGACAGTGCAGGTGTGCTTGTGTTGTCTATCCTAGCACATAGCATGTCAGCCCACCTAGCAAAAGCCTGAATTCTTGTCTGCTTCAAAAAATGAACATCAGACTCAACAGTTTATACACAGCAAAAACTCTACTTCCTTCTGTGTTATGTAGTGCATACAAAACCCTGGAGGTTAGGTACATCCCATGTGGCACCTGTACCATTTTGCCCTGTGCTTCTGTGGTGTAAAACCTGTAGCCTACCCTGTCGGCGTACATGTACACAATCTAATTGACACTGTCTTTAGCCAAGAAGATCTCGGCCATAGTAAGGTATAAGCCTTACCTACGTTAAAGGTAAGAATTTCATCTGGCATGTAGTGTATTGTAGCTTATAGGAAGAGAACATGCTACAGGTGAGATGCAGCAGACCTTTCCTTGGAAGGGAGATCATACTTCGGGGAGCAGATGAAACCAGTTTCTCCTCATCCTTAGAAAAAATTCTACAGGACTGTCTTCTGTGGAAAAAAAACCTACTTGTCACTTCACATCTCCTTCTGTTCAAGCAGCCATTCCAGATAACATTAAGCAAAGGAAAGTACAGACCAGCATAAAACAAGTCAGCAAGCAATAAGAACCAATACGTTATACAGAGATGTATGCAGAAGAGAGAGAAGGATTTCACTGGTGTCACAAGAAAGTGCCCAGATGCTATAGTGGTAGGTGATGATAGGAGCAACTTGTGATGAAGTTTTGCATAACACTGTGATATTTCTGTTAGTTTAATATGTGGACGTTCTGCTAGAAATTCCTGTTCTCTCTATATCAATAATACATGAAGCGTTAATTAAACACCACTGTTTTCAAATACACTACATGGTTGAGAAGCAGCACCAGAAACCTTAATTTCTGTAAAAACTGTGGTCTGAAAACAGGAAAATGTCTGGAATTAATTATTTTTTTGGGGGGGGGGGGGAGGGGGGAAGAATTTAGAGCATCTTATGTCACTGTTCAAAGGGAATGAGGATTCCCCAAATTCCAGTCCAGTGCTTTGACCACATAACAAGCTTCCCTTTTGCTTTGGTGTCTAGGCCGAGACCTGGACAGGGCAAGGCCAATGAACAAGCAGTCATTGCATGTGATGGTAGATGCCAGTCCCCTCTGTCATCGTCTGTGCTGACTACTGGTAGAGGCTTCAGCAGAGGTGGCACAGCTGGCTAAACTGGGAAATGACTCTTGAGCATGGAAGCTACTGCAGCAGCACCTATGCCTTCTTCTGAAGTACCTCCATCTCATGAACAGACAGGACCTCGGGGATCCTATTTCTTGTAGCTTGATATCTCAAGAGAAGGTGTTTCCTAGAAGAAGATGGAAGAATGGAGCCCTTGAAGATCAGGGACATCCTGCTGGTATGAGGTAGAGAGAGAAAGGAAAAGATCTGTGTGAAGGTCTGGCACAGCTTTAACCTGCTTTTACATTACTTTGTATTTGCATTGTTCCTGTTTAAACAGATTCTGTCGTAACTGAGGGGAAATTATGTAGTTGCAACACTGTATGAAGCTGGACAAAGCAATTGCCTAATGGTACCCTATGGGAGTGGATACTCTACTTTGCATCCCCAGAATGCGGAAGTTTTGTATTTAAGAAAGAAGCTTTTTTAGAAGTCTTTATCAAACAATACAGATAATTTGTGGAGTGAATGTTATAGTATGCCTGTTAAAACACAGTTATCATGCAAATGCAAAAGCAACAAGTAAGAGCAACTGATGAGAAGATCAGTGGCCAGGTGGAAGTGCCTGATGGGGACAGTGGCTAGCAAGACTGGCTAGGGAAGGAGGAATGAGTGGCAGAAGTGTTCTGGGGCAGCTGTGTGGCAACATGTCCTATAGGTCAGCTGCAACCTTTTGCCACCTTACTGCCTGGGAGAGCAGAGGACAGAGTCCTGAGACTTGGTGTAGGCATGCTAGATTTGTGTGCTACTGCAGGTAGTAGGAACCAGCTCCCTGCCCCAGCTATTTCTGCACCAGGAAATCAGAGAGGAGGGCTTCAAATTTTTCTTGCTGTTCTTTGATAAAGGTGCAGCAGTAATTATTTGAACTCACTTTTTCTTTCCATTTCTTTCTTTTCTCCATTGAAGAGCTGGTTGGTTGGGTCAGCTGAGTCATCATTTGTGGAGAAGCATAGCTCATTGAGTGCCAAAGTAGTTCAGTTTAATTTTCCCAGGTTTCTGAGTACGTTCTCAAAGTGGTCTTTACTAATGACCCCTAAAAATTGCACCAGGTTCTGTATGTTGTTAAGCAAAGCCTGGCAGAAGGACTGTAATAAAATGCAATGAAAAGCCAAGTGCAGATGTAAAAAAAATTATATATATATATATATATATATATATATATAAATCTTAAGGCCAACAAAACTTTGGAAATGGAAAGGCTGTGGAAGGCATTGGAAATTATCCTCACCCTTTCCTCTGAACCTTATTCAGTTCTCCAACCAGGATATCTTGAATGCAGAAAGAAGTAGTGGCTGCATTGGTAGCCCTTGAGGCATGTGATGTCTTAGTCTGTACAGTCTCATCTAGCATACCAGAAAGTGGAGGAGGAAAAGACAGGATAGTCAGATTCAGGCTACTACTGACATATCTGAGGCTGAAAGTAGTCTGAGTGGAATTTCATGTCCAGTCTCCAATGACTTCTAGGAGAAGACAGAGACCAATTCATGCTGGCCTTCTTGAAAGGAGCAGTCCAGACTGAAGCTCTAAAGGTGCACTAAAGAACTTCCTGTTAGCACTTCTCAGCTCTTCTGTTCTTGCTTTGTGATCTTAGTTTTTGCAGGCTCTAGCCAAATTCTGGAGATTTGAGATGTAAAAGAAAATGGGCTTCAGAAAATCTCAGATCCTTACCAGTTCTGACCAAATAAAGTTATTCTTTATGGTCCAGTCCTTTTCAAGATAGCTTATTTAGCTCTAAGAGACTTTGGAAATGGGGAAAAGAGGTAACCTTCTGGGAAAGAGAGTTTGGTCCTAAACTGTCAGCCATTAAAATACCAGACTTTTGCCAGCTGAACAGGAGAAGCTGCTTCCAATAAAGCCAATCAAAAGCAATTTCCCTGCTGAAAGGTGGCCTACCTGAGACAGAGCTGCCCGCACCAGCTGCACGCCACTGCTGTCAGACTTGGCGGGCTCTGTCAATTAAGGGAACACAGAGCAATCTGTGAGCGCTGAAAGGGATCCCTTCAGAGCCCTCCGTGGCTGAGAGACAGGCCCATTGTCTGCATGCATGTCTCACATAGTTTCAGAGGCCTGATAAGCAGGCATGCCATGAAAAACTGCATTATACGGTGAGCTCGGGAATACTTTGTTTGGGGGTAGGTGAGGTGGGGGGGTGGGAGAAGAGGTAATACTGCACCTTTGCATTGTGGGAGGTGGGGCAATGAAAGACGTCGCGTTTGGTGGTCCCCCAATATAACCTTCTTTCTCACAAACTCTTGTTGAATGATGAAATCGTTGTTTCCCCTGCTTCCCCTCCTCCCCTCCATCCTTGTCCTTCCTTCTGGAGTTCAGAAATCAGCTGGGAAATTACTGCAGCACTGAGAAGACAAACAGCTTAGCCACCTCCAACTGATGCCTTGTCACATGTTGAAAATGCTTTTCCCTGGGAATGTGGGACCAACAGTGTCTATAGGTCTATGGTTAGGGAAGAAGGAAGGCTCAAGGTTTACATGAGCATGTTGCAGACACCATAGAATAGAAAGGTCAACACAACACCTAGCAGAAGGAATGTGTGGGGTTCCTGTATCAGCTGCTTACCCACATATGATTTCATCTTCCTCAAATTATAGGCTGGTGCCTTATCTTTTGGTACTCATGGGCTGTGGGTTCTTCCTAGCTACGGGCCTAGAAGGGCTTGTGCTCTCAGATGGGCACATCCAAGTCTAGAGCAGGATACTTTTTAGACTCCACTGTTTGAGTTTGGGAGTACATAAATGTATTAGTACATACTAAATTTTCAGTGTTACAAAGCAAATAAACCCAAACTGTATGTTGCTTTTGTGTTACCTTTCTAGGCCATCTTGCACATGCAGAGAGGTTCTAGCATAATTCTCTCTTTGAAATAAACTATCCACTATATAACGTTAGTTTTTGATACGTTGGAAGATACAGAAGCTGTACGCTGTGTGATAGGAAGCAAAGGAATATGTACATGGGAACAAGCAAGTCTGTTACTGATGATGTAGCGTATAGTTTGGAAGAACCGATGTTGTGGTAACAGGGAAACAAATGCCACCATCCAGAACATGAAGGATGGGTTGTAAGTGACCTTTCCTAACACTTTTCCTTTCTCCTTCTGGCTGGGACTCTTTATTTTCTGCACTCACTGAAGTTGATAATCTTCATGTTTAATTTTAGTTAAAAGCACTCCAGATGATCTCCATTCAGGGTTTGAGCCAAAGCTTGTGTAAGCCATGCCCACTTTGGACTGTCACAGGCATGTTGGACCAAAGCCATTTCTGGTAAGTCAGTTAAATTCTGTGGACCTACCAACAGACGAGTCTGGCCCATACTCTTAAACTTTCACATCCGTTTTTCTGCAGTGCAGTGGACTGCCAAAGAGAGGATTGGATTTCTGATCACTCAGTCCTTCGTCCTTTTGCACATACACCCTTGTCAGGCTTTAATGATTGCCTGCAGCTCACCCGGTGTACAGTGATACTCCAGGAGATGGCAGCTCCTAGTTTTTCCCAGTTGGGGGATATGTGTCTTGGCTCAGCACATTTGATAAGGAAAATTAATGAATTCGTTATTGGATGGAAGTTCCTCTTTCATCTCTGACTTGCTGAGGCTCAGGGACACCTATCTTTCTTTTCATGGTACATACAGCTCCCATCACGAATGCCAAATTCTACTGTCTATTCTCACACTCTTCACTGCACACTCACACCATACTTGCCAGTGCTGGATAAGGTTGTAGCACTGACATAATATTTGACTTCTTTTTGAAGATTTTTAAAATGTTTGTGTTTATCCTTTATTTTATTTCCTTGTGTTTAGCTATACATACTTAAATTGAGCAGAGAGACTGGCTTTGCTTTGTTCTCTGTTCCTCAGATCTCCAAGCCAGAGATCTCACTATTTGTTATGTTAGCCTCCTAAAACTGTGTATTTTCCCCTTATATCCTCACTTAAGTGCAATTCATGACCTTTCTCAGGAACAAATGCAAATAGACCTTTCTCTAAAGCACATCAGAAGCCCACAGCATCAATCATAAGTGGGCTTTGGAGAGGACTGTGAAGAGCCTTGTTTCCTTGTGTTTGGTATCTTTTTGGGCCTGTTGAATCTGGGTCATTTGTGATGAAGGAAAGATAAGTTGAGGTATCTCCCAAACCTGCCATCTCCATTTTCGGTCTCTTTGAGTAGCTTATATAAAGGTAGCCCTAGCACAATCTTCTCATTGCATTCTTACTTGCTTCAAGGAACAGCGAACTAAGTAAGTGAAGATATTTAGCAGATTGTCATCAGGAGGCAAGTGAGCCACTCAGGGAGATGAATAGGGCAGTTTGTGCTTTTTGGAACCGTTGTTTCAGTATCTTGTCAGGAGATAGCAATGGCTTTAAGAAGCATACACATTCCATTTTTCCTGTATGCTTGCAGGAGAGGTGAGCTGCTTCATTGTAAAGTGGAAGCTGAAGAGCAGAAGGGGTGGTGTTAGAATGATTCCTGGTGTATCCTGCTATAATTTGAGTCTTGCTTTTCAAGGTACAGAAGCAAACTTCTCATCCTTGCTCTGCTGTTTGTACTGTATTTATAAACCAGTGCTCCACTTGGACCTTGTATCACTAGCTCTGTGGAACACTTCTCATCTGCTCTCTTTTGTCTTCCCTACAGGCCAGTATGAGTGACTGGGTGGTTCTGTATATCTTGTATGTGTAGCTGGGATACCTAAGGGGGAATGTTTTCCCTTTTGCCACATATTGCAGAGACTGCACAGTCCTGCATGTGAGTGTCTTGCAGCAAGTAAACTGCTAGACATCTGGTTCTTGGAGCCCCCGGGACTTCTCTGTGGTTTGGAAAGGGGAAGCCTTTGATCTGTGGTTTGTGTGGGAGGGGTAGATGATACTGTGGTTTGCAAACAGCTGATGGTTCTCTCTTTCCTTCAAAGAAAAAGAATAGTGTTGATCTGTGATAATTCATGACATCACATAGGTGATTTGGAGGGGGCAGGATGATGTGGTTTGCTCCACAAGTTGCAGTTTGCGAGTGTCATGGTGTATGTTTAAGAAAAGGTGACAGCCTTGGCTGTGTCTTTAAGCCACAAGCCTCTTTTAGGGGCAGCAGAAATGGCCCAAAACCAGCAATAAACCCCCACAAGCTGAAAATTTCCTTCTACATCTCTCCAGAGCATGTAGCAGTTGGTCAACCCGGGCAAAAGTGCTTCCCCTTCTTATTTCAACTTATCTCTAGAAGGGATATTTGTCTGCAGATATCTACCCCATCAGTGGTCCTGTGGCAACGCCTAGTGCAATTTTAGAGTTCAAAGGAGTGTGATTGCCATTATCCCTCGTAATCCTGGAGGTTATGTTCAGCTGCTTGGGTGAGGACTTCTGGGAACACGTTGAGTTTGAGCAGAAACTGCTGTATGACTTTTTGTGTCCATCTGGGGAGGGTGGCACTCAGAGTAAGCAGCTCTGAAGGAAAAGAGAGCTTGTGCCTCTGCAAATTTGGGAAAACTGGTATGCAAGAGTCCAGTGCTCAGAATGTAAAATCTGGTGCACTGGACCAAACCAATGATCCATCTTCCATGCAATCTTGTCTCTCTACAAAGTGAATGTTTAAGGAAGGGAATAGGAACAGGATGGGTATATAGCGATCTCTCTGATATATAGCACCTATCAATCAGAGTTGACAGATTTCTGAAAATGGGGAATGTATTAGGCTTATTATGGCTGGTAGTCACCACTGGATTAATATCAGTCCCTCAGGCTCCATGACATGATAGCCTTGGGCAGCAGGTCTGGCAGCATTTAAAGGGCTAGGAAGGAGAAGCTGTGTGTTGGCAGAGGAGGGACTAGTGCTGACACCTGTAACAGCATGAGTGCTGCCAGGCAGGGCAGGCTGGGAGATCTCCAGCTGGGAAGGAGTAGGAAGTGGAAGCATGTAAATCAACTACTTTCAAGACACTGTAGGTATATCAGAGCAAAGCCACGCAATCTGTAGCTTGTTTGGGAGGGGCCTGCCTTTTGGGTTTGAGTGCCTAAATTTGATTCATCCTAGAGACACTGCCAAAGTTTATGAGGAATGGGATTCTTAAAAGAACTTAGTGCCACTTTCATTCTTCTTCCTTTCAAATCAGTGGCATGATCTAAAATCCCACCTTGGGGCTTATGCATGTTAGCTGGCGTAGAGCCCTTGAATTTTGGAATGTGTTTTTTGTTAAATCCTCAATAGCTAGGTGACTCCTTCTTATCACTGCTGCTTCAGAGCTGCTGACATTTCCAAGGAACACTAGTAGGTCAGAAAGTCAGCTTGGAGAAACTGAGCTGCTGCTTTACCGCATTATACTCACTGAGCCCAGTGCTTTATAACTCTTGTCTTTAATGATTTTCTTGGCTATTTTTCCTGGTACTGGTGTAAGGCTCAGTGAGGTCTGTAATTCCCATGATTGCCCTCAGCACCTCTTTTAAAAGAAGCACAGTGTTGGCTCCCCTCCAACCTCGTGGGAGAATGGCTGTTTTTAACGATGAATCGAACATCTTTGTTAGTAACTTCTTTATACTGTGATTTCTTTAGAGTGTTTGCATAAATGTCATCTGGTCCTGGAGGTTTCTTGCTATTTCAGTTTTTAGGTTATGCTGTTACGTCTTTTTTACTCCTTTTGAGTTTCTATCTGTCTGTTTTCAATATATCTGGCTTGGTCTGTCCTCTACTACTATTACTGCTATTTGCAGTTACAGGGTTAGTGTAATGTCAAGGTGCCCAGACCTCAGCCTCGAGACCCCTTACGCTAAATATTTTACCTATATCCAAACCCAAACCAGTTTTTACCAGCTTGTGACCAGGCTTTTTAAGATAAATTAAGCCTTTATCTAATTGTCTCCTATGGAGCAAATGGGAAAAGTTTACTCAGATCAGTTAGGCCAAGAATAACCTTGTGCAAATGTGTCCCGCTGGTGCCAGTCCAGAGCAAAGACCAGAAGACTAGGTTTCCACAGCTTTGATGTTCTCATGCTCTAGTCCTGTATTTTAATTGCAATGCCACATTTCCCAGACTCATCCTGTCTTCTGTACAGTTTGAATATCCCTATACTCAAGTGACTCATAGTAGAACTTCCCTGTAATTATACCCCTCTCACAGTCCAGTATTTCTGACTGTGTCACAGCAATAAGGTATCCAGAACTTCATCAGCGAATTCACATTGTTCAACAGCCCACTGTCACTACCTGGGAGAAACTCCGCAGTCTTTCCCCTTACATAGCTCCTGCCTCCTCTCCTCACCTCACTCCTGCTGTCAGCATCTTTCTGAATGGAGTGTGCTAAAAGAGAATGAGCCCTACCCTTTTCCCCTCCCTTCCCTCCCAGCAGGCAGGCAATATGGCACAGTGCGGTCTCCCATGTCCCTTTAGTCACTTCTCTGCTGTCAGTGTCATAGGGCTAGTGTTTAAGCATTTTCACGCTGGATTTGAAATGAGATTATAGACTGGTCCACTCAATTGACTTAATGGATTTTAAGAGACTAGATCCTATTAATGCAGTCAGTGCCCCAGGGTGCCTCTCCTACTGCAGACAAGATAATCTGCCATGCAAATTAAATCCTGCCTCAAGATGCAGGGCCTGCTTAATGTGATCCATTACACAGTTTACTTGTTTATATCTAATATTGTAACAGGAATAGGCTTACGAGCAGCAGGACTCAACTGAATAGAAGAGTAAATTACCAGGAAAATGAGGTTTTAGAGCCTCTCTCTCTCTTCCTTTCTCTCAATCTTTCCTATTTTCTTCTCTCTCTCTTTCACTTGTGAAACCACATTCCTCTTCTGCTTTTTGCATGTAGGGAACAATCAAGGAAAATAATATAGCTGTGAGTGATGAATTCTGCTTTTGTTTACAGAGGTGTAAATTGGGAGCTGATCCTGGAGAAGGAGCTCAAGAGGTTTCACAAAAGGAGGTTCAGCATTTATGAAGAAGCAAACCTTTCCTTAGCTCTTGTTGTTCCATCTGCGTGGGGTTTTGGAATGAGGTATTGTGACTACCTCCTGTTACTGCAGAAGCTCTCACAGGTGAGATTTCTTCTCTCCAATAAAGTCACAAGAACAGGCATAGGTGGACTGGAATATAGAGATTAGTCTAATTGGAAGACTGGGTTTGAATTCAGGAAAGAAAAATCAGGGATATCCATTTTGGACAGTTTAGAGGGAAAGAGGTCCGAGTCCAAGAAGAAATCGTTCAGCAAGGTCGCGGGCTTCCAAGAGAAGTATTGGGTCCATGTAGGAATGAATACTTGTCAAGGAAGATGCTTGTATAAGTGATCCTTCCCAAGGGCAGGAGGATGGATTATCTGATCTCTCACTTTTATGATACAGTAGCTATGTTAAGGGTCTTGAGATGGGGTTCCACAAATTTAGGAACACTGACATTGTGTTAGAAGAGATACCTTTCTGTACATGATGAAGTCAGTGGCTTGTCTTGGAGTTCCTGGGATGAGGATGTGGAGGATCAAAGTGATGGTGCAGGATCCACAGCACAAATAACAAAGAGTAAATGAATGGAAAGGGCTGCTTGACTTTCAAGTTGTAGGTAACTGGTATTAGGAATAGATAAGGGTCTGCTTCCCCTTTGGTTTTGTCCAGGTGCAAGCAAGGTCTTATCTCAATAATGAAAGCAATTTCCTGGTAGAGCGGTGAAGATAGGCTATACCAGCAGGCTGCTCTGAGCATATACACCCTTGCATATCTTTGCACAGTAACAGTGCCATGCACACACAGTGCAGCTGTGCTGCTTTAGCTGCACTAAGGGCTGTAGCACTGTGATGAGGTGGCCTTTCTTCACAGTCTTGAATGAAACAACTGGCTGTGACATAGCTTTGTGGTCATGCTGTGATTTCCACGATGCCTGTGTTGGATCCCAAGATCTATGGAGATTTTTGAGCGAAGAGTCAAAGGCAGGGGTATATATGCAGTGACTTCTTTGGACTGGACACAGTCTTTAAATGTAGCGGGATCACTGTATCTACAAAGACACTCTGTGGCCAGACCCAGAGCCTGGCTATCACAAAGAAAGAGAGTGTCAGGCTGCATCATTTTCATAACTTTCATGACCTTCATACTTCCATCATACTTTCAACAATCATAACTTTCAACATCACAACAGAATCTTTACTTCTGCAGTGACTGGAGGCATCTCTGACAGGATTCAAGCAATCTGAATTCCTGACATTCACACAGACTATCTAATTTATCTCCTGTAAACCAGTTATTTCACCAAGCCTCAGTTCTCAGTCTGTAGCAGTGTGATCTTTTCAGCCGTCTGTTCTGTACAACCCCAGCACAGGGACTGTGCCTTTGGTAACAGCCAGAACTATGTATGTTACAGCAGCAATGCTACGTATGTTACAGCTGGGGTCCTGCACACCTAAGGGGGTTTGTTCCCACTGATGGCGCAAAGAGGTAGATGAGCCCCAACAGTGGTACCTCTTGTGTTGGATGGTCCAGGGCTTGTAACTGGTGCTGACTTCAGAAGAAGCCTCCATGCCAGGGAACAACGCTACCTTGAACCAACACTTTCACCATCTCTGCTGATGGCACCTCATGCAGGAAGAGAAGGGGGAGGAGGGAAAGGAACTGTTTTTTTAACGTAATTTAAAGCTTTTTATGAGATTTTCACAGCTGTGATCTTATCAGGGTTTGGCTATAGAAATTAAAGCTGCAATTATATTTTCTCCTTCCTGGAACGTAAAATAAAGTCTAGTGCAAAATGCATTAAAAACTGGAATGTAAAAGTGTAATTAATGTGGAGCAAAAAGCACATTGCGTCATTAACTTTTTTATTAATATTCTCACGCAGTGCAATTTCAAAGCTCAGTGCCACTCCATTTCCCCCAGTGAAATATCTCCCACTCTTTCATTGCTGCTACCTTTAACCTCATCTTTAATGGCATGACAGCAGCTTTCCTCTGGAATTACATCTCTGCTCATCCATCTGTCCCACTAGATCCTTCCTACTTCCACTTAGAGTTCCTACCATGTTAGGATACAATTGTGTTCCTACTGGAAAGAGAGAGCGATACACTTGTGAGGCATTCATTTGGCATCTGTAGAGCAACAGCAGAGATGCATCCTTATCTGAAGGAAGGCAAGGGCGTAGGATTCTTTCTTTTGCTGAGACGGACAAGCAAGGCTTCATCTTTGAAAGGCATTGCAAGATGTCTTGCTTGCGACCTGCATCTCTACAGTTTGTGTACGTAAGCAACACTCGTTCTAGGTCTGTCTACTCTTGCAGTGTTAGGGTCTAATCCTGTGAGTTGCTGGGTGCCATCTGGGTACTCAATTTCACTTATTTTGTTGTCTCTGCATGCAGCAAGAATTTTTCAGTTGCTGCTGTGTAAACAGAGGACCCAGGACTCCTGCTTTCCATGAGATGTCAGTCCAGACTCTTTGCACTACCCCTGTAGCACTGATGGCAAGGCTAATGGTTCAGCATGGTTCATTTTCCTAATGTCAGCCAGTGCCTCAGAGGGAAAAATAGGGCAGAATCAGTTCTTTCTGATATCAGGGGTGCTTTGAGTGACAGAACTATAGTCCATTATGCGAAAGCAGACTAAAAGGGTATGCTGCAGTGCAATGAAATGCTCTGAAGTCTTGGTGTGGTATGTTTCCTGCATCATTTTAGAAGAGAGGCCATAGCTTAAAAAATATCCAGATCCTTCTCTCAGTTCTTTCCAATTTCTAAGACAGTCATTTTTTTCTGGACTCCATTCAGCTTGGGAATAGTAGACACCACTCAAACTTGTTTTATGAAGATCTCTCACAGCTTGTCTGTCAAAGTGTGGCAGGTGATTTGTTCCCTGGTTCCTATACTTAGCTTCTTGCTTCCTCTCATTTCATTCTGGTTTGATGCCAAATTACAAATCAGGATCTGAGTTTTAGTCCCTACAATTATTTCTAGGCTTGAAGGAAAGCAAGACTTTGAGAGCTACAAGCTATTTGTTTAGTTTTGAAATGGCTATAAGAGCCTAGCACAGGATATCATTCCACTGCAAGTGCCATATATTCAGATGGTTGGTCCACTATATCAGATCCAATGTAAATCCTAAAGTTTCCACATGAATTTCCTGGTAAAGGTGAGATGAAGTAAAACATAGGCTGTATTAGGAAGTATGGGACATTTCATAGAATCACAGAATCATAGAATAGTTAGGGTTGGAAAGGACCTTAAGGTCACCTAGTTCCAACCCCCCTGCCATGGGCAGGGATGCCTCACCCTAGACCGTGTCACCCAAGACTCTATCCAACCTGGCCTTCAACACCTCCAGGGATGGAGCATTCACAGCTTCCTTGGGCATTCCAGTGCTTCACCACCCTCACTGTAAAGAATTTCTTCCTTATATTCAATCTAAACTTCCCTTGTTTAAGTTTTAACCCGTCACCCCTTGTCCTATCACTACAGTCCCTAATGAAGAGTCCCTCCCCAGCATTCTTGTAGGCCCCCTTCAGATACTGCAAGGCTGCTATGAGGTCTCCACGCAGCCTTCTCTTCTCCAGGCTGAACAGCCCCAACTTTCTCAGCCTGTCTTCATATGGGAGGTGCTCCAGTCCCCTGATCATCCTCACGGCCCTTCTCTGGACTTGCTCCAACAGCTCCATGTCCTTCTTATATTGAGGATCCCATCCCTCCAGTGTGTCAAACATGCTACATAGCTTGGTGTCATCGGCTCTATCCCATGGAACGTTACTGAGGAGGTTCCGGAGGAGGCCAAAGTCTGCTCTCTTGAGGTCCAGGACAGTGAATTAGCTTGCTGCGTGCCCTTCTCACTGCCCTGAGGATCTTGAACTCAACCATCTCATGATCGCTGCAGCCATGGCTGTGTTGGAGAGTCACCAGCCCCTCCCTGTTGGTGAGCGTGAGATCAAGCATGGCACCTCTCCTTGTCGGCTCCTCTATCACTTGGGTGAGGAAGTTACCATTAACATTTTCTAGGAACCTCCTGAGTTGCTTGTGCGCTGCCATGCTGACCTTCCAACAGATACTGGTGTGGTTGAAGTCTCCCATGAGGATGAGGACCTGTCAGTGTGTGGCTGCTCCTGTCTGTCTATAGAGGGCTTCATCCACACAGTCCTGATCAGGTGGCCTGTAGCAGACCCCCACAGTAATGTCCCTTGTTGCTGTTCTCCCTTTAATCTTGACCCACAAGCTTTTGGTTGGCTCATCACCTGTCCCCAGGCAGAGGTCCATACACTCCAGCTTATCACTGACATAAATACCTACACCCCCTCCCCATCTGCCCAGCCTGTCTTTCCTAAAAAGCCTATAACCTTCCATTCCAACATTCCCTGTTTGTGGCACTTTGATAGGTTATGACCAGTAAAGTAAAGGTTTGTAAGTCACCTTATGTTAGGAAGAAGAGGAAAATTTGGAGAAAGGAATTTGGGATTCTACAAATCAACAGGAGTAATTTTGTGTGGAGAAGAGAGGGCTCATTGAGTCTCCAAAAGCATTGTCACACTGCTGTGAAAGGCTGAGTAACTTGTGGAGCCCTGGTCATGGGTTCCCTGGCACCAGTAATGTATAGAAGCAAAATAAAATATTTTTTCTCTTGTCCCAGAGAGCTTATAGTTAAAGTGCTCTGTCTGGGGAAAATTTCCTTTCAGTATGTGATCAATTCTTTACTGTTAACTGGGCTTTCTCCAAAGATCTGAAGTAGCTAATAATGAAGAGAAGTTGTCCTTATTTGTGGTCCTTATTTGTCTGCCTATTGTAGAATCCTAAAACCCACTGAGTATGAGCTGCTATCTGTTGTGATCTGCTGTTTGTCTGAAGAAGACATCTGATAGCGTCAATCAAACTTCCCATTTATTGATTTTTCTACTGCTTGCTTAACAAACCCAATGCATTTCACAATGTGTTGCCAATACTATCAGCATTTTTGTGGGAGCTGTTGTTCACATTTTGACTGAAAATATTATTGCAATTGCTTTGAAATTATAAATTTTTTTCATTTAATGAAAGCCATCTCCCTGGAAATCATACTGGCTTTCAGATTAATTATATATGTATTTCACACATCTGTGATTTTGAGGTCCTGTATCAATTTCATCATTCCTTTTCTTACGCCTTTCTTCTGCGTAAAATGTCAGAAGCAGAAATGAAAGTGTTTACTAGCGCTATCCAATACAAAGCAAAGTTAAACACAGGCTGGTGTCCAGCTCTTCACTCTTTTTCATGAGGTGCTTGATTAGGTTGATGTTGTTTTCCAGCATTATAGAACTGGATTGGGCTGGCGGAGGATTATACATCATGTAACTTGCCTGGTGCTTTACTGCATAGTTCTGGAATTCTTGTAATCTTTCCTCAGAGAGTGCCAGCTACCTGTCAGATGTTACTATGCCAGGTACACCAGGATTAGAAAAATTACTTAAGATATGCGTCTGTAGCTTTAGTACATCCTCATAAAACTAAGATGGGGAAGTGGAAATGTGTGGCTTCAAATGAATAATACTTTTCAATAAGGTTATGTTATTCCATGTCATTCACAGGAGCTTTTCTGCTTGTAGCATATTTTGGGGTTTCCCCCTCCCCTGAAATTCTGCTCACCTGTGTGTGGTATAATTCAGGGATGCCTTTAACATTTCTTAACTCTCAAATGACCAGTGTAATCCTGACCTTACCCAAGCATAGCATCTTGGGAGTCACCATTTCTAGAGAATCGCCTCTCGTGCTAGAAGTGCGCTGCCTTAAACTGTACTAGTGGTTGGAAGCATGCTTTCCCACACTCTTGTGTTAATCACCACAAGTAAAATGCAGCCTTTCCTTCTGGAAATCCTTGTCCACAGTCTGAGACAAAGTTATTAATTTAAAAATGAGATTGATGTGCACACAATTAAGCTCTGGACTTCTGTGGAATGCCCTGGAGATGGGGTCAGTGGCCAGGAGAACTCTCCACTGCTTTCATTTGAAAGTGTGTCTATTTTTAAAGGCTTGTCTGGGCAATGACAAAATGGAATTACTGGTTACTTCAGAGAGCACACAGTTACATTAAAAAAAGGAAAAAAAAAGGTGTGTGTGTGGAAGAAGCAGAAGTACCCCATGTCCCACTGTCTCCTTGGTGCATCCATCTAGTTTTCGTTAGTGCCAAAAGGGCATATACTGCTCCTTTCAATAGTCAATATTAAGCTGTAAAATGACAGTGTCACTACTCTCTGAAATGTCCACTGACAGACTAATTCTGTGCTTGCTGTCCTAATGCCTACAGGATCATTTCCTTTACCTCTTTCAGTTTGTCACTGCTTTTGAGATTTTTATCCTACATTCTGTGGATGTTGTGCAGAGCGGTGCTGTAGGGTCACTGGTTAATGCAGCTAGTTTGTCCATGTATTCCTTGTACAGTTTACCCTTTCAAAGTATGTTGGTACCCCTTTGTATCTTGAAGGATGGATAGTGATGGTGATTTCAACTTTATCATGATCCACCTGCATGCTTTTCTGCTTTTGCTGGAGGGTATGTTATCTCTCTTAAATGGGATTTACATATTTCATGCCCATTCAACCCAGCAGCTTTTGCTGTCTTCGCAATCGCCTTGAGCCTTTGATCATTTTCTTCTGCTGGTTTACCCCAGCTTAAAATGCCATCTGTATCCATACCATCAACAGTTTGTTGTTCTAGTAACAACCCAAATGGCAGTCTGCAGAAACAGCACTTCTCTAAAGGAGTGTGCAGTCTGCACAAATGAGAGCACTGTTTTTTGAATCCTGCTGATGTATCCACTGTAGAAAAAGATTTGGCAGTCTTTCTCCAATATTTTTCTTCTTATAGACAATAAAATATGTTCCTTTTTACATTGTTAGTTACCTTTTAGCTCTGCACATTAGTAAAAACTCTTCATCCTTTTCCCATAGTAGTCAAGGAGTTTCCTCATTTTGATGATTCTTCTGTTTACATTATGATTCCCAGTTTATTTTAGCTTTTGATTTAGCAGTCACAAAATCTGAGACAGCTTGGGTTTTCCACTTGTATTTCTTACAGTGTTCATTCTGACTCCTTGTAATGCATCTTCAATGACTCTTGGGCAGTTTTGGCCTCCTGGCTTTTCAGTGAATACATTCGCTTGATGATATCCAGGACATAAAATACTTTTTTTGGTCCAGTATTGGGTGCTCTTTTCCATGACTACGACCAGTGCTGAAAACTGTGTGCCTTCCAGTTTGTGATTTTTCTATATGATCTTGCCTTCACTTTTTCCACCCCTCTCTTATTCTGGCTTTTGAAAGGAGTTATTTGTGGTGGTATTGACAACATACTGGCTTAAGCCTAGATATCCTGCTGAAGACTGTTAGAGGCCCTCAGTGACATGGTTTAGTGGTGGACTTTGCAGTCCTGGGGAAACAGTTGGACTTGATGATCTTAAAGGTCTTCTCCAGCCTTCTTGATTCTATGAAATGTCTCAATTGTTCTCAAGCTGGTAACGCATTCATCTTAAATATCATGGTGTCCATGCCACCTTGGGGGAATTTGTTGTTCTGGTGGTGCTTTCCTCTCCCTGCCTGTTGCTGGTAGCTGCTTTCTTGGCTGCAAGGTGTGATCCAGAGCTGCACAATGGTTCTGTGCTACTAGAGGCAGCAGAGCCTGAAATCTAGCAACTGTCCTGGTTAGTGTGGTCTTTGAGTAGAAGGAGGCTGCGTGTCACTTGCAGGAGAGCAGGGCTGATAGAGCTTCTTGCAGCAGCAGCCTGATCGTGCCTGTCTAATACAATTAGCAGAACTCTTGCTTCTTGTACTGGGGCCCATCTGATAATGGCAGTAGTTGGGGATATGCTGGCAGAGAGGTGGCCTCTTAGAAAAAAGTAATCAAACCTTATTAGATTAAAATTACCACCTTCAGATGCACTTGGAAGCAGATGGGAAGCTTGTACAGTACCCAGAGGACAGGTGGGCTATACTTAACACCAGCTTGCTCTTCTAAGCAGGTGAATTGCTGTCTCTAGACTAACTGAGGCTCTCCAGGGGTCTCTGAGGTGTTGCACTGTGTCTCTCCTAGCAGGAAGGAGATAGAGGCATGCACACGCAGTGCAACACTGCATTAACAGCTAGGCAGACAGCTGCCTGTGCTCAGCCTAGAGCTGGCCTGAACGTAGCACTACACTGTGCTTCCAGCAGAGCAGCTGCACATAGAGGGCTTGATGCTGCCAAGTGCTGAGAACCTCCTCGGTAGTGCTGTATATCTGTTGTTACTCAGTTGAGAGGTAAGACAAGACCAGCAATGGCCTTGGAAAGGAAGAAGCTTCTGTTTATTAGCATGGGCTTGCTGTATAATCATTTGTGAATTTAGGGCCTTATCCAATCCACTAGAACGGTAGGAATCTCTTGAGCATTTTAAAGTAGGTTTTTTGTTTTTCCCTGGGCATGTGAAAAAAAGCATCAGTGGCTTTCCATGTTCCAGTGTGCGGCTGCAGAGCTGACCCTTGCTATATGCCAGGGTAGCTCCAGCAAATAGTGGTCAGATGGCCTGGAGGTTAAATATAGCATTGTCAGTGGTGAATGCAACCAAGATAAAGGGATTCCTCACAGCCAAATCACGTTGTAGATAAACCTAACCACGGCCTAGGAAAAACATAAACTTTTGAGGCCAAGTGCTGGCTTCTGAGCAAAACCTGTGCTCCAAATGCTTGAAAAATGCCTGGCCACTCTTTTTCATTAGTAATGGAGGCATAATCCCTTCCCATTTACACCATGCTGAGAGACATATGCTCAGTTCAGTAGCCCTGTGAATGAGAATGTGAGACTTAGAGGGTGAAGAGAGATCTGTATTTTCCTCTTCAACACTTCTTCCCCAGAGAACCCTCAAACTGGTTAAAACTATGTGAGAGAGGAAGAGGGGTTCACAAAGAAGGAACTGGAGCTGGATCTCTACAGGCTATGCTGTGGACTGGGTTTTGTTTAGGAAGTAGGAAAGCTGAATGTCCTCACCCACCTGTCCCATTTGGAACTACAGGGACAGTTACTGACATGCTGTTTCCCCTGAAGACTAAGAACATCAAGAAAATAAGGACACCCCATTAGTTCATTAAAAAGGTGGCACTAAAGTTTCATCAGTCAGACACACTGGTACATGGTTGAAGATATCTTCCTTACTCAGCTCCCAATACCCTCTTGAACTCTTGAGGAAGCCCTTGAAACAGACATCATACGTTGGCTTAGGCATAATTCCTGACTTGTCTTCTCAGTGGATCTCAGGAAAGCCCAGTGCATCATCTGCATGACCAGTGATGTGGCTGAGGGAAACTTAGGTTCCAAAAGTGGTGCCAGTTGGGCAAGTCTCTTTCCAAGGATTTGATGGATCTTCTGTCTGTTCTGACTGCACCAGTAGAACCAGTAGATTCTCACCTTTTGAAAGAAAGAGGTCAACTTTGCCTACATATAATCTCTTTGGTATCTGTCTAGTTTTCTCAGAACAACCTTAAAACTGAGGAATAAATTCAGTTGGGGATGGTGGGGAACTTCTTATGGTTTCACCCTCTGCTACGCTCACCAAGTGTTTGCTAGAGAAGCAAGTAGGAACTTTAACCAGTGCCTTCACATTCCTACAAAGAGCAGGATGGCTGAGGGGTCAGTGGGCCAGTCTGCAGTCTGTCACAGCCACCATGTCTGCCTAACCTTGAAATACACTGTGATCCACTTGGAGACACAACAAAAAGTAAAATGAAGCAGAGAGAAAGCTTGGCTGAGCAAAGAACTGGCAGAGCCTGGTCATCTCTTGCCCCCCCTCTGCCCCAGCTGAGGGCCAGCAGATAACACCCATCTGCTCACCAACACTTGTTCACCCATCTCTTTCTCTACTTCCCCCTCTTCCAAGACTTTCTTAATTTTCTTGCATAGAAATGAACTTGGGCAGAGTCTGAAGGCAAGAGAGCACACTTTGTTCTCTAAGGCAACTTCCTTGATTATTGTGGGGTGGTTTCCTTTAGATCTGTGCTGGAGTGCAGTGGAAGATCTGTCTATGGCCAGACTCCAAGACCAAGTCCTTGATGATGCAGACAGGCAGACAGAATAGAAGGACAGAATAAGAGAAAGAGGAAAGGATGAAAAGGGAGGCACTGTGACCCCTGCACCAAAGCCTTGTGAGCATGGCAGAGACTTCTGTGTGTTTGTGTGGAACGGGGGCTGTTTAGATAAACAGATGGCAACAAATGGCATAAAATTATATACCCATAATGTCAGTTCATAACATTTTGTTCGACATACTTGATTTAATCGCTTAGCTGACGATTTTGCTTTTGGGCCCATATGGTGGCAAATGGCAAATGAACCCTCTTTACACAGCAACTCCAATCTGGCACTTTTATCACAGAGACTTAGGGAAGAATCCGGGAGGAGAGAGATGCAGATGGAAAATGAATAAGCAAGCAGGGTGGGGTGCATATGTGGAAAGTGGAGGTTTTGAAGGTGCAGCCAGGGGAGTGTTCTTGGGGGATGGAATTTGGGAAGTGTGTGAAATGGGGAAGAGAGGGCTGGGACAGAAGGAATCAGGATGTATTATTTTTGTGAACGTCCAAGAGATGAAATAGAGAGTTTCTTAGCAGGGTGAATTTGACAGAAAAACTGTGGAGAGAAAATACATAAAAAATAGGGTGAATGGTGCTAAGCGGAAGGGAGAGAAGGAATGCCACCATGAGGCAAGGTGGAGATGGTAGCAGATTTTTAGGATGTGTATTAAAATCTAATCTACAAACACAGAGGAGAAAAGTGTGAAACCGAGAGAACAGATTATTTGCCTGGATTCCTCAAAGGGCCCAGGAATAAAGTCATAGGAAATGTACCAGACGAAACTGTCTTCTCCTGTGCTGTAACCAGTGCAGAACTGCTGAGAAAGGGGTAACTTGAGAAGGGCAACATGAAAGTGATGACCAAGTTCCTATGGCAGATGACTTACTGTCACCAAAATTGTGGTAGCATCTGGCAGGACATTCTGACTGTGAAATTGCTTTCTACAATGTAGCTTTTCCTAAAGCTGGGAGGAGGCTGGCCCTTTGCTTCAGATGGTTTTCCAGCTAGGGTGTAATCCTGAAAAATGCTGAAGACCCTGAGTTTGCCTGGCAGTGAGTAAGCAGGGCAGGTCCCCCAGGCACAGCCAGTGTACCTCCAGGGACTAACTCTGTGGTGGGCATCTACCTCTGAATGTGCCAAGGGGAGCACAGAAAAGGCAGCTTCCAGAGGATGCTGCCTCAGAGGCACAGACATGGTCCTCAGTAGAGTGATGGTGATGTGGTAGTGGCATGCCGAGGGTATATCTAAACCTGGTAAGAAATTAGGAGGTCAGAAGGAGTTGAAAAGGTACTTTTAGACAAGACATTTGTCCTAACACAACATCAGCATCTTCATCACTTATAGTTCAGGAAAAATAACACCAAAATCCTCAGTGAGTTCAAAGAACTGACCAGTGAGGCTGGGGAAATGTATTTCCTGTGATTATGAGAAGTACTAGTGAAATTTCATTACAAGACACACTCTCAGTGAAATGATACTAAGCAAAAGTCAGAACATCACAAAGAAATTTGTTACAGGCGAGCTTTCTCCAACGCCTCTTCCCCTTCAGGCTCTGCTTTTTTGTGTTCTTTGCAGTGTTCAGCAGGGGAATGCCAGGATGGTTCATGACTGTGTTGATCAGTCCAACAGTTGATGTGGATCTGATCTGCACCATGATCAGCATGGTGACGATTGCCATGACAAGTGCTAGCTGCTGGGGAGTTTATAGCTCTTTTATGGGAAAGTTGGGTCCCTCTAACCTGGGTCCCTCTAAACCACTGTTGTGTACCTGTAATTACTGGAAGATTCAACTGTAGACACTGAAATAGGTCCAGGTTTCCTCTAGAATGTTCTGTGCATGTCTCTGCGGACACTGAGCCCTCATTTTGCTGTGGTCCTCCTCAATATTTCTGCATTCTGTGGCTGGGACCTCCCCACTGAGAAACTGGTTAGTTTGTGACAAGTACTGTTTAGTTAAAGACTGCTTGTTTGGTCGAGGCTTATTGCATTTGAGTTCCACCAAAGTTTGGGGTGACTCCAATATTTAGTACCTACAAACAGTCCCTTTCTGTCAAAAAATTACTTCTTTGCAGCTTTCCTTTTTTCTTCTCCTGAGCAATTGAAGCTGCTTCCCAAATAATGCAGCCCAGCAGGCAACCACGTGGTAACAGTTGACTGGACTGTACTGTTCCTGACCTTACGATCCCACTAACTGGTGGTGAGGGGTGATAGGTACATCCCAAGTCTGCTGCCAGAATCCACATTGGAGGTTTATGGGATTCCAGGGTAAACCTTGGGGGTTGGTCGACCCACCCTCCCTTTTATCTATAGCTCTTATGTGTTCAATTTCAAAGTCTCTGCTTCATGAAACTAGTTTGACACAGCTCCCTCCTCCTTCCCCCCAACCCCCCCCACCTCTCCCATGATTCGCACCCCCCAGGCTCTTTACAACTAAACAGTTTGTCCTTTTCCCGACGTTTGGGAGAATCTGGGAACGTAAGTGCTCCAATAACTCATGTCTGAGCTCTCATTTACCCCCTGCCGGCATGGGGATGCTGCGCACCAGCCTCTCAGAATGCCAAATGAGTCGTGGCTGCTGCCTTGTCCCCCGTGCTCCCCGAGGCCAGCGAGCGGGACCCTCGGTCTCGGCGGGGGCTGCTGGGAGGGAGCCAGCGGGACACTCTCACCCGCTCCCGCAAGCCACTGGAACGGGGAGGTGCTGTGGGCAGCACAGGTGCTCCCCTGTTTGGGCTGTTTGGGTATAGCGCGGGGAAGGAGAAGCTTAGGTCCCGAAGCTTAAGAGTTTTGTAGCTTGGATCACAAGGGGTGGCTTCACGCAGAGAAATCTGCCTTTTAACTTTGGCTCTGCCACCGATGTGTCACATTGTTTTAGCTCAGTCCCTTAGCTTCTGCCTCTCTCAGTTTCTTACATTCTCTGAAGGACAGAAAGGCATTTTCCCAACATTGCACACAGCTGCAAGGTTCACACTGAGAACTGATGCAAAATGTTTTGAGATCCTTGGTTTGAACAGAGCAGATTGTGATGAAAACTGGGATGGGAAAAGGCATCATCTATTCCAGCCTTTGGAAAAGTGGGGGTGCTTCTTAAGCTCTTGGCTTTGCATTTGATGGGCTGGATGTCTCCCAGAGATCCTTTGAAAACAGCTGGGGATGACTCCAGTCATGGTGGAGTCTAAGCTGCAGGAAAAGCTTAGAAAGTTGTGGTGGATTTTCTCTGATGCCCTCTCTCCCTCTGACCACATCAGCTCCTTTCCATTTGCATCATCTGCTGTCCCTTATCTTTGGTCCTCTTTTTCTGCATTTTAGTTGCCTCCCTCCTTCACCATTCACTGGGGACTGGTGCCCTCTCAAAGGTATTTTTGGAATAACCAGTACACATTTCATATCCACCTAGCTCGTGTGGCCCTGCGTGTCTGTGTAAGGGGTATGATTACCATTTTGCAGAAGGGAACACAGCACAGAGTGGTCTGAGGTCATCGGTCTCTGGTCCTAGCCCAGAGAAGTGTTAAGATACCCCATTCTCACTCTGGTGAAGGTGAAGACTGTCAGTGGTTAGCTACCAGCTGTGCGGTCCCGGGGTGCCAGGCCACTGCCCTCTGTCACACTGTGCTGGGCCTGGCTGCTTGGCTGGGTTAGCCACTTCACCCCAGCCTGCGATGCAAGGGGGTCACGCCGGCAGTAAGCGCTGGCTCGCTAGCTTACGTTTTGTATTGCCATGAGGAGGTGGCTCCCGATCCGTCCCTGCTGGGCTGCACGTCCTGCGAACCCCTCCCCGCAGAGCTGGGAGAGCGGCTGAAGCATTCAGCGTGAGGGGCAGGGGGCAAGGGAGTGTCTCTGGGGCGAGGGGTAAGCAGGATCTCCCCGCAGGTTTGGGAGAGAGCGGAAGGAAGGCGGCTCCTCCCTGCCGTTCTGCCAGGGTCACCTAGGGAGGGCGGAGAAGAGCGTTAACAGCCCTCGGCCCCGGGAGCCGCCTCCCATCCTTCCCCCTCTCCTGCTCCCTGCCTGTGGCCCTGGCAGGCGGCGGGAAGTGCCGAGGATGAGAGCAGGTCCCTGGTGTCTCCTTTAGCTGCCATTTCAGTTAAATTAGAACAGAGACCTGCAAATAAAGCACCCCCTCCCCTAGCCCCCCTCCCCGCTGCCAGAAGCTCTGCATTTCACTCAAGTGCCCACTGGGGAATTTGCCCATTTACTCTTGTTATTTGCATGATAAAGGCTGTTCTGCTGCCTTTTCTGCAGCCTGCCTTAAAAAGGCAGGGAAGTTGGAGCGGGCGGCGGGCAGGGCAGCCAGCGGGGCCAGAGCACCCGGCACGAAGCCCCTTCCCTCGGCCAGGCCGCCGCTGGTGCCGCCGCCGCGGGTGCCCCCGCCGCTCAGCCCCGCGCCCGGCGCAGGCAGGCGGGCAGGATCCCGCAGCCCGGGGTTTCGTTTTCCAGTTCTATTCTCATGAACGGCTCTGTGCATTCCCTTCTCTCCTCACAAAGAGACTTATTCTGGCACGGAAATGTACCCGCTGGGATTTACTGAGAGAGAAATAGAGGGGAAAAAGGGAGATACATGGAGAGAGAATAGGCGCTGATCCTGGGCTGCATCCGAGCTGCTTTAGCTGAAACTCAGGATGGGAGTGCAAAGGTAACCGTATGCCTTTCTGGTTGCAGCCTGCCACCCCAGTCCTGGACTGATCACCTGGGGAAGTCTCGGGGTTTCTCTGGTTTTGGTCTGGCATCCCCTGCCTAGAGCTCCCCTGGGCCACTGTGATTCGACGTAATTTCCTTGAAATAAGTAAGCTAAAGTGGAAATATTCTGCAGTGATAAGCAACTTTCAGTCCAGTTTTCACCCTGGGTCTGATTTAGGTTAAGAGCCCCATGTCTGCTCTGACTAGGAAAAAATTGCTTAAATGAAAACATTACTATTTTTTCCAGTGACAGCTGGATGTTTACAATGGGGGGAAGCCACAAAAGTCATATTCTGAAGGTTTTGTTATCATTACTGCGCAGAAGAAACACAAATCTTGAGACCTGGAAACAGACAGGAAATTATTCTTTGGCTAGCTTGATTTATGTCCCCGAGTGGTACTTTGCCAGCCAAAGGTGGCAAAGCAGCCCCAGTTCGTGTGTTTCCTAGCCCTGTGAGGCTCCATCTGCTTTTGATGAGAAATAGGTGATGCACAGGAGCTACAGCAGTGACACTTTACTGGGGTGTTCACATTTGCCGTGGGAGTTCTCCGTGTGTCTGCTGGCATTGCATGTACTTGCAGTTGTGGAGCTATCTGTAGCCAGGCACAGGTTATGTACTACAGTGTAGCTGCATCTGCAGTAGTCTTTGTCTCCCTCAGATGTGTAAGGGAGAATGTGTAAGAATAAATGTGCCTCCTGTCAGCAGGCACAACCAGAGCCCCAGCCCCTGAAGCACTGCAGCCGTGTTGACTGAGGCACCTCTCAGACTGCTCCCACAGGCTGCAGAGTTTGGGGGCTCACAATTTGTGAGCAACAGCAGGAAGCTATGAAGAGTATAGAGGGGGATAAGGGAAAAATGCCCAGGGAGAGGAAGCCCTCTCTTTTGTCTTAGATGTTGACCTGTTTCAGGTGGTATTCTTTGTATCTCTCTATATATTTCAAGTGGCTTTGTTGTGCTCTGTGAATACAGTAGTGTGCAAGCGGAAAGATGTGGTGGAAGTTTAAGTTGGCACCAGCAGCAGTGGTGGGTGCTGTATCAGTGCCCTAGCTCTTGTTTCATGAAGAGCCTGTGACAAAAACTTCGAAGCCATCTTCATTCTTCAAACTCCCCAGGCCAGGATGGAGTATTACTTGACAGGGAGAGTGTCTGCAATAGAACGTAGCACCTGTTATGACTGGTATGGGACTGGCAGGTTGTGCAAGGGAAGAGAGAGTATTTTGGAGTCCTGATGTACAGATGCAGTAAGATCTCTGTAAAGATATCAAGATGTAAATTTTTGTTTATATTGTATTATTCTTATTTCCTTTTGGCCTTCCTTTCTCATGATGCTTCATTTTTCCAGTGCACATATCGGAGAGAAACTGCCCCAGAGTGACAGGCCACAACCCTCTGAGGATTTCTGATCTGTGCACAGACTCTTCTATAATAAACTTACACCTCATTTGGACTCCAAAGCCTGTTGAAGAGGCCCCAAGGGCTGGCCAGTCGAGTACATCTCAGACCAGTGCTGTCTGCTGTTCTTTTCTCTTTAAGCAGATGTAAAGAGGCAGATGTAGATAATGTGTGTGTGGCTCTGACCTCTGGACCTCAGCTAGAACTCTCTGCTGAAGAGTCACAGGATCTCTAGGTTTTGCACTTTAATTTTAACAATAATAAGGTTGGAGGGAAAAAAAAAAACAAACTGTACTGCTGTACATTGCAGCCTCCTAAATATTTCTGTAAATGTGTGGAGATGAATTCCAAAATAATGTTTTTACTGAATGTAGATGTCCTTGTTAGATCTGGAGGTATTTACTGATATAGAACTTCATGAACAGAGGTCAGTGTTTCTGCATTTCCCAACAGCACTCTGACTGTATCCGCAAGAGGCTCAAGAACCAGGATGCTGCTGGTGTGTGGTCATAGACTCATAGAATAGTTAGGGTTGGAAAGGACCTTAAGATCATCAAGTTCCAATCCCAGGGGACTGGGGCAGGGACACCTCACACTAAACCATGCTGCCCAAGGCTTTGTCCAACCTGGCCTTGAACACTGCCAGGGATGTTCATGCTAGAACATGGAATGAGACAACACTATCACAGAGCCTGGCCCTATTGCAGTTCCTGGCTGCTGCTTAGGATGGGTTCCAGAAACAAAACTCGACAAGCTTGCATCAAATTAGGGAAGCAGGTTTCTGCAAGCATGTGGCAGGCTGCACAGCCAGGATTCTGGCATCCTAACTGGGTTCTAGAGCCAGCAGTCCTGGAGCTTGTGGCAGCTCCTGGCTAGCCTCCAGAATGAGGACTTTGTGGCATCCTATTTTTTGGAGACTCTCAACCAACAAGTTCAGAAGGTCTGTTCTCATATCTGAACTCCTCTGAGAGACCTTTTGCATTTTCAGCATGGGTAATGATACCAACCCCATCCTCTCTTGTCTGCAAGGAATCAGAATATAGCGGCTCTGAGCCGCTACTTCCCAGATGCAGAGCTGTGAATCTCATGTCAGTCTGGAAACTTCGGTGTTCATTTTCAGTAGTAGTATCTCTGGTCCTTGGGTTTGGCTTTCTGGCATGTTGATGTTTATTCTGCATCTGAGAATAAACATTCCTTCTGAGGCTTGTAACTTATTTTTTGATGGTATTTGCTGCACTGTTGACCTAATGGAGGCATTCAATTTAACAAGCAGCCCTTGACTATGGGCTTCTGGGAGTCCTGTCAGTCTCTTCTGATAGCTTTAATCTTGTACTATTTGTAGATTAAAATTTATCTGAGATGGCTAAGCTTTACTCACTCTGAAGGCACATGATTTACTTATTTTCCTCCCTTGACATTAAGAATGAAGAAGACTGAACATACAGAGAGCTTGGCTGTGGCTGCCTGCTGCATCTGAAAGGCCCTGTAGGGATGAGAGGAATGTGGGGGTCATGTTCTGGAAAGGCTCCAGTAGTATGGCTGAGGAGAGCACTGCTTGAGACTATTAGGTAGGTCTATCTGGCTAGTGACATCCAGAAAGATGGAATCAAAGTGCATGGACTAAACCAGCATATAACTCCTGCCACTTTCCACTGTATGCTGGGCATCAGTGGCAGTTAGCTGTGGCCAGGATGCTTTCTTTGGATAAGGAGATGCTATTAATTTCTTGAGCACAGACTTCCTATGTGATTCTGAGAAAATCATTCAGAGCAGGGTTTGTCTTGCCTTGCTTTAGGTGCCTGGGAGTCATCAGATTTTAGGATACGTACAGTAGATACAGTAAGTGACCATTTGGATGTAGAAGTCCGAGAAGGACTTGGGGGTGTTGATCAATGAGAAACTTAACATGAGCTGGCAGTGTGCACTCGCAGCCCAGAAAGCCAACCGTATCCTGGTCTGCATCAAAAGGAGCATGACCAGCAGGTCGAAGGAGGTGATCCTGCCCCTCTACCCTGCTCTCGTGAGACCTCACTTGGGGTATTGTGTGCAGTTCTGGTGTCCTCAACATAAAAAGGACATGGAACTGTTGGAACAAGTCCAGAGGAGGGCCACGAGGATGATCAGGGGACTGGAGCACCTCCTGTGTGAAGACAGGCTGAGAAAGCTGGGGCTGTTCAGCCTGGAGGAGAGAAGGCTGCATGGAGACCTCATAGCAGCCTTCCAGTATCTGAAGGGGGCCTATAGGGATGCTGGAGAGGGACTCTTCATGAGGTAATGTAGTGACAGGACAAGGGGTAATGGGTTAAAACTTAAACAGGGGAAGTTTAGATTGGGTATAAGTTCTTTACTGTAAGGGTGGTGAGGCACTGGAATGGGTTGCCCAGGGAAGTTGTGAATGCTCCATCCCTCTTGGTGTTGAAGGCCTGGTTGGACAGAGCCTTGGGTGACATGTTTTAGTGTGAGGTGTCCCTGTCCATGCCAGGTGGGTTGGAACTAGATGATTGTAAGGTCCTTTCCAACCCTAACTATTCTATGATTCTCTGATTCAGTGTGTTTATGGATGTGTTTATGGTCTCTCCATTGTCTGTAGAGGGGGCCTGTATGGATAGGACTGTGGATAGGATAGTTTTTATGTGGCAGAAACCTGGTGAGACGAGTCCCTCTGAGTCCTTCCTATGTAAAGTGGAAACAGCAGTGTTGCATAATGAGGTGGTTGCAGGGTTATATGGTGAAGGGCATAATATGCCAAGATTCTGCATTGGTGGGAGAGGCAGAAGAGGAGCAGGGGAGGGTGTCTGTGGAGTAGTTTACCTGCCAGTGTGCTGAGCTCTTCTGGCATTTGGCCCTATATCAGTAAAAAGGTATTTGTATTACTCTGATAAGCTTCACAAAATCTTTTACTGTTATTTTCTTACAAGGCCAACTTGCTTGAGTTACATTATCTTCAGTTATCTGATGGCTTTTCCTGAATGATGGACAGATAGGGAAGAATAAAGTATTTTCATCATCTTGTTGAGAAACAGCATCACAGACACTCAGCTGCTGTTTTATTAGAGGCCTCTGGACTATTCTTTCATTTTTCCAGGTGTCCTGCTGAAGTTTTCACTGCCCAGATGTAACCATTCTGGGCTTCTGCTCTCTGTTTTCACCTATTCAGATTGGAAATGTAAAACAAATTAGAATGAAAGCACTTTTAAGAGTTTCTTCCTCACTGCATTAAGAGGCCGAAGGTTATGCAAGGGGAGTTTACGCTGAAGAGATTCTTTGCGAGCCCTCTGGAGCAAGTGTTCTGCTTCTTATTACGGGTTTGAATTAAGATTGATTTTCCTGGGATTCCTGGTCTCCCCCTTGGGACCAGCTCCAAAAACCCTGAGGCTCAAATGAAAATGGAAGGTGCTAATTAAAAGCACCATTTATCTCTCTTTGAAAATAGACCCCAAGAGTACTTGGGTATTGGTGGGAGGTGCTCCTGGAAATAAGCTGCTCTCCTGCTTGATGTTGCAGGTGTTCAATGCCAACAGGGCTGTTGAGAGCTGTATCTCAGATATGTAAAATATTAACTGTGAGCTTTAGTTCTGCCCCAGCTCAGCCAGAGATCTGGGGCCTGAAGCACATATGACCTTCACCCTCTGTGGGGTAGGAATCACAGATACTGTCTGCGTGTGCATCCAGTGCATGTCAGAGTTGAACTGGGTGCTTTTAGCCCTGATGGTCTTGAACTCATTTTCTAGTGTGTTGGCCAAAGAAGGTGGTCGCAGTCTGACACCTGAGGACTGAGACTGCCTTTTGGCTGTCTGCCTTGTTCTCCCTTTCTGTCCCCCACCCAACAAGCCTTGGAGTAATTTGGGTTGGCATACAGTGAGAAGAGGAGATGGAGCAGCCAGGGACTGCAAGTAGGAAAATGATCCAAAAACCTCTCCTCCTTTGAACTCAGCTGACTGTAGCCGAAATGGAGAGTTCACTTTTTCCCCCATCAAGTAGGCCTGATCCAGACCACTGATCAGGATTATGCTGCTATCACTACATGAATAACATAGCTCCAGGGTTGTCTTAACTCCTCATTAGGAACAGGACTGAATCTGCTGTGTACTGTAGAAGATGCATGGGAAATTGATAAAAATAGGAGCAAGAAACCAAATCTACATTTATTTTGCTTACTCTTGATTCATTCTAGATACCTAATATTAATAGGTAAGGGGGTAGTTAAAAGGGTTAAAGCAAGAAAGTCTATTGTAGCTGTTTAATGGCATATTGTAAGTGGACTCTGATAGTTTGTTATGAGAACCCTGTAGGAATCAGAATCCAAGAGATCTTCTTGCCTGCATACCTTAGGCTTCATAGGTATTCCCAGTCTGAACTCAGACTTCTGGCATTGTTTGGATGACGTACTTCCATCTCATGGTTATTCTCCAGCTCTGCTTCCAACAGACAGGCTGTCCTCATAGTGCTGAGTTTGTTCTTAGTGCAGTCTCTTTGCTCTCATTATACGGCACCTAGAGAAGATTTGCATCTTTTTTTTTTTTTTTCAGCCAGAACTTACAAGTTCTGCCCTTGTGAGGTTCTTTACCCATTTAAGAGGGTACAGAGAAAATATTATATATTAAAGGGGAGGTATCTCTGATCTATTTTCTGCTTCTTACTGTGGGTGGTCAAATGCCTCCTGGAACTGGGAATGGGACAGGGAGTATTTTGCTTCTTGTCACTACAAGCTAATGCCAGTGAGCAAAATTTTCTAACTTCTGCAGCATAATTGGTGAAATGCAGGAAATAAAGAGCTGAAGAGGAGTGTGGGTTTTGACCTGTAAACATGGTGAAACTAACACTGAAACAGCCACAAGGGACAGTCAAAGATCCGTATGAGCCAGTGAAACTGAGGGTTGCTGTTGCTTTCCAGATCCGGGAGGGACTACATTCTGTGTTCTTAAACTGCAAACTGTTGCTTTGGTGACCAAAAAGTCTCCATGACGGCTGGCTCCCCTGCCTTTCCATGTCTCTGTTGGTGGTGAGAGGGAGGGAGTGGCAGCAGTTCGGTTTCATGGTGTCCCAGCAGCCACAACAAAAAGTGCATCTGTTTGCTCTTGCAAGGAAAAGCTTTGCTCTGGGAACTTGGCAAGATGCTTGAGGGGAAGTGGTACGGAGTCCTTGGTTTCTGTCACGGGATTAATGTCAGTAGTGTCTCAAATACAAATGGCACTTCGCAAGTGCAGCTGCGATGTTAAATGCTTGCAGGTGATTCCAGTGCTATAGCCACCACTCTGGAAGGCTGGTGCCTGCATTTTCCAGGTCTCCACTGCCAGTGTCTTCTGTGTACCCTGCATCAGCCCCATTGCTGCCACATTGATATATTCCTGGAATGAGGATATGTTCTCTAGTAGTTTTAGTAAGAGACCTGACTTCCTGGCCTATTGTCAGATTTCAAACTAGTCACCTTGTTTTATGCAGTTTATTTTTGCTATTAGAGAAGCAGAGATGAAGTTATTGTTACTCTCTTTGCAAAGGGTTTTCTTGTTCTGTGGTGGAAGGGGCCTTCCAAGAGCCTCAGGGAGAGACTGACACTGGATACAGGAAGTGCACCACAGGGTCACCAACAGCCCGGATGACACGGGCAGTATCCAGGAGACTTCCTTGGCTCATTCCAGCAGGGAGACACAGGTGGCACCTCAGTAAACGTTGCACAGCAACTTGTCATGGAGCAACTCAAGAGACCGCTTGACTTGGGTGCGCTCCCCACTGGGTGTGCCCGAGCTCCCTGTGCAGCATCTTTGGCTGTTAGAAAGCAGATCTGGGCAGCATCAAGTGGGCAGGCGGGAGGTGGCAGGGCAGGAGGAGATGGGCACACGTGGAGTGCCCGTGGGGCTGCCAGGCACCTCACATTAGAATGCATTTGTTCCACGATATTACAGCCGGCTGGTTCATCCCTCAGTCTCTTCCTTTGCGAGGCTGTTGCTTACAGAAGGTAGAGGCAGGGACTTGGGCTGGGTCCAAACTCTGGTGCAGCTCTGCCTCTCCTCTCCTCAGTCTCTCGCTGTGCGCAGAGCTGGGTCCCCCGCTGTGCCCTCGCCAGCTTTTACAGCCGCCCTGCCTGTCAGAACAAATGGTACGGCTCAGAAAATAAACTCATCTAATTTGTATGACAACACGGCCCCTCCGGTTAGAATGCTGCACCATTGCTTTTAACAAGGTTTTAAGCTGTTCAGTTCAGGGACTGTTACAGCCCCTGGTTTATTGAAATACAAACCTTTTCCTGTTCAGTCATCCCAGTCGCATTCCCTAACGCCTAACCTAGACTATGATGCCCCCAGTGCCCTGGCTAAGGCTGCACAGCTGAATGATGTTGCTCTTCTTCCTTCATCATAGTCTTGGGTCTGCATCGCATATACTGATCCCTACAATGGAGAAAGAAAGGATAAAAAAAGACCTTTATCGCTAGGTAGTGGCAGTGGCTGTGAATTTCTTGCCGTGCTACATTGTGACTTAAGTCTGTGTGCTGGGGTGCTGTCTGGGTATGGCTCTGGATCTGTATGTATGTGTGAATAGTTTGTGTGTCCCATTCTGTGAATCTGTATGTGTGCATGAGGGTTGAGTTTGCGTGCTCCTGTTTGTGTGCGTGAGTCTGTGTTCAACTTCGTGTGTTCCTGTCTTGTTTCTGTGTGTGCAATATGCTGGATTTAAGTATGCTTCTGCCTGTGCCCATCTTTATGCAGCCAACCAGTGTGTGTGTTTATGCCTCACTGTCCTGTATGTGTATTGCAGTGAGCATGCTTTCAGAAGTCTCTTACATACCAGTATTGAAGGGTGTGCAAAGGTCTTACAACACTGCTGTGTGTGACACCTTCCTGCAGTTCACAGACAGGTGATTGTGTCTGTTTCTTCTATGCTGCTTGGAGCAGAGTAGCCCAAGAAGGAACCTTGAAGTTTTAGGTGAACCTGAAGAGTGCCTTGTTAACAAGGAAGTAAAAAGTCACAAGGAGGACAATAAACATTCAGCATACACCTGGTGACATGCAGCTCTTTGTAAAGCACACACTATGTTTTTTTTCCAGGGAGAAACAGAGGATCTGATCCTCCACTGTTAAAGTCAGTGGTAGCTTTTCTAGGGAAAATGGGTGCAGGATCACAACTGTAGAACAAAAGTAACTGTGCATCAGGCAGAGACACACATATGTGCCTGTAGATGTATCTATTATTCTCCCCTTTAAGCAGCCTCAGTACAGTATACCTATTTAAGGTTCTTCTGTGTCTTCCGTACCCTATTTACCTTGTGCTGGATTAAATGTGTAACTGTTTCATCTTCTCATTAGTGCACATACTTAGAATCAAGACACCTGAATCCTTACTTTGCCACTGGTTTCCTATGTGACCTTGACAAAGGATTGTGTGTTTATGCCTCCCTCATTTGCAGGAAGGGCAGCTGTCAGTGGGTTACCTCTCACAGATGCCAAAGGGCAAGTATTGCTAACACATTTTGAGATCCTTGGATTAAAGTGGTACTGGCAATCACAAAGTATTGATTTTTTTAACAATATTAACATTGCTGATAACCAAACATGCAATTAAGAATCACACACAAGCATGTGATGGATTTCCCTTAGGTAATGGAACATCTCTGGGGATGTTAAAAGCAAAATCCTGGCTGTCAGTAAAGAATGGGATGTAACAGTAGGATCTGACTGAAAAGGTCTGCCCTCTTGACTGGATGATAGGCAGTGGCTGCTGCTCTGGTTGATGACTTGGGCTCTGTGAACCCAAGCCTCTGTCCCCATTTGTCTGGCTCAGGGTTAGAGGCTCCCTCTGCATACCTTCCGATGCCTGAGAGCAGGGATCTCCATGGCAGAGGGTGAGCACTAATGGAGTACACAGCCATTTGTTAGCTTAGGGCTTGGGGTCTGCAGCACTGCGCACATTCCTGCTGACGAGTGCATAGACAGAGGAGTAAACAACGGCTGCCACATTTACTGCTGCAGCAAAAATAAACTATTTGTCAAAGAGAGGATAACACAGGGATGCCAACAGCTTGAGGCCACACCACCCTGGGATGTGATCTGGTTAGAGCTCGCAAACCAAGCAGGGTGGGACAGAAGTTCCACTGGGATTTGTCTTGGAGTCCATTCAGAAATGCTACTTCCAGGGCTGCCAGGGAAAGTGCTGGAGAGTCACCAGGCAGTTCACTGAATATTACTTTATACAGTGCTAAGAGGTCCTGGCAAATACCAGACTAGGTAAAAAAAAAGAACTAGTCTCAGCTTTATGCTGTAAAACATTTCTGTCCTATAAATCAGCTGCTCCCAATTACAATGCCAAAAGAAGAGTCTTTTCAGTGTACACAAAAGATAGTTTTCAGGCTTTGCTGGGCATTCTGTGCTATTTTAAGAGTTCTGTTCTCTGTGTACTGCACAGCAGCATTGATCAGAGCATTTGTGGTAATTAAAAACCCCATGGCAAGTTTCATCAGGGACAGGTGACAGGACAGTTAATTATTTTTAGGAAGCGAAATTCCCTCTTCTGTTCTGAACAAATTTCATATCTCTTCCTCTCTACAGAAAGAGAAAAGTAACAGCAAAATTATCTTCTTCCAGGGGCGATATGGTATTGCCATTAATATTAATAGAATATATACTTTCCTTGGTATTTGGCCAAATTTCAGTAAATGGCAAAATACAGAATACATTAATTATGTATTTCGTAAAAATTAGCAAGAATTAGTAAAAAGTTATTTAACCTGGAAAACTGAAGCTGATTTTACCACAAAGGGGATGTAAATTTAACCTGAAGCATAGATTTTTAATAGCAGGAGTAAGTCTGAAAAGTAGAAACATTGATAGACATTTGCCTGGTGGGAAGTTGGATGCTGTTGTGGTCTGAGATGTATCCTGAACTGAGGAAGCTAATGCACCAGTTGTGCTCACCTTACACATTTGTAATATTTCATATACAGTTAAAGTGGCACAATGCTGAAGGAGATAGATTTGTCCACTTAACTTTCATTGGAGTTACTGACTCCCACAATGACAAATTAAAGGGAACATGGCTGCACAAAGGACCAGGCTCTGCCTAGAGAACCAGCACACCACAGAGTACTGAAATACTTTACTTGAATGAGATTTATGTGTGTGGTGTATTGCCCTGGAGCAGGGGGAGGATGATACCACTTGCACACTGGATTGTGACAGTGTAGGATACTTTGGTACCAAGGGGAGCATGCTCAGAGAAAAGCAGAAGATAGTCCAATGTGGGCTGACACTTGAGAGAGTAAGAAAATTGAGAGATAGTTGCTTAGATGGGAGAGAGCCTTCCAGCTCCCAGCAGAAGGGAAGTGGCAAGGAGCAAACATCCAAATGCTGGGTGCTAGGTAGAAGTACATTAAGGAAATAGAGTGCATAGCTCTAAAGATCCATGCTTGCTTCTTCTATTACAATTAAGCTGAAATGTCTAATGTGAAGCTGCTGTTTTGTTTGTCATATAAGAAATTTTATCAAATGAATCCCAGAGCTAAAAATCTAAATGACCGTAGCTTAAGCTGTTACAAATGGATTTGGCTTCGGTAGTCCTCATGGGCTGGGCACAGGGTAAACCTGAAAATTAGCGATGAGGTTATCCAGAGAGCTTTTGTACAACTGCAGAGCAAGCACCATGGTGTGTTCTGCCTTGTATAGCAGAATTTGCTCACGTTCAGCCCTTGGAGATACTCTGGCACGATGCATGCACCTAGTTGTCTGCCATGCCCAAGGAAGCCATGTTTACCGCTATAGCATCCCCCTTCTTCCACAGGCAACCTACCACCTCTACCAAAAACAAGAAGGAAAGAAAGACTAGAAGGGTGAAGAAGGATTTTCATTATGAAGTTAATTAGCTTCTGAGCCAAGCTGCACCTTTTCAAGAGGAGGAATTAGAGGGATTTAATTGCTTTATCAGCCTTCTCTTTGATTTTCAGCAATCAGGCCGATTCCATTTAATTTAACTGCCACAGATGAGAAGAAAATTGATGCACTCACCTGCCTCGGAGCAGAAAGAGAGAGTGAGAAAGAAAAGTTGGAGAAATTGGCAAATATAGTGTCTGCAGATTAATGAAAACCAGCAGCATTTGCTCACAATTGGAAATGATGTGCCTGCCCTGAGGTGTTTTGAGCTGTGTGTATGCCGCTGTGCATGGTGATGTGAGACCCATCTTAATGGCAGAGAACAGGGAAAAGGGGTGGACCTGCCCTGGGGAAAGAGGGAAATATATGCGTGAGTTGATCAGGGATCAATTAATGAATGGATTTGGGGGTGGAGAAGAAAGGGGTGGGGACAAGGCCGAAACTTTGTGCTAGTATATAAGCAGCCAGAGGTCAGTGAGATATCACCGAGTGTGATATCTGTTGTTATCCTCTATAGGTGGGCTGCTCACACTTGCTAGGTGAGAGAATTGGTTCATGTTATTGGTAATTGATGGTCTGTTCATTTTGCCAAGGTACAGGAGAGAGAACAGAAACTGCAGTGCAGGCTTTTGGTGTACAGTGTGCCTTTCTTGAAATGTCTTAACTCTGTCAGAATGAGATTTGCTGTTGTTCCCTTTCATATTCTTAGAGACGTCTAATGCAGAGGTGAATGAGACACAGAAACAATGCATTGAAGAGGAAGAAGAAAATTAGAAGTCATGGAAATAGCAGAGAATGGTCCACGAGGAAGTGATGAGGAGAAAATGAGGGGAGGGAACTGAGACCGTAGAACTGGGAACCAATGCAATGCTGACTTCCCTCAGCTAAGGTGTGTGTGCCTTTGCATACCCTGCTAGGCTTTAGTCTGTTAAATGAGAGTTGCCTGCAGCTGTCTGCAGCCACAATAGCAGTCTGGGAAAGTTGTGTGGTTCTCAAACCCTCGCTTTTCAAAAATGTGGACTCCTGAAGGTGTCTAAAGACAGTCCTTCAGACATGGACCCAAGTCGTTTTAGACAGCCATCACCCAAAATTATAATGTGCCTGTATCGGAAAGACTGACTTTCAATGGGAGAATACTTTGGTTCCACATGACATTGCTTTGGGAGTACAACTTACACAGTGTTGGACAAAGATCTTGGTTGGGAAACTGGGTCCTTTCAGTCTGTGCAGCAAAGGTGAGACTTCCTCCTGGGCCTCTGGTCAGGTCTTTGTTTGAGGGAAGGTGGTAAGAGTGGCTGAATAAAATGCATTCAGGAAGGTGGCATTACATTTTAGTTGTGTCCCCTCAAAAAAAAAGATGATCAGGGGAGCTGTTTGTTTTAAAAGAGTGTTTTCCACCGGAAAAGACTGTTCAGCTGGAAACAGAAACTGAGCACTGAAATGTCAGTCTCACTGAGACTTTGTTTCAGAAAATGTTTTGACAGAAGCCTCTCGGTGTCATTGTCACCTTCTATTTAACTCGTTTGAAAGCGAAAGGGGATTTTCACTTCAGCAAAACTTTTGTTCAAAAATGTGTTTGATTCTATAATATTCAGAAGAGTTTTTAAACAAGAACTTTAACATTTTTGTTTTTTTAACTGGAATAGAACATTTTGACCCAAATTTGTTTCTGCCAGGGAATTCATTTGATGACATTTCTTTTTGTGTGGATTATTTCCAGTCATAGGTTAAACAAATTTCAAAACGGTAAGTTTTCAAAAAAAAAAAAAAAAAAGGAATTTTTAGTTTTTTCATAGATCCCATAACTGGGGCTCTCTTCTCCCCATGGATTCTGAGCCTGTTTTCTGTTTCAGGTCTACATATTGAATTTAACAAATCTCTTAGCAAATGGTATTTCTCCCATTGTTTAGACTTCATATTATCTTTGGCACAACCTGACTATGAGAATGATCTTTAATTATTTGTAGAGGACCATGTTCAGGTTTGATCAAATGAACTGCATTATTTTAAATACTACTGGAACTGCCTGCTAAGAAATGGCTGTACCTCAGGGAAGGTGTGCAGGAGCAGGGAAGGGGAAGGAAGGGCACAGGGGCTGAGTGACTTGGCTCAGACTGCACAACAATGAGGGGTGGACTTGGAAAGACAGCCTGTGTTTATGGACCTGCAGGGAGGTGCTACAGCTGATCACCTGCACTGCCTGTGTGTCAGCCCATCCCTGGACTCGATCGGTGGTCAGCCTGGAGTAGAAGCAGGAGCATTTAGAAGCTGTCATTGACCTTACGAGTCCATCTATAGGTCTTATGAGGTGGAGATGATTCTTTGCTAGAATCTAGCACCTTTAGGTATAGACTTCAAAAGGAGCAGCTTTGCAGGGTGTAATTAAGACTCTGGAAGAGACTTTTTTTTTCTGGTGATTCTCCCTGCTCACCCACAGCAGGTTAAATGAAGGGGTTAATAAGGTATTATTTTCCCACAAAAGCCCTGACGGTGCATTTCCTTGCAGCTTGCCTGCCAGGCTTGGCCTAGCTCTGTGGATCAAAGGCTGGTTATCACTAATATTGAGCTGTTGTAACCTCTGTCCCCTTTGATTAAAGTGGTGCTGCCGTGAATTTCTCAGTTAATCATGCCTTGGCTCGCAGGGTCAGCTTGCAACTTGGCAAGTTCAGAAAACTACAGAACAGGAGAGAAAGGTAAAATGTATTATGCAAATGGAATTATGATTGAGTCTGACTCCATCCGGCCCAGGCCTCGTGCTGCTGGACAGGCTGGAGGGAGAGGCATCGATAGCCTGTCCTTTGACAAGAGACTCTCAGCAGGGAAGGGGGAATGGAAAAGGAGACTCTCCTTTCTTCTCCCCTGAACTTCCCACACCACTGAGGAATGTAAGGTTCCCACATCACTCTGAGTAATGTAGGGTTTTGGGAGCCCTGAAGCCCCCAGTAGGGTGCAGTGTGTTCAGAGGAGAATGTGACCTCCCAGACATTTTCCATCCCTGGGAACTATGATTTACAGTACCTTGGACTACACTGAAATGGGAGCTCTGCCGTTCAGTTCAGGACCACTAACTCTGCTTTCCACTCCACATCACTTTCCAGAGCGTCAGGATGAGAAGAATAAGCAGGCATCATGGCAATGTGGATCCAGTTTTCAAAGCACACAGTAAGACAGGCTGGTGTGTAAGTCATGAGGTGTATGTGTAGGGCTAAAGATGAAGATTTGAGCCCCAGGAAGGCCACGGTATAGAATGTGAAAATCAACATAGCTGGCAGTGAAGTAAGTTAGTGAGCATAGCAACCTAACCCTGCTTTGGGGATGCTGATGGTTAGGACTGCTGAGTAGAAAGAAGAGATCAGGAGAATAGAGTTGTCATGAAGATCACTCTTTTCTGTTCCTGTATTTTGGTTTCCCTACCTGCACTAGGGTGTGATGGCATTCTCCTGCCATAAGGTGGAAATGATTGTTCCTCAGCACTGAAGACACGGGTTAGGTTTTTTAGGAAGGTACTCTATTCTTAGTAGCATTTCAGTAGCCCATTGAATTGGTCTCTCAAGAGTTGGGCTATCTGCAGGCATTTGGTAAAGCCATATGTACATGCAGAGATTTTAATGGTGTAGAAATACCAGTATAAAGTACCAGTGAAGCATTTCTACTGTGGCTGCAAAACTGAGCTTAAAGCAAAACTTTCCTACAGAGTCCAAGTGAAACAAGCTATGGTTATAGCTCTGTTTTTGCTGTTGTTACTGCATCTTCAGGTGTGTTTTTTCCAACCGTCTCTTAGTTAAGGTTTAAATCTTAGCTAGAAGAGTTGTTCCATGAGAGGTGTGCAGCCTGGGAAAAGTCTGTGCAGAGACTTAGACCATCAGTTGGTGTGTCAGAGTGATTGAGCCATGCTTACCAACAGCTCAGCAGTGCAGCCAGGAGCTGAACTGTGTGCCCAGAGCTCCAGCTCTCATGTGCCAAAATTCCTGCTTTTGCTGGCCCTTTTGCTGGAGGGTCAGGAGGCTGTCTGCAGGCAAAGGGAATTTGCTGTTTCCACTGGCCTGGTAGAATCTTTCCTTATCAGGTCATATTCTATCAGGATCCCAAACTAGTTTGCTAAGTCATCATATTGCTACCTACCTTTACTTTTAGAAGAAAGAGGTGTTTTCCTGCCACTGCTGAAACCTGTTGTGCTTCTTCCCCATGATAGTGAGAGGAGGGAGAGGAAGGAATGAGATGTTTCTAGGGAGACTGGTGTTCAGGAGTACTGGTTAAGATGGCACAGAGGGATGTTTTGGCTCCAGCTGTGCTGCAAAGCAGATCTGAACTGGTGAGCAGAGGTGAGGGGAGAAGGCAATCTAGGGCATGTGTCTGCTGCTGCAGTGTGGGTCTGAGCAGAGCACCGAGCACAGGGGGGAGTGGGAGTGGGGAATGCTGGAGGAAGAATGAGCACGGCAGGGCATTCTTGATCAGACCTGCTAATTAACTGCTTGCTCTTATTTTATTTACTTCCAACTTTCTATTTTTGCATCATTTGTTTCCCTGTTCAAGTGAAACAGCAAGGAACTTTTGAAATTTAAATTCAGACGTGTTGGAACTGAGCTCCTGCTGGGGACAAAGTCCTGAAGCTCTGCTCCTGATGGCTTTTGGGAAGGGATGGCAGTGTTTCATTGTCTCGCTTCCTTCCTTCCAAAGGCAGGTACCATTCTGCCCTGTTTGGGCACATGGCTCTCATTATGTTATTAAACCTCACAAGCATGGGGACAGAACTACAGTGCCTGCTGCTATTTGAAAGACCCCTAACTTGAATTTTAGTAGCTAACACATACAGACGTCTTCCCATTGTGGGCTTTTCCTCACTTTGCATCTATCTTTTCCTTATATGCTTCTCAATCTCTTTGCACTGTTTTGTTGTTTCAGATTCTTAACATATAATTATTCTGTATTTTTTTGAGATGTTAAAAATATTGTCTGGATGGCTCAAAGGTGCGACATGGTCTGTAGAAATTGGGCTTTCCTCCAGCTTCCGTTTTCCCATCTTCCAAATCTCCATCTGATTTCTCAGGCAAGCCTCTAAGAAAATAAACTGGCATTGTGCTGTGAGGATCATCAAGGTTTGCTCAGGCCCAGCGTGAGTGACTTCTGTGATTCTGTCAGTCTGAGGACTAGTAGCTTCATTGTCCGGGAGATAGTCATGAAACACTACAGTGAGACTGCTCCTCTGTCAGGACGCAGTAGGGCTCAGTGGGACAGGAGCTGCACCTTGAACTTCCTCTGTGAACTACTCTAACTGTGAAAGAAAGGGTGTGATGGGCCAGAACCAAAACTCTTAAGTCTCTGCATCTTACCCACACACATTATGCTTCCTTCCCCTGGCAAGAGTGAGAACCATTATCCCAGATGAACTTCCAGCATCCTTTCCATGACTTCCTTTGCAGATCTGGATCACTCAATGTGTAAAAGAGGGCTGTCATGTCCTTTTGAAATCCAGTGGAAGCTGGGCATCTCTCATCCTTCACTTAGTTTAAAAATCCCTAGCAGTGACATATAAAGCTCATCAGAGCAGGCTTCTTTGAAACACTTACTGCCATATTTCTTCAGTCATTAGGATCTGATCCATGCACTACTGGATCCTCTAGTAGTGCTAATGTGATTGATTTGGCTGCAGGTACAGGTAGGATTTCTGCAGCACTTGGTAGGGTTTTTAGGCACATAATGGTTTTATTCACCATAGGACATGTGGGAGAGTTAATCCTGGGCAAACAGAAGTCCTTGTGGGATGGGTCTGTGACTCTCATTGTTACAGACTCTTTAGAGGATATTATGGACAGTCCTTGCCTGGGGCTGCTCTGATTTGCATTCAGATTTCCCTCTGCAACAGGCCAGCATCCCAAAGTTACAAAGGAGGGAAATGCTTACGCCCTTTAACTTAAAGGTCTAATATAAAAGATTATTCCTTATTTACCACAGTTAATTCCTTCAGTGGTGCCTGTCACAATAATACCTTGTTTCTCTCCCTGCACCTTTTGTCCGTCCTCCCTTCCCTCCCTTCCCTCCCTTTTGCTGCTTCTTCCTGCTGCCTCTCTTATCCCTCCTTTCTTCCCCTTAGCTCTCGACTTCCCTGTGCGTTTGCTGCCTCTTGATTAAAATGTTGACTTTAACTTGGAATTAACCTGATTAATGTAATTGAAAGTAAAAGTCCGCTGCTCAGCACTTTGGGTGATGAGTGGAGATGGATTGAGAAAGAAAGCTTTCAGATTGAATACACTTCTCTCCTCTGGCTGTTAATTGCACCGTTTACTGGTACCTGACTCACTGACCATCAGTGTTTAGTCCAGTTAATGATGATACACAGTCCATACTTTCCAGAGATAATTAAAAAACATTCCAGCAGACACTCTGCTGCAGAGAGCTTTCCTATCTGTCGCAGTCAGCAGGCCCCAGGGGTTAGGGGTTGTAGTATGTAGAGACAGAGAAGGCTGTTCTCTGGGTACAGGGTTGAGCTGGCCTTGGTTATGCAGGTGTTGTGAAGAGAAGAGGCATGGTAACTGCTTCTCATGTTGGCTTTAGCGTGTCTGTCTCTTGACTGCACAATGTCGTGTGTGGGTGAGCATGAGGGGTCTCTGGGGTTGGGGCCTGGGTTTGTGCTTCCAAAACACTTTCGATAAGACAGAGGATTTTTAAGTGAAATCATTTGAGTTCTTATCCATAAGGTAACTCAGCACTGACATCAGTAAGAATTAGGCATTTAAAGGCTTTGTGCATCGGACATTGGTCTCTTGTGGCATACTTTAACATTTGTAAAATAGGAATGCTCAGACTTCCTTACAGATGGGGAACTCTCAAATGACTGTGGACAGAGATTTAGAGAAAGTGCCTAAGCTGCCATATCCTAGAGACTCCCATACACTGAAGTGGTAGTAGAAAAAAAATTGTCCAAATACAAGAATCCATTTGGAAGCAGACTGGCAAGGGATTTGGTAGAACCCTTATATTGCTGAAAGAAATATTTGGGCTAAACAGGTGATCTGTACCAATGCCAGCATTGGTTAATATATTTGCTTATGAACAAAGAGAAGAGGAACTTGAGGTGTGACAAAGGTAGGTATGCTGATCCAGATCAGGAAAGATGACAAAGAACTTGAAGAATCTGACAGCAGTGAATGGGTAGGTAACAGAAAGAATGGATTTACACCTAGAAGGAATATTGAAATCATCTTCTCTGCCCTCCTGTATAAGAAACATGTTGTACAGATGAAGAGAGTAAGAATTCACTATTTCAGTTGGCACTTTGTTCAAATCTCATCTGAATTCGTTTGTTCTAACTTCCAGGCCACTGGTTCTGAAGTCTTTCTCTGCTAGATTAAAAAAAGTGCTTTCATAGTTTGTTTTTTTCCTGTTCAGATATGTCTGTGTTAGACTTGATGCAAGATAGTGCACACCAAAAGCTATGGTTTGCATTTCTTGTATGCTTTATGCTGTCAGCTCAGGAAATAAAGCTAGATGTCACTGTGACCAGCTCAACAAACAAGTACTCTGCATGTCCTTATCTCCCCTCTCTTGTCCTGCTGCCATTTCCCTTTACACATGGGCTATGTGCAGTGACCTGACCTGACTATGAGCAATGTTGAAGCTCTGGGGAAGAGGACGAGATTTGAATGAGAGAAGTGGGGTTAGTGTTTATATTACAGTAGCAATGAGAGGCTCTCGTGAGATCAGAGCCCTTGTCATAATCGGTTTTGTGTTTTGTTTTGTGTGGCTTGGGTTTTTGTTGTTTTGTTTTAAAAAGGCAAGAAGATTATATCCCAGAGGCATTATAATCTGAATGGCCTGTAATTTGGGAAGACTGTATCCTCACACAGAGGGAATTCCAACCTGGATTTTGAACCTACAGTGGAGAGCAAAATGAGAACTGCAGCCCTCACCTCATGCCCATTAGTCCAGCGCTGGTATTGGACGAGCCTCCTGTAACTTGGATAACTTTTTAATTGGTATTGCTGTGCAGGAAAAGACTGAAATGGTAATTTCCACTCCCCCACCACCCACCTTCTCCCCCGTACTTTCGCCTGTTCCCAAGGGACCAGGAGTCTGCACGTAGCTGTGGTGTATTTCTGTGTATTGAAATAAAATGTTAATAGTGATAATAGTAAATGTGAGGGGCTACAAGGCTCCTTTCCTCTGAGCAGGTAACTCCTCTAGGGGGGCTTCAAGCATCTAAATATGACCCATTCCAGGCACAGTATCTGGTCAGACATTTGGTCAGGACACCTTGCCAAAGCAGCCAAAATCCTAAATCCCACTTCCCTAGCTGAAGGCGTGGGGTGGTTGTTTTGGGGTTTGGGTTTTTGGTGGTGGTGGTTTTTTGTTTTGTTTTTTCCTTACGTAGAAACTGCAAATCTCTGCTAAACCCATCTTGAAAAAAAAAAAGGGGGGGGGGGGGGAAGGGAAGACTGGGCAAAAACTTTGGAGTATGACTGAAGAGCTCTTCCCGGCTCTTTTCCACAGCCCTTCCCTTTTCATTTTCTACTTTCCCTTCTGATATCTCCTTTAGCCTTTGTTTTGTACTCTTTTCCATGGTTTTTCTGCCTTCTATGATTCTTCTCCCTCTGCTTGTACCAGCCACTAGATCCTTTGTCTTTGTCCATAGCTTCAGGCTGTCTTTATCAGATCTACCCTCAAGGCCATTTCATGGAGTATAGGAATGCTGCTTCATTCAGCAGCAAAGAAACCCCAAGACTCTGAAAAGCAAAGACCCTTTGGAAAGGGCTACATGAAGTCTTCAGTACAGCTTGGTTTAACTAGCCCCTAAGACCAGCAGTACTCAGTCACTTAAGGGCTAGGTAACCTTCCTCTAGATTTTCAATGGGATTTTTTCCATTTAAGATTTTTCCCCTCGAGTAAAGAGAAGAGGAACCATTTCTTCACGCTGGGCTGGTTCCTGCCCTTGGCTGACCTGTACCTCTGAAAGTGGACATAGATGCACTGGGGACATAACTAGGACCCTTGTGACCTGGCCTGCTGGCCATTGGGTGAGTTCCCTAAGGGACATGGACCTTTCACAGTAGAGAGCAGCCCCACTGTGGCTTGCCTTGGGCTTGACCTTGATGCTGCAGTGAGTCTTTGACAGCGCTGAAGGGGGCTGGTGGGTGAGGCTCACAAGGCAGTGCAGTGGGAGGATGCTGCTGGGGGACCAGTTGTGCTGGCACCTGCGAGGAGGCCAGCCTGCTCTTGTTTGCTATTCCCTGCACACACGCAGGGAGCCTTGTGCACTAAGTGACATCAAGGCTCATTATTTTCATCAGATGCCACATTTGTAACCTGTTACCAAGTAAATTGTGATAAAATAGACTGGAGCAGCCCAGAGTCTGACTCTCTGTGCTGAGATGGCTGCTGCGAGCATAGCAGGCAGGTACAGAGTCTTACAGGACTGCTGGCTCCAGCACCTCAATAGGAGAAGGGAGCTCCCACAGGTAGTAGAGGGTCTGGGTCAGAAGATGGTTATGACACATCTTTCTGGTAGACACTGTGTGTTTGGGATGAGATGAACTGTATCCTTCCAGTGATCCCAGGAGGTAGGTCATTCACCTCCCTCCCTCTCCTTCTTGCTACTGGGGAAACTGAGACACAGGGAAAGAGAAGTGATTCACCTGATGTCATATAGTAAATCTACTGCTTCATTTCCTAGTTCTGCACCCTGTGCTTGGAGCCAAGAGCAGGTCCCTCACGAGTTACAATCCAAATGTCAGGGTGAACAGCAGTGGACCCACAGTTTTCATATTTCCTTTCCCCCATGTTGAAGCCCAGATGATGTGTGTGACTTGCAAGTGCAGAGGAAGGAAAAGAAAACAAAACACACACACCCCCCCCCCCCCCAAAAAAAAAAAAAAAAAAAAAGGCAAAACCCAAGGCAGCTCATTGCTGGGGTTTAGTTTTTTGCCTTTGAAGATTCTCAGAGTCTGCCTGAGACATTCAGGTTTTTGGAGAAGATCTGTGTTGGTTTCCATACTAGGAGGTACCAACTCCATTTCAATTGCTTTGTGCTTCCTTCCTAAGCCTCTCCCTGCCCCACAGATACAGACAAATATGTTTGTCCTACAACATATTGTAAGGATGGATTAGCTGTTATCTTCATTTTGTGTGTGGAGAAACTAAGACATTTCTGCAAGGTCTCTTCTGTGTCTTTGAGTTAGGAAGCTGAGAGCAGGAGTCTCTCCCCTGAGATTTCTAGTCTCTGTTTCTGACGTACATGGAAGTACCTGCTGTGGTTTTAAGGACTAAATGGGACCTTTAGTGGACATCAGATCTTCCAGTGCTGTGCATATATGTTATTGAGTTGCACCCCATAGTACTAAATATGTTTTTACAGGAATAATAGATGCTGAGGAGCAAATACAAAGGTGCTTCACATGTGAACAATATGTTTACTAGTGGTGCTGCAGTGGAATGTGCTGGGGGTGGTTATAATGATAGTTGTAAATGCAGAATTTCTTAGGAATTTTGATGCATCAAAAGGTATGATCCAGAACAAGAAGAGTTTTTGGGAAGTTTGAACAGAATTAAGTCATTTTAAGAGCACTTAAATATTTCCTTTTTGCAAAGTGAAGATGCTGTGGTTATTAGAGCCTTTCCATATTCTGATCTTCTACAAATAGAAAATATTGAAGTGAAAATGTTTTCATTAAAAGCACAAGCATTAATCAGAAAATAAACTGATAATATTCTCTTCTAGATTTTTAATTTAGAAATACCTCAGACATAGTGAGATGATGAAATACTTTATTGATGTGAAAGCTATACTGGGTGGGGAGGGAGTGCATGACCATGTTTTCTAACTTTAGCTATATGCATCTAGACTCTGGTTACCAGATGACTATCTCTTTGCTGCACCACTTCTTTAATGCTTACTGATCCCTTCTAAATATAATAGGTGTGCCTTACTCCCTGCCCCAAAGGTCTTACAATTTAAATTGGCAGTTCAGAAGAAATATCTCCCTATTTCAGGAAGCGGAGCATAGCAAGATCAGTGATTTGCTCAAGGTGACATAGAAAGTATAAGAAACCAGCACCAGCTCGTTCTACTGTCCAGATGAGATCCATTCTCCCAGTTACCCCTCATTTTGGGAGCACTCTGTGGTTCCCGAGCTCATTCACTTTACTGCCCCAGTGCCTTGAGGTGAGGAGGTGGCCAGTGACTAGGGACAGAGGTGACCGGCCAGCTCTGCTATAGCTGTCACTGCTCTTTGCTGACAGTTGCTGTAATCCATGGTGCCTGCTTTTATGGTGCTAATTAATCTCTTTTAATTAATGAAATCCTTCTACCTCATGTTCCTCCCCTTCCCTCTTTACCTCTCTTCACCTTCCACAGCTGAAACCTACAGTCCTCCTTGAGCAAGAGCTGATAAAATCTCCAGCCTTTAACCATCTCTGTGTACTCATCTGTGGCAGCGCTGGTGGCTCCATCTGCTTTTCTCCTTTGGTGCAGCAGCAGCTTGATCTTCATGGCCTGTTATCTTTGAAGCACACTTGATTTCTCAAAGAAAAACAGCTAAGCATTTTAGCACCCACTGCTTTTCTTCCTAGGCTGCTACATGTCCTTGCTGTTTGTTCATGGCCTGAGTTTGCAAATACTGTGTTATGTAATGATACTCCTTTGAATAGACTTACGGGCTTGACTGGGACAACATATTCAGGTAATATTGCTTGCCAGCATCTTTGCGCTTCAGGACTGTTTATCTTCTTTAACTCCATTCCTTAACTCCTACTCCTAAACTTTTCTCAGGACACAGGGTCTTATTCTTGTCCTTGTGTTATGACACTCGTCATTCCATGCTCTTCTCAGCCTGGAGAAGAGAAGGCTGCGTGAAGACCTCATAGCAGCCTTCCAGTATCTGAAGGGGGCCTACAAGGGTGCTGGGGATGGTCTCTTCATTAGGGACTGTAGTGACAGGACAAGGGGTAACAGGTTAAAACTTAAACAGGGGAAGTTTAGGTTGGATATAAGGAGGAAGTTCTTTACTGTAAGGGTGGTGAGGCACTGGAATGGATTGCCCAGGGAGGTTGTGAATGCTCCATCCCTGGCAGTATTCAAGGTCAGGTTGGACAGAGCCTTGGGTGACATGGTTTAGTGTGAGGTGTCCCTGCCCATGGCAGGGGGGTTGGAACTAGATGATCTTAAGGTCCTTTCCAAACCTAACTATTCTGTGATTCTATGATTCCATGATCAGTAAACTGAGGAGCAGAAAAGAGGCTTGGGAATTGCAGGTCTGGATGTACCCAGCCTGTCTTTCTCCAGTCAAAGTTATCACTTCTGGTATTCCTAAAAAATCAAGGACTAGAGCCCCACTGCACAAGCAATGCACAATACACAACAAAAATATATTCCTGGTCCTGAAGGACATTTCTCTCATCTTGGGACAAAGAACCCATTTCTGTATTCACAGACATATGTCACTGCTTGGCTGAAAGGTGACAGAAATACCTAGGGAGCAGAGCCATCAGCATTACAAGGGGAAGTTTCCATACCTCTGTTCATTCAGCTGCTAATCACTGCATATTCCTTCCCTTTGCAAAACCCGCCAGGTACGTTTTTTTCCAGCAGTTTCTTTCCTTCTCTCCATATCTAAGTTCACAGTGCCTATCCTCCAGCTCCAGTGGCTGATTTACATACAAAAGGGTGATCAGCTGTGGGAAGAACAGTCTAGCAGACCAAATACTAAGTGACATTAAGTGGCATCTAAATGACATTACTTCGATTCTCTGCTGAGCTACAGGCTGCAGTGACCACACACACAGTAATTAATTCCTATGCCTCAGCTCCCCAGCTGTAAAATGGGCATGTTTCTGTGTTCCTGGGGAGTCCTGTGTTAGTTTGAGGCCAAAGTAATGCCTGAGCAAGGCTGAGAGTGTGGTGGTGGGATCCATTCAAACGTGTCCTGAGAAAGCTGCTAGAAAGGCAGTTACTCTGAGAGAGAAGAACTGTATTGTGTCTTGTTTGTGTTTCAGAGGCATGCTCTTACATGACACAAGACCTGCATAGGGACCCTCAGGTTATAGTAACTTCTGCTTTTATACTGTTCATCCCCGTCCATTGGGGTCAGAACATGCACACCGTCCAGTAGAAGGTAGAACTGCAGACTGGCTTCTTAGCACAGTCAATGTCCAGGCATACAAATCAATACAGGGAGATACAGCAACATCAGAAAAGCTTTCATGGCTCCTATGGTAATTTATAGTTTAGTCAGAGAGAGAAAAGCATACTTTAAAGAAGTGATTCTGTCTCACTGAGCGCAGCTGCTCACACTAATATAATTCTCACTCTCCTCATGATGGTGTAAATCCAGCATTGGTCTGTTAAAGTCAACATGAAAAAATTATTTTTCAACATATATTCTTCATGTACTTGGACAAAATAAAGTCATCAGTGTAGCATCAAGTCACCGTTACACCAGAAACTGTAAATGCTCTATGAAAGGCATATACCTTGTAGCTTTAAAGAATCAGATTCTTTCCTGGTTGGGCTGATGTAAGTCACAGATCATCTTGTTTGAGTCAGGGTGAACCCTGACAGGCTGAATATAGTCTGACTCAAGATACAGAATTGTAGGAAAAGGAAGGGAACAACAAGGAGACCACAGAGGCTTAGTAAAAGCTCTTGTCATCTTCTCTCATGGCTGCATACAAAACACCTACCTCAACTTTGACTCTCTCCCAACCCAAAAATAGACCTTGAGTATCCCTTGCAGGACCTTTACCTCTGGATCAGAGGCTTTTTCTGCCAAGCAGCAATGTGGACATACTGGCCCTTTTTCTTCAAAGAGCAATCTCATCCATCCTTGAACAGAGGCCTGTGGAGCAGCTTGTGCTCTCATGCCCCAGTATGTTTCTCAAGTGGTAAATGCGTATCAGACACTGAGAGAGCAGTGGGGTCTCCACTGACACCAAACACGTCACTGAGCTGCCAGTGCAATGAGAACTGGGGAGAGCTGCTGGTCTAGGATCAGATGTCAAGGAGAAGTGGCAGAAGGTGAGAAGTGCCAGGAATACTGCTTCCCAGCTGGCTCTGGAAACAGTTTATGCCTGTGTCTGTCTGCACTCAGATCAAAACCTCCCTGAATTATTCAGATGCTCTTTGAAAACTCTCATCATGCAGAAAGTGAAGGCAGCTTGGCTCTACCTGGTGGAAAACAAGCACTTGTTGTAAGCTCCAGGGCCAAACCAAGGTTCCCCTGCTCACACAAAGACAGCAGCTCCTGCCACCTTTGTAGCAGTTCTCTCTTCTTGTTACACCAGCCTCTTACATACAGGCCTTGAACATGTGGGCCTTCAGACCTTACAGGCTTCAGTAGGTACTTTGCGTCTAATAGGGCCCTTCCTTGCAGTCCTGCACTGATGCATTGCTACTGCCTTCCCCAGTATTCTGGATATGTGGAAGTAGGTGTACTCAGGAATAACTTATGGCAAACCCACCTGGATGGTATTGAGTGATTCCAGCTGTATCAGTGGTAAGAAGATTTGGTTCAGCTTAAAAGAATCAAATAGATTCCATAATTTGAGACTTCCAGGACTATGAGGGCACTGTGCTGAGAGCTCTTTTGGTTGAGGTGATGGGGCCCCAGCACTGCTCCCCACACTAAGAGCAGGGGCACACAGCATACAGTGCCACACAACAGCTGAGAAATAAAAAGTGGCTTGAGAAGCATTAAGTGAGGCAGGGTCAGAGCTCTCTGCTGTTCTTGAGCTACCTAGTATCTTCCTCTTCTGGGGGATGAGTCCAGCAACCCCTGTGTTGGAAAAGCTGTTTAGGTATCATTGGTAGATGCAGCTGTCTTACAAGGAGAGACTGCTTAACAATCTTCATGCCACTTTCTGCGTATTAAGCCCTCTGCATATCCAAGGCTAGGATTACTCAGTCCAACATTATTAATTGTGATGCCTTTGTAATCTCTTAGGTTTTTTCTTTTAAATGCCAGCACCAGGAGACAAATTATTACGTTAAAAAGTAATTTTCATTTTTAGAATGGTGCTTTATTCGCCATGTGGCTGAGAAGGTGAAAGGATTAAAAAGGAGAAGGAAACCCTCAGTTATTCTTGTCATTTTTTTTTACTGAGATTTTAAGGCTGTCTTCTGAATTGTTAAACACTTGCAGCCAGCAGCCCCCATCACTAGAGAGTTTGTCAACCAAATCCCACTTTTTGTCCTTTGCAGTTGACTAAGTTAACAGCCTAGAGATTTACAGAGTGAGGCTGCAAGAAAAGGTAGCAGCAGCAGTAGTGTTTATGATAGTCCATATTGCTCTCCTAGAATCACATGATGTTTTGCCCTGCTTGTCTGTACTGGTTGTATTGCAAGGCCTGTGTCTAACTGCAGATGGTGGTGGTCTGTACCCACTGAAATGCCCCAGGCCCTCCCTCATAAATCATCATCAGCTGCATCATGGAATAACTCCGCAGTAGACAGTGAAGTCATTTGACACTTTCACAGTAGGACTGATGACTTGTTGCATTCTAGCTTAGGCAGAGAAGTTGCCACATATTGGCAGAAGAAGATGCTTTGAGGAAAATGTGTGCTTTAGAGAGAAAGCAATTATAAGGCATGATGTCCACAGTAGAGGTGCAGCACAAGGACGTGGTAACTGAGGTATTCACCCTACAGAGTGAGCAATTTGAGGGCAAAGCACTGAACAAACTTGTAATACCAGAATTTTCGATGAGAAACTTAACATGAGCCAGCAGTGTGCGCTCGCAGCCCAGAAAGCCAACTGTATCCTGGGCTGCATCAAAAGGAGTATGACCAGCAGGTCGAAGGAGGTGACCCTGCTCCTCTACCCTGCTCTCCTCACTTGGAGTATTGTGTGCAGTTCTGGTGTCCTCAACATAAAAAGGACATGGAACTGTTGGAACAAGTCCAGAGGAGGGCCACGAGGATGATCAGGGGACTGGAGCACCTCCCGTATGAAGACAGGCTGAGAAAGTTGGGGCTGTTCAGCCTGGAGAAGGCTGTTGAGACCTCATAGCAGCCTTCCAGTATCTGAAGGGGGGCTATAGGGGTGCTGGGGAGGGACTCTTCATGAGGTAATGTAGTGATAGGGCAAGGGGTAATGAGTTAAAACTTAAACAGGGGAAGTTTAGATTGGATATAAGGAGGAAATTCTTTCCTGTGGGGGTGGTGAGACACTGGAATGGGTTGCCCAGGGAGGTTGTGAATGCTCCATCCCTGGCAGTGTTCAAGGTCAGGTTGGTCAGAGCCTTGGGTGATATGGTTTAGTGTGAGGTGTGCCTGTCCATGGCAGCGTGGTTGGAACTAGATGATCGTAAGGTCCTTTCCAACCCTAACTGTTCTATGATTCTACGATTTTAATACAGGGTGCTCCTGTAATGGGAGTGTCTCTTGGGCTGGGCAAATGGAAACCCAAAATATCCTTTCATTCCACAGAGTGTGTTTTACCTATCTTGTCTATCTTAGACAATAAAGGAGATTAGCATCTCCCTAAGAAAGTCTGTCCCAAGACAAAAGTAAATTTTTTACCTAATTATTATTGGTTCCTCCACTATCAAAACTATTTCATATCTGATTTCTCCTGTCATGCCTGCTCTTTGAAGGGGTAGGTTATTTTTGACACCAACTAGGAACACTTAAAAATATATATTTATCTGTTATTTTGGTTCTTTATAGTGTCACTACAATATCTGAGTGACCTCAGCATTACTTTTGGGTTTTTGGCATTCACAGTTCTTGTTACAAGGAAGTTACAATCTAGTGAAAAATACATTAATCAAACGTTCCATTCTGATTGTTGGCTGTAACTTGAGAGAATTAGGTTATAATATGATCCCCATTCTGAATATCTCAGATAAAAGGTTCTTAAAGGCCAACAAATGACAATTATATGCCTAAGTTTCATTTTGTAAATTCATTGTTTTCCCCATCACTTTTCAGATGAAACACAACAATTAAATGAACAGAATGAGCTGGGATCACTGGGGTTATTGAATCTAGGGTTTTTTCCATGACAAAATGACTTGTTTGTTTTTTTTTTTCTGACTAATACTCTATTGTAATGATGACAAAATGTGAAGGGAGTGGTTGCTATTTCTGCATGCATGCTAATACATTGGAGGCAATTACCAAAGCATCAGCGGTAAGGATCACTGCAGACTGTACATCCTATAGATCAGCTAAACCCACCTTTATTGGTGTTCATTACTCGTCAGATGATACTCTTCCTCTTCTCACATAAAACTAAGGAAGAGAAGACATTTTTCACCTAAATTTCTCCATGAAACATTGGTTGCTAGTAAGGATCTCATGTGACTTAAACAGTCTTTCATCAACTGAGTTCCTGTATCTTCTGTAACACGCTAAGACTTATCATTTACTGAATAAACACTGAAAGAGTGGAGCCATAAATAGAGATAAATACATAAATAGAGATTTTCACTGGATCAGGTGTTTGCTTCCTGGCTTTTGTTGTTCAAGGTATGCTATTTGGAGATACTGCTGGGTCTTGAGGACAGAATAGGTATCTTCCCCTGGCTTGTGTAAAACATTTCTTTTTTAGAGCAAATGGCAGTTATTCCAGTTTGTCAGCTGACCCATGCTGCTATAAGGTAGTTGTGGAGTTATGATCTTGGAAGGTTGCCTCTGGGATAGGGATGGGTGCAAGGGAGCAGTCTAGGGTATCCCTCTAAGATGTTCTCCAAGCTTTGGAAAAATCTGACTGGTAGCGCCAAATCAGGAGGATACATTTTATAGTTTATGGCATTAACCTAATCTAATGTGCCATCTGATGTGCTGAAGGGTCTATGTGAACTGCTAGGTCTGTTCTCCTCTCTGTGTTCTGTGACAGGCAGGGAAGGGATTCCTTGCCTCTTTAAAGCTGACTGTGGTGGAATTAGGAGAGGTAAAAGCAACAGCTGTTTTCCAAGATGGAACTGCAGCATATTCTGTAAAAGGATAGTGTTATTCTGTAAAAGGATAGAATTGTTATTTCTGTTACAACCATTCTAGGAGCAGTCCTCACGGCAGAATCTGGCATTGCCTGGTGCTGTACTCACATGCTAGAGAAAGATGGTCCTGCCCTTAGCTTACAAATACGAGTCAAGAAGCAATGGCTAGCATGGACAGCTGAGGGAATACAGTGAGGAGCAATGAGATGCTATTGATCAGCAGGATAGGCAGTACTCATAATACCATCAGCAGCATAACTGCTGTCAGGTTTTTGCAGGCATCATGGCTAAGGAGAATTTGAAGGAGGATAATGAGGAAGCTTTGCAAATGAAATCTCCAGGCTCCCACCACCTCTGCTCCAGAGCTGGATGGCAGCAGAATAATGGTTTGCCTCCCACTTCTGACTGCTGTTGTGTCCCTGCCTGCCACTTCCGACTCTCACTGAGGGCACAGTGGTGCTTGTGCAAACTTCCTTCTAGCCTGTATAGTGTCAGGATGGCAGGAGACGGAACAAGGATAAGGCCTGGCCCTCTATCCCACATGCTGTGGGATCTCTTCCAGTGACAAGAAGTTAAGTTGATGAGTCTGTATGGAGACAGTGAAGTGACCCCCGTGCTGCTCCACATAATTAATAAATAAAGCACTGGGGGAGTTTTTGCCATGCTGGCTGCTATGACAGGGCTGTCTACGGTGCACTTAAGCATTAAATGACCAATTTCTGTCAGACTAACTTCCCAAGCCTCTCTCTCTCTCTCTCACTCTCTCACTCACAAAGCCAGCTTCCTCGCTCCCTGCACTTGGAGTTTTTCAGCAACTGATGGCTCCTGGTTCATTTCTGTAGAATTAATTGGTCCCTGAATGAATTCTGTTGACAGGGCAATTTATCATGTGTTTGGGTTGACAGTGTTGGATACCGGGAAAGGGGGGGAGTGGTGTCTGAGTGGGATGAGGGGAGATGGACAGGGTGGGGGTGGGTGGGAGGATGAAGAAGAGGAGTAGAAGAAAGGGGAGGTAGAGGAGGAGATTGCTTAAAAAAATAAAATGAAGGAGAGAGGAAAAATTCTGTTCCTCTTTGGCTCCCTCAGGTCCAACTCAGTGTGATGTTTAATGCTCAAGAGGGATGAGGAGAAGTGGAGATGAAGGGAGTGCCACTTGTCTCATGATGAGAGTCAGGATGCTGCTTTTCCACAGTTTGCACCATGGCTTGGGAGAAAAAAAAAAAAAAAAGGAAAGAAAAGAAACCCAACCAAACAACCAAAACCCCCCAAAACAGCCAACAGTAAAAGGTAGTAGTTATCTGGTGTCTCTGGCTCTCAGCCAGAAGCCTTCGTATGCAATGTCCACATCTCCTTCTCCATCATGCTAAAGTGCGTGGGAAGTGAGGGACAAATCTGGCTAACCCTCAAAATGCTGATATGTGCCCCAAATACTGTTTCAGTAGGTACTAAGTGGTGTCCAGCACCTCGCAATGTGTTAGTATCTGCCATTGTGTCTACTAGTCAAGGACAGCCAAGAAGGAATCACATCTTATAAAACAACATCAGTGATTTGGGTTCCCAGTTCCCCTCAGTATGGGTCAGAAGGAGGTCCCTGGTCCCATATGTTCCTTTGGTGATCTCACCTCATCAAAGACAACATTTCACATCATCCAAGATAGGGACAATGAGGGACTTCCCAAAATAATTAAAAGTATATTGTAATTGCATGTCATTTAAATGTCATGACTTTGGTGTATGGATTCAGTTTCTAGTCAGTGCAACCTAGGTGATCATTGCTGCACTATGGATAACATTAAAACCAACCAAAGCCAGAAAGAAACTCAGTTTGAATGAAACAAAAGTGTTTGAATAAAGATTAAATAAATTCTTAAATTGATGCCTTTTCCAGGAAACTTTGAGTGACCTAAAGAAGTGTACTAAAGACTTGATCATAGAGAGGTATGTCTGTGAAATGTTGGTGGCATCCATGTGTAGAGGGTAGTCTTCATCAGTATCTTTTCACCTGTGTCCTCTCCCAGCCTTCCCTACACTGTGAGTGCAATATTCTGGACTACTCAATGCTGAGATCAGTGGAAGAGTTGCTAGTAGGTTTCCTCCTTGATGATGGCTTGGCTTCGCGAGCGAAGATTTGGGAAGGGCTTTAACCACGCTTACTACAAGCACGATGACCAAGGGCATGTGGGATATCCAAATCTGGTTGGAAAAAAAGGCTGCTTAGGCAATCAGGAAGTGTCCAACCATGACTGTCAACTCCTGAGCTAACTCAAGCTACACATGCGCTGGTCCCCCCACATGCAGCGTTGGATCTGCAGCTTCCCATGCACCTTGTCCCCTGCAGTTTCCACCCTCGCCCGTCCATACAGACAAGTGAGAGCGAGCCCTTCCAGCCTGCGCAGTGGATTTGTTAGGTGAGGCGCAGCTTGCGCAGAACTGGCCCCTCCCTTTACACCTGAGGTTTAACTGCCACGGCCTAGTTAGCTAGGATGGTGACAGCAAAGTCCACAGGTCGTAGGTTTTGTAAGAGTGTTCTTCTCTTTGATGGAAGACCGTACAAGGCGAGCTCCAGCAGCCCAGGTTTGAAGATAGGAGTTTTCCTTCTCCTATGAGGAAGGCCTGTCATCACTGACGAAGATTCAGGAAGACCTTTACCCATGCATTCTGAACAAGACTGTCAACTCCTAGGTCAATCACAAGCGACCGATGACACAATAGCACAAGTGTCTAGGCGGGTTCTCAGAGGCATTCAGTCATAAGCCCGCAGATGGTAACCTCATGCCAGTGGCTCCTCAGCCAAATGCACACACCAGGGGTCTGAACCTGCGGTTCCTCTCGTACTGAGCAGGATTACTATTGCAACAACACATCATCAGTAGGGTTAAACTAACCTGTCTCACAACACTATCTCACTGGGAACAACATTAAGTCAGGGCTTGGCACTCCTGAAATTACCATCCTGAGCCTTTAGCTGCAGGCTAGCAGGAGCTGCCTTTGTTTCTCAGAGCCCTATGGCTCAGTTTTCCAGCATTCAGTCATCATCTTTGTCTTAGGACCGAAGGTGTTATCAATCCAGTTGACAAAATGAGTGTCCATATCGTAAACAGTCTGGAGGCAGAACTGAATTTTAGTAGCAAAACCCACGCTTGAGGTGGTGAAACACAAGTAATGTGGTGGTAGATGGTTTCTCTCTTAGTTTGTTCAGTCAGATACAATGCAAATGTAAATATAATTCTCACCAGGTAAAAAATTGTGCAACTGAGCACAGGGGAGACTGACTGCTTCTTTAGGGTTGTCTTTCTTGGTTTTACCCTGGGTTCGGTGAAGCTTCTAGCCTGAATCCTACCTGAGAACATCTGAGCATCAGATCTTCTGGAGTGCTAAAATGGAGCAGGTAGGGTGAGGAGATGTAGGAAATAGGGAACTGGCACAATCAAACTGCAGAGGATTTGTGAGAGACTATTTTTTAGGGCCACTAAGTTTACTGGTTTACTGCCAACTAGAAAGCCAGTTGAAGTTATTGCACTAAGAGTGAGTGTACAGGAAGTGACAACCAAGTAAAGCCATACTGGATAGAGGGAAAATTTATTTTCATACACTTTTATTTTCCTTCTTTTCATATGATCACTCCAAGGAAATGGTGGAAGCAGCTTCTTTTCAAGGCTTTTGTAACAGTTTTCCATTGTAGTAACTCAGCTAAATAAATCTGTACTGCAGGGGTTCAAACCTAGAAATATTCCCACCCTAGATGAGCAGATATAAATAACAGTTGTGACTTGAAGTAGGGTGTTTAAGAAGGAAACATGAGTGTTGCAGTTCTTTTATGTGGGATCCTAAAATGTAAGTTATTTGAGAGAGAGGACCTGCTCTTTGTTGTAGTTTAAGACAACAAAAGTTTTTTAAGTTGTAGCTTAAACAACAAAATGTGTATAGGAACTGACATACACAAATTGCCAATGGTGGCAATAATAACTGAGCAGTGATTTTGTTGCATGTAAGTCATGCAAACAGAGCTTAATCAGAAAACTTGAAAGAAGTGTGTGGTGCTTGGAAAGGACCAGCCTGAGCCTGGGGGCATCTTTGGATGCTGGTTATGATCCCACAGAACAGAAACATTGTTGATTGCTAATGAGAAGGTGCTTACATAAGAGTTAAGTGTCTTTTTATAAAAAGAGGGCCTCCACACAGACATGAAGCCTAAATATATGTTATGAAGGGTTTTTTTCCTCATTAAAAATAAGATCAGTAGTATTACAATTTATAAATATGAATCAAAAGTAAGAACATACAGTTTGGTAGCAAAAGTTCTGCAACACGATATACGAAGATATGATAGGTTTCAGCAGCTGTAAGTTGACAGTAGGTAAATGCAACCAGAAATAATGCACATATTTCCAGCAGTGCAAGTAGTCACCTGCCAAAGTATTTTAGCTGGGTTCACTGTATTTACTAGTACTTGGTAGCAAATGTTCCTCAGTAACAGGTTCCCCCAGCTCAATCCCAGCTATTGGACCTGTAGCAGTAATTCAAAGCAGCCTATGGGTAGCCTGTGTCAGAGGGCAGACAAGATGATCACAGTGCACTAGGAGTCTCCTCCAGGGTAGCTGTGGCAATGAACTTGAAAACTGCTGTCTTAAAAGTCAATGCCTAATTCCAATTTCACTTACACACTGTTTACATAAGTGTAACTTTTGACTTCAGACTTCTGCTTGACAGTAATGGATACAGAAGGCAAATCAAACTTCTGAGAAAAATGGTTATGATCAAATTGACCTGAGCCAGTCAGGTGAACATGACATAGGACACATTAATGGAGTAAATGGGCATATTTTCACTTGTGTCAATGAACCTTTGGGACAGAAACACAAGCATTTTTATTAAAAAAATCCTTAAAAAGGGAAGAGAGAGTAAACCCTGAAACAATACAAATCTTCCTGCATTGTGAAATGGAGATGAAAAACTCCTGTAGTTGAAAAGGCAATGAAAAGTGAAGTCTGCATGAAACAGTGGAGACAAAATGGACCAAAATAAACTCCAAGACGGTTACATTCAGAGCTAACCAGGGTATAATAGGTAACTAATGTGGCAAGACAGATGACTTAAACATTATTCAATATGCAACTCCTGCAGCAGTGGCTGTGATTAGAAATGTAGGCCAGAGTTGCAGACTGAGTTTCTGCACTTTGAATGCTAAATCTCTGGATTTAGGAATATAGGATTTGTGAGACTGGGCACAGCTCATATTTTGTCTGGTATACCATCTTGAGCAGTAGACTCAACAGATTCTTAAGAGGGAGGCAGAACTGTGCAGTGGGTAAGCACAGGAAGCACCTGCAGCTTGTTAGGAGCTCAAGTAATCTGCAGGTTGGCTTAATCCCATTAATGTTCATATCTTTCCAGAATGCTTGTTGAATGATCATAACTCTGGATAATTTTTTAATACATATAAAACTTTTTAGTCTTCTCTGGAATCTTGGTAACTCCCTGTGGTTACAAATTCAGTTGGTCAAAATACAAAATGTTGGGGAAGAATTTTAATAACCTTTGAATTTGCTGCTTTGTAATGTAATCAAATGTCATCTTTTTCTTGTGTTCTTGTGACCTGCAGGGTCTGGTTCTGCAAAGGAAGCCTCTGGCTTGCCTTCTGGGGAGTATTCAAGAGCTATTTTGATGAATTCCAATTAAGAGTCTTCCTGACACCAGGGGATGTAGAGGTCAAAGAATGCGTTTAGCAGCTCAGCAACAGACCACTTGGAGGACAGATAAAGGTAAGAAAATGACATAATTGTAAAACAGAACAGAGAAGTCCAGAAGACATGAAAGGGATTTGAATTTGGAAGGATCTTCGAGTGAATGGTACTATTAAGAATTCTGCCTGGAGCCCAAAAGAACTTGATAAAAATCCTTGTATACTTAGGGTTCTAATAGTGATGATAATGCTTTGCCTCATTATGTAGTGATTAATCTGAATTGGAAGTTTACCGAAAGTTGTAGATGGTCTGATCAGAAACAAGAGCTTTCTGTAGTCGTGTGAGACTTTAAAGAACTATTGTGGTTGTTTGAAGATAGAGATCCCTGCATGCCTTCTGTGTGCTTCTGATTCCTGTTGAAGCTGTGGGAAGTCTGTTGCTCCTAAAGATCCCAACAGAGGCATTCTAAGAGACACCACCAGTGTCTGATCTTGGGAGAGAAGCAGGAGTCCTCAATATGTTGCTACAGGTGGCACTAGTCTTTAACCAAGTCTGGCTATGTAGAAGGAAATTCAGGAAACTAACCTCCCAGCCAAGTGGATAATCAGTCATAAGCAGAACTGACATATTCTCACTGATATTTGTACATCTCTTGTCTTTAGCAGGGCACAAGTAACCTGTCATACCAATACTGTAGGATTAACTGAGCTAGATACATGTTGCTTAAAAAACACTCATGGAGTTCTGTGCATATGGAATCAAATAGTCCATTCTTGACTTCTCTGTATTCTGAGTGGCTGCGCAAGGGAAGAGATATATCAACAATTTTGCTTTTCCTGTGTTACAGCCCTTGTAGTTCAGAGATGACACAAACCTAGCACCTTCGCTGATGTATGACTCACTCAGAAGGAAGGACTCCAAAAAGCCTTGTCTCCTTTCCTCCTAGTCAGCTTTGAATGGAACACAAAAATGATGAAGGCCAGCCCTGTGATATACCCACATAAGCATCTGCCTTCCCCCGCCACATCCTTCACCATGGGTCTCACATGTTCTGCTGTCTCTCTCTCTTCTAAGGGTGCAGCTGATGTTTGTGTTCATTCTTGGTTTGTGAAGGCACACAAGACAGTATTGGAGATATCAGTAAAGATGTGCAAAGTTTCCAGAATCAAAGTCTGTTCTGAGTTCCCTTTAGTTTTTCCATTGTCTCTCCCCTGCTTTTGGGGGGAACGTCTCATGTGGCCCCTTCACTCAGAGTGGGATTTTCTGGGAAGTCAGAGAAGTTGTCTCCAAGGAGAAGAAATGTTTGACATCACCAGGATGTTTCCCAGGAGTGGTACTTTGTGGCCTTCACAAAAAAATATATTTTGCTGTTTACAGTTTACTTTGTGGTAGCTCTTTGAGACCTCTGGTGTGTGCCAGGAGCCCACTACATCACCTGCTGTGCAAACACAAAGCACTAAGAGAATTCCTGCTACAGACAGTAATAACCTTCATCTAGTGAGAGTGATCACCTGGTACAGACGGAAGGGGGAGCACAGTGGAATAGTTGGAGCACAGGGTATAATTTAAGTTCCTGCTGCTTTATAGTAAAACTTAAAAAAAAAGTTGGATGGCCAGTATGTATCCTAGCTGGTAGAAGAGCAGGGGAAGATTTTTTCCTCATGGACTTCCAAAGGAAATGCAAGTTAAAACAAATTCATTAATTAAAGCTGAGGTGTGATTAGACACATCTGAAGCAGTTGTTGTTACAAACATTTTCAGAAAAGCTCAATGTGTAATGGAGAGCTGAGAGTCCCAGACACTTCTCAAAGTCTCCTGGTCAAAATACTGAGCTGTACATATGGACATGCTTAGTTCACATTTGGAGCCATTTGAGGAGCTGGTCACAACTGTAGAAACTGAGCCTTTGGAATATTCTGACAAATGTGAACCCAAATAACAAAAGATTATGCGGTTAAGAATACTGGCCAGGTACTTATGGTCAATGGGCAGTGAATCCTCGAAGTAGAGCGCTGGGGTAGCAATAAATCATGGAAGGAAATCTCACTCCACTCCTGAGTGCTTCTGCAACAAGCACAGATGTTCATGAACTGGGGAAGTGCTGGTCATTTGGAAAAGTTGTGGTGTTTGGTTAGATCCCTGAATATGGGTTACATTTCACATAGCTGCTTTTGGGAATCTTGTCCAAGTATCTCCCTATAGTAATCACTTTATGGCCCTTCTTTGGGTTATCAGTGTGCTTCTGTGAGCTACCTGTTAGCACTTTCTTTCCATTATGTAACATCCTAGAGTTTCTCTATTTTCTGACAGCGTTTTCCAGCTCTTTTGCTTAGACATTCTGTATGTTATGTGTATGTATTCCCCTGCCAGAAAAGGATGCAGCAAGTAGAAAACCTGTGTTGAAGATTCATTATCTTTTGTTCCATTTACTTTCTCAAGAATCTGGCAAACTTTTTGAAGCACGTCAGTGAGGTGGGTCTGAGCAGCCACCTCTTGTCTCTTCCCAGAATGTGATTGCTTTCCAGCATGCTTCTCCTAATTGGGCTAATTGGTCATGTTCCCCTTTGCTTGTATTCGTACCTGCATAAGGAGGATCCAGTGTGCTGGCATGGCTGGTGAGATTTGTGTGTCATTCCCTTTCTGCCAATGATGAGGTGAGCAGCATTGAATGACTCACATTGTCTAATGCTCTCTGCTTTGTCTAATGAAAAGTAGGTTGGTCAGGACAGGAATGATGTCTTACTTTGTACAGTATATAACACACAAGAGTCATTGTCTCAGTATCTCTAGGTGATGTTGTAACATGGTTCATAACCACAGTACATAGGGACTGTAATGTTTCTTTCCATGACTGTAGCTTGTGGCTATGCTATTTTTTGTATTCATTCAGTACCCCTGAAGCTGCCTGCTGTAAACTGTCTTTCAGCAGTCTTTTCAAGACCCCAAACAATGATACGCAGATTGTATTTTGACCTTATACGTGTATATGAGTGCAAACCAGCATCACCTGGTCAGTGTTTTACCAAATTCATCTCTCACATGAAAATCAGTACTTTGCATGCTCAGTTTGGCAAATCTCAAGCACTTAGTAAGCAAGAATTGCTTTCCTCCACCTGCAAGAACAACGATTTGTGCTTAAATGACATAAGGAGCTTTTTTGCTCTTTTTTTTTTAAGGTCTTTGTCTTGTCTTTTTTGAGCCTGTAACTGAAACTGGATGGTAGAACGAACCAAATGAACTCACAACTGTTTAAGGAAGGCTGAGATTTTAATCTTACATCATGTATCCTGATACTGGAGCAAAAGCCCAAAACTTTGATGAGAACTTGTGAGGCAACTGTGAGAATGTTATGTACCATATTCTGGTTTTGAGACAACTGGCTGGCAACTGCACTGCCAAGACGGTTACATTGGTACTTGCAAACAGTATGATGTGATGGCAGAACTGTTCTGAGCAAAGCAAAGTGGAAAGAGAAAATACAGGTGCCTGAGGTGAGGTTTGTGATGGGGTGCTTAAGAGGCAACAGAAATCCATCAACAAGCAGTAGTTCCATGGAAGGACAAATTTCCTGAATGGTTCAGTGGCAACCTAATGCAAATATGCAAATGATTACACTTTGAGAAAATAGGTTAAATTCTCTTTCTGAATGCAAAAGAGACAATTAATAAAAAGCTGGCACCCTTCTTTGGTGTAGACAGCAGAGTCCAGAATTTTCCAGAGAAAACTGGACAAGTTGAGATGAAGACTTCTCCTGAAATCTGATCTCTCTGGGGATCATTGCCACAGGTATCATCAACTCCTAAGAGCCCCAGCTCCTCTCAAGCACCATGGTGTGAGCTGTTGCTCTTTACTGCCTTTTTTCTTCCTTTTTTATGCCTTTATAAAAAATGCTTCCCTTGACATGCAAGGCCTTGTTCAATCAGTTTGTGATCCCCTCCTTGCCTAGCAGAGAGGTAGAAATACCCTTTCTGCTTCTCCTCAGTGGGTAACTAGATAGGCAGGGTGCACCCAGCAGCAGCAGCTTTAGAAAGGGGTTTGGAATATGTCCACTCTCTCCTCTGTGCCACTGTGGCTCAGTCCCCAGAGCCCCAGGGATGTAGCATGTCACATTTACCTCTCCAGCAACATCCTTTTAATGACCAGAAAATCTGCATAGTTTAAGAAATCAAAGCCTTTACTTAAGATGTGAAAAAAAAAACCAAACATGTCCACAACAAAAGGTGATGCCAGTTCCTTGCCTCTCACCAGAGCTGTGAGGAAAGAACCGAGCTGCAAGTTGCGTTGGAAGTGAGGAGGGTAACCTCCCCCTTCCTCCTTTCCCATCCCAGCCCCAACCCAGCCCCCAGTAAGGCTTCTTCTCTCCGTGGAGTCCCTCTGAGCACGATGCTGAGCCAGAGGAGTGACAGGTGCCTCCTGATATGCCTAAATGAGAAGAACCAATCGGAGGAGCCTGCCCAGCTTTTGTTGTCATCTGGCTTTGCTCACGAAAGATGAGTTTGATTGACAGATGCATCAAGGTTCACAGTTTATTGGTTTTTGCAAAAGAGCCAGATCTGCCAATTTAGACAGGGGAGTGACACAAAACTTTCCATCTAAATGGACTAATTTTACCACAGGGAATTCCCAGGCAGAGCGCTCCAAGGCAGGCACAGTCCTGTTTTATTTTTTAACAAGGACTGAATGACAAATATAAACGACAGTTCTAGGCTGACGGAACATCAGCATTTGACACTTCACAGGGGAGCGGTGAAATAAACAATAGGCAGAGAAATTGAATTAGAATCAGATGAGAGTCAGCTAGAGAGAGAGAGGAGGGCCTGATTCTCTACCAAATCATTTATATAAAAGCAAACTGAATACTAAGTAGGTATAACGTGCTCACACCCTGGTTTATTAGCAAATTTCACCTATTAGCGTATTACACTTGCATGGTGTAAATGGATTGCTGGACAAAGGTGGGTGTTAGAGGAGACCAGTGCAAAAGGTGGGGTTTCTGTTCACGGTGGTGTGAACCTCCTGTGGTAATCTTACCTTGTGTTACTAATAGACTCAACAATGTTAGAGAGCAAAGAGTATGACAAGTTCATTCAATTTCTCTCCTGTTACCTTTGGCACATTGCCTGCAGAGTTCTGCCCAGTCTTCCTTTTTTACAACACTCACTTTTGGGCACCCAGCTTTGCAGCCTTGGCTCAGTTCTTTTACTGCTGTTTTTTTCTCTAGGACTTTTCAGTTTGAAACAGGCAATCCATGACATTTAAGGAGAATGGTTCTGTACAGAGTCTGTCTGGACTTCCGAGTATGGACCGTGTCTGCTTGAGATAAAAGGTTGTCTCAGCTGATAGCGTTAGCAAGCTACTATCCTATTTCTACTCAGTTTTAACAGGGGGGCAAGATACATACACTTTCCTGATGGGTTAGACAGCTAACTGTTAGCTAGACGTTGCTTGGGAGAAATTTGGATTCCTGGATTTTATGTCATGCTTTGAGATCTGAAGCATATCTAGAGAAGTGATTTTCGGTCTTTTTCAATTAGCAAACAGTCAGAACAAAAAACAATCAGTAGAAGTATAGCTGCCAGTATAGTGCATTAGGTCCATAAGCTCACTTTTCCCAGTTACATTAAAAGCAGCTTCCTTCAAAATAAACTGGAGATTTTAAAAACATAAGTTATAAACTACTCGTCTTGATGTTGGTGAAAGGAGCATGATAATAAGGGGCTTTGGATTGATTTGCCTGTTAATGATGATTTGACTTTCATGAATGAGTCTGAAAAGTGTGTATGTGGAAGCTGCCTTATTAGCTAGACGCTATAACTAACCATTGCTGGAGTATTAAGGAGGTGCCAAATGCAGGTCTGTAGCTAAAACTGCAGGCTCGTGGAAGCTGACATGAAGAAAAATGCTTTCTTCTTCTGTACACAGAATTTTACTTTGTGTGAAATTTCACACTGTGCAGTCTTACACCTTTTGAGTTTTCTGCATAGGTTTTTCTGTCTTCCTTTCAGAAGCATTCAACAGGGTGTGTTTGAAATTGGTCTCAGGCTGAAAGTCATCATAGAATCATAAAATGGTTTGGGTTGGAAGGGACCTTAAAGTTAATCTAGTTCCACTCCCCCCCCTGCCACACGCAGGGACACCTTCCACTAGACTGGGTTGCTCAAAGCCCTGTCCAGCCTGGCCTTGAACACTGCCAGGGATGGAGCATCCGCAGCTTCTCTGGGCAACCTGTGCCAGTGTCTCACCACACTCACAGTAAAGAACTTCACAGTATCTAATCCAAATCTACCCTCTTCTAGTTTAAAGCCATTCCCCCTTGTCTTGTCTCTATAGGCCTTTGCAAGAAATCCTTCTCTAGCTTTCCTATAGGTTCCCTTTAGGTATTGGAAGGCTGCTGTGAGGTCTTCTTGAAGCTTTCTCTTCTCCAGGCTGAAAAAGCCCAACTCTTGCAGTCTACCTTCAGAGAAGAGGTGCTCCAGCCCTCTGATCATGTTCATGGCCCTCCTATGGACTCGCTCGAGCAGGTCCACATTCTTCTTATGTTGAGGGTCCCCAGGCTGAGCACAGGACTGCAGGTGGGGTCTCACAAGAGCAGAGGGGCAGGATCACCTCCCTCAATCTGCTAGTCACACTTCTTTTGATGCAGCCCAGGATGCAGTTGGCTTTCTGGGCTGCGAGTGCACACGGAAGCTGGCTCATGTTGAGCTTCTCTTCAACCAGCACAAGAACCAAAACACAAGACTTTGAACCCAGAATGCTCAAACATGCTTTGTATGGGCAGGTTTCACCAAAATGTCACACAGCAGAAGGCAGGGAAAAAAAAACAAGTCTTTGACAAGTTTGTTATTTGTTTGTATATTTTGTGTTTGTAAAGCTCTGTCAGCCTTGACAGGAGTTACAGGGCCATTTCCAGGTCTTGTGGCATTTGATCTGCTTCCAAAAGCACTGCACCACAGGCTCCCTGTGATGCAGAGAGATGCTCACTTTTCACTGCAAGAAATTAATTTCTGACTCTCACGGTGGAAGGGGCACAATTCATAATGTAGCTATAGATGTCTGGAGAACATTAAAGTTAGAAGTCAAATGAAATTTCTTTTGTTTTTATTTTATATAAATGTATGTAGATATATATACAAAATGGTATCTGGCATTATATACCAATTACATTATTTCCAGTCAGCGTTATGATTTTTGTGTGTACTTGGTTCATGATTTTCAAGTACAAGGAGCTGGCAATACTTACAATTATATGTAATACTTAGAGTACAAGGCTTTCACAAACTTCCTTTGCTTCTCTGCAGACAGCTCCTGAATCACTAAAGTTAACCATCCTGAGAGTATTGCCAGCTTTTTTTCTAAAGCAGACAAGAATTTACGTACAGACTGTTTACTATGCATATCTTCACTAACTGCTACTTGTTTAGTGAGTTAATCCTTCCCTTAATATTTTAAAGTATTTTCCTTTGGATATGAGCAGCACTGTGTAGTTTACTAGATGATAATTTTCAGGGTTTTTTTTTCCTTTAAAGTACTGGTGCCATGTTTGCTGTTCTTCCATTTTCATCATTCCCCAGGTCCTTCCAATTTTTCAGTACTGATTGTGTGTCCAGCAAATTCATCTACTACCTCAGTTATACCTTCAGGTGTGTATTACCTTTTCTTACCTACACCTCATTAAAGAACGTATTTATTTTTAAAGAAGATTGTCCTCATCTCAGAATGTTCAAACTTCTCTTTATGTTAGAGTAATCATAAAGATTTCTTTACTTAGTGTTGCATAATCTCTTACAATGTCATTTTGCTCATTAGGAGACAGACTGTGGTGCTCTTTTTAGTTTTATCACATAACATTTTCACACTGAGAACTCCCATTAATTATGCAGGATAATTAAAGGAACATAATACTAGCTGGAATGGTAGAAATGGCTCTTTCATGCAAGTTTTTATTTTTGCAAGAGATGTAAGTTCTTGGAAGTTGAAAAAGTTTTGCTATAGTTCCACTATCAGTTAAGGAGACCTACACAGGAGTGCCAGCATGCATTTCTCTGGGCTGTATTAAGTGGGATAAAAATGAAATGATTATGCTAGCTTCTAAAACATTCTCCTAATTGTATTTTGCCAGGATGAATTTTGAACATCCATTTTGCTTTCTTCTGTCACATGTCTGTTTGTCTTAGCCTGTCTTTCACCTCTCACAGAAAATGTACATTTGTTATTTCCTTTGATTCCGGTCAGTTTAACATCCAAGATCTCATCTACCACCATCCCATAGATCATGGGTCAAAAGCCATGTAGATGAAGTTCTTAGTAACATGGTTTAGTGGTGGACTTGGATTGATGATCTTAAAAGTGTTTTCCAACCTAGTGGGTTCTGTGATTCTGTTAATCCACTGTTTTATTCTCATCACCTAAACTTCAGTAGAGAAGGATAATTCTGATACATAGAAGATTTAAGAATTTTGGAGTCCAGTTTTGTTCTGATTTTGAGTGCAGGCCTATCCCTGCATCACACCCTAGGCCTGTCTGTCTCACAGGCAGCAGACCCTGGAAACTGGAGGCCTCCTACTTCAAGATAGTTGCCAGGCAGTTTTGCTGTGGTGTTGTGAAAATTAAATTGCTTTTACAGACTGCTTGGATTTCAACAAATTGACTTTCACTTATGGAAAATGCCCTGTTGGGGGATTTTCAGCCTATTCTATTAATACTGCAAGGGAAAGATACAAACTAAAACAAAAAGAAATGTTTTAACTTTCTTGATGAGCAGAAGCTTCATGAAAGGGTTTGATTTCATGACAGCACTTCTGCTCAAGCTTTCCTTAAGATGCACGCACACCAGCAGAAAATGCGGACCACTGGCGTTCATTAGCTGTTGTGAAAATATTTTTAAATTACTAAAAATTGTAGAAGCAAAATTGATTTAGCCTAGCCTGACTCCTTACTATGTTTTTACTCCGCCTCTATGACCTTGAACTGCATCTGACTTCATAGAGAACTAATGCTTGACTAAGGAAAACTCGAGTGAATACCTCAGTATTTGATATGTTTATAGCATACCTTAATATAATGCCTCACTCTTCATTAGCTGGACAATGAATAGCCTGAAAAATGGGTTATAAATGACTTAGCATTTGGTTTTGCCTCCTGCTTGACCAAGGCAGATTAAGAGAGAGCAAGTCATAATAAAACATCAGGCTGACAGTTCCTCCTGTGAAACTGAAACTGGGGAGCAGAGAAGCGGGGGTAAGAGCTGTCCGCCACCCTCCCCTCACTGAGACCTTGCATGGTGCAAGGCATGCAAGAGATGGGGCATTAGGGCTGAGTTGGGAAGATTTAGAATCCTCCCAGAGGTGCACTGATGTTACTCGTGCCCAGCTGGGACTATGAGGAAACATGCACAGAGGGGAAGGGGCTCTGGGTTATCCCATGTCTTTCTGATGTTGTGGCTACCCAACAGCATTTTGATTTTATGAACTACCTGGGGACACCTGATGTGTTATGGATCATTGGGAGTCAATTGAGTGAGATCAATAGAAGAGGGAGTCCTGCTGGCAATGAATAGGAGAGGAGTGGTGGCTGGTGGGGGCTCAGAGGCTGGATTGCCCTGTACAGTACTGCAGCTTGTGCGGAGCCTTCCATCACACAGTGTGGTGGTTATTAGCAATCATAGTGCTGTTTACATGGTGCCCAAAGGGTGCTAGGTGTAGCAAATATAACATCCTGCAGACCTGGAGGGGAATCCACTGGAGAGAGAAGTGCTGAGGCGGGGGGGGGGGGGGGGGGGGGGGGGGGGAGAGAGGAAAGAAAAACAAGCTGGAAGCCACAAAATGACATACAAAAAAAAAAAAATTGGTTTTATTACTTATGTGCGCAGAAAGAGAAAAGAAAAAAGTCAAACAGAACTGAAACAATGAGGAAAAGCCAAGAGTGGCTGCAGTAGCCTGGAATGACCCTGCACCTGGCACTGGCCCCCTCCCATCCACACTCTTATGTCTAAGTTAGCCTGGAGAGCATCAGCAGAGCTGGTTAGGGTTTGAGTTGTCATCAGTTCTTTAATTGTCATTGTTTGGTCCCTCCTTCTGCCTTGCAAGTTTGCCACTGTCCAGGGCCCAGCCAAGAAGCACACTGTGGTATTTGTGGGGTCCCTCAGAAGCCCTCATTCTGTCACTGCCAAAGGGGGCATCTATGATTCTAATTTTTTTTCCTGGAGGGCTGCTTTTCCTTAGGGATGAAAGGGTGAGGGTTTTCCAACAGTTCAGCAAACCAAAAATTCCTTTAGGAAAATGTTTGTGTGCATATGTAATACTCAAGAGGAGAAAAAGGTGCAGAGTTTTTTGTTTTCCTTTTGTTGTTTGTTCAACATCCTCGCATTCGTGATGTGATTAATTCTGAAGTCTTACTCTGAGTTTGAATCATGCAGACTTCTCTCTGTTTCCACAGTAGGGCTTATTGCCACCAACCCTCCCCAACAGATTTACAGGTTACAAGGATGTCAGCTTTAATGCATCTATCCCGTGCAACCTCCCCACATCCCATTGGGCCAAAAGGAGCTTCAGAGAACAGGACTCAAAAGTGTTGCCCAGTTTTAAGTGTCGTGGTCCCTCTTGCTTCCAGTGAAGCATGACATGTGAGAGGGCACGAGATTCTTCCCCTGTGAAGAAATGGTAACAGAAGGAGATCCAGTCATACAACATTTGTGCTTGGTCCGTTAGATAAAGCAAATGCAGCAGCAGAGCTATGAAAGATAGGAGGAGAAAGAAGTGAAGGGATAGCTAAGAAAGGAGAATAAAGAAACAAAGAATGATTTGTGAGAAAAAAAGAAAAAAGAGAAATGTAATGGAAACATTAATTATTATTCAGAATAATACTTAACACTTTGATAGAATTTTATTTCAGGATCTCAAAGCACTGAGCCAGTGCTAATTAATTCAGCTGCACAATCCCCCTGTGAACTAGGAACTACTGTTATCCCTCTTTACAGCAGATTGGAATTGAGGCATAGAGGGGAAATTGAACTTGACAAAGGTTCTCTAGAGTCACAAGGAGAACTGGGGAGTTTGAGGTCCCAGATACCTGCTCTCTTATCAGTAATGCTGTTCCCTCTCTGGATAGAAAAGTGCATTGGGAACGAACAATAATAAAAGAGAGGGATAGAAATGGAGTGGAAAGAGGGTGTGAGAAAGAAATGGGAGAGAGGGAAGAGGCAGCAGAATGGAGGAGAGAGATGCGAGTCACAGACTTCACTGGATTTTGCATAGTGATTTCTTCCTCCAATTCTTTTCCATTTTTTCCTGTGAAACCTTTTTTTAAAAAAAAATTAAAAAATAAAAAAATAAACAATTCCACCTACAAGAAAGCAACTGTTGGCCTGTTAGGGAAGGGGTCTTTCCGAGTTTTGGCTGTTCCCTCAGGTTCTGGATTTGTGCTGTGCTTTATTGAACACATTGTTTTGTTTTCAGTGAGCACAACGAGACTTGCACAGTACAGACAGCGTGTTCCTTATCTACAGGATGAGGCGAGGCTGTTTTAATAACTACCATGATGAAGATGGAGGTGAACTTATTTACAAGAGGAATTGCCTTCACATTACACACATTATCTTCCTACAAAGCAGCAATTGTTTTTGCAAATAACATAATATTAAATAATTGGTAGAATTTTTGCTTTTCCTGCATAGTCCAGTCTAATGGAATCTATATGAATATTGATGGTTTTCTTCTGCATAATATCACCACATAAATCCCTGTGTCAGCTACTAGACTTTAGCTATAATACTGCTTTACAATGCATCCACCGACTGTAAATCAAAACAACCAACACAAGAAACTCTTTGGCAAATGTAATTCAGTACATTCGCATTGGGGTCTACAGATGGTGGTGGAAGAGGATTAGACTGCCCAGTCCTTTGCATAATTCTGCTTTCCTTTTCATTTTTCTGGTCAAATTACATGCCATACTTATGAACTTTCCAGACCAATCATGCCTGGTGGAAATCCTCTTTTATCAGTGGAGTTACTGATAAAAGTAACATTCCCCCAATGGAATTGGCCCTCCAAGGGTCAAATCAAGCCAGCCATGAGTAAGCCAACCACATCCTGCTTTCATACCCAAGCTCATGTCTCAAGTTTAGTGAAACGCCATTATAAAAATAAGCATTTCTGAGCTGCTAGCTTCTCTTGAGGTGGCCTCTGGACTGCAGTTGTCAAGTGTGAGGTGTGACAGTCTTTTCTAGCCTCCTCATGAGGTTCTGCTTCCTCATCCTGTGATTTAGTGTCTCTGCTCTGACCACTTGCTGAGTGAAACTTGGTGGTGCACATGTAGAGCAAAGGCTGTACTGAGAGACTAAGAGGGAGACTTTAGTAACAGGGTCCAGCATCTATTTGTTGTCTGTGGAGGAAAACAGAAGGAGTGGTGAAAGTGATTTTTTAGAATTTATTCAGAAATTTCTTCTCATATAAGATGAGATAACAGGCCAAATTCGGGTCTTGGTGACTGCTCTTTGCAGCAGGTTACTCAGAGGTAATATGTGCAGAATGACGCTTTCAATAGATTAGGAGTAACCTCTTTGATTTTCTTCTATACAGGAACAGATTTTAGTTCTATATCTTCTATGTAAACATCTCCCCAAACACCATTATCATTTGGGCACCCCATTAAAGAAGACACAGACCTATAATCAGCTAGAGCCATGCAAGGGCTAAAAGTGTTAGGTGAAGGGGGCCTTTGGGATCAACACAGCTGTTTACTGATGATGGATTTAATACATACAAGTTAAACTTGGAGACAGAATACCGAGTCCACAACCACATCTCCTCTGAGGCTTGGAACTTTGGATTTTATACATAATGTTGGCTGTACAGATTACTCCGCTGTTCACTTTTATGCCCTCTGGGGGGGGGGGGGTGGGGTTGATTCTCAATCCTGTCTTTGTCCATGGACAGTAGCCCATGAGTTTTATCTGAAACCTCTCTAAAACAACAAGGATCTACTTTGGCAGACTTGATGCCCTGGGGACAGGCTATAGCTGCCTTCATGTTTTCTTTGAGTAGTTTTTAGGAAGTGTCAGTTCAAGGAACAGTTTATGAGTTTGCTGACAATGCAGGAGTAATAAGCGTTTCTATTGACAGTTAGCCTTTTTCAGAACAGAGTTTGCCAGTCACTTGGGAACCAAAAAGAGCAGAGAATCCCTAGAGAATCATCAAGTGAGCATTTGGGATAAGGGGTAAATATTAGGACACACAATATAGGATTGAAGATGAAAAGACGGGACTGTATGTTGGGACTGGCAGGTGGGATGCAGGCATACGGCTTTGAATGGAGGCCTATAAATTAGTAGGTGTATGAGCAGATGGACTGGGAAACGAAGGGGGCCCATATAGCAAGGCTATAGTGGTTAGGAAATTGGGTGTTGGGCACAGAATAATGAGGCTGTTATCACCAGCAGTGGGGATCCGGAGAATGGGTGTTGGGCATATCTAAAATTGTGAAAGTCAGGATGTGGGTGAGCTGAAGTCATCACGGGTACAGAGGTTAAGGTAAAAGGAGTGGAGGCTAAGGGCTAGGGAACCAAGCAATAATCCCAGCCAATCCTGAATTTGTCCATCTCAGTCTCAGCTGTCCAGAGGGCAATCAGATGGGCCCACATGAAGCCCCACACTTTCCACCACACAGCGCAGCTAGAGCACAGCTGGGCTTGTTTTCTTTGTTTGCCAGCCAGTGACATGGAAAACGTTTGTTGACTCAGAGTGCTTTTTTGTCCACTGATGTGTTTGGTAACTTTGTCAGATGTGACTTGTCCATACTGCTCCCCAGAGACAGGATTTGGGAAAGGAGGAGGAGAAGGAGGCAACAGGGGTGGAGCTGGCATCCAATCCTCTCCAATACCACCATCCCATTGTAGTGCAAAACAGAAAGGAAACAAAACCCTAGAGTGAAAGAGGAGCATCAGACGTCAGAGGAACTCGTCTGCCATTCAGGTGGCGGGGAGGGATGGGACTTGGAGTTTTATTTTTGTAGGTTTTTTTAATTATTATTTTGGGGGTTTTGTTGGTTTTGTTTGCTTGGGTTTTTTAGAAAATTGGAATTTGTTCTTTTTTTTTTTTTTTTCTTTTTACAGACCTTCATGACAAAGCATAAAAACACAGTTATATTTATATATCTATTTATATATTTCTTCATTTTGTCGGTTGGTTTGTAAATGTTGCTCCATCCTCCTGTCTGAGCTGATTGTGTGTCACAGAAATTGTGGGTGTATGTGTGAGGTTCCTTCCGACTCTGGCCTGTGAAGTCACCACGTGTGAGGTGCAGCCAACTATGGGGGAAGCCATGCTGGAGAGTTGGGATGAGGTGCACAGAGAACCCCTCATGGGGTGCAGATAGGTACTTGGTCCTTTTCTTCATTGCCAGATGGGCCAGGTCTCTGTACTGCCATCTCTGCTCTAGCCAGACTGTTCCCTCTGTCCTGGGAAACAGGGTGAGCATCACGTGTTGCACACATTGAAGAGTCCACCACAGAAGAGCGTATCTTTGGGGAACAGTGTTTCATGAGTGGTGTTCTCCCTGCCCTCACCGGTCCTGGAAGGGGGTCCTGTAAGGCAGTGGTTGCCAGCTGTATCGCTTCCCAGTCCCCCTGAAGTCCTGGAAGCTAAGGGGCCTTTGTGTGGCTGCACTCTGCCCAGGAGTGGTGGAGGGCTCCTGCAGGAGAAGCCACTTGGCCACAGGCTCTTCCCGGCATGGGGGGAGCAGAGGGGCAGAGGGCAAGGGGAGGGTGAGGGTCTCAGTCTTGCGTGGTGAGCACTTGGTCCGGTGCCTTCGTGGCGAAGAGGAAGGAACTGGACTGTGGGGAGGAATGGAGAAATTCTTCACCCTTCCCAGGGATGGGGGGAGGTGATCAGACAGGTACAATGTGGAGGCCTAAGCTGTCGCCCTGTAGTTTCATGTGGTTTCCATGGTAACTAGTGGCGGTCATAGGCAGCGGCAGCAGTGGGAGGTGCGGAGCCCCGGGATGTGGCACTATAATAATAAGGGGAACCTGAAAGTTAACACAGGAGAAGAATGGACTGGTTGAAAGGACAAACAGTAAAAAAAAAAATAAATAAAAAAATCAAACGAAGAAAAGAAACAAAGGAGAAAGGAAAGGAAGGAAAGGAAAGGAAAGGAAAGGAAAGGAAAGGAAAGGAAAGGAAAGGAAAGGAAAGGAAAGGAAAGGAAAGGAAAGGAAAGGAAAGGAAAGGAAAGGAAAGGAAAGGAAAGGAAAGGAAAGGAAAGGAAAGGAAAGGAAAGGAAAGGAAAGGAAAGGAAAGGAAAGGAAAGGAAGAAAACAAAAGGAACCAAAAGAAGGAACCTGGGGCTTGGCTCTTAATGGGATTAGGGAAATGCAGTAAATGGAGGCAGCCAAGGGCTGCATTTCAGTGGAGAGATGCTACTGTGGCCGCTGGCTTTGAAGCCCCTCAGTGGGAAGGAAATCTTTTTGCTCCTTCTGACTGTCAATAAGTTATGACCATCAATAAGTTACTGAGAGAGAAGCCTATGAGCATTGCAGCACAAATACTCCACACCTCATCTGCAGCCACAGGGAAAGTGTCAGGGCCAGATGTTCTGAGCATACCTGACGAGGTATAATGGGTCACTTTTAAAACCAGGAGGGGAGAAGTGAAACAAAATTATAGTGTTTTATTGTGTGGGATTTTGGTCACATTTGGCATGAAAGCTCTCTAGACGGCTATCGAATGTGTGTTAAATAGTGATTGATTATTAAGATCACATTTACTGAGGTTTAACAACACTGGAATAAAATGTGCATCTATTCAGTTGTTAAACCTCAGTAAATACGTAGGTAATAATCACAGCTGATTTATTTTACATATAATAAATCTCTTCCTATTCCCTTCCAAATAAATGTTGTGTTAGAAGATATGGTCTTATAGGAGGCTTTTTCCCCTCTGAAAAAAAAACTGTTTCTAGGCATATTAGGAACTGGGGATGGATATATCTCTTCTAGAAAACTCTATCGGCTATTACCGATCTAGTTATAAAGCCCATCTACCACCCTGGACACAGTTCCAACTGGTCCAATAGGAAGAACTTCTGTGGGATTTCCAGATCCCCAGGAACTGACTCTGGGTTTACCTTCAGAGAGGAGTGAAACCTCATCTGGAATTTTAATCATACTTTGAAAGGATATGGATGGCAGCCTGAGAGAATAGCAGAACCTGAGTTTAACTTTTGATCTAATCTGCAATAAACTGTGGATGTAGTTCACGGAGAAGCCCATGCTGAACTGGAATTCTGAACTGTCACAGGAAAGAGGAATCAGCTTCAGAACAGATACAAAACACACATGAGGTATATACCCATCTACACACTGGACTGGAGAGGGAGGAAAAAGGCCTCTCACTTGCCTGAATACTTGAAAACCCTTTCCAGAAACAAATAAAAAAGAAAATAAACAAAGAGACAAACAGAAGGAGCGCGAGGCTGGGGGTGTGCTGTGGGAAAGAGATACTCACTTAGTAATGCAGGGTTGCTGAACCGCCAGGCCTCATTGTAGGTTGTGTACTGAGGGTGGCTGTAGGGGTTGCCTGAGAACTCGCTCCCTGGAACAAACCAAGGAAGGTGTGAAATACAGTTAAGAGATTTAGATCTACTATTCCATCGAGCTAGCGTTCAAGCTGAATCGTATGCCTGCAGAAAAACTAGTGTGTGTAGCTTTCTTGCTCTGCTGGGATTGTACCCTTCAGGACACTGTAGTATTTATTCAGTGCAATGCTGCTTACCCATACGATTAAAAAAAATCGGCCTCTTCAGACTCAAGAAATTAGTTTAAAATAATGAAATTCAATAATACAAATAATTAAAGTGATTTATTTTTTGTTGCCTTCCAACTTCTGTTTCCCAGGTTGCAGAAAGATTACAAAGCACATGCAAGCTTTTTTCTGCAACTAACCATCAGCTTTCTTTTAAGTAAAATGTAAGATTCTGCAGTAGAGTCAAGACACCAGGCATTGGAGCTTGATGGGACAAGCTCACAATAAACTCACTGGAACTAGCAGGGCTGCTGATGGCAATATGTATTGCTAAGTTTTGTTTGTAGGGTACTGCAGGTGATGATGTATTTGTGGAGAAAAGTAATTTCTCCATGAATACAGTGAGAGTAGGGTGGGCTTAAATATAAATCAAAATGAAAAACATAAGAATCTTTCCTACTCCCTGTATAGATGGTGCTAGTCAGAAAACTGAGTCATGTATCGTTAACCCCACCTTTGTGCTTAGTGAGTTACAGAGAAAAGTTGCTCTATTCTAGTTCCAGAAAATAATTTTCTAATAATTTAGGTACTATTCTGAATCTGAAAGGCAAGCTGAGCTTTTTCACATTCAGTAAAACGGACCCAAGCCAAAATACTTGTGATCTAATAAGAGTCTGACCCCAGCTTTGAACGTTGTAGGGTCTTAAATATTCAGTTTTATTGTGCATAAGTTGCTGAGTCTCCTTGTTTTATAGAGGGCTGCACAGGGCTAAGGAATTATATTTGGTAACTGAGGAGGTGTGGTGCTGCATTCAAAATAAATAAATCTCCCAAAACTTAAAAATTTATGATTCTGCTAAGTAAAAATATGCCATTATCTGATCATAACCTGTTCATAATTTAATCTAGTACCAAGAGACTGGGGACAATTACTGTGATCTGAATGGCGTTATGCACTTAATGTGTGACTATTAGCTTCTGGTCTTGCCCTGAGCAAGGGGAGGAGTTGTTACAACAGAAGTGTTTGGAAAGCACCTGGGGTTCCTTCTAGGTACCATGGAATAAGGAAAGAAGGCAATGCGAGACCCGCTGGATACCTGTGGTACAATTACTGAAGAAATGTCAATTAATTATACTGTAATCTCTGCAAATCTCCCCTCACTGGAGAGTTAAAGCCAAACCACAGGTTCTCAGATGGTGGAAATGAAGTCTGTTGAAGTCAGGGGATTTGCACTGCTTTAAACTTGAGAAGGATCTGTCCAACAAGATTTTTAAAGAAACTCAGGGTAATAGCCAAAGTAGTCAGTATGAAAAGTTGCATGTATCAAAAACCAATCACTATCCAAAGTATTTTGGTCGCAGCAGTTTTTAGCTTCAGTATAAAACCTCATTTTGTGTGATAGACCTTGCTAAATACTCTTTTAATGATAATAACTCAGCATATTTCCATATCTAGAAACATCCTGCACTGAAAATTCTGACAGCTTGCTGGGAAGGAATAGGTGAAACCTGCCAAGGTGACCAAGACACTGTGGGATAGGATACAAAGGCAAAAAGCAATGTGTAATCCTAATTAATCTCTACTGAAGTGACTTGCTTGCGGGATATAAAGGAGTGAGTTTGCCCGCAATAAGAAGGAAAAAAAAGCATCCAAATGAGAATTTCTGCTTTGAAATACCTCATATAAACATCTTTTCACTGCACAGAGGGAAGAAGTTCTGACATTTCAAGGCTTCTCTCCCACCATCTTCTGAGTTGTCACCCTAAACTGCTTCTAGTGTTCTTAAAGCATGGGTTAAGGAGAGGAGAAGGAGCCCCAGTTATGGAGAGCTGGGGAGGAGGGAGGGCAGCCACTGGAAACAGTGTTTATTGACGAGGAGTGAAAGCATGCATGCAGCAGGATAATGAGCTTTTGAGCTCAACTGTGACCAAGAGGAACTGAGCTATCGCTTTCCTCCATCACTAATGAAACAAGTGTAATTTCCTCATCAACATTGGATTCTGTTTAACGACTCCCTGCCGTTGCCATCACCAGCCCTCTGCAGGCTCTAGCTGCTCTGGGTAAACTGCACTTCCCTTTTAGCAGATGCTGACTTCTCCAAAACAGTTTGCAGAAACTTGATGGTCTTTCTGGGAAAGATGAAGAATTGAGGCAGGGAGCAAAGGTGCTCTGTTCCCTGTGCAAGAAACTTCTTTCAGACACACAGGTTAAGTGTGTAGCACAGTACCTGATTAATCCTTCTCTGACTGACTAACCCCTGCTTTTTCAAGTCCCTGGTGCTCAGGGACTACTGGCTTTCATCCATGTCTACAGACTGGGACCTGCAGTTACAGGCGAGGGCAGATGCAGGATATGTATCTTACCACATCATGGAACATAAACCTCAGAGATATTTGCATGCATGACTGGCCATGTTGCATGGATGTGCTGCTACCAGAGACAAGCTCTTCTCTAGATTACACAAGTAGAAGTCTAGTGAAAGGTTGTCATGGATAGAGCAAAGCAGCTTTGGTTAGCACTGGTCAAACAATCTTCTCAGAAACAGTTTTCCACTGGAAAATGCTGTCTCATCAAAATGAAAATGTTTTGCAAAAGCTTGTCAGCTTCAATGGAGTTTTGGAAAGAAAAGTTCTGAAATGATTGCAAATTGAAACAAAGTATTATGTTTCAACTTTCTTGTTTTGTTTCATTTTGCCTTTCTCATCTCATTTAATTTCCTTTCAATTCTTTCATTATTTTAATATGTCTTGACATCTAGAACATGTTGATGTTATTGAAATGTTTCATCCTGATGTCTGCAAATTGAACTATTTCAAGATTCTGGCTCCTCATACCAATGCAAGATGAAAACAAATGTCAAAGAATCAGAGTTTTGTATGGATTGGAAATTCTGGTTTCTGACCAGTTCTATTTTTAGCTCTGCACCTTTATCTAGAGAAAACAGAGGCTCTTTCTCATATTCACTCACATCTGGACAATAAGGTTTGCTTGCATGTGAGTATGTTTCTTAAAGATACTCCCTGAGGGGTCATCTTGTTGATTTCTTGTTTCCAGCGTAGTTAAAGCACTGGCCCATGATCTTTCTTGTCCTGGGGGTATGGGAAAAACCATTGGCAAGATCATATTTGTTTTCTCTATTCAACCTGGTGTCTTAACAGAGGTTGCAAGCAAGCACAGGGGATTGATCTCATGAGGCCTATATTCTGTGCAATCCGTGCTCTAGAAACCTTTACTAGCAGTATTTCTTGGTATCTGTATTTAAATCTTGGCACGTTTAGTCTTCTAATACAGAAACCATGAGGCATGAAGTGAGCCTAGCAGGTGGCAGGTTCAGAACAAATAAGGGAGTTAGTTTTCACACAGTATGTAGTTAAGCTACAGAACTTCTTTCCATAGGTTGCTACAGATGTTAAAGGCTTATATGGGTTCAAGAGACACTGTTCAAATCTGTGGAGGTGAAACCTACTGAGGACGTGTAAAAATTAAATAGAAAGATACTAAGTGCGGCTTAGGAAGTCTCTGAGATGCAACTTGTCGGAGGCTGGGAGATCTTTTGGTGAAGTACCAATACACATTTGCTCTATTCTTACACCCTTCCCCAGACGTTCATTTTTGCCCTGTAGCTGAGGAGATCTGCAGCATGACCCATTAAAGCCAAGTCTTCTGTTCCTTCTCATGAAGCCTCTTTATCTCTCCAGCTTGTTGGCTTCAGTTTCATTAGAAGACAGGAATAGAAGGGCTTTGTGGAAATATGCAGTAACTACTGCAGGATACCCAAGTAGGCCACTGGAAAAACTTCTTCTAATTGAATGTTGACATCAGATTTAATGTAAAGACACCCACTTGACTTGAAGAATCTTTTTTTCTTTGAAGTGTAACTCAGGTTTTTTTCTTTATCATCCTGTTTCTTTTCTTTTAGGGGGCATCTGTGTGGCTTCAAGGGACACTGCCGTTTTACAAATAAGTAGCGTCCACACCAAGGAGATGAAATACACTATTCTTGGATAACTGACCCTTGTGATTAGTGGCCTTAATTTTTTTTTACAGTTTAGATTTCAGTATTATCCTTGTGATGAGGGTGTTAAACTTGCATAGCAGTCACTGAACAGTTGAGAACAGGCAGAAGTTGAGAAGAGCCTGTTTTTTAGAAGTGTCTATTCAAAGAGTCAGCTACTTTGAAGTTATTAATAATTTCTGCATGCTGTGATCTTCTCTAAGTTTTGACGTACAACTGACTTAAATATTGACAACTGAGTCTACCTACTGTTACTGTGTGGGGTTTTTAAACTGATCTATATTGTCTTACTGCTTCTGTGATTCTGGAGCCAAACCATCTATCTGAAAAATTTAGTGTAGAACGAGATGCCCTAAAATTTGCCACCTCTGCACCACCCCAGTTCAGCAAGCTGGTCAGCTATATCAAGGGACTAAAGTGGAGGTGAGGAAAGTATCAATCTACTATCTTTTCCTGATCTGGAGATCAATCACATCATCTTCACAGCATAGCCTGAGATTTTGTTGTGCCTTAGGATCAGAAGCAGTAGGTAGCTTATTAGTTGCGGAATGTGACCATGGGCAATAGCCAGTACTTCGTGGTATATGAGCAGTGATTTGTCATTTAAAGATGTTAAGACTTCAACCGGCAAATATTTCTGTCAGTGATATTTTCAGTTGTGTTGCTGCAGTGTATGTTCATATAGTGTTGCTGCAGTGTATGTTCATATAGCTAGCTGTTCTAAGATTTGGATGAGGGTGTTTAGGCTTTTCACTCCTAAGCCCTGGCAAATCATATCATAGTGATTTAAGAGCTTTCTGTCCTCAGCTTTCTGCTGCTTTGGTTCTGGAGTCATCCCTTCAGTAGCAGAGGTTGCAGAATGGACTGTGTACCTGCTCATTAGCCATCACAACTCACAGCCCAGGGCAGTAACAGAAGCAGAAGTCAGTGGCAGATGAAGTTCTGAGTTCTGAGCTACCGTGGCTGAGAAACAAAAATCCTGCCTCTTCATTTATCTGCTGGGGATAACTGTCATCTGAGGAATGGGGAATAGAGCCTGAGGTAATAAACTCTTCAATTGCCCTAGGGTAAATGGTCCTCTCTTCTCCCTAAACAGAGGGAGAATCCTTCTGTTTATGCCAATAGAAAATACTTCTCCAAATAAATCAGGTAGCAAAGGAACAGTTTGCCTTTAGGTGCAGGATTAGCTACAAAGTTTCTTGGACTGGAGGCACAGTCTTACAAAGAGGAGGCAGGTAGGTAGCTGGTTGTTAAAAGGGAATAGTTAGTTTCTTCTGAAATGCTGTTAGTCATTGCTGAGTTCTTAGCTAGTTTAGGCTATGGACAGTGGGTCTCCAAAAATTGCAGGTATTATATTATCATTGATGATTTTCAGTTTAATGCCTTGGCTTTAGATGGAAGGTAAATTGTTACCCTAAGTTAGTGGATAGCTGAATATCGTGAGCCATGAACAGTACTTAATAATCTGCAGGGGTTGTTGGAAAATAATTACATTAGTTAATGAATACTAAGGTTAATTAATTACCAGTTAATTGCCACAGGTTATAGATAGCTAGTTGCCCACAGCAGCAGTGAATCAGTTACTAGGGGGAAAGAGACATATTACAAAAAAGTTAGCTGCAATTGTTATAGGCACCTGATGATTTCTTTATGAAAAGAATAGTCCATAATATCAGCAAAGCAATAGCAAAGCCAACTGTGAAAGCTCTTACAATACTAGTATACTGTTTAAACACGTGTGCAGCATTACTGAAGTCTGGGGGCTGACTTACCAGGAACCATTCCTGCAAGAGTTGAGGTTGGGTAGCTGCCTTGTCCAGTTGGGGGAACATGGGGTGGGTAGCCAGGCAAGGTGGTGCTTGCCATATCACGACCTGGAAAGGGAAAGAATCAGGATAGGGGATCAATGGGGATAAGGTTTTTCAATTTTGATTTGATACCACCTTTTTTCCCAATGTCACGTGACTAGCAGCTTGATAGGCAAATGCTGTGCACACTTCTTTTGCATAAGTGCTGTTCATCCACTGAAAATTCTGGGGGAAGTTCATGGCATTTTTGATCTCGCACTATAATAAGGGTGGATGTTAAAACTTAGCTTTGTGAGGCTCAAAAGAATTTGTTTCATTGTAGATTTTGCATTTATTTTAACTGAATCAAAATGGCCCTGAGCTGCACAGAGAATGATGGCATATTCTTTGCCAGAGTAGCTGAAGTCCTGTCTATCTGCAGTGGATGCAGTTCCAAAACTGGTAGGATGTTGCTTTAGGGCATGATCAATGTGCAAGGCACTGGAGAGTGATCCAGGAGTTTTCTGTGCCTGTCTCTCTTCCCACCTCTGCCATTCACCTGATGATGATTTTAGGTGAGTCACTTCATCTCTGTGCTGCTTCTTATGCTGCAAACTCTTTGGTGCAAGGGCACACTTAATACATTTTCACAGTGCTTAGCATTAGATCAATACCAGTTGGACTCCTTCCAGGTGCTAGTGTAATATATACTGTAATAGAATCATGCAAATTAGTTTGAGTCCCACTTCATTTTTATCGCAGGTACAAGTGTTATCTTTTCTCCACCAAAGTAGAGAGGGGTGTGGACTGGGTGGATGGTTGTAGTGTATTTTTCATCTCTTAGGAAGTGCAGCTGGAGGCTTCTTGGTTGATGCCAGAGGCATTTCTTCATTTGGACTTGTTAGCCTGAAAATGGGCCAGCCAGAAGGGCATTTGCTGTTAGTGCTTATTGCATTTAAATGAACTAAAATAATCTCAGAAGCTGCTGGGAATTGCAAGCCAAAGCAAAACCAAACCAAACCAAACCAAACCAAAACCAAACCAAACCAACCAACCAAACAAAAAAAGGCTACATAAATTAAGATAATTTTTCCCCCACAGCTGCTGAGAGATTTATAACTCAACCTCCAACGGTACCTACTGAGATCTCAGCCTATTGCAGGCATCCAAAGCCTTTCACATTCCCTAGGTGACCTGTAGCTCCTCAAGAAATTTGTGCCATTTGTTGTTCCTTTGTTAAATTTTGTCCCTCCTGTCTGCTCTAATTGGAGGACTGGAATGTGATCACCTTTAGAAGTGACAGGTTAGGTATTAACACCACTAGAGTCACTTGTAGCATGCTCGGGTATGGCAGAGAAAGAAGAGTAAGAGTTGGTTTAGCTCTACTAATGGCAGAATGATAACTGGTAAAGCAGGCCCTGCAACAAGCATGAACCTTTGCTGGGCAATCAGAAATACGTAACAGTTACACAGCAAAGCAAAAACTGATCAACATGGAGCATTGACCTGAAGGGAGGAAGTTACTCTTTGATGAGGTAGGCTAAACTACCTCATTGCTTTCACAGGTCTTGACTAAAGATTACTGAGGTGATTTGCTCAAGAAAAAAGAAATGCAAATTCATTCTTTCTCCTTGAAGAGTTCCTAATCAGTGGCTGATGTTCCTGTCTCACCTGCACTTGGATAATGGGACAGAACTACCAGGCATGAGTAGTCTCATGGCTGAGCCATTTTTCAGCCACTCCCCAATATTGATAAAAATAAATATATAATGCCTCAGGGATTTATATTCTGCACTCTTCTACTCTTTTATAACCTTCATTTCTTAGGGATTGGTAGTTGTGTGTTAAGCTGGATGATAAACACCTCCTACATGTAGGTTATATTTTCTTTCCCTTCGCATTCTTTAAAGGTGAGAAAGTTTTATGCTTAAAATTCATGTTCTTTAGGTTTCATTTATTGACTAGCCTGAGATACAACAACAGGTGATGAGTGAGAAGACAATGTTACTGAACAGTTAGAACATTACATAGCAGCAGGCAAAATTAATTAATTTTGACACTTCAGTTCCGGTGGGAACACATACACACTCACTCTGCTGCCCGATCTGTGCACATGTGCCCTTGTGTTTTTATTCAGACATGAGCACACAGAGGCTGATGTTCAAAATTCAGTGTAGAAAATTTACTGGAAAGTCAAAATCCCAATCTTCAGAAGGAAGATAACAAACAGTTATCAGTATCAGCAACATGAATGAGTCTCACAGAGAGACTCTCAAAATGCAGTTACATGCAGGCAGGCCCCTTCCATTACCTCCTGTCATTACCAACAGGTGACAGGATTATTAAATTCTTGTATTCCAGGGCTGACAAAGCTAGCACCTATCCTGCTCATAACATGCTTCCAACTCCAGCCATTCTCCGCTCCCCATGAGCCTTCCAAGTGAGGAACAGTACCTTCATCTCTATGACATTGTTTGAGCTTTGGAACACTTTCTCCCATGTCTAATTCTCCATGAGGGTCCTAAGGCAGATGCCTCTCCTGAAACACAGTGCCTTCTAGGCTAGAGGGTGCTCATATATGACTGCATCCCTAGAGAACTGTATTGCTGGAGAGAATCTGTTATGAGACTCCTTGGCTTAGGAAGTGCCCAGAGCTCAGAGACTCTTACTGGCTGCAGTAAGATTAGACCAAGACAGTGTTATGAACACAAAAGTCTTCTCTGCTGTTACCTGATGCTTTCCTACAGGGAGATTCAGAAATGCAAATCTCACCTGACAAGACAAAGGGAGGACATTAGGTCAAAGGAGAAAAATAGGAAAATGAAGAAGGCAAAGGTAAGATGTGTTTCTTGAGCATTAGGAACTGTGGTCTGTGCTAAGACTATCTGCTCTGAAAAAGCCCAAATTATATTCTTTGACAATGAAGTGACAACAGCCTCAATGGTCACCTAAAATGATACCCACCATTTCATCCAAGCCACACCTGAGCTTCTGCTGCAATGTTGCTTAAGTCACCTTGCACATGAGTTTCCCCTAATACCTACCTGAAACCTACCCTCACTCCCCACCCTCCCCTCCAGCCTGCTGCTTCTAAGTGCTGTGATCTTCTGCAACCTATTTCTTCACTTGTCTCCTTCCCTTAAAGGCCATCTACCCCGGGCCTGTATTCCTTTGGCTCTAAGGCATTATAGTCTCTTACCCACTCTTCCTGGCCCTGATGTTCAGATGTGATGCCCTTTTCCTTAGCTACTTGGTCTGCTGTGTGAAGGCACTAGCTCACATTGACACTCTCAAACCAGGTGACTCAAATACTGCTCACAACATAGCTATGACAGTGTATTTATCTAGCTTAGTAGTTTGTACAACCCATGCTGAATGTCCCTGTCAATCCTAGAGCTGGCTAAATTATTCAAGCTGCTATCATCTACTTTAGGCTAGCACACAGTACCCTTGCTAACACTACAGTACTCAGGGGCATTACGGCTTTTGAGGCAACACAGGATTTTGCTCTATGAGTATTTCTATAGTAAGTTCCAGACCCATACAACTGGGACATCCTTCTAAGTAGTTACAGCTTCTTTTCCCATTTTATTCTAAAAAATTAAGGACTGGCATGAAATCTTTCTGTGACCCTCCATGGAGCTGAGCACACATGCTGCATACACAGAACTGGAACATGGCTACTCTGGGTCCCAATTGCACTCAAAGAGCTTGCAGCATTTACTGGTCTCCCCATCAGGCAAAACTGCACCCCTTTCCTGCAGCATTCCCACTGAGTTTGTGGCCAAGGCCAGTTACCTGCTATCAGAGGCTGGCTGCTGGACTGCCCAAAGTGGGCACCATGATGAAGGAAGGCACTGTAGCAAGGCGTGGACGCATCGTCTGAAAGGGCCATGTGGAAGGGCTGAAGATCAGCCTGCCCAGAGCCGACCGGCGTGGTGGGGGTGAAAGGGGTGAGAGAGGCTCCATGAGGCTCTTGCTTTATACTGAGGGGAGAGGAGAGGTTTTCTGTGGTAGGGTAAGGGATGGACACAGACAGACAAAGGGAACAGGGGGAGGAAGAGGAGGGTGGGGAAGGGAGGAGAGGAAGAACAAAATGGGTAAATGAAAATGGAGTGGTTAAAATCTACAGGGAAATTAATTTAAAAAACAAAATAAAAATAAAAAGGTTAGGAGTAGATCAGAGGAGCCAGTGCTGAGACAACAGCAGTAAATGCACCCGGGGGCTAGGCTCTGACTGCAGGGGGAGCAGGAGATGAGGAGAATGGAGTGCAGTGGCAGATGGGAGGGATGGGATGCAGTTAAAGGAGAGGTGAGGGCAGGGACGTGCAGGAGAGGAAGGACAGGAGGTAGCATAGGGCTGGGAAGGAGAAGAATGCTCAGAAGCTTCTGTGCTCCCTTTCCTGCTGCTTTCTCTTGTGGGCCAAGGGCATGTGAAGATGCTACACTTGCGCAGTTTGATCTAGGGAATTATACTGCTTTGCCTCTTCCAGCCCAGGGTAACCTTCCCCAGGAGAGCTGCATTATTATGAGCATCTATAAAACAGGATACTCAGGGTAATGGCCAAAGCTTCTCAAGCCGAACTCCATAAAAGCTTTGACAAAAAAGGTGTAGCTGAAGTTTGAGGTGGTTAAAGTAAGAATGGGACTGTGTAACTAATAGGTGGGTAGACAGATCAATCAATTAATCTTGTTCACAGTGGCACACTTCGGAGCTTTAACCGTAAAAGCTGTCAGTGCTGACTCTAGTTGTTCCTGCAGTATAGTGTTGCCAGATAGGTACCTTGACAGAGAGATATAATGGAAGAGAGGAAATGTGTGAGACATATAAAAGGTCTTATTTATATTGTTGTTTGCATTGGACCTCCATTTTTCAGATTCGAATAGGCACAATAGATACAGGTTTGGAACTGCAGCCAAGGAAGAGGCTTAGGAATTGGAGAGCTCAATGAACACCCACTGTGGTTGGGTCAGCAGTTATATAGTCCTGTATTTGAACACCTGAATACAAAGTATGGATGATACGATCAGATCCCATTCAAATTGTCTAGCAAACCCTCCACCCTCAGGTAAACACATTACAGTCAATAAAGGAAAGTCATCTCTCTGCTGTGATGACAAGTGTTGCCAATGGCCAATGAAATAAGTTAGTTCTGGTGGTTTTGATTTATACAGAGAAATATAAATGTGACATATAATTAGGTCATAAATCTGACTTCATTAATGTAGAACTGGCTTAATTAACTCTAGGCACCTTATTGCGAGGCTGCAGTGCTCACCTAGACAATAAAGGGCTGGGCAGTTTCTATCTGCAAATGCTCTTTATCCTAAGGCATTTGTTTCCTAAAGGTTTGCTACCTGGCAAAAATTATAGTTTTCCATCTGTGCTCTTCTCCAAGTACCTCTTAACTAGGATGGCCAGCAAAGGTCTCTGATTACTGAGATGCCTTTGCAGCAGAGACATATGTTCATGGTTCAGATGATTGGGAAGGATGAGTCCTTGCGAAAAGGTGTACAGTTCATCTTTATTTATTTCACTTACATGAAGTCTCTGGTATGCTAAGAAAGGATTGTAACTTCTTTTCCCTTTTTGCTGTAGGAAGCTCTGTTTGGCAAAGACCTTTTGTGGTGGGTATGGGGAATAGAAACTGGAGTGTCTGGTTCTTGTTGCACAGTTAATTAAAAACACCAGAGTAAACAGCACATTGGCACCCAGCTTCTGCTTTTTACACCAATATACTCTCCTACAGTCCTACCAGTGAGGCTTCACATGCTGGTCTCTGTAGATGGAGAATCCACAGGACTATTTTTCTCCTGCGTTCTTTGTCATCAGATGGCAAGGAGTGCACAGATTTACCTTCAGGACAGACAGGCAGAGTCACCACCAGAAGCCTAGGGGTGCTGAAGCCTTCATCCAAATAATGTTGATACTAGATGATTTGGATGAATGGATCTATGTGCAGGCAGGGGGCCAAAAGTTCCCCTGGCTTTCAGGGGCTGCAAGTGGAGTGGTATTTTTCAAGGAAGGCATGTGATAGTCATAGCTAAATAAACTAGGGATACTCTGGTCCTGGGTATTTTCCAGGCTCCTTTTTCATCTCTGTAGTGCAAGAGGGCAAAGGTGTGGGAGCCGCTGGGCAGGAAAGGGCAGGGAAGGGGATGGACACAGGAAGCATGGGTGGGCAGAAGCAAGAGGTGCTATGAGCAGAGGTTAATCCTGTTTGCACAGCCCTCAGGCACACTGGGTTTCCTAGTCCCTCCCCTGCTTTATTTCTCTTTTAAAGCATGGAATTTTCAGCTATAATCCTTCCTAAACCACAGCATTTTTCAGGCGCTCTGTGTAAGTGAAACCATAATCTCTGGTAAAACAGACTGCTTAAGCTGCTGTAGCATTAGGCCAATCTGATCCAGCCCCTGGATTTCCGTTCTGCCCAGCCACCACGGAGAGGATTTCAGCCTGAAAGACTTTTTAAAGCCCTTGCAATGGGAACAGCAGTGCTAGGCCTTGCCTTGCAAAGCTGAGAAGGGTTAAGGGACCAGGAGCTATTTGTCCCAGTGTTGTGAGGCTGTTAAAGCCCCTGTCAGGCTCATGACAGAGATGAGCCCAGCCCTCTCTTGAACACATCAAGGCTTATGAAGAAAAATTCCTCGTACCTTCCACAGGCAGCACCACTTACTCAGTGCGGGGGGATAAAGAAGTCAACAGTAACATAGCAAAGAGACTGGGACACAATAATGCTAAACACTCTTCCCTCTAAGAGTTGTGGAGAGTAGGGGAGGCTAAGGTCAGACAGCGAATGATTGCACAACCAAAACTCAGACTTTTATGTATCTATTTGTCTATCTGTCCATCTTTCTCTCTGTGCTCTGCAACTGCACAGTCATAAGTTATATCCCATGTATCTTTACTGGGGAATGACATTTACCATTTTTTACTCCTTTGTTGTCCAACTCTCCCCTGACTAAAAGCCCCTGAATTCTGTCTCCCATATAGTTTCTGCCACTGCTATGCTGGAATAATTGCCCCAGCAGTGAATTGTGTGTCAGTGTAGATGACATCAGTTGATTGATCTATCTATCTACCTGTGAATGGCACAGTCCCATTTTTCATTTTAACCACCTCAGACTTCAGCTGCACCTTTTTTGTTTTCACCTCTGTTTTTCTCCATTCTCTAATTCTTTCATACTTTTGAACTTGCCCGTTATTCTCCCAAGTCTTGCTGGTTCTAGCAAGCTGTGGAGCAGTGCTGTACTGGCTTGTCTGTGTCTTAAGGGGCATCCCTCAGTAAGGCTGCATCAGGGAACCCCAGAGTATCTGTCAGTGTCTTATTCCTAAGGCTGGAATACCACTCTGTAATATAATGAGGATGGAATGAGTTTTCAACCTCTTTCCAAAGCAGAGGAAATCTATTCCTATCCCAGGTTCCTTTCTTCTTCTAAGTGGCAAACGATATCCTTGTATATAAGTGACAATAAAATACCACTCAATGTCATGGGAGGGGAAATTTGAAAGGGGCATGAGGGTGAGGATATAGCTGGAAACACAGCAGAGGACTATGTCTTTTGTGCATCTCCTACTCCTTCTGACTGTACTTGCTGAGTTATGGCTGTTTTCCTTCCTTTCTAACCCTCTCCTCTTTTATTCTGGCGGAGAGCTAGAACTGGTGATCTCTGGCCTAAATTCCCTCTGTGAATGAAGGGATTTTGGCCAGACAGACTGAAAGGAAGATTCACAGCTTTGGGTTGCTACAGAGACTCGTCTCAGCTTTTATTGTGCTCTCTGCTGCTCAAGGGAAGGGAAGGGAAGTGGGGGGGGGGGGTGCAGGACTAGATAAGCTGCTTGTTTTTCATTGATGGCTTCCTGGATGATAAGGCTACCTGCATCCAGTAAACCTGCATCTTTCAGTAAACAAGGAATATCAAGATAGCACATCCCTGCATAAGGGATAGCTTGTACACACCCACTTAACAACACTGCTCACCACCTTGACAGTGGTTAGCATTCTTCATCTTTTCCTGGTGTAGCTATCAACTATTTGCATACCCCAGCACCTCACTCCTTAGAGCACTTATCCATACAGCATCCCATAAGCATCAGTGTTTTATCCACAAGGAAGTGAACTCAGAGAAGACGTACCTATGTTCATGTAGGAGCCCTGTGCCAAAGCTGAATATTGTCTCAGGTGTTTTGAATCCTATGCTTGTACCCACCATTGAAACATCTTTCTCCATATTTGCGTTCGCCATTTCTTAGAGAAGTTTCATTAGGGCAAACAGAATATGACTGGCTCTTTAGCATTCATAAAGTGGTGAGTTTACGCTAGAGGCAGTGGAGCCATATCACTTTATCCCACATAAGAATCTTGTCTCAAATCCTAGATGTCATGCAAGAGAACACAACCATGGACCGACACAGCATATCTTTCACTTTTGTTTTCTGTCATGTCAGAAGAACCACTTTTTCTCTCCTCTTAGTTTTCTAGCTTTTCTTTTGCAAGCATTATGCAAGTTGCACTGAAGATAAAGATCATCCTATTTTTTTTTTCCTTTCTCTGTGATCATAACAGAACTTTGCTAGAACTGAAAAGTGTATAAAGACTAAGCCGCTTCTCATTGTACCTTTCTTGTCTTTTCTTTGTATTCCTTATGACTGGAGAATGAGTCTTGCATGTTCAGGTTTATTTTCAGTTTCTGTGCAGATCCATCCAAGTTCTTAGCCCAATACTTTACTTGTGGGTTGTTGAAGGACATGTTTAAAGAAACAACCTTGGATTGCTTTCCCCTGAGAGTCAAAACTGTTGTGATATCACTGATGGCAAGTTCTGAAATCTCTTTGCCCCATTTTTTATACAACTGAATTTATAAACCTAGATTTTGTGTCTGATCTAACTTAAGATCAGATCTGTCTTAACTGCTGCTCTCCAGGTAAACTGACCTGCTAAGTCTGTGTGTTACTTTAGAGAGAAAAACTTTATACTCTTCCTACAGAATAAAACATGGAGCTTCCAGTAGACTTGTAGTCTGGGCTCATTCTTTGAGGCTGAGTTCTGTTAATCACTTGAGAACTCCACTGAAGTCAGCTTCAAGTGGCTCTAAGTACCTTTCTTTGAAATGGAACTAATGAAGAAAGATGTACTTTAAAGTTGGGGAGTTGGGGATGTGCAATTTGTGTAGTTGGCAGAGAGGTTCAGCTGAGTTCATATTGTTGTCCTCTTTCTTGAATCCCAGCCCATCAGTTGGGCAGCTACTTCCTGCCTTAAACTGTAGCATATGCGTATTCCCTGGTGGGTTGAACTTGAATGTTACCTCTTAAAGAAGCTGCTTTTGAAATATATGCTGGGAAATGTAGTTAGAACACAGTAGTTTTTCACACAGTCCTCATTACAGGTATATCTCCAAGGATTCATCACAATGATATTCCACTGATCATAAGGTAGGATAGATCTTCCCAGTTAGCTCATAGTAATCCTAAATCTACAAAAAAGGGCCAAAGATTGCCACAAGGTCTCCATTTCTCTGAAAGGCTGCAGTGGGCAGTTTCAGTGGTACAAGCAGCTGGCCTGGTTAAATCCAGTATAGCTGATGGAGATCAAAAGTTATTAACATCTGCTGACAGGTGCTGCATAGCTCAGATATAAAGCACAGTCTTTTCTCTCAGTGGGCAAAATTCTACATCACACAAATTTTCATCACAGCCATACTCACTGGATCCCTCATTTAGCCTCAAAAGAAAAGGCAAAAACTGAATTGTTGGGAAGACGAAAAAGTTATTTTCTCTAAAAGAGTCGCTTTTGTCTGGCAGCAGAATATGTGGCAGCCTGCAGTCCCGTCCCTATGCTGAGGGAAATCAGACTGGGAATACCAATACACTGCTATTGTCATTGCATGACATTATTGTAATTCACTGCTATTGTTCACTTAAATGCTAATTTAAGGGAAGCGAAGACATTATTTCTTTCAGGCCCATCCATTTCTGGGTTCCTCACTTCGATATGCCTTTGAAGCCTTCAGCATCATAAAGTTATTATCAGTGAAACTTCCACTGGATGCATGGAAATAGTTTATGTGATTCCTTCACACCGCCGCCCCCCCCCCCCCCGCAGCTATTCCTGTTTATTCTAGGGATCATTCATCTGACCATCTATCACCCTCAGCCATTTGGTCTTGGGGAAGAGTAGTAACACCTTTTGCCTTTCCAAATTCCATGATTAGATAAGAAGATACTATCTCTTCTTAGGGATGGGAAACAGTTGATGAAATTTGCAGACTTCTACTTTTGCCAGTTCCTCATCTTAAATAGAGGAGAGGCTTGCTCACAGAAAATAACCTCCTTCATTTTGATGAGGCAGGACAATAACAGCCTTGTAGCAGCCACAAGAACTATTACCATGTTCCATTTTCATGGCATTGGGGCATCCAGAGACGTGCCCAACAGGCTGATGGACTGCTGGCAGCTATGGGTCTGCATCTGCAGGATTTGCCCTCACCAAAGTCAATCTGGGGCCCATAGCAGTTTGTTAAAGAGGTTTTCTTAAGCTAGCTCAGTCAAGCCCTGACCAGGGTCATTGCTCACTGATGTCAGAAGCTAAACTAGATTGGAGCGAGACAACATAGTGATATAAGTACAACTGAATATAATGATCAATTTTAATCATGATTCAAAACGGCAGGCTGGATCAACTTGGTTTACCTTTCTTTGCTCTGTGAGGCTGTTTTCTAAAAGGTTGAATTTTATGGGTGGTAACAAATATTTTTGACAAATACAAACTTTACACTGAACATGATTATTTCAGTTTATGCTAAGTAGATGAACTGCATCTGTGCACAATTATTCAAGCAATTATGTTGCTTAATATAATTTGTCTTTACATATTATAATATGAGAAAATAGTGAATGATGAGTTCGTATTATTATTATTTTATTAGATTATTAACTTTTTACTTGTGATCTGTGTCAAGGTATATTTGGATGGAAATTAGAATTAAATTTAAAACAGTATTTGTAATTATTCATGCCAATTAAATAAAATGACCACAAGTTCCTGACTTCCTAAACATACTGGAACAGAAAAGCAAGCTTTTCTAAGAAGGTTACTTTTAAAATGACTTTTTAAATGAAGGAAAGGGGAATATATAAAGAGGAATTTGAACAGATTTCAAAATCTGATTTTAGAACTAATAGATCTTATCCTTTCACACCAAGCTTAATTCAGTCACTGACAGAGGAAACAAATGCTCCTGCTTTTTCAAATCCTAGTTTGTTTCTTACTTTTGAATGACCTGGTTATTGAACTGAACAAAATTCTCTTTGTTCATTCACTAAGCTGAAACAAAGGAAATAATATCTTTTCACCTTGCAGGAGGCTGGAGTTCTCCAAAGATTGTTTATCATTTCAGAAAAACTTTGGATTCAGGTTTGGAGCCAGTGATTTCCCCTTCCTTAGCATCACAACTTTCATAGAAATCAGATGCTGATTAAGTACTATTTTTGTATGTCTTTCATACATAAAGGAGCCTTTATATCAGTAATTCTGAGGTTTTTTGGTTTTTTTTTTTGCGTACATTCATGTATGTATTAAAAAAATTAAACTGAAAAAAATCTGACCCTATGCCAGAGAGGGGAGGTCTGGAGGAAAGTGAGATTGATGGGGTTTGTGCTTTGTTGGTGCCTTTTTTTGATGCATTGTGAGTTGTCATCAAGACTTCTCACCCTGAATGATATTCATTGCTTTAGCGAAAAATTTGTTTCCCAGAAGGGAAGAAATATTTTCTATACAGGACATGGTAGCTGCTTTGGTGGGTGGTGATGATTTTAAAAGTAACCTATTCTTGTTAATAGGTGCTAATCATAGAACAGAAGCACTCAGAAACCTCCTCACAGGAGGAGAAGGGGATACCTACTCCCATTTCAGTCAATGGTGGAAGTTCCTGAAGAGCTTTGTCTGCACTGTTTTTCTTGGGCTTGTCTTTTACCTTCTCTTTGTAGATCTCACTGGCTGTAGTGGGCTGGCAAACAAGGTCTGTTTAGTTAAAAGTGCTAGGATTCAATTAAGGGAAGTTTTTCTTTACGTTTTTGTAATTTTACGATCCATCTAGTAGGTAAATCCTCCTGTTTAGTAGTCTGTTAATAAGCAAGTTTGAAACCATACATTAAAAGTCCATTGTGTTTTATTTCCCATAGTTGCTCTCTGTTGAGCAGCTTTTGGGCTAGATAATTGAGTTGGAACTCTGCTGCCAAACTTTTAATCTAAATCCCTGGAACTCAGAACCTGTTTTGAAGACACCTCACTTCTTCCATGCACTCCTATTCCAAAATATGTGACTTCTGATGGTGCTTATAGGAGGAACTTAACCTTTGTTCTCAAAGGATTCAAGGCTTCTGTGAACAACCTTGTGCCTTTAGAGGACTCCTGTTGCCAGTGTCAAAATCTTAAGGTTCTCCTCCTCTCACCTCTTGGGTGTTAGCTACTGAGTACCTTCCAGACTCAAAGATCTGTGGAAACTGCTGAGTAAAAAGAAAACTATTGAAGTTTTCTGTATTTACTTAGCCCTGTGTAGGTTTATATTTGGGCCTGGGCTGTTCACCTTCAATAGAAATAATTGAAGAAGAGCATCTCTGAACAACAGAGTTCTTGTCTTGGTGTTCAACTGCATGTGCTTGCCTTATCTTGGAATGTTCAGGCTTCAGTTTTTGCTTCTAGGAAATCTCATTGGTGTCCAAATATGCTGTCCAAGAAACTGTCAAGGATCTACACCAGTCTATCTATAATGGCCGTGCAACATCAAGGCAAGTTGTAGCTGGTCTAATGGGCTTTGTGTGAAGGAAGAAGTGAGGTGGTGCTCTCAGGTAGCTCTTAAGAGCTTTGTCTCTTTGATACTTCACAAGGAAGTTGAAAACTTGTGCATTGTTCTGTATGAAGCACAGAGAGAGCATGTTTCCTAGCCTAGTGCCCAGCTAGCCCCTAAGTGTCAGCTTGTTCATGGGAATTCTTCGCAGACACTTAATAGGGAGAAATAAGGATGACCTGTCTGCTCCATAATAAACAAATGTTTTTGTTTACTTGCTTTAGAAGGTGTGAGTAATAAATGGACCATCTAAGGTGCGCTAGAATAATCATCTGAAAGGGAGTATTTGATATTGGCAGCACTGGGCAAGGCTGTGCTGTATGTAAGTGTGGTACTAAGCTGTGTGTTGAATCGATGCCAGGACTTTGAGGAAGACCTTCCTCACGTTGGGGAGGTGGCTGCCTGTTTCGCAGCATTTCTAGCTCATCAGTTCTAGGGAGCTCACAGACAGATCAAGGGACTTCAGCAACATCTGTACTTAACTATCTCACTGCATTCCAAGATTTTAAGGAGGTACTTTCTCTGAAGGCTTCACAGAGGGCAAGAATCCAGCGCCAGACAGCTTTAGTTTGTAAAGAGCTAGTGACACTTTTTTTCTGTCTGGGAAGTCTGAGCTGGGAACACTTTCTTATAGACTGGGATAAATTTGCATCCTGAAGTGACTGCACATGGGAGTTTGTACTCTGCATGGGTGGACTTGTTTCACATTTGTTTCAGATACCACCTGGGCTCACAGACTGCTCTGGGAGAAGAACAAAGAGGCATTTCAAAGATGATACTGTAGCAGCAAAACAGGCAGTCAGCAGTTCAGTACTACTAGCTATTGCTCCAATATCCCTTCTTGGGAGAGGGATCTGGGTGACAGCAAAGGAATCTGCCTGCTCCCAGCCTCTTCCTTCCTGCCTGGGGTAGATCAGGGGGCAGCACTGAGTTCCTCAGCTCTCTGGTCCTGAAAGCATTGCCCAGCCCCACAGCAAACATATCATGAATCATTCATCTTTAATAGATTATGCAAATTGAAGATATCAGATCGATGAAGATCAATAACTGCAACCATTTAATTGCCAGCAAAAACATTTTAAGAATGCGCATTATCTGAAGTCCTTTCTTGGGTAATGGCACCATTAATCCAAACATTGGATCCTGGCCTAAGTGTAGAGGAAAAAATTTCTGCCCCTCTTCCCCTTCTGCCTTCCATGGTGTTGAGGGTTTTTTTTCCCCTCTCCATTTCCAGTTTCTGAGTTTCCCCATCATTACCACCAGTGAACAGCTCCCAGTGCTAATAGTTCTGCTTTTGTTACTCTGCACTGATTGAAATGTCTCATACAGATTGAGATGTTAGTGCTAAGTTGCCACCTGGGAATGTCAAGCTGGGTCTGAAATGAACTTTTCTCACTCTTGGATCCAGATGGATCAGATGGGGATGTTCTTGAGCTCAGCTAGGAGTGTTGCAGGAAACAGAGTGGGAAAGGCACAGGGTGGGGGGACATGAAGAAGATTTTCTGTCTCAGCCCACAGCGTCTTCTGTGAGGCCCAATCTGTCTCCTGCTGTCCCCTTGTGAGAGTCTTGTCCAAAGCTTGTGTGGTGTCCCAGGCCTTCAGGAATTCTGCTCCTATTATTAACAGGCTAGAATGCACCATCTTCACTTAGGCAGAAGGACTAAAAAGAATTATTTTAATGCCCCTCTAAATCTTAAACTGATTTTAGGTGCCTCACCTTCATATCCAGCTACGGGGATGTTCCTGCCATGAAGGAAGGACAGTACTGCTCTCCTACTGGCTTTGCCCTCCATAGACCATAAAGCATTTCCTATAAGAGATGGAGATCTACTAAATAGTAGATGGGTGCCAGCTGAGTTTTGTCTTGCATATGCAAATGCAAATATAACGGAAGGTGGAACAATTTTGCCACAGCTAAGTCATATTTTTCTGGTTGGCTAAGAAACCACATAGCTACAAGGATCCTGGATCAAGTCTGATAGCAGGAAAAGCCATGAAAGCCTGGGGATGCCACATTTTCTGGACACTCCCTAAATATGCAGTTCACCTTCCCGTGGTTCTCCATGATATTTTGCAGACCACACACTGGATCTTCTCTGTATTTGGGGTAACTGTTACTGATACTCAGTCCCAAAGTTCGTGGTAGCCAGAAGTTGCATGCAACAATATGCCTTTGTTAAGTGTTTGTTGAACTATGAATGACTGCCTGCCTTGGCCATGAACTGCTTTGACCAGAGGAGCTATTAGCTGGGGCTTCTGCAAGAAAATGTTGAGATACAGACTCTAGTTCTCTTGATTCTTTGCCATCAGAGAACAGCTTTTTGGCCAAGAAGCAACAGCTCCTTCCCTTGCTTACAGGACTTTCACCTCTCTGTCATGAGTTATTTGTCAGCTTACACCATGAGTTTTCCAAAGGAGCCAAAGCAGCTGTAGGAAACAGGGGATATACAAAGGAGGAGCAAGTCACTCAGGCTTCACCAGCTGCTTTAGCTAGCCAGGAAGAGATGTGCAGTCTATGGTAGCTGGGTGAGCAGGGACCAGTGGCAACTAAAGTCTCAGAAGAAGGTCTGTGGCACCAGAATGTCTCATCAGAGCTGTAAACATGTACAGGGCAGCCAGTCTAACACCTGTACTAGGTTGGCATGCTCGTGGCCACAGGACAGCCCTGTGCTGCCCAGGCCTTGCACGTGACACGAGAAAAGAGCAGCTGCTGCAGAAATTGCTTTCTCCTTCTGTGTATCCCAATTCCTCTGCTGTCATGCACTTACTCTCATTTCCTGCTCTTCCAGGCACACCTGAGTTTAATGTCCCCACATGTGAGGGAAGGCTGTGAATGGCTTCTCTTGGCAAAAGAAATTTGTATGCCCCTTACATATAACATCCCCTGAGGTATATGGGGGATGAGAGACTCATGGGCTTGAGGAAGAGGGAGTTTAGCAGTCACCATTCAGCAGACCTCAGTATTTAGTTTGCAAATGCCCCTTCCAAATGCCAGTGCTGAATAAAACTTAAGTTATTATTTCTTCCAAAACCAAGCTCAGATCACGGGTAAGCCACGACCCTCTTGTTCTCAGACACAAAGGAAAAATTCACAGTTCTTATTTGGATATATCTGTCCTCCACCAACATCCATCCCTAAGCCCCATCTGGGTACACAAGTTCCCGATGCGTGCCTGGGTTTGCCTGCCTTTGGTTCACACCTCTCGGTGTACCCGCAACTGCCAATACTCTGAATGTCAAGCTTCTCTTTAGCCCTTATGTCCTCCACAGTCTTTCTGTCTATTTCCATGTTTGCCACAGAGGGATATCTTGCATTAGCAGAAAAAGCAGAAGCTAATGGTGATGAGGGAAATTAAAAAGCTTGGTTCTGCTGTTTGGTCAGGCAGCTTACCGGTCACCACAGGGTACGTCTGGGGTCCTGACACATTTGTCCCCAGGTCTGGGTTAGCAGAGGTGGATAGACTTGATTTGACTTCATCGAGACCAGGGGTCAGAGCTGGGAGGGAGTACTCATTACCCTGGGGAAGAGAGGAGAAAGACAGCTCGCTATTGATGCACCGGGAGAATGGGAAGGGTGTACAGATGGGGGGGAGGAAGAGGAGAGATGCAAACCCCTGCACAGATGGAAGAGGAGGAGGAGGAGGAAACAGAGAAGACGAAGTGACAAGAGGGTTGTGAGGGGTTCTTGGGATGAAAACTATCCCACCCGTCAGTGTGCTGCTGTGAAGGGGAACAGGAGTGAGAGACCCTGCTTGTTATGTGTGGGATGACCAAGCCCTCATTCAGTGCTGTGGAGATGGCTGCCTGTGCCAGTCCAGGGGAGAAGAAAGGGGAAATCCATGCCCCCTCCTCTTGGCTGAGCCAGGAGGTGTTTGCCCTGGTGACAAGGACTGCAGTGACATGACTGGGGCAGGCAGGCTGTAGGAAGCAGCCAGTGTTGGCCTGCTGTAGCCAGCCTGTCTGCAGAGTCCTCTGCCTCCCCTCCATTGCTACCTAGGTCCTAGCTCTTTAAAAACAAACAAAGAAGCCTCATCCCCTGCCTCTGTCACTCTGTGCATTGGGGTATGAAATTGGGGAGGGGGGAGCCACATGGCTAACAGAAGGGTGGGAGGGGGAGAGCCATTGAATCTGAAAGGGTGTCCTGTCCGAAAGGCTCTGGTAATTGCCTTTTTATTGTGGCAGCCTCCGGACCAGACGCAGGAGCTGGGGAGACCAGGAAGGCTACAAAACAGCAGGAAAAGTTGCTCTGATTAATATTACGTTAAATTAAATCTGATTTTCTGCTCTTTCTGCTCCGTTTTTTTTCCATGTGCTTCCCCAGCACCCTCCCCACATCTCCCCCTCCTTCAGCGGGCTCCACACACACTGCCCCCTCCCCGCCCCTGTCCCTGCTTGGCTAGGACTGCCTAGTCATTTCCAATTCCTTCTTGTATTGATCTTCCTGTAGAAATCAGTTTTGTAATTAGCTGCAAATTAGGCCTTCTACTGGGGGTGAGCCTGCCCCCTGATTTATCACCAGAGTAATTCGCTGTGATCGGAGAGAAATTAAAATGAACTCAATTAGGCTTCGGATTTGCTTTATGGGCCCTGCTCAGAGTTTCAGGGGGAAAAATGACTGTGCTGGTGCTTAATAGTCTAATGAAAGTAAATAAAGGTTATTCATTGTAATAAACCCAGGGACTCTGGGATGAAGGGAGTCCACAGCCAGCCTCTCCTTCTCTTCCTTTGTTGGTTTATGGCTTGGGGCGGTTTAAAAAGACTTTTGATTTTCATTTTATTAAGACAAACAGCTTTTGGGATAAAAGGCCAAGGAGAGCGGGGGAGTAAGGGAAAGGGGGGCAGAGCTGCAGAAGTGCAGAAAACTAGGTTGGAGATGGGATCAGTCTCAGCTCTGAGTCATAAAGGAAAATGTTCCATTAAAGCCCAACCCTGTGGCTCACTAGTCCCCAATGTGATATGAGAGTGCAGGAGTTTCCAAGCAGGGCTGTGTGCTGGTGAACATGCACGGCAGTATTTGCATGGTCATGGCAAGAACACGCCTGCACACCTCCAGGTGTGTGTGCAGAGGGAAAGGCAGACATGGGGATTTAGGGAGAACACAGTGTGCACGCATATGGCAAGTTCACAAGGAAAGGTAGAGCTCATATATACACATGCATTAGCACAGGGACATATTTAGAACTAGGAGGTGCTGTAAAATGTAAATGTGGTGTATGTGCAATTACAGGTTAGGGTGAGAACAAGGGGTGAAGAGGAAGAGAGTGATTTCAGTGAGGGAATCTCCCTGCCATCATCCTATGGGTGCCTGTCGGTGCCCGTACCAGGCTAGGCCCTCACCTGCTCAGATTTGATGTGTTCTGATGTTTGAAAGACGTCAGGGTAAGAAGGACGCTCAAAAACTCGATCTAAAGCTTCCAGCTGCTGCTGGGTGAAAGTGTCTCCTCGAAGGTGCTTCCGCAAACTGTCCACGGTGCTCTGGGAATCTCCGTTGGGAACTGAGCCCTCGGATACATCTGCAGGGCACAGAGAAAACAGGGAGTTAGCACCACCCTGGCTTGGATCAGAAAGGGAGGCAGGACAAGGACAGAGTGGGAAAGAGCGGGCCCTCCACCTCCACCCAGGGAGCTGTGCCACTCCTGTGGGAAGAGGAGGCTGCAGGGACCAGAGGGAAGCCCCCTTCTGTCTGCTGGGGCAGCCGGCCTGCTCCTGTGGGCTCTGTGGGACTCTGCAGCCCAGGATGAGTGAGGCTGTGGAGAATGGAGCTCAGCTCAGAGATGAGTTTCGGTTCCAGTGATTTTCTGTGTTAAAAATTGCCAAATCTCCATTGCTGAGCATAAAATGGGAGCAAAGCACAGCGATTAGCATCGCTAGAAGGCTACTGGAGAGGCAGCTCACAGAGAAACCAAAGAGCTGAGGATGGACCTATACTGGAGAGGGCTGAGGAATCCTGGAATTGAAAGAGGGCTTACGGCTTGGAAGGGAGTCAGTCTCTATTGTAGCTCCCCAGTCCCAGTCGAAGTTGTATCTTGTCTCATAGCCCAGGTAATGGGCACCTAGGGTATAAGGGGATCATCTCATTCTCTCATCCCCCTCAGGTAACACAAATGATCCTGTTTCTGACTCCATATTTCACCAGACAAGTCTCCCTCTGTGGAGTGTCTGTCCCATCCAGCATATGTTGGTTTCTGTTATAATCTCTACCCCATTCTTCTGTGTGTAGCTCGTGATTTATCACAACCCATATCTCTGTTATAAAATTCCCTCCAAAAGGAGATTGAATCTTTGTCAGTCCCCCTTCCTATCCAAACTGAATTATTGTATTACAAATCTAGTCCTATTCAGTAAGAATTGGCCTTCCTGGTGTTCCTTTGTCCTTACTAGGAAAAAAGCCTTTTTCTGGTAGAAGCCTTGCATCTCTGTCCCTGCAATAGCTCTCTGACACAGTCCAATCTTAGTGCAGTGCTTCCTGTCATGTTCCAGGTGTCTGTCTCTATTGTGCCACACCATGTCTCTTACAGCCCACTTAACCCCTCCCAGGTGAGTCCATTATAAATGCCCTGCCCCATCCAAAGTGAATCTTTCCCTGTGATAAACCATCTTATCACCCACCTGGTTTTGTTGGGGCTTTTTTTTCCCTGTTATCCCCCACCTCAAATGAGGTGCATTTGTCTCAGTTATAACCCCTTTTTATCTGAAATGAGTGAGTCTTCTGCTATTAGCATCTGTCACATCCAAGGTGAGTCTGTCTGTTATAACCTCCTGTCCCAGCTGAAGTGTATCTTCCTTTGTCATAATCCCTCATCTCATCTGAGGCAAGTCTGCTCATTATAATCTTCTCCAACTGTGCTGAGTATCTTTCTGCTGTCACCTCTCAGCCTAACTTTGGTGAGACTGGTTATAATCCCCTGTCTCATCCATGCTGATATACCTCTATACCCTCCATGCTGAATCTCTACCTACTGTGCTTTATCAGACACAAGTCTGACTGTCTTATCACCCTTTCTAAGCTAAGATCAGGTTCTCACTCTGTCGCTGCAATTACCTGCCCGGTTTTCCACTATTATTCCTCATACTTCAGCCTTCCCTGGTGGCTTTCAGTCTGTGAATCTCAGAAACTTGCTGTCTGTCATGACAGTAGTTGAGGGACCTGTATAGATCTTTTCCTTCCTTCATGCAATTGTGAGATGCTCATGGGCACATGATGCTCCCAGGAGCCTGGAGTGGCATTCACTGTGCAACAGCCAAAACCATGCCACTCTGCCACTTTGGCTTTTAGCTTGTGGATGGTGCCAAGGGGTATTTTCCTGGCACAGTAATGTCTGACTGGTGGCCTAGAGTTATAACTGAGCCTGCTGCCTTCTGGCTATGAGATATATCCGTTTATAGGTGATTATATGATATGATATAATCAATAGTACATTATATACAGTAACATAGTACAGTACCACTCGCAAGACCATAGCAAATATTACATATTGATTTGTCCCAGCCAGCAGCCTTCCCTCAAACAGCCTTTTCTCTTTTTCTTTTCCACTGACCAGAGCAGAGCTGCTCACTGGCACTGATCCCTGGCATTTTGTCCCCTCCTCAGGCATATTTGCATGAGGGAAAATTCTCAAGTTCCTGAAAGCTGGAGTTCATGACGGATTCAACTAAGAGAAAACAAAGTAAAGACCAGGCTTGGTGGACTGCACACTGTGTGTGTCAGTGCAGTTTTAGATGGACTGGGTTGTTACTGCAGGGGGTGGCTTTTGGAAGGACTAGGGTAGTCCTCAAGGTTCATGTTCCCAGTTCCAGTAGGACCTTCCCTCTGGTCGTCCCTGCAGAAAGCTGGCACAGAACAACTGGGTCCAGGCTTGGGGAAAAAAACAAGTGTTTCTGAATCAGCCCTTATTGCAACCTGTCTGCAGCCTGTGAAGCTCTTTGTCTTTGAGGATTTTTCCATGTGTGTCAGTCAGTGTGCATGACTGTGCACACCACGATGCTAATACACGTGGGTATTTCTGCAGTAGATCATTGTTCTTGTATTCTTTAGGTTCTGCAACACCGTACATGCCTGAGCAGCCATTTGTCCATGGTGACTGGTTTAGGCTATATTTGATTTTCCAGAATGGCAGCTCTACAACATGCGTGGTGTTTGGTGTGAGAGGATGGGTGCTCGCTTATCCAATCAAACTTCTGTTGATCATCATTAAACCAGATTTTACCGCAGTGCATTGTCCTGAGTGGTTTACAGGTTAGTGCGTGCATGCACATGTGTTTGCCGTTCCTGTCTGCCTGCAAAGCCCTGTGCACGTGTGTCTCCTGGGTGTGCACAGGCCATGCCTTTGTGTGAAGAAGCTGAAACCACAGTTTTCCCAAGCCGCTGTAGGAGTCTCTTTTCCTTCATTTATTCAGGGGCCCTTCAGTTCTTGACAAATCTGTCACTCTAAATTTGCGAGAGATTATGGTGCTCTCTCCCCAGCACGGAGAGAGGTGATATATGATATCTGCTGCCCCTATTGATTGCCTGATCTGGTGGCAGAGGGCTGGCGAAATGAACTTGAAATGAACATCATGCCTCAACTCATTGTGCGTATAATACACTACTTAATCCCACATTTTTGAGCCGCTATGGAATTCAATTGATCAATCATGTCCCTCTGATAGTACTGTTTTAGGGGTTATTGCTGCTCTGCTCACTGACCTTTCTATTTATTTATTTATTTGTGTCAGCGTATGTGTGTGTGCGTAAGTGTGTATGTGTATTTGGGAAACTCAGGACCAGCTGATAAGAAAAGACCTGTGTAGTCAGGGGAAATAAAAGGAAGGGATGAAGGGAGGAGAAGTGGAAGGAACAGGGTTAGATAAGAAATCAGAATGATCAAAGCAAGCAAACAGATAGGGAATGATAGGGAGAGGTGGAAAAGTTTAAAGGAGAAAGGCAATGCTTTAGATGGGAGCTCTGGATGGGTAGGGAGGGCTCTGCTGTGGACTGGGCTTTAAAATCTACAAAAGAAGAGAAACTTTTGAGAGAGGTCTGTAGGCTACCTCACAATGGACCTTATCTGAACAGCTTGCAGTAGTATTGGACTTCATCATGATAGGGTACACAAATCCCAAACTTCACAGAGCAATAATATGAGCTGTGCATATGGATTTTACTTAGGAAGCAGAAAAAGTTTCACACAGATGATCCTGAAAGACAGATTTATATGTCTTGTGTTGCTAACACTGAGACGTTTGCAGTCATGGATCATTATATTTTCTTCAAAACCAAAGGATTGTAAATCCCCTGTGTTTGTTTTCTGGTGTCAAAACCTATAGAGGATGCATTTTCATTCTTTCCCTGAAACTGCAAGGGACAAACACTTATATCTGGTTTTAGATAAAAATTGCAGTTCCCATCTCAGCATATGACTGTCAGCTGGACTGTCAGGAGAATCCTCAAATATCATAATACACAAAATATGGGAGGTGACAACTGAGTGGATTTGAGCAAAGCTGGCAGTAAGGAGCAGAGAAGACTTTGGGGAAGAGATGGTGTCCATCAAACGGCTGTGGATGAAAGTGAAGGGGGCTCACATGGAAAATTTGGTTTGGGACAGACTAGCAGATCCCATGAAGAATGCCACTGAGATGGGCAACAGCCACTTCAACTGATGAAGAATAATGTTAGGAGTAAAAGCTTAAGGCACAGGGATTTGCCAAGAAAGCAGCTGTTAGAGGGTTGCTGTGGTGAAGCAAGGCTTCAGCTGCAGCATGAGTTTGGGGATGCCACCTAAGTAAATGTGCTGCTAGTGCTATTAGGTACCATCACCACCTTTCCCAGTTCCCTTTTACTGCCGAGAGAACCTCTGTGGTACTGTGACACAGGGACACGTTTCTCTTAAATCAGAAGCATCTCAACAAACAGCTTGAGAGATGAACCATGGCCTCAGTCACTGCATCCCTTACAAGAGCACACAGTTGCTATCAGAGTGATCAGGACTGGCCTTGTGCATGTGACAGGAAACATCTCTCCTCCCAAGGGGCTGCCAAAGGAGAGCACACAGCTCGTGTTCAAATGTAAACCTTCGACACAAGACACAGGAATGCTCCACGGGTGTCACAGAAGTATCCTGACAGGTAACAAGGAAATGCTGTGCCAGAGGACATGGGAACAACCTGAACTACATCTGAGACAGGGAATATGCCTGTTAAATAGCTGCAAAACAAAGTCTCCATCATGTACATGTAGCACAAAGCAGCATAATACAGTTGCTTTGCTAGCTGCAGGTAACAGAGAGGACCCTCGCTCAGGGTGGGATGTGGCCATCTCAACAAGTAATTCAGAAGTACTGATGTTTCAGGAAGACCTCTGTGACACAGAAACATATAGGAAGATCATGAGCTGTGCAGCTGGCACACAAACATGGAGGTACAGTTCTATTTTAGGGCAGGGGCTATTACCACCCCCATGACGCTCTGCCTGCTGCCTCGTAGGGCCCTGTTCTCAGCTTGGGCCTTGCAGTACTATCAGTAAAAATCACAGTCATAATAAAAGCAAATGTGACTGGCATGAGAACTGCCAGCCAGGTGACACAGCAGAACACATCTAATTGTCAAAGCCTCCAAGGGAAATGCATCTGTCTAACGCAGCGGTGCTGAGCTGGTGCTGCAGTGCCATCCCTCTGTGCCAGGGAGACAACCCTGTCCTCTCCTGCAGCCTGCCTTTGTCACTGTCCCTGCTGCAGTGCTTTACCTAGAGCGGCCTGCCTTTGTCACTGTCCCTGCTGCAGTGCTTTACCTAGAGCAGCCCTGTCCCACTCTGTGAGCACTCATGGCTACATGTGCTGCCCTTTCCCAAGTCACTCTTTGTGTTAAGACTGCTCTTTTCCTTTATCCGATTTCCCTTCCCTTTTTTCCCCCTCTGATGTTTTCTCATGTCCCCATGCAGCCCAGGCCTGTCAGGCAGCTTTCCTGGCCATCCCAGGGGGGCTTTCCCTGCACCGCCAGTTGTTGCAGTTTCAAACTCAATTGTTCTCCTCAGTACTGAGGCAAATGGAGTCATTAATTACCTTCTATCGGCTGGGCCGAGTACAGAACGCGATCGATAGCCAGTGCTTGTTATTCACGGCAGCCAGCCCTGTGCAGACCCTCACATGCATTCAGCACGGGTCAGCCAGGAGCCCAGTGCTATCAGATCTGGTCTTCAGACCCTGGCATCAAGCTCCTGCTGGGAATAGCAGACCTCCTGCATCGCTGACGCCAACCAAGGGAGAGATCAAGGAGAAAGACCTGGCTGAGGGAGCTGATCACCCATTTTCAGAAGTATCTGGTCCTGGTGTCCTGGTCTGCACAAGCTGATCCAGCCTGGTTGTCACAATGTTTCTAGAGACTCCATTTGCATCCTCAATGATTATTAAACTAATACTGTACTCCCCACACTAGGGACAAGGGCAAGCACTGGCAGCCTTAATCTGGAGATCTTTTCACCTGTGCAACTTTCTTGCCAACTCAGTAGGGTTTGGAAGAGGAAGGCTATAAAATTTGGTTTACATTTCCTTCCAGAAGACATTTTGCAGCCCTTTGGGCAGCACGAAAGAAGGTGTCATCTCCAGATGGGTCAGTTCTGTAGTTCAGCATGTAGTAATGCTGCAAGAATTGGCTGGGCTTTTGATTTTTGTAACTGAACAGGGAGTAGAAAGATGAACCTCAAATTCAGATGGAAAGGATCCCAAATGAGTGCAGGATATTGATGACAGAGCATGGAAGGGGCTGGCAAGGTTCAGCAGTGCAAAGAGAAGGAGTGTTACCAGGGATCTATATTGTGGTAGTGAAAGAAGATACAGTACAAGTTCAGGTTATTTACAGTATCCTGAAGAAGTAGCTGTAGTGGGAGACGAATGCTGGAGTAATATCACCTCAAGGAAGTATATCGGCCTTCGTGAACTCTACAGTTGTTCAGATTCCTGTGTCCATTTGCCTCAAGGGAATCTGCAAGCCTGAAGCTGAGTATGCTAACTGATGGTATTGTGCTGATCAGTGTGTCTCTGTAATTTAAGTGTGTCAGCAACACATGAACTGTCTGTATTTGTTACATGCTCAGGCTCAGAGCAGAAAGGCTCAGAAACAAAGCGAATTTACGTTCTGAAATGAGGGTATAGCTCTGATGAGGAATCGGTGAGCAAAGAAGGCTGCTCATGCAGGGAAGTGAGCGTGCCTGACCAAAGAGTGGGATGTGTGCTGGAGCCTGACAGCTGGGGTCTGCAGTGCTTTTAACACAGGGGTTGTGTATGACAGAGCACCTCAGATGAAGCAGGAATGGGCAGTGCAGCTTTAAATGCAGGGCTTACATGAGCAAAATGGCAATGCTCAATGAGAATGTAAATGAAATGAATTGTGTGTGCAAATGTGTAATGAAGTGTGTACTCGGATCTGTCTTGGATTATCATGCGAGCATGCAAAGTGCATTTAAGGAAACGAGTGTGTGTATGCGTATGAAAATCATATGTATTTACTACAGCATCTAAGTGTATGATTGCAAATTCAGCCCAGAGCATCTGGAAAACTAAGTCTGAACAGATTTAGGTTTGTGTGTTAGGTTTTGTATGTCCGGCCTCACTGAATATATTAGTCAAGGCCTTTCCAGGTGTTAGGATGCAAGCAGCTGCCTCAGAGGTGTGTGCAGCATGTACTACATACAGCACATATGGGTGTGCAGACGAGGTGTGGGTTTGGGTAGTCTAAGGTGGTGGCTTCTGTGCAAGCAGTCAGCACAGCTTTGTGACCTTTGGGTAAGCTGGAGGTGAGTGGACATACTCTGCTCTCAGCCAGGTTGTTGGAGATACACGATTTCCTTACGTCAGAAGAGGCACTGGGGATTTATACCATTGTAATGAGGGACAGAGTGTAGGTCCCATATCTCGCTAGCACTATTAGGCTTGACTGTTAGCCAGATAGAGATGCAGCTGCCTCCAGCACACAATACACTTGCTTTGTTCGTATTGGCAGGGTAGCAAGCAGCACTGTCATACAGCGGGCCAGACCCTCTAGTTAGTGTAAATCTGTAAGTCTCTTGCATTCAGTGGTTATACTGATGTACACGTCATGAAAGTTATCAAAAGGGTTACCCTGGTTTATGCTGTTGTGGTGTCTGTAATACTGCCTTTAGCACAGAGCCCTCAGGGAGAGCTGCTGCCGCAGGGAAGCGGGGCACCAGGAGCTGTGCTGTTCCCTCTGCCAGGGCCGAAGATGTTCTTAGCATCACTGGCACGACTTAGCTCTCACCCCTCATCTTCCTAAGCCCATTTGTTGGGGAGCTGCTTCTTGGCAGAATCCCCCTTTGTGAGCACATAAAAAAGAGTGGCTTTTGTTAGCTCCAAAGGACAGAAGCAATGCAAAAAATTACATCGCATGCAGCCCTAACTATGCTTGTTTAGAGAAACTGCTTGCATTTATGAAGTCTTTGGTGCGGAAAGCAGGGTTGCAAATGACTGCATCAGAGCGACAGTAAAGGCCATTAATTTCCTGTTATGTTTTCCTGTGTTGGGGGCTTTATTAATTTAATTTTACACTGTCGAACAACAGCGAGCGCTGACACCGCCACACTTGGAGGGTTTTTTTTCCTCTCAAGCAGTGCTTTGCCTGACATGCAAATCAACACTGCTATCAGGGCCGCTAGAGACAAGGGAGGGAGCACAGAGCTGGGCTGTCCCCATCCAGACCCATATTCTAGCTTCTGGGAGATCCTTGAGGTTCCTGTGGAGCACACTGGCACCTGAGAGGCCACCAGTGCTAGGGCTCAGCAGAACTGGATCAGGCTGTGGATACCTCTAATGCACTGTCTGGAAAATATGAATTCCTACTGGGCTCCATTGGCTTGGTCCCCCACTAACATGCCTCTTAATACCTCCTTTCCTTACATTTCCCTTTCTCTAGACTTCCCCTTCCTTTAATTCTGCCTTATTTTCCCCTCATACACTCTTTTACTTTAACCTCACAAGTCAAAGAAGGCTGTGCCTGCCCCTCAGCCAGATGCTAGTGAATCATGTTACTGGAAGCTCTTCTGAGTCAGCACTAAACCAGTGCTCAAGCAGAGTGTTTTTAGAGCTGCCATTTTTGACGTGCCATAAAACAAAGGCTCCAATCATTCAGAGTCATTAAAATTCCCATGGCATTTTTTGCAAGAGTGCAGACATTAACCTGGCTGTCCTGAACAAAATCCAGCCTGAGTGATTACCCACAGCATATCTTAATTCTCCTGTGGTTTCATTTGGACATGGCACAGCAAAATTTCACAGTTGCTGCTCTGTATTGTTCAACATCTGCCATGGTCCACCTGAGAGTCAGCCACATTTCAGTGGTAAATGAGATCTTAAGAATGGGAAGGTTAATAAACAATACATGGTACAGGATGGGTAATTGCAGAATGCCATGCAATGAAAGAGCTACTGACTTGCAATATGCAGCAATCTGCTCAGACTGCCACCTTGCTAACTCTTTTTTTTTGCATGCACATTCCTATAATAATTGTAAATCATTAATAGAGTATTTTGCATCTTTCTGCATGACCTCATGAAAAGGCCGTTATTGGTAAATGAAGGAACCTATACTGATACGACCTCTGTAAGATGTATGTTGGAGATGTGTTCCAAATTGTAAGAGGTAGTCCCCAAACAAGAGGGGGCCCAGTCACAGTTAGCAATCAGCTTCACAAACAAGAAGCTGTGCAGAGAGGGGCCATAAGTGTCTTTGAGGATTAGCTAAGGAAGGTTTTGGTTTTTTGGTTTTTAATTTGCTTGGATTTGGTAAAGTTGTCCCAAACTCTAGTTCTGATCTGCTTGCAAAGGCAACTCTTCTGTTCAGGGCCTGCCTCTTCCTATACTAGATACCAAAACATAAAGCAAAAAACAACAGCTCCTTTGGGAAACCAAGAACGGAGGTGTACCTGTCCTTTATAACAGCCTTTTCTAAAGCATCTAAGGGAGGACTAGAAGACACTGAAGACTTGATGGACATTTCATACACAATGATTACCTCTTTAAGGCTTAATCAGACACCTACAAAGCTGTTGCGATGCAGATCCCCTAGCTGTAAAGCAGAATGACATCTCTGAGCTCCCAAAAAAGGGAGAGCCAGTGAGAGAAAGAAATCCTAACCTACTCCATATCTTACTGCAAATATTGATACCCATGGCCTAGCTCCTGTTCTGGCACTCTGCCCCTGTGTGTTTTGCCATAGCTGTTGACCTGTGTGGGAAGAGGACTTTGTACCTTGAACCTGATGGGATATAAGCAGTAGGATGCTCAGATGGATGAAGAAAAAGCCAGGGAGAAATGTGGAACTAGGCATTATTTTTAGGGCACTTGACAAACTCTGACATTTTAAAAGACTTGAAATGGGCATGAATTGTATTTTACACCTATTCAAAGTGTTATTTGATTGATGCATGGAAAAATCACCTTCAGAGAATTATGGATGGAGACAGAAGACAGACATATCTGCTGTGTCTTGATAGACACATAGGTATCTGTAACTGCTTCTTTCAGGCCACCTACTGTAAACAGAGTTGTCCTCCATATGCAAGGTCTTAGAGCTTAGCCTAGCCTCTGCAGGCCAACACAAAATGCTGTTTGTTTCAGGTCCTGCTTTGCAGCTACAGAGGTAGCTAAAGGAAATCCAGTACTCCTTGGAAGGGTCTTAAAATGTTCACAAACTGCATTTTTCTTTAATGCAAGTTCTGATGACAAAATGAAGCAAAATTGTTTTGTTGTTTTTGTTTTTTTTTTGCTCTCCCTTTCACTTGGGTTGCCTCTGTGCCCCTCATCTATCCAGCCAGGATTCTCACACGCTAATCACCAGGTAAGATCTTGTTGCTTCCCCCCTGGGATCCAGTGAAGCAAGGCTGGAGGATCTGATGCTATCACTTAGGGAAGCAAAGAGCTCCTGCTTTTCTTCCAAGCAGCAGCAGCCCTCATTCTGGGAGAAGGATGGGTTTCTCTCTGGCCCAGACTGAGAACAAGGTGCTTTGAGTTTTCCTTTAGCACAGGAAGACACTCCTCTACAGGAATGATTTACATCTATGAGCAGCAAGCGATGCTTAACATTACATTGACATAGACATGGGAGTGCAGAGATAGCCAAATTAGGAGCTAATTGGTGCACTGGGGGTTGACTGTTTGGCCCCCTTGGCTGCTAGGATGTGATTGTAAAGAGAGACAGAGAGAAGGAAAGGGAGGGAGCAGAAGCCATCCTCCACCAGTGACTCTCTAAAGGTTGGGATTCCTGAGGCCGCTGCTGTGTAGTGCTGTCAAGGTCAGCAGGTTCGGGTTCACTGAACGGTCAGGATGGTTTGAATTACTGGCACTGCCTGCCGATTCCTCCACTGATCATGATCCGTCTTCCAGCACTGGCTGCAGGATGCTGCTCCCAGCCATGTGCTGTGCACGGTGTGGGGCACAGGGACTGCAAGAGAGGCAGATGCTGTTGTTAAGAGGATAATTTTTTTGGAAGGTTTAAGAAGTTGAGGCAGTGCTGAGGAAAGACTTGTACTCCATGTGCTGAGCATGTGGAGACCAGGTTTCTAGAAACAGCAGTTCTGATCTTTTCTTCTACACAGAGAAATGCCCCCTGTAAGATTCTGCCCTTCATGAAAGCCAGGAGAATGGATTGAACAGGGCCTAATGAACCCTTACGGGGTGAAAAACCTGTTGGTGAACATTTCTGTTCAATTCAATATAGGTAGGATGCTTTGTGAGCAAAGACGAACATGCGAGCCTTTACGTAAACCACACTGCTAGGACATTTTCTCCCTAAACACACATAGCTGTGTGACCCAGCTAAAGGACAGGAGTAATCAGGCATATTCCTACAAGGCTGTCTGCAGAGAGGACCAGAAGGTGCTCAGAAAGCTGCTGGCCAGTGTGCACCCCAGCAGGCAGGCTTGGAGCCATTCACAGGGGTGTGAATATACACAGGCAGGGCTGCTAGTGACACACATGTGTGCCTGGGCTGACATCAGCAAGCAGCTGAGTGCCTTTGTGTGTGTACTGTACACATGTGCTGTCCAAGCACCCATAGCAGCAGTGACAGCAGAAGCATGTGAGAAAGAACATGGCAAGAGAGTGCAACAAAAGGGAATCAGAACAGGACTGGCGGCTGTGTGGAAGTAGCATCCAGGCTTTGACAAGAACATCTCCACAGGCATCACTGACTGGCTTGCAGTGGTGTTGCACTACAGAGAAATCTGACCCTCTCAGTCTGTAAGATAGAGTGCTTACTTTTGCTTCTTTTTCTGAGGTTTGTTGCATACCTCTGTGAGTCAGCTCCTGGGTGCAGTCAGCTACATCTGCCTATAGCTATGTGTACACAGCATTTATACTCACACTTCCGCATCTGTCTACCATTATGCATATTTCGATTTCATACTCAGAGTAATGCTGAGAATTGGTCTGTAAGTGGCTGCCCATACCTGGTGCTCTTGTGCATCACTCTCAGAGCTCACCACTCACCAAGACATGGAAGAGACCAGGGTTAATGTCATGCTGTCTCCTCTATAAAAGGGAAGCTCCCATCTCTCTTTTAAGCTCAACACAGGTATTTCTAAGCAGGTTCTCTGTGTGGCCTGGTCCCTGTGCATTAGGAAGTACATTGTGCCTACCATCACCTCTGCTCTTCACTCCTCTCGCACTTCCCTCTTCCACTGTAGAGCAATGGGCTCTGGCAAGAAGGGTCAGGGACAGTACCCAGTATTGTGCTGGTTTACATTAATGAGATACACAGAGTGTAATCCAGCAATGGAGTCAGCTCTACAAAAGGAGGTAATAGCAGGCTGCCATGAGCAGAGCAGCTCAGGTAATTGGTTTATCTATCTAGAAGCAGTAGTAGCAATCTCTGCACAGAGTAGCAGTAAAGTCTCTTCCTTAAGGCTATTTCCTTTGTCTTTTCAATTGCTTGCACATCCATGAGAGAGAGAGAGAGGAAGAGAGAGAGAGCTAGAGAGAGAGAGGGAGAAATGTTAATTTGTGAATTAATGGCTTTTCTCAGCGGAATTGTAAATTCAAATGTCACCTCACAGGGTGACACTACGCTGGGCTGCTGAAGAAGCAATGATAAGATTCCCCCCCCAATCCCCATGCCGACATATACCCATGCCCCTCCCCTCCATGAAAGATAGCTACGGAGTGGAACATGCTACTTTTAATTTGCAATAACACCACAGCAGAGGGATGCAAGAATGACTGCTTTCCAACCCTCCCTTCCACTGCAAGCCGGGCCACATCTTTCCCTTTCCACCTCTACCTCCTTCCACCCCCTCTTCGACCCCTCCCATTTAAAACTGAGTCCAAGACAACACATTATCTCAACTCCCCCCACCCCAAACTAATCAAAGGATGAGCTAAGGGAGGGCTCTTTAGAACGGATGCCTCTGCAACCCTCTCCTCTCCTGCAATAATCAGGTGAATTAATGACCCTGAAGTTAAAGTGAGCGCTGATACTCGGGCGTTGTGCAGCGCAGGGGAGAAAGCCTTCATTGTTTTCGAGCAGGAGGCGGGCAGCAGCGAGGGAGATTCATGGATGGAGATTGAATATGCAATTTTCTTTCACCTTGCCAAGAGCTGCCCCTGGGCTGTGCCTGGCCTAAATTTTTTTTTCCTCTTGCCATCTCTGCCTTATCCGGCCCTCCCACCTCCCTTCCATTCTTTCCAGAAAATTACCTTCAAAATTGATTTCCACTTTTACAAACAAATATAATGGGAACATGAGGGGGAAAAAAAAATCTTGGGCTGTGATGAATTAGTGCTGTCAGGTGCTTCCAAGTCTCCTTTGTTTTTGTTTTACTGCCCGTTAGGTTCTTTGTTTTTCCAACAACTGGGAATAGTGCCCCTGCCCACACAGTCCCTATGGTCCATGGCTACCATCACAGGATATGTCCATCACTTGATGTCATCACTGTGTTATCCCTGCTCTCCATCACTGTGATGTGAACAGCCACTGCTAACAGACTGCCCCAACTCTTCACACCAGGATGCAGGGGTTGGACTAGATGATCTCCAGAGGTCCCTTCCAATCCTAGCAGTTCTGTGATTTTGTGATGCAGCTGATCTCCTTGTGGAGACACTGCATGTCCCACACTGCCAGTGACCTGGCTCCTACAGCCATGGTACAGGCCACTGATTTGCCTTCGATCTTTTCACCCTGCTCCTCCTGTTCTCCTGTGCCTCATTCAGCTGAGTCTCAGTGGAGGTTTCACAGCCTTCCCTGTTCTAATAGATCAGCCTGGGTCTTCGGCATGTCACCTTGGTCCCTGTTGTGCCTCAGTGCCATGTCACCTGAATTTCATAGCAGTATTGCCTTTATGTCTCATTGCCATGTCATTTGACCTCAAAATAGTGTCATCCCTGTCTTCCTCTGTCATGGCACCCTGATGCACTGTTATACCAGCCACCAACAACCCTCTAAAATACCATTTGCCTGCACACTGCTAGCTATTCCTGATCCTTTTAGCAGTTTATTCTGTCATCCACTGTGCATTAACCTGGGATCCTCAAGGACCCAGGCACCATGCTCCCTCCTACTCCCATGCTCTTTACAACCATGCAAAAATGCAAGTCACCTCCCTGAATGTGAGAAAGACCCAGTGTACAACTCATCTAGAGTGAGCAAGAGGATGCAGAGAGACAGGCACCAGCCAAGCTCTGGAGCAGGTTCTGCTCAGGTGGAAAGCAGAATAGGCAGAGGCACTGTGAGGAGCTGTCGCTGCCTGACTCCTGCTGACACATTAGCTGCAGCAGCCCCTCTCAGAAATGAGTCAAAGTGGAAGATCTAACCACAAATTAAATATCTATAAATAAACAGTCAGACAAGCACACATTCGTGGCACTCACCCAAATAAACTTAAAGGAAAGCTCTGTGCATAGGTAAGACTCATGCAATCTAGCCAATAACATTTAAAGACACAAGAATGTGGACTGGGACACAAGGAGGTACTAATGCAGGTGTGTGTCAATTACATGTAATTTCTGAATAAATAAATAACTTACAAAAATATACAGACACTAACTAAACAAAAACCTGGAACTTCAAGTCAATTCCTTAAATTCACAGATAAAAAATTAAATTATGTGAACAAATACACACTATTTACATAAATAAACAACCTTGTCACAAGCAAGAACAACCAAGATATATATATATATATACAACAAACACATAAATATATAACCCCAATGCAAATACACATCTGTACAAACTATATACAGAAGTGCACAGCACTAACAGGCTACATATTCATATCCAGCAACCACAAAGATACAGTGATACTCCAAGTATGTAACAACACATACACACAGAATATACATACAAATATACAACATTCACATATATACTCCAAATGTGAATACAAATACCTGGCATTCATCAAAATACATAGCACTAATACTGAGCCATACATGCCCAGACATCCATATGATCCACAGAATGTATTCTTCTACTAGGCAATATTATACACAGCTTAACATACACATTTTCCAGGTCTCCATAGGCATGCACAAAAATATGGGTCCAACCTGCCACTCACTCCAGTATATAAGCACAGATAAGGGATTCTAACACAGAAATACAAAAACAAAGAGGCATGCATTTCTAGAGACACAAATACATAAGCAGAGATGCACACAAATGCAGCTGAAGCCAGACCAGCTTGTCTTCAGTTAGTACCAAACCCTGCCAAACTAAGCAGCACTGTAAGCTTTAGAAGCAGAGCATTCTGTCCAAACTGCTTTCTGTGATGTAAGCTGTTAACTCTCCCTTACCTGAAGTGCTACTGAGCAATGCGTACCCCCAAACTCCCAGGATGTGTGCAGACGCACATACATACGGTTTCTCTTGCTTACAGATTGACCTCCAGCCCACATTTCTGAGAGTGCTGTGCTGCTTATTCATCATCCTCTCTTTTATCTGGTTTCCCCCTCCTCTCTTTTCCCACACATACTCTCCCTTTTCTTACCATCCTCCTGCAGTTTATTTAGAGAGGTGCAGGATGAGTAGCAGGTACCTCTCTTATGTGCTTCTAGGAGTCTCACCAGCCAAAGACCCTCCAGAGGGAGAAGTGAGTGGCTGCTGAGAATAAAGTCCCTCTTCAATTTACATTTTCATCTAGAACTGAAGGAGTGTTACCCACATTTATGTGTATAGTCACAGTGAGACTGGATGGCCCCTGTGACCACTGCTTTGCAGTGATACACCATCACTGCATGCTGGAAACTCAGCTACACTGCATGCAACAACACAGTCCCAGGGAAAGTAGGAGGAAGACACTGTGGGAGCATGAAGCACTCCAGAAACGGCTCACTCCATGTGCACAGCCATAAACTGCTGGGTGCACACCCTACAACCATGCGTGTGATGGTTGGAACATGGGGTTAGCACCTGGAGCAATGTAACTGCATGTGTCTCCAGTGTCATTAAGACTATGGCTGACCTGCAATAAAGCAATCATATAGAATAACGCAAACAGATCAGCTGTGGTGACAAGAAATCACAGCATGGAACAACGCAGACACAGCACAGACAGCAGTGCTGTTGTGTTACCTGAGGGGGTCCAAACACATTCTCTTGTCTTCAACAATGCAACAATTGGGAGAACAATTATAAATCTAATATGCCCAGAGATGAACATACATCAGGTGCCATGATACAGTCAAGTGAAATAACTCACTCATACTCTTTGTGAATGTATGCAGACAGCACGAGAAAATGAGTGTATTTCCCTACAGGACAGTTAAGGGCTAGACCTCTCTGCCCTAGTACAACTACAGCACTGGTAAAGCATCATCGTCCTGCAGATGACAGCATAAGCATACTGTATGTCCTGAAACAACCCCAGTATGCTGTGGAACAGTATGGTCATACTTTGTGAAAACACACAGTTCTCAACGCAGCACTGCAGTGACATAGCTGTATTGACTTCACTCGTGGCCAGGTGACAGTCCGTTGTCATCAATACATTATGTCAGCTGCAGTAACAACTATATGAATTGCAATCACAACACAGTACAGCCTGCACCAGTGTACCAACAATTACATCAAAACAACATTACTGTCTGCAATGATGCAGGCATACCACCAGAAACAATTCACAACCACCTGTGAAGAGTGAAATGGCCTCGAGTGTAATGGGGCAGCATAGCAAGCACTGATACAGTTAATCTCATCGTTAGTATCACAAACCCCCAACCTGTAGTGGTACAGTTACAATATGATAACCACAGCCACACTGCCTGCAAACATATACTGATGGCACTGACAATGACACAAAGTCACCTGAAATGTCACACCTACATCTCTGAAATTTTATTATCATTGGCACTCTGAACAGCACAAATAGGATCATAGTTGCAGTGATGTGACAGCTGCTGTGTATCTGCTCACAACTTCAGACCTTCTTAAACACATTACACATCTTTCTGCACTACTTTTCACTTAAACAACTGAATTTCTTCAAGACAATATATATCCTGGGGCAGTATTTAGAAAAACATGACTTTCGGTACTGGGACTGCTGTAGATCTCCCTGCCTCACGCTCCACCTGAAGGAGACATTTCTGCTTTCCTTGTAGGAAAATGAGATCATGGCCAGGCAGGAGAATTCCCAAGCTGAACACTGCCAAACCCCTGCCCTCCCATCTGGAGTGAGGGAAGAGAAAGCCACCTATAACAAAAGCAGTGCTTCTCAGTAGAGGTGTTGTGGTAATGGCAGAAAATTGTGTGTGTAGCACCAATGAGAAGGGCAGTTATGCTGACTGTCCTGCAGCTACATGACTAACAGTGTAAGTGCTCCCAGTGCTAGTAGGCAGCACCCTATTCTGCATAGCTCAACCCCTTTTTGAAGTGTACAGTGAACTACTTGCACTGATAGAACTAACACTCTTTGGAAAACATCACCATCACAGACCTGACAAAATGTTGGTGACCATTTACTGTCCTCCTGCACTGACGTAGTCCGCATCGCTTACTTCAGTGTAAATCAGTCTGATCATCAGATCCCCAGGTGAAGAAAGGAAAGGAGGAACTTTTGCTTTCTCACATTTGCTCCCCCATCTCCACTGGGGATTCCTTTACTGCAAACAGCCCGAGTATTATTGCCATTTACAGTAGCAATCACTCCATCCCCTCCTCTCCCACAAACCTACTGCTGATATTAGCACTGATCGTATTAACAAGCCTATGAGTTTTATTACTACTGATACTAATAATACTGGACACATTATGTCTGCTCCCACCAATAACAGGCTGCAGATATGATCCCTGCTAATGCCAATAATACTGGGGGATATTATCTCTGCCATTGTCAGCACTGCAGATATTATTGCCAGTAATGCTGTCAAATACTTCAGATACTGTCAGGGACCAAGATTAATGATGCTGAGAATGTTACAGCACCAGCCTCACTGGAAGACGAATCCCAAATGAGAATTTGGGTCTATAGAGGAAGTCTGTAGACTGGTATGGAGAGAAAGAGCTATCTCTAATCTCTAGCAAGAGTGTTTTGTAAAGATCCCAAGCTTCACCCAGCTGGAGATCCTGTGGCGTGCAAAGACAGTTTGAAATACTGTTTTACTGTTTTCATATTTTCTAATTATCTGTCCATCTATCTGTCCATCTATCTATCCATTCTTCTCTTTCTCTTCATCTCTCCCTTTTTCTCCTTACACAGTACTCAAGACTACAGTATGAATGATATTTATTTTTTGTTAGTGCTTCCAAGCTATCCCCGTTCTCCTCCTTTTAGCTATCAACTAAAGGATACGGGGTTATGCAACAACAGAAATATTTGCATATTATTTTTCTCCTTTATTCTTCTGGATTTCTTATTGCTGCTCCTTAGTCTGACAGTGACCCTGCTGAGCTTAGCTTGCTATCACAGCATATTACAACGTTAGGATTGTGAAGAGCCAGGAATTCCTGTTTCCAGCTGCAGCAAGACCTGGTGGTCTTGGGAAAGTCATTACATGCTGCAGGGCCACTTCTGCCTCTAGAAGATGGTGTGTGTAAATGGTGGGAAAGGTCAGAGGGAAATAACATCAGTATTGGCAGCGCTCATAGACTGCATGAAGTGGCACACGCTGTGCTAGACAAGTGGTGGTGAACTTTTTCAGCCAAATTATTTTTATAACCATAGGAGACCAACTCTCTGCTTTGTCTGGAAGTCAGAGGGTTTACAACCACTCATCAAAAATGGAAACAAAAGGAATGCATAGGCTCAACAGGGCAAATCCTGACCATCCTTCCTAGGCACTCACCTGAGGAAGACACACTGAGTTCTGGGGGAAGACTTGTGATCTGACAGTTCCCTATTGTGACTAGTAGACACTCAGAGCTACCTTCCTGCTAGCTCTCTCACTGCCATAGTCTTCCCAGGCTACCCTTGCAGTTGTAACCAGCAGATTTGGTAGGTTGGGATTTTCTCTTTTCCCTCTAACTCCCTGTGAGGTTCACACCTGGCTGTCAACGTCCATCGCTGAGCCCACCTCATGCATCTGTCTGGCTCCTTCTGTCCAACTCGGGAGTTCTGCTACATCATCTTGACACATAATTATCTTTCCTCTTCTTAATCATTTGAGCTACTGTCTAATGTAGGCACCAGCTGCAGCAAGGAGGACCTGGGGGAGGGGGTGTGCTCAGATAGAGGCTCCTCTGTCTTTCTCCCACCCTGTTCGCCTCAGCCATCACAGAGGTTGCTAACAAGGTTTTCAGAACCAGGGATTCAGGAGCAGCTTGGTACTTCCCCCTTTCTGCTGAACTGCATTCCTCACAGAGGAATCCTTGAAGCAGAGCTGGTCCAACAGAGCGGAAAGAAAAGAGACAGCAGTGCTGGTTCTTCTGCCTTCTTTAGGGAAGAGCCATCCCCAAAATGCTGGGAAGCAGATGTGTGTTGGGAGCGCATAAGGGCTTTTCAACATGAGGATAAACCCTGCAGTTAAGAAACTGGAACAGAACAGTGCTCAGAAGCTCTGGGAAATACTGAGGAGGTGTATGTATTCAGCAAGAGCATGAAAGAAATACCTGCACTGGATTTCTTGCCAGGCTTTGCTAATCCCCTTCTCAGCTAGGAGCAACAAGAGTCATCACTGCTATAGGGGAGATTTCCCAGGAGTGAGTGCAGGTCTCTGGTTATGCAAATGCCCCCATGGACCCTTCTAGCCTTAGGACCCAACCCTGCAAAGTGATGATGTCTTTCAGCATTTCTTAAGGCCAGTGTGAGCCCAGATAACTCAACCCTTGGCTAGGGGTGTTCAGCAGCTGGCAGGGGTTCTCATGCGAGGTTTCTCTGGGACAGGAGTGCGCTATCTCCTTGAAGGAGGTACCTGGGATGGCAAGAGGAAGCCTGTTCTCTAATGTGCTTGCAGCTTTGTCATGTAACTGCTGCCTAAAACTCTGGAGAGCTAAAGACAAGCAACGTCTCCAGGATTGTCTGATACTGTTTTGATTCCGATATATGGGCCCTTGGCCAACAGCAGAGAGTTGCAGAATATTGCTTGCCCTTCATAAATCAAATCTGGGATGAATTAAGGACAGACAACAGCAGAGAGTTGTTCCTACTGTCAGTATATTATTGTGAATTGTCACAGTCTTAGATAGCTGCTCTATTGTTTCTGTGTTTAATTGTACTGCTCCAGAAAAGCTCAGGTTCTGAGGCTGAAAGCGACTGTGTGGCTGCATCTAAAGTGACATGATCTTTGCAGGTATTTGGAAAGAATGGTCACCAAAGCCAAATGAACTGCTTCATTTCAAAATGAGATATGGAGGCCCCATGTTGAGAGCTGGTGATCACCACTCTGGACTGTGTGAGAGGTGGGGTTCAATAAAACTCCAAATAACTGCCAAGAGATTTGCACAAACATTAAAGAAACTTGTCACTGAGTTTGAAATGTCACTATTTGCTGTATATGTAATGATGGGAAATGCTGGAGGGGTTTGTAATGTTTGCACTCTCTTATTCCTGACATTTTTTGACTTTGATGCATTGACTCAGCCCTTCCATTGCTACACTTTTCTCTTAGCTGGGCCCTACTGCCATCTAGCTGGGAAATGGATCTTCCTCTGGGGCCTGATCCAATTTTCAATGACATCAGCAAAAATCTTCCCATTTAACAGGAGCTAGATTGGGTCCTTGCCTCTAGTTTCACCTTGTATTAGGAAGAAAGGGGTCACGATCACTGCCTTCTTTTTTTTTTTCCTTAGAATTACTGTGCTTATTTGGATCAAAAACTTGCATATGTAAACCTCACCAGAACCAATGCTGAGAAAATCACTAGCAAACTCCCAAAATACAGCATCTCTCTCAGAAGAACTTTCTCTTCTCACCACATATCACACAAAGAACCCTCATGCTCTCTTGTACCACGCAGTCTGGGGCTTACAGCACACACAGTACACTGACCCACCAGTGCTGCTAAGAGGTTGTCCCCATGCAACAGGCAACAGTGGAAAACAACATACTGGAGGCAGGGCTGTACTGAACAAACTGGTCAGGCACTACTCTTAGAAAAGGTCACTATCCTGAATTTTTGAATGCATCAAATTAAAAGAACAAGATTTAAGGAAAAAAAGTTTACAAAGCCACCGTAAGAGCACCAAGACCTCACCCACCCATCCTGACTCAGTCTGTCTATACCTGAGGCTCCAACTTTTGATTCATTTCACTTTGCTCTGAGTCCTTCCCAGCAGGTAGGAAGGAAAGGGAGATGGCTTAATCCTAATTCCTTAGAGCCCTATTGAAATTCTTAGATAACAGCTTTAGGGCCACAGTACTCGGAAGACCTCCTGTTCTGCTTTCAGACTGTTGCAAGCATGGCAGTACTGCTGCGGTAGATGCCATCCATTGAAAACTGTGCCCTTATAATCACCACCTAATGTAGCTCATGGCACTTCACAGGGCAGGAACTTGTTTGCAAGGGGAATGGTAAATAATTCCTACATTGCTGGTGCTTCTCCAAGACAGCATTTTTTTTTTTAAACGAGTGAGTCGGGGAAACCATGTTTACCCGCAGTTCAAAGTCCGGGCACCTGCTGGCACCTGGGGAGTTCAGTTCCAGCCATTTCCAGCAGTGAATGAACTTGGGATCAGCTCCAGCAATGGAGACGGCTCTCTGCCTGTTGAGCAGATGTCTGGAGATGCAGCCTGTCATGAAAGGGCCTCGGAAGAAGAGAATTCCAAGCCAGCAGGGCAGTGGTGGGGAACTGGTCTCTGTTGCTAAAACTGATCTAGCCCCTGCAGCAGCTGCAAACCTTGGCCTGAAATTGGAGCCTGTACATGGGGACAAAGAATATAAAAGGGAGGATGAACTTCTCCCCTCCCCCTACCTTCATCACGTTTCCTCTTCTCGCCATTCGACCGAGGAATCCCCAGGATCCCGTTAATGGAGTAAGAGCCCACTGGATCATTGGAGGCACTGGAGACGGGAGGGGATGCTGTGCTGGGCACTGGACAAAAGGAAAAGGGAAAAAGGGCCATGAGGAGAGCAGCACAGCACTCAGGGATCCCACAGCTGAAAGCTACACATGCCACCAGTCTCATAGGAAAGCCTGGGCACTAAGTAGACTTCCAGTCCCTCACACTGAAAGACTCATACTCGTTCTACTGCTAACATTACTGCATCCCAGCTTTGTCATTCCTATACCATAGCTCAACAGCCTTCCAGTACAGGGCCATTAATAACAAGCAAGTATATTCCATCAAGAAGCTAACTAAACCTTGTTGTTACATCCCAGTTCAGAGCAGGCTTTCCAGTGCGTGCCATAGTAACGGAGTGCAATGGTGCATAGCCCACATTCTCCAGTGGCTTCCTAGTACATCCATATTTTGCCAGATCATTTCCTCTCAGCGTTTTTCCACCAGGAGTGCACATGTTCTGTCTTAGCCAGACCAGCCTCTCACATGTCCATCCAAACACTCATTGAGAAATTACATTCTTAGCATAGGATTAGAAGCACTTCAGTATTGGCCCAATAAATTCAGTTCCCTACTGGACCAAATGGTGAGTTGGGGATACAGACTCCAACCCAAATTAATAAAAATATAGTGTATCATTCTTGTACTAACGAACAGATTAATAAAAATCTAGTGTCTCCTTCCTGTACTAACCAATGTCAACAGGCAGACTCCTCCTGCCACTCAGGGCTGTCCAAGACTGCTCATGAGTTTCCAATATCTCAGAAATGACAAGTCATACAGGTTAGAAATGATCACTTCATGATAATCAGGGCTTTCGAGTACAGAACAAGCAGAGCTATGCATCCAGTAGGCATGCCCCTTATGTCCCAGCATGTCCCAGTAATGGAGAGAATATCCCAAGTTTCTTGCAGGCCACTACCCATCATTCAACTCATAAAGCACTGTCCTGAAGAAATCAATGCCTCCAATACAAGCCTTCCAGGGTGGAGCAAAACCTGTCAACAGTATCCCATGTAGACCCACACTTCCCAGTACATCCCAGAGCAATAAAACACTCCAGTAGCAGCACTTGCAATTCCTATCCCAGCTCAACCAATGCTTTCCCTAGACATCCACTACTTTTCCAAGAAGGAATAGTATCTGCCAGCTCCATCTGTTGTAGTTAGTGATTCCCAGTCCAATGAGCAAGTCCGGATTAAAAGGGCATCCAGAAATGCTCTTCCATACTGGCCCATAAATTCCACTGTGCTCCAGAACACAATTCATGTACAGAATTGTATCTGCCAGCTCTGTCCCATGTAGACCATCACTTTCCAGTCAATCTTTGTATTCTCCAGTAAATCTTTGTATAGCAGCTAATTCTTGGTAACCAACAGTATTTCAGAAAGTGTCTTAGGCCACTGTATATCACAGTATCCCAAAATATTGCATGTTTTTTCCTGCTCTGAATTATTACTGTATAAAGCTACAACAATATATGCACCATACAGCCCACAGAGTGAAAAGTACCTGATCGCACATCTAGCACAGTACCTTTAAACACAATATTTGGTCACTTTATTACAGCCTCCATCTTCTGCTCACCTTGAAAAACCCATTTCCCCCAGCAGAAAATGCATTTTCTCTGTGAAATACACCCATAGGATACCTGGCTGCAGAGCCAGAACAATGAAGAACTCAGTTATGAGGCATCAGGAATATCTTACCCATGTCTGTTTTTACTAGCTCTAAGAAATGGACCAGTTCCAGCAAAGAGAGAGAAAAGAAATTGGGAGAGAGGGGGGAAAAGAGAGTCAGAGTAAGGAGACAACTGTTGAAGACTGATGCTTAAACAGGGTAGCAGCAAATGCTTCTCCCTAGGGAAGCTAAGGAAAGAGTGTGAACATGAAATGGATGTTAAGGCAGAGCAAACCCCTACCCTGGGCTGGTTTCTCTGCCACAGTTCCCTTCTCTGCAATGTAAGGAGGGAAATAAAGAACAGAAACCTCTGATGTCCATTGAGGTTCCTTCCTCCCTACCCCCCTCACCCCCACCCCTCCTCGCTTTTGCTCTGCTTAGCATCCGCTTGTCAGACTTTGTTCCCTCAACTAAGCATCATCCTCATTTCCACTTGTCCTGTCACCACCCCTCGTGCCAGTCTCCTTACCGATAGTATGTCCTGGTGCAGTCACACCTGTCCCACTCCCATCTGGTGTTGGGTGAAAAGGTTGCTGAACTTTGGTTCTGATGATCCTGAAAAAGAGCAGAACACGTTCAGAACTCTACTGCAATTTCTCCATGTGCCTTTGCATACCTGCGATCCCAGCTGAGAACCTGAAGATCTGGCCTGAGCTCTGCATGCAGCAGAGTCACTTCATTTGCCTTCTCACAGTCCTGACTCTACTGCTTCAATGGTCCAGTTCTCAGGAGATTGTCCTTGCTCTGCTCTGTCATCTTTCCCCGAAACCTGGGTATTCACTGCAAAACTGGTGCTCAGGTAACAAGCTAGGATGTCCTGTGTTTTAGCAACTGCATTATCATTTAGGACCTGATCTGCCAGCATGAACACAAGGCAGTCTTTGCAGATAATAGAGCCACTGCTGGATTTACAAGTGGTGTAGATTTAATTTTGTTGTGGACTTAAAAAATACCTTTCTGGCATAGAACTGAATGCTGAATGCTTTGAACTGGTGGAAGGCTTGCCCAAAGCCCTTGCCCTTCATAAATGAGAAGGTGGGAGCAGAAGGCATCCGTAGGAAGTGGTGATGGGATATAGTTAACCAGGAAAAAGAAGCTTCAGCAAAGAGGGCAAAAATTGGTCTTTATCAGGAGGTGAATGATCTCAGCATGGGAACTCAGGTAGATGTCTCAGTGAATCACACAAAGCTCAAGAATGAAAATAAACTGTAATTGTCAGTGCTCTATTTCTTGTTACATTAAATCTTTCACCTCTAGGTCACTGATTTAAACCCAGCTGAGGTCAGTGGTGAAAGAAAATCACTAGCACCTAGTACTTGACTGTCAAGGTCCCTGCCTGCTGGCAGGTGTGGGTATCTGTGACTCAGGAGCCTCACCAAGGAACTTTGCAAATAAGCCATGACCTGCAAAGACCATTGAGACCAAATTCCTTTGAGATTAAAACGAGCCTTTCCAATTAGGGTGAACACTGCAGATGTTCTTCAGCCTGAGTTTCTGGAACTCTCAGCCCTGCATTATATTAGCTTTAAACTCTCCCCCAAAATCTCTCCAGAAAGTGAAAACAAATTACTCCTTTCCACCAAAGAGAGAGCTTCCCTTAAAGATTCATTCTAAAGAATAAGTTGGCAAAACTTCAAAGAGCACATCTGTGGCTAGTGGCTAGATAGGCAGAGATGTTGAGAGGGCACAACTCCTGAGAGCGAAACCTTCTTGGGAGAAGAAAGGTATTTTAGAGCGTATCATATCAGTATGTTACAAAACTCTGGTACACACATAATGAAGCCTGGGCAGTTGTTGGAGTGGCAGAGAGGCTGCCTGGGACATAGCTGGAGACAGGGAATATCAAGGTTCTAGCTGGGGATGGAGGTCCAGGTCCTCACCCTATATAGGTCAGTGGTATGAGGGTCCCTAATCTAGAGCTGCTGAGGACCTATACAGAAGGTGTCTGAGAACCTCACAGGGCCAGATTCTGAGGTCATGCTGATTTGCACTAGCTGAGGAACTTATCTGAGAAGTCTGTGCTGGGGCAAATAATACAACTTTTTTCTTCTTTTCTGATTTTTTCTTTTCTTTTCTCTTTTCTCACATTCCCCCTAAAACCCCCTGAAGTGCCACTCTGGTTGTGTGAGTTTATTGATTTCCCCCAGCCCAGAGAAACAGAAAAAGGGGATGGGGTGCAGGCAAAGGGATGGAAATAGAAAGCTATAAATTATTTGTGACAGGAAAGCAATAGTGCCAGAGTGCTGAGCACAAGTCCCGTGTCACTATTAGATTCCTTTTAGCCTGATGACACTGTAAAAGAGGTTAAGTGTCTGATGGAATCGTACACCTTGGGGGCAGGGGCAGTCCAGGAGCAGAACAAGCCACAGAGAGCGGGTATATCAATTCTCCAGGCCAATAATATTCCCCTCATTGATCGTAACACAAAGTTCAAAAATCTCATTATAGCCAGGCAGACCTGGAACTTTTTAAAAATCAATAGAGTGATATAATGTATGTATACTTTGTATAAATGTATCCATCCATCCATCTGTCCATCTATCCAAAATTTGCCTGAGGGTTCCTAAGTTAACCTACACATTATACTGTGTTATGTTCTAGTGTAGTGTGGCACAGTGAATGGATTAGAAGATCTCCCCTGCAGCCTTAGATGTCATATTATAAAATGTCCCATTAGCACTGAGGTGACATCAGACAGTTCCGTTCATACTGAGATATGACATCAGATTTGCCATTCGTACTGGTAGGTGGCATCAGGCAGCTCAGCTTCTACTGAGGGGAGCCATACATGAGCCTAATTATATTGGGATAGCTGACCAGGCTGTGCTGAATCATGCTGCACAAAAATGACAAGGTTTTGAAAAGCCATTTAGAGTAAACCCAGCCTGTGAAACAATGGTGGTATAGAAAGCATGTCCATAATGCTTCTGAAACCCAGGCAAGGGATGAAGAGGAAGGTTCAATTTCCTTCGCTGTTTAGTTTGTGGTCTCTCAGCTGAGAATGCCAGTTAGTGCCAGTTGTGACTGTGTTTGCTGAGATGTGTCCATTAGGAACTGGAATGAGACTCACCATCTCATTTCCCCAAGTAGCCGTCAGCTGGTAATGATTTTCAGTCACTACTGACCAGGGCCAGATTTCATCTAGTGACCCAGAGGTGAAAGGCTCTGCTCAAAAACGTTCCCCTCCCAAGAATTAATCTGGTTTTATGTCAAGAGGAAGTTTCTGGAAACAGTGAGCAAAGGGGAGCAGTTCTGGTTGCGCAACCTCCAGTGTCTTAGGTCAAATAATTCTTGGCATCAAATGCACAGCAAATCTAATGAAGTCTCAGGTAGAAGGTATTTCCTATGACTAAAAGAAGAGGCAGGTCATGAAGAGGCTCTCTCCAGTGATTCTCCTTTGCCCTATAGTTGTGACTGAACTCTAGTGTTGTAAGGAAGTACAAAAAATTTCAGGACCCTAACACTCAGTATGGAATATAGCAGTGCATCCCTCTGGATCAATTCATTTAGGAGCAGCGATAAACAGCAGAATAGCTAGGCATCACTGCTGCTGCTTTAAGAGGCTTCTAGTGTGTCTGTCCTATAAGAGACCACCTAATGAAACAGCAGATGAAAGATGAACAGAGCTGACCTGGTCCTGTAGCAACAGACACAGCATAATAATGCTGTCTTTAAACTTGGGGATTTCTGAAAGCTTCTCACCCTCACTGGAGACTGAAATACACACTAACCCAGCTCTGCTGCCTCAAACCTTGGATTTCTGGATTACTGCTGTGCAAGAGAGAGCAAAGCCTTGCTCATCTCTTGCTGCCTTTGATGGCTTCTTGCATCCAGACACTTGAGAAAGACAAGCATTTCTGAAGAAAGCTTCCTCAGCCCTTCCCAAAAGCATTAGGCACACAGATCCTGGAACACCAGTCAGCAGTGCTGATTTCTTGAGGTAAATGCCAGTATTTCAAACCGCTTTTTTTTTCTCCAAAAGAAATTGTCACTTAGTACTAAATTCATCCCTGCTCTAATTCCATCACAGTCAGTGACTCCAACAACCACATTTGTGTTTAATTAGGGGCACAAACTGGCACTTACTGCAAATTCACATTTTTCATTTCCAGGGGGAGGTTTTTGCACAGGTTGTCTACTTTGAGTTTCAGAGAATATACACAGATTTAACACAATATTTCTGAGGTTTCAGCAACAGGACATTTATAGATCTTCTATTGCAGTAAAGCAACTGAACTTCATTTCACAATCTGAATTTAATATGCAATATTATCTTAAGTAATGGCATATAATGTCATTACAGTACAGAGTATCATACTGTGAATTATAAATCCATTTCTGAAATACATGAGTTACCATAGTTGGCTTGTAGTAACTCTTTCTAGAGTTAATACTGCATACAGCTCCAGCTGAAACTGCCTGTTTCCAAATGCCTTCAACTTTCTTAAACGTTCAGCATTAGATCATGAATTTCAGTTTTTTTATTTCTATTTCATCATTTTCAGCAGTTTTAATGCAATTCTTTTTGCTGATTCTGAATACAGATGGACAGACAAAAAACATCTCTCCTAGTATGACAGTTGTAACAAGCTCTAATCAAATTTGGTTAAGAATGTAGAGAAACACTAGAAGATAAATTAGCTAAGCCATAGTCCTTCCTGAGAAGCAGAACTTTCTTTCACTCTTTATAAATAAGCAACTAAAAAAATCACTTCTAAACCTATCCAAAAATTATTTGCTGAAAGAATAACAGATCATAGGAAATGCCCCTTGCTTCTCTGACATTTCTATCCAAACTCTCTTACAGCCTGACATATTCTGTGGTTTCTCCTTTCTTACTATTGCTGGCAGAGTCTTTAGACAATATCCCAAATTAAACAAAATTATGCTAGGGCTGATCAGAGGGAGATAAGGTAGGTCTGAACCATCTGGAGCCCAAATCTAGTGATTCTTTTAATCCTGGAAGAACAGAGTAAAGTTGCACTAAGTGAAAGAGTGTTGAGTCCTGCTGCCACAGAGAGACCCTGCCAGGTTTCAGAAAGCCCTGGTATCCTCACTTTGATCGTATTTGTCATGGGTTATTTTTTGGAGTGGAAGGATACACTCAGCAGAGCACCAAACTCCTTGTAATTGTTTTGACGTTATTCATATTTTAAATGCTCCATATTAGAAGCACATTACAAGACCCCAGGGTGTGCATTACTGGGCAATTAAAGTGGTTCTTGGAAGGCTAACATTGCGAAGCCTCAGCCTTTTCTCTGCAGTGTCCAAGGGAGGCTGTGATGGCCAAGGCACACACACCCTGCTGTGCTGCATGGCTTAATTGGCGCAGGGCTGCACTGCTGACCCACAGGCTGTGCCAGCGGCAGAGACAAGGCAGCCCACAGGGGACTTCGTGCGGGGCTAAGTGAGACAGTGATGCCTCCCCTGTGTCAGATTGCTTCCTTCAAAAGGGCTCATGACCACCCCAATGATGCTAGTGCCAAAGCATGCCCGAGGAAAAAAGGGAGAGCATGGGATGCAAAGAGGCAGCTTTGGGCTCCTTGGTGACAGCCCCTATGGTGCCAACGATATCCCACCTGCAAATTAGCGCTGTGCAGGCAAAAAGAGCTCTGGACAAATAGGAGAGAGTCCTATGTTTCTCTGCATGGGTCAAGATGCAGCTGAATTCACAGTTGAGCAAGAGAGGAATAAAAAGTCTTCTCTGCACAAAGCAAGCTTCATAGCATGGTGAGGAAAAACAACCAAGGGATTTGGGGAGTGAAGGGAGGGAAATATAAGTCTGATAGTTAGAGCTTAATCCGACTCAGGGAAAGGGCTTCAGTTCCTTGCTCTGTCATGGACCTCTCAAGACTTTGGACAAATAGCATTTCTCTCTGTGCTCTGTTTCCTGCCTGAAGTGTGAAGATAGGAGCATTGCCATGCCACCTGGGGCACAATGAGGACAGCTGGAAGGAGGAGTGAAGGGCTCAGACTCACTAATAACAGGGGCCAAGTAAGTGCTTCAGCGAGCTGTAGCACAGTATTGGCTTCATTCTCCTGCTTGAAGCAGAAGTGACATGTACCCTGCTGACAGTGGCTGTACGTGAGGGGAAGGTAGGCAAAGGCAACAGAGGCTGTATTTCAGCTGCACTGGCTTTGGTGGTTGCGTTTGAATTTGCAGATGCAGTTGGGAAGATCAGAGATGCAGTTGCCCCCGCAAAAGCTACAACATAATTTCCACTGGGGGGGGGGGGGGGCAGTAGCTTCTCCTACTGCTCTCAAAACCTACCACAACACTTGCAACCCTCAGAACAACAGCTGACACTGGCAGGAGCAGCAGACTCAGATTCCTTGCTAGCTGGCCTGAGGCTCTGGTGCTCCCTGCCAACACAGCAGAATGCCTTCAAACTGCCATATTCAGGGGCCACGAGCAATACTCACACATTCAGACTCTCTCCTTCTATGAAAATTGCATTTCCTTCTCCCTACCTTTTGGAAAGGTAGAGAGGAGAAGGGTGATCTTGTGCTACATTAGTGTATAAGAACAACTACAACAGATTAATTAGATTGGTTAGGTAGATCGATAGTCCTAAAAGGTGCCTGAAGAGAGATCTATTTTCATGAAGCTTTCAAATACATGAGAGGTCAAAATGGAACTGCTTTTCATATCTCAAAACACAATCCTAGCACTCCCTGAGAAGATTTGACTCCTTATCTGCTCCTAATCTGTGTAGTTCCATCAACTTCACTGGAACTACACGGACATCATGCCTAAAGACATGGAGAAAAAAGTGTCACTTTGATCCAGGTCAGCCTGCTCACTCCAAACACAAGAGAAAGCCCAGTCCTGCCCTTTTCTCTCACTGCATTTCTTGGGTGCACTCTGAGGAGAGGCAGAATTCACAGCAGCAGCTTTACTATCAGAAGGGCTTAGAGAGGAGCTACGATTTTTTGTTGTTGTTTTAAATCAGTGACCCATGATGACACCATATGGTTTTATTTCATTTAATTTGAGCAAAGCATTAACGTTCGGCTCCTAGCATATCTTTGGCCATTCTGGTTCTGCTGTGCTACGCAGTACAAGTCCAGACGTAAGAAAGAGGGGTGGCAGGAAATAAAGGTGAAGATGTTTGCCTTCTGGGAGGGAGGAGATCTGCCAGGCAGGAGCTGGCCTGCTAACACATTTTTCTGGGCAGTAACAGACAACTTCATGCCACTGGTATTGATGGGGTTGGCAGTGGTCAGCCCCGTGTGTATTGATTGTTTATTCTGAACTCCTGGTATTAGGTTTCATGAAGCATTTTCCCCATTCATTCGAGTGGATTTGTATTAAGGTTCAAACCCCACCTGGGAAACAGAAGGTGTGCTTGAATAGTTGTTGTGCTGTGCAACGCTGGGGCTACAGAGCAATCAAGAGCCAGGCTGGCTGGCTTAAAGCTGGTTAAAGTATATCTACATGAGCTGCAGACAAGCAGTGACTGCAGCATAGAAATGTCCTCAGGCAGGTGTTTCTACTTTTATTACACTCAGTTCGCATTTGGAAGGCTTTTTTTTTGCAGTCAGGAAAGACAGAAATTCATTAAAACCCAAACATCTAGAGGATGTCATACGATCTACAAAATATTAGAAGCAAACTTGATTCTGGGTGTAGATGCTTGACATCCCAGGTTTAAGGTAAATCAAGGAAATCTTAAAGGACAAAAAGTGTTCTGCTGGTCTTGAAGGAACCACCATCATGAAGTCCAAATTCTGCTATTATAAGCAACCGTAAAACAGACATTCAGCTCACAGCACCCATGAAAGTATCCAGCCCAGCAGCTACATTCTTGCCATTTCCCATCAACAAACTCATAAACTCTGCAACAAAAGACCAAAAAGCTTCAAAAATGACAAACCACATCAAGAAATCAGGAGAGAAGCATTGCTGGTGGCTGGGTCCCCTTCACTGGCAAGAGATTTCTGCACAAAATGCCCAGAAATTTTTGAGCTCTTAGGAATTAATCATTTCCTCAGAGTACACCTACACAATGACTGCAGTTCAAAGTGACATCTTCTGTAACCTGCAGGCTGGACAGCTTGCTTCCTGCTAGCAGCACTGCTGCAGCGTCATGGAGCTGGTGAAGGGTACAGCCCCATGAGCTGCCAGGACACTGGTGACTGCCACGCAGCATGGACAGGAGCTGTCACAACAGCAGTTGTGCCAGCAGGTGAGTAAGGAAGACCTACAGAAACACATGGGCTTTCCAGGGTTAAATATCTTAATCTGGAGTAAGGGAACTTTTAATTGAAAGCTTTGCTTTGAGCCCATTTCCAGTTATTAAAATTCAGGAGTCTGTGCTGAATTCCTTGTGGACATTCATTTTGATTAACAGAAGACATGTGTGTACTAGGAAAGGAGTCTTGAACTAGGAGGAATTAGATAAATGTAGATAACATTCTCAACTCTCTTGCAAGTTATGCCATAGCTGGTATTTTGTGTAGAACCTCAGATCTTGAGGATAAGCAATTATTTCAGTTTTCATTTAATACCAAGGTATTTCTGGCTTTCATGGCTGCAAAGACCAGGTGGAAGTGGGACCTGGCTGCCTCCCAAGGGGCCAGAACTGGAGACAAAGGAACGAAACCCAAATACATTCTTAGTTACAGCCTTGTGAGTTTTATGCCAATCTCTTCCTTTTGGAGGGTATTGACTCAAAACTTTTTAACTGCTGGCGTTGGCAGCATTGTGTATTAACTGTGTATTATCTCTATCTTGCACTGCAGTATACACTTATGTGTTTTGGGTAAGTAAATTTTTCCCTTTATGGGGGTGGTGCTGTGTGTGCCTCCTTTACCTTTGTCAGAACTGGTGAAATTTCATGGTGGACCCATACAAGTAGAACATGTTTTCCCAAAATCAAAAGAAAAACTCTGCTGCAAATGTGTCAGTTTAGATCTAATCTTATTTTAAACTTGGGTTTTATAGAAATTAACAAAATTGTGAGAATTCAAGCCTTAGCAGAATGGAAAGTATTTTTTCCCTTTAAAATTACTTTTTTAGGGTGAATGAGAGACTGTGATAAAAAAATAAAAAATAGAATAATATATTTAGATTTTATTGAAACAGCAGGTTCCAACTACTCTGAAATGTACCTGTAGAATTTTATTAAAGTTCTGATTCAAAACATGTTGAGAAGTTGAAAAATTTCCACAGAGAACCTGAATCTTTTATGTTCTAGTCCTCACTGCTCTTCGTATTTATTTCTTGCTTTATTACGCTGCCCAAAGGAGTCAGACACAGGAGTGCACTTCAGGGTGTGGGTGCCCCATAGGCTCCCAGCATAAAGTTGGTGCCCATCTCTGCCGAAGACAATCTAGTTTTCATATTTATAGGACAAAACCATCTTTTATAATGAAAAGCCGAATCTGTAGCCAGTCTGCTTGGCTCATGTAAGTCACTATCATGTCTCATGCTTAGAGAATATGAGCTATATGTTTGCTTATGTATCTATAATGTGTTTGCAAACGCAATAGCATTTATCTCTTAGTATGTTTTAATTTATCACATAATGTACATACTTGTTTATCTCTGGCTATAGGTCTGCATTTATAATTGTGGCTATATGGAGTTAGACATGTGGGTCACATATTATATATTCAGACCCCATGAAGAATTAATAAATATTTATTCAACCATTACAGTTTTTAACAGAGTTTAATAGGCAAATAGGCTATTCAGATCTGTGGCTTGTGACCGTCACCAGCTAGCTATTTGGATGTTTTTGTACAGCACCAAGCAAAGTTATTACAAATAGTAAGTCATAACCACCTAGAACTCATCCATAACGAGGCTGTAATATCCCTGATGTAATATCTAACATATCTGAACACTGATACATAATTAATGCGGAACCTTGCTGTATTATGAGGCTCATCCTGTGTGTATATTTGCATAGTTGTATAAGTTTGTGAGTGCAGATCTGCTCTATTTCTAAATCTCGTATCTGGTACTGACCCGATTAGCTGCAGAGCTGTGGGTTTCTGTGGGCCTTCAGCAACCCGTAATATCTATCTTGTTCTGTCACTATCACAATGGCTGATTGAATACACTGGACATTTGGATCCCCTTTTCCTGGCTTCTGTATTAAATACTGTCCTTGTCCATAGGAGCTAGCAGTCTAAGGGTTTGCCTACGTACGGCTGCGCAAAATAACTAATGTGAATTAACTGAATGCATGAAATTAGAGTGGTCTAGTTAAACTACATTACACCTCTGACTCCCTTGTTTAGAATTAAGGCAGCTTTAATTTAGTTTAGCTTAATTCACTTTGGAAATGGAGTAAACTAAATTCAATTTAGGACACTCAAATTTTGAATGAGCATCCGAACAATGTTTTAATGCTTTTAACCAATGAACAGGCAAAGTTAATTCAGATTAATTTTCTCACTTGCCCATGGAAACAAGCCTGTTTCCTATTCCCTGTCAATGAAATTGTCTCAGCTGAGACTCCTTCAGCAACACCAAATTGACAACCAACTCCCAAGAGCAGCAGTTTAAATGATCCTCCCACACGCAAGTGTTTCCTCATCCCTACATCCCCATGCAGGCAACTTTTCTCCCTGTGAGTTTTAGTGATCTTTAAGACTGATTTGTCCAGAGCTTGACACTCTGAGCCAGGCGCTAGCTGGGGTAAGCAGAGAAGAGGTCCAGCAGTTTTTTAACACTATTTGAAAACCTGAGTTATAAATAATTAATTGTGGAAGATTTTCAGTTTAGGCTTTTGCAGTGCAATACTGTATTTCAAATTCAAGATCTTCTTTCTGAAAATCACAGTATTCTAGAGAATTTTAGTGATTTATCTAGTTCCATTATTTCAAAACATTGTCCCCTTCATTCAAATTAAGTGCTTGTTCGCCTAATGAATTGGAATACCTCCAGGTGTAAATTAGCATGTATTTCATTTTTTGATCTAACTTAGATTGGGCAAGATCAGATGCAATGAGGATTCATAGGTTGAGGAGTACAGGGGAACAAGGGCAGTGGTATTTACGAACATATACTATCTTTACATTTTTTCTTGAATAAATTGTAGTTTAAGAAGACAGGAGGTAGCATAAAGTGGCCCAAAGAGTCTATCTTCCCATTTTTAAAGGGCATTTGCAAAATCAATAATGAAAAAAAACAATCATAGAAATAACACAGAACCATATTTTAAATGCAAAAATAGTAATCCTTTTTAACCATCATTGTGGAAATTCCTAAGTTTTCATCACCTTGTTTAATTGTAAAACCACACTGTGTATTTGGTCAAAAGACATATTAGGAAAGGACAGGGGGAAAATACTGTCAAACACTATTTTTATCACAATGCAAAAAAAGCCCTTGAAAAATTGCCTTTTAGAAAATCTCAGCTCAGAGAAAGCACCTGCCCTAAATCTTTGCTGAAAAGTCAACCAGCTAAACAAAAGCCCAAATAAATCAAAGAAAGCCCACTTAAACATCCCAAGCCATCAAGTAATATTTGACTAGATGGTTAGGCTATATTTTTGTGTGCTTGGTTTTATGGAGTTAGTGCTAATGAATAAATGTTGTTTGATGGCTACTATAGTCTCAGATCTTTGACTGGTAGAAAATCAGCATAGGTTCACTGGAACAGCTACCAGTATAATATAATAAGGAGTCAAACCTATACGTTAATATGCTTGTGCAGAATGCCTTGGGGGGGGGGGGCACCCATTTATGTGTGGCTAGCTAGAAAGATACAACTGTAAGTAAAATCTAGGTTTGTAGCAACACACCAGTTTGCATGACCTTTTCAGTGTGGATATACAGCTGTATGAGGCTATACCAATATATCAGTGTGCATGTATGTGCTTGTGCATTTGTAGGCAGGCATTTGTGCATATGTCTGGCTGCAGGTATGTTTCTACTTGTGTGTGTAATCTGGCTGTGGTGCTCTCCGAATAGCAATGAGTTCAGTAAAAGCGTGTATGTATTTGTATCAGTGTGTGTGTCTATCTGCATACGGATGGGCTTGTGGTGTCTGTGGGTGCGTTTATTCTTGTGTGGTTTGCGTGACCCTCCTGTGAGATAGATGCATTCTTGTGGTCTGATCTCGGTCACTGTGTGTGCTTTCATTCCCGGAAAAGGCAGAGTCCTTCACCGTGAAAAACACGAATTGAACATTGGGAGACCTGGATCCTGATCAAGCCACCCTGATGGTGGGCTCTTTTAATCCACTCTGTGCCTCAGTTTTCCCTCTCATCTTTCTTTTACAAAGACTGTGGATGTAGATTGTCTGCCACTATATGGGCATATGTAATGCCGTGTGTGGTGGGCTCTGTCTAGCTCAGTCAAAACCCTGGGTCCTGAGAAGATCTGCTGATGCTCTGCCCCTGCCTTACAGTAATACCTATCCCTGCATGCCTGCCTTCAAGTGTTGTTGTTTGGGTGTCCATCTGTGCACACTGTGGCTGGCTATTTGTAGTTTTGTTGAAGAGTTTATCTCCTTCATGTACATACAGAGCAGGGGGAGGTGGAAAGGAAGGAGTTATTAAATGCCAAGCGGATATGCAATAAATCCCATTGATTTTACAAACTCCAACTTGTCTTCAATCTCTTTCTGTTCTTTATCCTGGGGGCATTGCAACAAAACCCTATTTTAAATACCTTTTCTTTCCCTTCCCCCTTCCCCCTCCTCTCACTCCCCAAAAAAGTGTCAATATTTTATTTGGATTTTTAACTTCGCTCCATAACAGTTGTTTGACCTCCTGACTCATGTGAGTCACATAAATTCTGGGACTTTATTCAGGAGCCATGTTCCTGCTATTGAATAAGCAATTTGGGAGGGTGAATTAATGACTTGTGCTGTTGCTGGAAAGTCCCTGAAGAAATATTAAAATTGCTTGCAGACTGAATCAATACTCACTGAACACCCAGCATGAGGACCTAGGCTTTTTAATGGCCACAAGCACTGGCACTCGGCAGAGGAAGGGGAATTCCTGTATACACAACGCACACAAGTACACACAACCACAGCGGTCTTTCCCAGCCTTGCTGGCTTTTTCAATAATGGCATGTTCTTGTGCACACAGTGTGGTATGTGCTGATGCCTCCTGCGCCAGGGAAAGGTCTTGGAGTCCAGTTTCCCTGTCTCCCTCCCAAGAAGATCATGCAGGATTTGCAGTAGCCAGCCATTTGGGCCTTGTGCTAAGTACTTGGGTTAGCATGCTCTGGCATAGTTTGCAAGTGCAAGGAAGGTCGACTATTTGTGCCGTTATGAGCAAGTTTTATGTGGCACTTTGCTTTTTTTTCTTCCAGAAGGGGAAAGACACTAGTGCTGTGTCTTTTGGGTGTGTTGCTGTGGTCTGGGAAGAGGATTGGACTGTTTTGCAAAGGCATGTTGTGAGATGGTTCTGTGGCTTTGGGTGCTGAACTGCGTTTGCATCCATCCATAGCATGGATGTGTTATGTTTCTGATATTCAGCAGGTTTCACTTTCTTACGCTGGTTTGTGTTACGGTGAGTCATGCATCCCTGTGGTTAAAAGCGACTGCATGATGCTTTTGGTCACTGAGCAAAGGTGTCTCTTCACTGAACCAGCCTATTTCGAAAGCTATGGGTGCAGTCCTGCATGGTCCTGAGTGCCCTGGGTGCTCACCAGCCTCACTAAGACATGAGTGTGCTCAGTGTTCTCCTCGCCGATGCTTTTACTCTTTGTCACTCACTAGGCTGACAACAGCCAGATTTTGCCCACACCTCAAGTTTTGCTCAAAGACCTGGCAAGGGTGGGTTTTGGTGACAGTGTTTTCAAATCTCCTTTGAGAATGCAGGCCCGTGTTTTGCCACTGTGGTCGTGAATGGCTGGTTTATATTTGCTTGTTGGGTGGCTGTTATTATGTATTAACACCAGGGTGGGTGTGCTTTGTATGACCACATGTCTGTCTCATTGATTCCATTAGTATTATTTTGTAATCATGTGTCTTTGTGATTGAGTTAGTGTGCATTTCAGGGCTCCTGTGTATTGAATAATGATGTCAGGCATTGGGTTGTTTGACTGGGTAATGGCCTCTTTTCAGTCTTGTAAGTGAATGTGTCCTTCTCCTGTTTCCCTGTCTAGGCTGGGGCAGGATCATTTACACTGGGTGATTCCTTAAGATGCTCACATGCACTAAAAGAATATCCCTTTGGCTCCCGAGCTCTCCCTGCCAGCGGGATGTGCTGAGGATGCACTGCTCATGTGTGTGTGTGACACACAGGGTGGCACATCTGGCTGGTTCTCAGCCACATGCCTCAAATGACCACTTTCTTGTGTGTCAGCATATAGCTAAGGCTATGTGAACATGTTTACATGTGTGTGCACATTCTGGTGCACTCAGGGGTTTTGATAAGACTTTTCAGTTATGTTTTTGGATAAGTCTCCATATGCTGGGTTTCTCCACAAATATGTCCAAGAGTAGATTATACTGTGCAGTTTCAGATAGATCTGACTGTGTGTGTGAAGGGATCTGTAAATGACAACATATGTCTACAGTGAAGTGCACACTTGCCTTTGCAAGGGTCTTCTGTGTGACTTTCTATATTGATGCATAGAAGGGCAGCTGTGTCAGTTAGCAGATGCCTCTGATCTGTGTTTGACTGTCTGGCAGTGTTCCCATGTCTGAACTGACCTGGGTCTCTTATATATGTAAGAAAGAATAGGTCTCTGTGTCAGCAGCATTTACCGGTAAATATATGTGCTAAGAAATTTTAAATGTACAATGAATCTCTTGGTTTGTGCAATGGCTTCTGACTTGTGTGGATATTGTATGCTAATGCCCTAAGACAGTGTAGTACATTTGGTCCCTTGGAAATGAACAAGATAGTTCAGTTATTTTTCAGCTGATGATTATGTGTCATTGCCGCATGGATTTATTTGCTCTGAGCAGGCAATGTGTCTGGCATTGGGCCTGTTCTGTGCTTCCTCAGCCATCAGCAGCAGACACATCCAGACAAAATCTACAAAAAAGGCTGTGAAAGATCCAGGAAACTTCCAGAACAAGCTCTCATCTGTACCCTCTCACCAAAATATCCCATCAGGGAAAGATCCATGACCTCTCTCGGCCAGGACATCTATATAGCTGTGATTTAGCAAGCCAGTAAGTTCAGCTTGTATTTCTCATTGAGGTTGCTAACAGGTCACTCCTTACTCCTCCTTCTATTAGCTCAAGCCTTGTTACTTCCCCTACCCCCTTGCTTGTGCTCTCCCACTCTTTCCCCCCCCATCCTCCTTGGTATTCCTGCCTGCATTTTGACCTTGAACAGATGACACCATCCTTTGGCCACCCACTGCTTTACCAGCTCCCACACTGGGGCAGCAGAATCAGGGTAATAAGGGGAGGAAAAAATGAGGGAATGAGGAAGGAAGAGAGGTGGGGAGAGAGGGAGAGAGACCTGTTTGAGAATAATTGGAGGCTGTTAAACAGAGGAGCCCAGCATATCACTCTAGTAATGGAAATAAATTCCATTGTATTTGCATTTTAATTTTCCACATAAACAAAGGCCTGGAGTGTGCTGGCTTCGCCGGAATCACCGGCCAGAATTTAATTAGAAATGAAAAGTTTATAGGGTCCTCTTTAATGCGATTAATGCACAGTTAACATTTATCACATACATATGCTGGAATCGCCTTTTTTAAGCAACCACCGGCCATGAAATGAATTTCTTTTCAACTTTTTTAGCATGCGTGAGGAAGGCTGTCTCTGGTGAGGCGGTCCAGTGAGCACACTCCTGACAGCTTGGTAAACTGCAGCCCACAGAGGCTTAGTAGCCCCCATCCTCACTGAGGAAAGTTCAAGGTGGCTTAGAGGGAAGCATGGTCTAGTGGTTAAAGCCTGAGGTTGGGAGTCAGGGGATCTGGGTTGTATTCCCAACTCTGCCAAATGCTCACTGCATGACTGACTTGCTCTCAGCATCTGTTTCTCTGGGTGTTAAAAAATAAAAGAGAAATCAGCTGGAAGAAGATATCTGAGCCCCAGACCCCTCTGTGTCTCAGGCTCTCCAGAAACTTGCCCAGCCCTGTTGTATGGGATCTGGATTGGATCCTGCACTTTACTAACCTGTCAGCTCATCTCCCCATGGCCAAACATCCCTATGCTGGCTGTGGGGACAGGGAAGCACCCGCAGTGCTTGCCTGATGTGAGAGGCTGGGCCTCCCGGAGAGATGTCTTTGTACTGACCCAGGCAGCACTGCTCCCTGCGCATGGGTTCGTGTGGACCTCACACTACTTGTGTGAAGTGCGCATCTTCCTGCTGAGAAGCATGACACAGGAGTGGAGCAAACTGCTTGTGCAGCGTGGGAGCCCTGTCATGAAGGGACTTCTATTCACTGCTGAGGCAGTTCCATGTTTCTTAAGGGGATCCTCTAATGCTGGTTTGGTCCAAAAAACTACTAAATGTGGTTTGTAAGATACTGGGGCTGTCAAGCCTGAACCTCAGATCCTAACATAAACCTAATCAGGAGCAGCTACCACCTTCCTTGTGGTAGGGATAATTATATCTCCCTTACCCTGCGGGGCCCTAAGAGGTCACCCCATGAGTGTTTACAGAAAGCTTTGGGCTTGTCTGCACGGGGATTCTAGGAAAAGCAAGTCTAAATCTAGACAAATTATCAATATCCTTCCCTTGCAATGCCGAGATAAAAGGCCAAAGGTGAACACTCGTCTGTGAGCCCATACCTCTGACAGAGCCAGGAGGCCATCAGGCTTGTCACTTCCCTGCCTCCTCCTGGCCCCCAGAGGTGGAGGGGACAGTATCACCACCAGTGTCCCCATTGTCCCTTGCTTCTGCCCCTGCCCCTGCTTTGGCTGTGTGACAGATGAGGCTACAGCCCCCCCTGCTCCCACGCTTCCTTTCTGCGCTTGCAGACAAGAAGAGCAAATAAACCAGGCCCATGGACACAGAGTGTTAGCATGTTAGGGACACAGCAGGGGAAAGAGGAACATGAAACCTCTATTGATCCCTTGAGGAATGATGTCCCTTCCTTATCTTATCAGATTCTCTTCACTCTTCAATTATAGTCTGTTGAAATTGGCCTCTTAACCCAAACAAGATAACCTGGGTAATGAGGAGAAGAGTATGAAGGGAGGGGAGGGAAGAGGAAGGGAGGGCAGAGTCCAGTGCATTAAACTATGGCTGTCATTAGAAATGCCTCCTTTAGCATAACCCCTCTGCCCCCACTATCCCTGGGTGTCAGATGAACTAGGACACATCCAGTCCCTGACAAATATATCATGCCATATACACCCCCCATTCCCTCAGATGCGCTAGGTACCCCCACAGGCACATGTTCCAGCATTTGTACATGATGTCTGTGTGTATATGTATCTGTACCCATCCTGCCACACACCTCCTGTGTTCACACACCTCAGCAGATGCCACCCTGCTGTACGCACACTCACACACATTTATATGACTAACGCTGCCCATCTCACCAGCTACATTCTCCTCAGCACATTGATGGTATGCCTGCCATAGCACCTTATCCCCAGGTCTAACCAAAAGAACTGCTGACAAAAAGAGAGGAGCACTGCTAGCCCCCCCCCAATCATCTGATCACAGCCACAGTTCATCAGTACATTCATGTGACTGCCTTGCCATCAGGAAGCAGTCACGCAGAATCCTGTGCAGAGCCCCACAAAGACAGGCTTCCAAGACATGTATTGTCGTGCCTTTGCTCACCTCTATGACTCCCTGCATGTAACTATGGAGTTACGATGTTGTTTCCATGGATAAGACTTTTCTTAGTTGCTACACAGACCAATAATACCTACTTGCTATAAGTCTATACTCTCAACTGGACATGTTGCCCTAGTGATAGGCCCATGCTCCTCCTCATACACATGTCATGGGATATAGGGCATGTCTCGCCCAAATATCTATTACAGAGAAGATTGTCTGGTGGAACGATAGAGACTCAGAGGCCTATCTGCACAAATGCACCCAGGTTTCCATGCTCAAATTACCTCACTGTGCCCAGAGTGATTCCAAAGCACATGCAAGTGGTGCAGAAGGCACTTTCGTTTTGGAAAGGTGGTGCTCTGAGCTGCACAAGGGCTTCACTTACAGGGCTGACACCCTCCTCTCACACTCTTCTAAAGACTGGATTTCCCAGGATCACTTTATACACTGCCTTTCACTGTGCCACAGGCATTTCCTTGTATACATATCCACCTGAAATGGGCCACATTCCCTTCCATTCCATGTCTTCTTGTCCCACTAGCCCCACCAGTTTTGCCTGATGGGCACCAAGACCCATGAGGGAGTCACCCATAGGCATATATTTTTCTTTAAATACTTGGAGGTCACAGAAATTCATGTCATCTGCAAAAGGGGTTAGAATTATGGCAGTCATCTCTACAAATTCATACATATGCTCTCATGTGCATACACCATCACCCTGAAGTTCCTCCTTGCTTTCCAGCTTGTGCACCTCACAAGAATTGGCACACAGCCAGATATACTTCCTGTGTCCCCATCCTGGCTGCCTTCATATGCGCAGACCCTTGACACAGGCACAGGCAGAGCCCAAAGTTGTTAAAGCCACTTAAGGGAGTTGGATGTCAGTACTGGATGACTCTGCATCTTATTTGGCACAGTGGCCAAGGCTGCCTCATGTAAAAATGCAGCTGTCTGGTTTCAACAGTATCCAAGTAAAATCTGCTTTAGCCTTTCACTCCATCCTTATCCTTTCCTCCCCCAACTCCACCCAGCTCTCCTCCTGCTCTCTCCTCCTTCAGCATCGCAAATACCGCCTCTTTAAAACTCTGCATTTGCTGTTTGTTCCGTAGAGAGAGCGAATTTGTGACATTGTGCAGTTTCCACTCTGCTCGTTTGGCCCATTTGTACATCGCACGTCCCAGAAATATGCTTCCCCCATGCCCTTAGTATGCAAACATCATGTCCTTCTCTTCAGAAATCATATTCCTTCCTTTCCTCTTCTGCATCTCCTCCCTTCCATATTGATTTTATTAATGTGTATATATTTTTTGTGTATGTATGATTTATGTATTAATGTACATTTTTTCAAGCTCAAAAATCTACATTTAAACAACCAACAAAGGGACTAAATTTAAGAAAATATTAAAGTAGGAGCTATTACATAGCTACATTGTTCTGTGGTCTTACTTTTTTAAGGCAGATGACCAAAAATTGTTCTTAAAAGAAGTTTTAGAGAAATATGAGTATGTTGAAAGGCAATAGACCCTTGAAGAGGTGCCCAAATGTTAGTTCCCAAAGACTTCCACAATTTTTAAGTGAAAGCTTGAAAATGGGCAGTGGGGCAATGAGGTTGCCCTCATATTTCAGCTCAGCTTGAAGAAAACGAGGACTAGGTTGAGGAATTGAAGGGCTGGAAAAAGTCCATGACCAAAGAGGGACTGGGTTGTTACCGGAACCCTCTAAACTACCCTGAAACTAGAGGTGGTGCAGGGCGTCCTGTCTGACAGGTATGTGAGGGTTTCTTTTGTGATTTTGTCTTCTCGTCAGAGTCTCTGTTTTTCCTTTTATAAACTAATGAACAGACATTAATCTGTCTTGCAAAACGTGGATGCCACCCTCTCAACTGAACTACAGTGATGGGCATTTTGAGCAGAGCTGATAGCAATTCCTGATGTAATTTGCCTCCCAGCCAGAGATGGATGTTTAACTCTGTGCCTTGGACCCTGCAGAGATGGAAGGGTGCTTATCTTGGAAGGAGGAGGAACTGTTCAAAATGGAGCCAGAAGAATAAAAACTAAATTGGCCTCAGGCAGGAACAATTAATAGAGGCAAAGTCAAGATTTCTCTGTATATATGCATGTGTGCGTGTGTTGGGGGAGTTGCTAGAAGCCTGGGGATCAGTACGCTGTGCAGATTTTAGAAAAGCTACAGGAACTGCAGAGCTAAGGGATGACAGCAGCAAGAAATGTCCTGTTTTTCATACAGGCAGAGACAAGCCACCAGAATCTCCCTTCCTGATTTAACAGTGAGGTTTGGGTAAATGTTTCATACATAGCATTCTCTGGGAAGCCTATCTGTGAACTCACAGTCTGTTAATTCAGCCTTTTGGCACATCACTCTGCCTCCTCTCTGTCAAAACTAGTACACACATAAATCCCAAGCCAGACAAAGGAATATCCTTCCCCAACCACATCAAACTCCCACATATGCTTCCTTTAGCCTACCAGCATTTTGTGTCACTGTCTATGTACCTACCCAGAGACACACTCCCTGCCATATACTGATCCACTCATGTGTAGTCTCCAACCATCAGGCACAGTTCCCCAAAGGCGCCTATCTGCATTGCGTTCACAGTCCTCCTATAAATGTCCTATAAAAAAATGCAGTATAACTCTGCTTTTACCTTCCCCATACCCTCCTCTGAGCACATCAACTTTTCAGATTTGGTTACTATATATATAAATGTACCTTCTATGCTCCTCCTACTCCATCACTTCCTCTCAATGTCTATATGGACAGACATATTCTGTCCATATGTCTCAAACACTTCATGTGCACATCCTGTCATTCTTCACACCTCTACCACAGCTATTCCTCTCCTGTGGCTCCAGATTGAACTATTGTGTTGTCCATTTCCCAGTGACAAGGGGTCTAGTTACAGGGTTATTGATTGGTTTTCATGCAGACAGATGGATCTGCCTTTGGTCTCCCCACCAAAATCCACCTCTATATGGGCTGATTGTCACTGCTTCAGGGATAGGATTTCACCAGGAGACCACCCTCCATGCAAACATCCTTCACCCAGGCCACAGATGGTAATAAATGGAGTCAGGCTGAGCCATAATAAAAGCAATTGAGTGGGTTACCTGTGCAGACATGAGATTTATACCTCCTCATATTTGATGTGATTGTTTTATTGAGTTCTCAGTGCAGTTAGGATGCCGTTTATTTATTTATTTATATGCCTACTTATCGGGGAAGAGGGGGGAGGCCGTTGCAGTCTGGCTCGTGTTCAGCCTCTGTCTTGTCAGGTACGAGCCCAAAGAAAAGGGCTCTCCAGTTTTGCTCTGCCTTTTACCTAGACTTGGGCTTGGTGGGTGAGCCCTGGCCAGATGTCTCATTTCCTACAACAAAGATGTTTGTTTCAGGATCCCTGAAACCTTGAGGACTGCCTGAATTATGAGCCTGGTAGAAGCTAAGGCAATGGTGTAAAGAAAGATGTGTGTATATAGAGATTTCCTAAAAGATCCTCTTGAAAGGAATTCCTATTTATGCCATGCCTGTTTTGGACAATGGGCTGTGATCTATGCACAGAGCTTCTTTATGCTATTGCAATAGAAATAGTAAGCACTGGCATTGCTTCTGACTCTGTCATCACATGTGAGCGTTGAGAAATATTAGCAGGTGCAAATTGATTGGAAATGAATATTTGTAAGTGCACTCTGAGGAGTTTGGAAACGGAGTGATTAGATTTGTGATTTTCAGCTGGGTAGATAGCCATATAAGTGCTACAAAATCAGCTCTCAGTTACTGGCACTAGAGAAAATTGGAGGCTAGTGCTGAATATCCTACTGTCTAGTATTTCATCACAAGCCTAACGGTATTTGTTGTGGGTTTTTCAGCTCCTCTAGTCAAGTGATAGCGGGAGAATTTCAGTTCTCATTTAATAAAGTATGTTCCAGTGCTCGGGGGGGCTTGAAAAGGGGCCTGTCAGCTCTCTGGAGACTCAAAGGGCTGCATAGTTAAGGTGTTTTTAAAATTGTTTAATGGGAGTCGGATATCCAAATCCCTTTTAAAATTTAGGGTAGAAAACAGAAAACAAAAACAAACCCACACTGTATTACAACTACTAGTGATTTTTATGCCAATTGCATGATTTAGGCACTGCCTTGGCATTTTTAAACAGTTGGGAGTGGTAAACACGGCCATGCATGTATGGGGTCGAATAGATTAATTGGGATTACAGTGGAAAAATCCTCATTCCTCTTAGCTCTCTGTTTAAAGAATATTTTTTTTTTGAGAAAAAATCAAACCTCTCTGATCCTTTCATGAGTAGTATTCATCATCTGAGCCATTTACACACAGATGGGATTTCCTAAAGCCCTAGTTAGCTGTGCAGATGTCAGGCTAGTGACAAACACTTTTGGAAGTCTCTACCTTTGCATTTATAGAGACCCTCCCTAAAAGTGGGATCCCTGAGTATTTTGCCAACTGTAAGTAGAGAGCCTAAACTCCATTTGAATTTCAACATGCCTGAATTTGAAGACCATGGAATATAAGCGAAGCTCAGCCTTGTCCAACTGTTTAGAAGTCATGTCTTTTTATTCAAGTAATATGGAAATCTTTTGTTTGAATGGGCTTTAGGATCAGAGACAGGTTTTCTAGGATATTTGATGTACAACTGAAAACATGATTTTGTTTTGTATGCATCATGTCATCATATCATAAATGGTCTAGCTGGTCTGCTAGAGCATTATCTATCTCTTTAGCCAACACAAGATTATTGCTTATTGTATGTTTGCTTGTTATTAATGCCATCTATATATGCCATATATATTCCAAGAAATCAGGAATTCCTATGGGATGCAATTCCACAACTTAATGGACATCCCTATCAGGGGATACCTTCTGCTACCATTTAAATGTTTCCTTTCTTATTTCCCTCCCTTCACTCCTGGCAATGCTGCTTTGTTTAAACACTAATAATTCCTTTCCTGTTAGAGGAACTGTGTCCTTCAGATCACTGTGTTGTTCTCACCACTTCATCATTGCTTGGCCAAGCCACTTATATTTTCTCTTCTTTTCTACCAAAGTCAAATGAGTTTTTTTACATAATAGCAATTCTGGTAAATGAGGTTTAGCTCCATAACACTCACTCACCCAGCACTGAAATACAGCTACCTCTGTGGCAGAATGCAGCAATCACTCACTAGATGCAAAAGCTTGAAAATGTTTAACTTCCAACAAAAATCAAGCTTTCTCTACATCTATGCAAAAAAAGAAGGGATGGGATTTTCAGGTGATAAAGGGACCAATGTGGTTCTGAACTTCAAGGTTCACAGAACAGAAAGCTCAAAACTTTCCAGGCACAACCAATTTTACTTGCTAACTACCTCTGTTGGGCTAATATCTCTGCAATATGAAAACCAGAAAAAAATGCGTCTAGCTTATTGTAGTTCCCACCATGCAACCTTCCAGTGGCCAGATATGAGGAATAAGACAAAGAGAAATGCTGTGAGCATTCATTTACTCTTTCAGCTGCAGTAACATTGTCTGTAACCTCTGCTTTATGAGCCTGTCCTTTATTTGCAATGATAAAAAGAAGATAATGCCAGGTTTGTGTCTGATGGAAAAGAATCTGAATTTAAAGGAGCATATTCCCTGTAATGATGACCTGTGTGATCCGAACGCTTTCTTTGCTCAGCTGAGAGCAGCTGGCAGTAGAGGTGTTGTACCTTGAGAGCGTGCCCTGATACAGAAAACAGCATGGGAACTTTAAACTCAGCATCAGCTAAGGGAGAGGAATCCTGATAGAATCCCAAGTTTCTTCTGTGTGTGCTAGGAAGAGCCATGTTATGAGGCCTGCTGAACTCTGTTGAGTAGTGTCAGACAAGTTTTCTTCACCCCTGCCTTACACCAACAAACACATGGTCAGTCAGAGGCTAATCCAGTCTACATGGCCAGTCTAATTCTTGGCCTCTCTACTGAGCTGACTTGTAGCTACTAAATACTGATGGTGGTGGTAAGTTTTTGTGACACTTGCACACGCACACACACTTGCCACTTAAAACTCTGTGATTCACCCTGTGTTCACTGTGGGCCATGCAGCTGTCACTGGTTTTGGTCCCTATGAACGAGGTGCTATTAGAGATACTCTGTACTCTTTCAGCTTCTCCCTAGACTCGTTACCTGTCCCCCAGGAATTCCATTTTTTTGTGGGAAAGACGGTGAAATTCACAAGTGACTTTGGCCAGGGTGTCCTTTGGGAAAATTCTCAAGGGAGGCTAGCAAGAGTGACTCAGAAAGCTGTTTGCATAACATTGATTTCTTCCGCATGTGACACAGCCCCTGCCCTAAATCACTTGCTTTTTGCCAGACTCAATTGATTGTCTTGAGATGTTATGTTTACCTGAATTGAGGTTCTGTTCAATTCTTGCATGGGCTAGAACCTCAGCTGATGTAGAACAACCCTGGGTCCAGTTTTGAACCTTTTCTCATTACATGTTAAACTCCATGGGCATTTTTAGTGAAAAGTCACATTGAGTTTTACAAAGGTAGCTAAATGCTGTTATTTTTATTTTACAGCTGGCAAAGCAGCCTCATAAGGAGTCCGTGTGACCAGCCCAAGATCAACCAGAAAGTTAGTGGTAAGAGAAATCCATTCTCCTCATACGCCATTCTTTGCCCTAAACTACAGTCCTGCCCACAGCTACCGAATTGGCCACATGAGCAGTAGCACTTCAATGTACATTTCATTGGTCATTACAACCTGAATCAGTGTGTGTGTGTGTGTGTGTCTTCCCACATGTGTTTTTAAAAAGCACATCATTATCGGAGACTTTAACTAGGAATCATTAGCTGATTGTTATATAATGAAAGAAAAACATCTCCCCAAACCAAGCACTTAACACCAGAAATTTAATGTATATCCAATACCTAAGTGAAGACTGAAAAACACCTAACAGCTTGACTGAGATAATATATCCACTAAACTCTATTCTCTGTTGTGGGGTATTAATTAGGGTTACTCTCAGGAACTCAGAGTCCAAAGTGTATTAATTCAGCTGACTGGCTTCCGCAGTACTTTGGCTTTGACATTTCTTGGATAAGGACAAACCGGGGCTCTCCAGGACGGAACCCAGCCACAGAAGAGCTGAGATAGAGGGACAAATTGGGGTGGAGGGGGTGGGGGGAGTTTGCCCTTCTGGGCCTATAAAGAATTCATTAATTTAGAAGAAGCAGGAAATAATGCTTAAACTACAATTGCATCACTTGCTGCATAACCGTGAGCGCATGTCATGATGTGTTCCATCCTGTTCCCACTAAAGTACACCACCTAATTCAAAAGATTTTTGTGGGGTGATTATTATCTCAGGAAACCTGTATTCTTAGACTAACTGTACATGCTGCAAAACAAAGGGAAAATTCTCACTAACTTCTGCCTCCAAGTTCATACTTAGGAGACCGCCGCAAGGCTCACAGCAGTGCCTAAGTCCAGTTGAAATATTCTAACCCAAAGTGACCAAAGATAACTCATTTATTACATTCATATGACAAATGGAAAAGTTTGGCAGGGTGCTCAAGAAGAAAGATGCTCAAGTGATTTAAAGTAAGCGTGAATTGCTTACCAGGGAATTAAGTGCTTGTCACTTGCATGCTTCTCAATTGCATGCGCTATGTATATGTGTGTTTACATAGTGCATGTATGTGTGTATACATGTGTGTACCTACACACACACAACAGGCTTATACTGTATCGTATCAAATGTATGAAGTGGGAACAGGAAAGCTCCCAGTGCAGAGATAACTCTTTTCTCTTGATCCTGTCAGTTCTGATGTGCTTTCCTTATTAAGTAGTATACTCTCTAGACTTTTTTGCCATAATTAAGGAAAATTACTGCATAGCAGACTTAAATTTTTTTTCCTGACTCTTGACAGGGTAGTTAAGTCATGGTTTTCACTAGAGTTTGCATCTAGACTTTATCTGCCTGAGTTTGGTATGAGCAAGTGTTTGATAAATCTCAGTACTGAATTACATGCAGTCCCAAATGCTTCCTGATATTCTCAGTGCAATACTGGCAGATAAGTGCAACACAGGCACACAGAATTTATATATCACAAAAATAATTAGTAGAAAATAGATTTTTTAAATGTTTTAGGGAGACTCTAAAAGTGGAATTGAAAATGCACTGTTTTGCAGGCACTGTCCCGAAAGCCTTTAGTAATGTTAGATGGATCCCCAGAAAGAAAATAAAATGTAATTAATACACTTTCAGAAAATCTTAGCATAACCAAAAGTATTTTGTTAGTGTGTACAAGGATCTCCATTTTGAAGTACAATATTCATGGTCTATCTGAGGACACAGGTAACTTGTATTTCTATAAATGCCTCACTTACGGTTTCAAGAAGTTAAACTGTTCGCAGATGAGCAGTAATAGTTCTGGACACTGGACCAATGCAGATTTTGCTTTGGAAATTCCATATTTTGCAAAAATAAGATGACAGATATTTCTAGAAGGTTGGGATTTTAAATTGTCATCTATCCAAAACTGCTCAGAGACTTGGAGTGTTAGATTAACTCCAATATATGATTGTAGTACTGGTAAGGGATGTGCTGTTACAAGAGATTCACCCAATTCTGTATGTCTATTTTGACAACGGGAGAGAGAGAAAATGTGTATTTAAATCATGAACTTAGACCGTCTTTGTGTTTTGTGGTTTTTGTGAACTGGAGTCACAAAAGTCACTGGAGTGATGAAGCTCATACTACTCTCCGCGGCACCAGGATTGGGCCCTTATATGCTTGCTCTTTCCTATTCCACTGAATTTTTTCCTGATTCGCTGTCCTGTTCTTGCCTAGCATAATGTCCTGGATTCAGCACCACGACACACAGACTTGCAAACGTTATGACCTGTGATATGATGGGCTCACTTTCTCATAGATGTGAGTTTTGAGGAGCCCCACACAAAGCAGGGGCCTGAATTTTTAAAAGAAATGGAGACTTACTCACAGGAAGCCAAAATGTTCTTGTGCCTTGGTGACCACACACTCAAATTCCATCACAGTATGACTCAAACATGGTGGGTCACAGCTGAGCCTCTTCAATGTAATAACTCTTAGTAGCTACAAAGTTCTTGTCCTTCTCAAAGCATTTTATAAGCACAATCTGACATCTGTTCCCACCTGCTTCTGAGAAGGATCAGTTTTCAGTTACAGGGCGGGGAAACTGAGGTACAGAAACCCAAAGCCCAGCCGCAAACTGGTAGCAAAGGTGGAAACAAAACCTGCAGTCAGCCTTCTGCCTGGGACATTGCAACCCAGTCACGAGGCTGGGACTTCAGCAACATTTGGCTGCTAACATCACTTGAGCTGGCTGAAGTATGCACATGCATTGGGTCTGTAATATGCTCTTCCTCTGAAGAGCCCAGAGCCATTCTTCTGGACTTCTGTACCACCAGCTGAATTCCTCTCAGGGATAGCTGGCTGTCCTTCCACAGCTGCCTTTGTAAGGTGTCTGAATGTCAAACTGTTATTATTTCAAAACCTGACTGAGAGAGTAACAGAGACCTGGAGGTTTTTTAGGAGGGTGTATAATTAGCCGATCAGTATTATGTTACCCTGTTCATAACTTAATAACCATTTTAATACAGATGGCACACACAGGGATAATTTCCTAGGGTAGCCTAGCAGTATATTACAGAGACAGTATGTCTGAGGGAATCTTTCTTAGCCAAGGTACATTCCACTAGCTAATTCTACCTGCTGTTTTCAAGATGATTTGGGATAATTCCATATCATTTGCAAAATATTAAAACCCATTTATATAGGATGCCAGATTTAGAAATACACAGTCTGAGTTATTAGACATATTTTGATAAATCTGCCATGAAAAGTGCAAGACAAAAAATACCACCATGTTTTCCTGGCTATTTAATTTTTGCTTCCCTTGCTATAAATACACCAGGTTTTAAAAAAAGAACTGGCTAAACTTGTTATATATCAAAAGGGCCAATATACTGACTTGTGCAGTTTTATCTATGCGGACACTACAAGAGCATGCGTGCATATTTACCGACACCCCATATACATTAATTTGAGTGGGAAGCACTGTATATTTGGGATTGCATGCAAATTTTTGTGTGTTCTTGCTCAGTTGGTGAGGTATTCCATGCCTATGTATGTACCTTTTGCAAATACCCTTGTGTTACCCTGTTTCTGGAGGTTGTATTTCTGAGGGCATAGCCGAGGTATCTGTACATTACATTGCACTAAACCAGCGTGATTACTTTTACTGTGTGTATGTGTTGCCAGAGTATGAAGATCCGATGTATGCCGCTTCTGCATGTGCAGACATGTGGACAGCCCTGCCGTGTGTTAGTACCTAATTACAGCTATCACCGGCCTTTCTCTCCACCATCGACCCTCCTTTTTTTTTTTTTTTTTGCCTGTCATATGGTTATTTTTGTCACCTCAAACCTGAGACCAAATCTCAGTCCCTCCACCAGCAAAAGTCGCACCCTAACACCTGGGAAAGAACATGGGGGGAAATTGTTCTCCAGGGCTGAATCGATTCTGCTGCTTCCTAGCGCGCTGCGAGGGCCGGGATCGGCCGGAGCCGCAGCAGCGCAGGGAGCAGCGCTCCCCGCCGGGAGAAGGGGCCACTGTGCCTGCCGAGCCGTTCCCTCGGGATAGAGATGAGGTGTGAAACGGGGGAGAGGGTGCAAGGAAATCCTTCCCCCTCCAGCGCTCAGCGGCTCGGGGCTGTAGGCACGGCTTGGCAGCGGGTAAGGGCAGCTGCTCGTTCAGAGCCCTGATACCGCGGCAAGGCTGGCGGTCACTGACCTCCAGAGAGGGGTGTTAAAAGGGACAGGGGAAAACCTGGCTCCAGCACCCGTCACCCCGAAATGCCCCCCGGCCTTGCGGCGCCGCCGGTTGCTCGGCCGGGAGATTACTGCTCCCGCCGCACTGCCGCCTGCTCGGCCCGTGCGGGAGCCGCAAGCCGCAGCCCTGCGGCAGGAGCAGCGAGCCCCTGGGCAGAACTGCTTCACAGCTGCCCGGGCCTGGGCTCGGGGCTCCTGGCGGGGCCAGGCAGCACCCGGTAGGACGGGGCCAGGGTCTGGCGGGCCATGGCCAGCGCTCCCGCTGCGGGCCGGGGGGCTGGAGCAGTCTGGATCTAACCTGGCCGAGGAAGGGTCAGGCTGTCTGCGCTGTTGATAGGGGGTTTATGGGGCCGTAAAGAGGCGATTGAGCCGCGAGAAGGGCTGCGGGGTTGCCCTTACCTGTTTATGGAGGAGACGCTGGGGACCGTGTCGTTGTCGCAGATGCCCTCGGCCAGTAACCTGTCCCGGATCTCCCAGGCGAACATTGTCGGGTTTTGTCTCTTGTACTCGGCGATTTTATCCACTACTTTGGGGGTCGCTACTTTGGGTTTGGACCCTCCGATCACGCCAGGCTTGATGCTCCCCGTCTCGTAATACCTGCGCAAAGGACGGTCAGTGACCTGCCGTGCTCGGAACAGCCCCGCCGCCCCCTGGCACCCGGTGCCCGCCCGCCCCAAGGAGCTCCCCGCGGCCCCCGGTCCTGCTCCCCACCTTGGCTTCGGCCCGCCGGAGAGCGGCGTCGGGCCGCGGCGTCTCGGGGGCCGCATAGCGCAGCTCAGCGGGGTGCCGGGCCTCCTGGGCTGAAGCTGGGGAGGTCCCTTCTCTGCAGGGCTCGCTCCCACTCTCCTTCCCCTCCGCCCACCTTTTTTCTCCCTCTTTTTTTCCCCTATGTGTGAGAAGCGAGGGGCGCTGGGCTGTTCGCTGCCTCTCCCTTCCCCCGCCTTACACGCACACACTAGTTTCAGGCCCAGGCATCGGGAAACAAAATAGAAACCCTCTCCCCGGTGCAGCTGGCCGTAGGCGAGGCCCGCTGACCGCTGGGACGGGACGGGAGGCAGGGGAGGGAGCACAAGCAGTGCCGGGCTCACACCTCCTCCCCAGCCAAGCTTTCCCGTCTCGGGGCGCTGGCAGGGCTGTGAGTCGGGAGCACGGTTTATCCATCCCCAGCCCTCCTCGTGACCCGTAACGGGCAGCTGCAGCCTATCTCTCCGTGTCCACCAGCTCTGCCCGCGGCTCTGGCCGGCCCTTGGAAGCCGCACGCAGCGCCCGGGGCTCTGCTGCCTGCTGACACGGCTCCGGATCCCGGCCGCAGGGCCCGGGCCGCCAGCCCCCCCCAGCCTGCTCTGCGGATTATTTCACACCACATTTGGCGCCGATCGGTTACCGCGGGTGTTTATTTATTTATTTGCCCCGTTGTGTGTTTATTTACCCGTGTGTTTGCTAAGGCCGCTAGCGGATTGTTGCGAGTTGTGGATTTTTGTTGTTGTTGTGGATTTTTTTTTCCTTCTTTCGTTTTTTTTCTCTCTCTTCCCCCCCCCCCCCCCCCCCCCCCCCCTTTCTTTTTTCCGCCCTTCCGCCCACCCCTCGCAAATTGTCTGTCTTCCCAAGAGTTTCCAAACACAAACGGGGAGGGGGAAGCCCGTCTTCGGCGGCTGGAGGCCGGGGCCCTTCTCAGCCCCGGGCTCCAGCTGTGCGGAGGTGCTGGGGCCGCTCGGGAAGGGGAGGGAGGTCACAGCGGAGCGGGGAAGGGACCCACGGTTGCCGTCCCAGGGGAGGAGAAGGAGCTGCCTCTGTCCTTACCTGCCCAGGATCTTGCTGACACAACCGTGGCTGACCCGCAGCTGCCTGGAAATGTCACAGGGTCGCACCCCCTGGTGAGCCAGCTCCACTATCCTTTGTCTCACCACGTCAGGTAGGGGCCTGCCGTTCACAAACACCCCCCCGAGCTGGTTCACACCCCCGTGCCCTGCTGGGGAAAGAGAAATAAAAAAAACACAACAACCCACGCACACCAGAAACACACCGTTAGTCGTGGGCTCTTCACCACTCATAACTGCAAAATCTCCAGCCACTACAGATGGATGGGGGTAATGGCAGGGGGTTGAAGGAACAGGACATGGAGGAGAGAGAGAAGAAGAGAAATAGGAAGAAAGAGAGAAAGGAAGAGGGAAAAACAGGGAGAATAAGAGACAGAGAATGAGGGAAGAAATAGATAACGAGAACAAGAAAGAGAGAAGGAAAGACGTAAAGAGAAGGAAATGTAAAGAGACAAGGCAAAGAAAAAAGAAGAAAGGAGAGTGAGCAAGAGAGAAAGGGGAAGAAAGGAGGAAATATGGGAAGGAAAGAGAAGGCAGAGTGGATTTCACGAGCCGGGGATTGTCCGCCGAACGCCGCCTCCCTCCCTCCCTGGGCGGGAGAGCCCGTGTCCCTCTCGCGGCCCCCGCCGGAGCGGCGGTTGCTTGGCCCGGAGCGGCAGGCGAGGGGGGTGAGCGCCCCGGCGGCTCCTCTCCCAAGGGCTGGGGATAGATGTGCGCCCCAACTCCCGAGCTCTGCTGCTCGGCGGCGCAGGCGGCCCCGCCGCAGCCCCTGCTCTCTGCTCCCGGGCTTTTCCTCTCTCTTTTCATTTTCTTTCACGATTTTCTATCACGTTGTCAATTAGAGTTACTGGCGAACCCCGCCCTCCCTCACCCCGCGGCATGTCCCCCATGCACCGCGTCCTCTCCCGTTATTTTGGGATGCGAGTTGAAGGGATTCAGAGAGAGAAAGAGAAAGGGAAAGAAATGTAGAGAGTGGGAGGGAGAGAGAAAATATTTTGTGTCCCGCGGCCGGTGTTCGTTCACAAACAGACCCCCACTCTCCTCACCCAGCTTGCGAGCTTGAAAGGAAAAATCCTTCGGTAAAAATAAATTATAATTCTAACACACTCGTGCTGGTCTGTCTTTTTTCTTTTTCTTTTTTTCCCTCACACAAACCTAATTCAGAGAGAATTTTAAAAATGCTCCTTTTTCCTCTGTTCCCCCTTTCCAGGCAAAACCCCGCTTTCTCTCATCTAAAACTGCTATGATCGCCTTTTTCCGATCTTTCTCCATTTCGAGAAATGACTTGGGGGAAAAAAATAAGTGTGCACCTGCTCAGCGCGGGCAGGGGAACGGAGCGAGGGAATAAAGAGAAATACCTCCTGTGGGGGCTCGGCGGGACCACCACCGGGGCGATCAGCGGTAGGGACGGGAGCGGTTCGCCCTGCCCGGGCGGGAGGGATGCATGAATGGATGGATGGATGGATGGATGTATGCTCGCTCGCAGCGGTGCAGCTTCGCTAACACTGCTACCTGCGCGTCTCTATCTCCGAAGAGCCAGCTGATATAGCTGTGGAGCGCACACTGTATTAAAGCTTTCTTTTCACACAACCCTAACCTTCTGCACTTCTGCATCTTCCTCGCGAAGAGATCTTTGTTCGTTTTGCAGTTTGCTGAAAAATGGTCTGTTTGTATTTTCGCTAAGGTTTTTTGTTTTTTTTTTCCCTGGGGTTTTCTTTTTTTTCCTCTCTCCCCTGCTTCTGACACTGACTTATTGGCTCTGAACTTAGTGGAAACTCTCATTGCCCTGCGATCGATCCAAGTCCTTTTCTCACAAATAGAGTTTTTTCCTTCTCCCTCACCCCTGCAGTAACACCTCCACATACACCCTCCCAGCTGCCTCTGCCGGGCCCCGGCTGCCTTCCGCGTCCTTTCCCCAGGAGCAGGGCTTATTCGCTGCACTCTTTTGTTAGTCTTTCTTAAAACATGTTTAGGGGTTCAGTGGGGAGGAGGGATATTTATCGTCCTGAAACCCGCAGGTGTATGTTGCCGTGTGTTTTCTTCATTTGTTCAGAACCCCTTCTGCACATGTTGCCTCTAAAGTTACAGGACAGCAATTTCTTCGGCAACTCCATGATAAATAATTCAAGGCACCTTTTATAACTCGCATTACAAAGTATTAAAAGGCAACAGATGCAAAAAAGATTAAAAATGAATAATTCACATTCTCGCAGCCCAGATATTTTTCACGAGTTTGTTTTGCTCTGTCCCGTGGTTTTCTAAGGTTATTTCTATCGGAGCAGCGAGATATTTGTGTGTATTTATATGCCTGTGAGTGCCGATGTCTCTGCACACACACACCCTCTCCCATACAGATGGTGTTCTGTGTGTGAGGAGCTCGTGCCTGCGTGTATTTTAATTGCTCACTAATATCTCAGTCTGTCGCTCTACAAATACACTTCATGGAACAAATCGAACGTTGATTTTGTTACTAATTTTTTTAATCGGAACCCAAAATAAAATAAAACTGGAGTTTTATTTTGAAAGCAGCGGCAGTGAGAAGCCTCTTTCGGCTGCATGTTCCGATCGTACCGGAGGCAGAATTACTGCCATCGCGGCTGGAAGCGGGTCGCACCGCTGGAAATTAAAAATCATGTCTAATGCACGAAGCTGTTTTCCGGTAAAGGTCTTGGAAAATTAAACACTACGTTTTAAGCATTGTATCCTGGAAATCATTCATTTGGAAACAGGAAGACAGTTGCCTACACCCCCGTCTGGGGATCTGAGGATGGGTTTGTGTTTCTGCGCCTTCCTTCTCACGGCAAAAATCGGGATTTTTTAAACTTCCAGCATTTCCATTTTTCGGTTGGGTTTGCTGCAGCGGGCAGGGCGTGTCCTCAAAAGTTTCGGTGTCAAAAGTTACAAATTGCTCTTAATTATTCATTTCCTGACCCGAGAAGCTGGCTCCCAATCTCAGCTTTCTATTTGTATTTTTTTTCTTTAATTTAAATCTCGGAAATATTTTCCCTCCTTGCGATGAAATTAAAGTCCCTGAAAATTCCTCGTTACAGTCCCTGGCAAAGGCGTCTTTTCGCTTTCCTCGGTTCCCCTTTTAGAGAAAGGCTCTTTAAAGTGAAAATATATCACGAATGCACTCCCCTCTCTGCCAGGAATGCGTTTAAAATGCACACCGGGGATCTGGCAAATAAACCAGGAGGGACGGTGACTTCTTGGGAGCCTCCGAAGCCACCAGATCTCCCAGCCATACAATTGTCCTATTTTTCCCGCAGTTCAGCCTTTCACCAGACCAAACCAGACCAAAGCACGGAACCGCCACCGACCAACCCGCCATTAATTTGAACCTGACGTCTCCCCTCTCTGTCACTGCCTCTCGAAACCAAAGTGAATAGCATCGGATCGCGGAGTAACCGGGGGTACAGGGCCGCGCAGGACTGCGGGAAGCCCTGGTCAGCTGGGGCAGGGACAGCGACAGGGTACGGCCAGGGGACTGACACGAGTCTGAATAAACTCGTTCTGGCTGAGGGGCAATGGGGAAAGTGCCGCTGCGGAGGAGAGGTCTGGTTCGGAGGGCTCCGCACACCCGCGGCACGGGGAGAGCAGCAGGTAGCTCTCTGGCCCGGGATGGGCGTCCCGGCCACGGCCCCTGCCCCGGCACGGCGCGGCGCGGCAAGGATTGCTGCTCCCGGCCCGGGCTGACCAGCACCATCGCTTGGCCGGCGAATGCCCGTCCTGCCTTCTCTCTAAGCCGGGGTTCGGCCAGGGAAGGGGAGGTTGGCGGTGAAGGGATGGACCTGGAGGAGGATCAGGTGAGAAAGAATGGTTGGGGAAGGAAGAATGGAGGGATGAGAAAAGGGAAGCAGCGGAAGGAGCCGGGCTCCAGTACTCACGGTGCATTGCTGAGAAGGGGTCTGCCTTGCAGTGCATATCCATGGGGAGGCAAAGGAAGGGGAAGAAATCGGCTGAAGCCGCCGTGTCGCCTCTAAAACTCAACTTCAATACTTAGGGGAGAAAAAAAATAAAAAAACAAACCAAACAAAAAAAACAAACCAAACAAACAAACAAAAAAAAACCCAACAAAAACACACAAGGAGAGGAGAGGAGAGGATGGGAGCGCTGGGGAGCGCTGGCCCCCCTGCCCGGCGGAGTGGGGCGAGAAGTACTTTCCGGGGTGCTTTGGGGCCGGCCGGCGGAGTCAGCAGAGTCCGTGGGAGCGGGCGGCTGGCGGCGCCGGGGGGCAGGTGGGTGTCATGGCTGGGGGGGCCCGGAGCATCCCCGGCGGCGGGGAGGGGGTGCCGGGGCAAGGGCCGGCTGACGGCCGGGCGGCAGAAGGCGCAGGAGGACGCGGCTCTCCCTCCTCCTCCCGCGGTCGGGGGCTAGTTCATTTAAGTTCAAAGCGGAGTAGCAATCCCCGGGAAAGCTGCGAGCGGCGGCGCGCCCCCTCCTCTCGGCCGGGCGGAGGATCCGGCGCCCGGCGGACTTTCGCCCGAGGTGGGAAGTGCTTGCGAGGAGCCGGGGCCGGAGACTGGAGCCTCCGCTCCCGGTGTGTGTCTCTCTAAAAGCCGCAGCGCCCTCAGCCCCCCGCCCGCCTCCCCGGAGATGGATGACTTGTCAGACAAAGGCAATAGATTCCGACACTCTCTGATTCGCCAGCGCGCCGAGCCGAGAGCGGCCAGGAGAGGAGAGGAGAGAGGAAAAGAGAAGAGAGGGGAGAGGAGGGCCGGGCCGGCGGCGCTCGGCGCGGGGGGGCGTCGCCTTCGGACCTGGTGGCAGGGGAGCCCCGGCACCGCGCCCCAAGCGCCCCTGGCCACGCGTGTCTGCTCGGCCCGCGAGAGAGGACCAGAGCCCTGCTTTGTTGTCCCTTGTGGCTCTAGACCTTTAACTCCTGTGTTTAACATCCGCACACGCACACACACGCGGCTCGGCAGTTTCATGTCCCTTCGCACGCCCCGCTCTCTTCTACGGAGACTTTACTCGGGATGAAATGGGAGCGATACACACTAGGGCTTCGTGGTGTGCAGCAGGGGTGAGAGCCGGGCGGGAGAGAAAGGGAGTGAGGGGGGAAAGAGTAAACGGGGAGAGGGAGAGTAGGGAGAGCTCGAGAGGGAAAGACATACAAGAAAAAGAAAGGAAAATAAATGGACGCTGGAGAGACCGAGAGAGGGAGAAAGAACGAAAGAGAACAAGAGAGCTTTACGCCTCTCTCTGACCCGGTAGCTTGGGCCCACTTTAGTCATGGCAAAGTTTTCCCTCGCACACAGTTGGGGAAATAACAGCGAATCCAACCTCACTCCACATCTCTGCTGCCTTTTTTTTTACTCTCAATGCTAGATCGGGATTTTAAAATTATTTCACAGGTACGACTACAGCTAAAATAAATGTGGCAGAGTAACAGAGCGTGGGAGTAGTGCCTTCAGAGGGTGATAACCGGGGGTAAAGACACGGGGTTGAAATTGTTCTGAGCTTAGATTTGGTTTTCGGACTAAGTTTACCATCACCTGGAATATACTTTTCTCCTCTTTTCCTCCTTCCTTATCCCTCTGCCTATCTGTCACCAGCCCCTTTGTTTTGTAACCGGTTTAAGTGAAGAATCTCCGAGACATCTTTATGAAATATTTTCCACTGTCTCATAAATCACTCTGGCACTTCAGCTGATGTTTTATCTTTCTCTCCCCCCTCTCTCCTCTCTCTTTCCCTTGTGTGCAAAAAGGATGATTTTGAAGAACAAAAAAGAATCTCGGTTTTAACGCCGCCGAGGGTTACATGTCACGAGGGGCAGCTCTCAGCTCCCCGGGCACCGCCGAAATGCAAGCTCAGCCCCTGACAGCTCTCCACGCAGGGTGACTTTTCCACCGGAGTAGGGGCTCTCCGCCTCTGCCAGGAGCCGCCCTCGCTGCCTCCCATCTGGAGAAGCCAGTTCTCCTCTCTTCGCTTCTCCCCTCCCCGCCTCCCGCGGAGCTCCCTCCGGACGCCAAGTTTGCGAGCGGCCGCGGGCAGCCCCGCCGCCGGCCCGGGTGCCCCATCACCGCCGCCCGCAACTCGCCCACCGGTGTCCGCACCTGCGCCCGGCCGCCCGGTCTCTTATCAGCCGCCCCCCCCCCCCCCCCTTCCCCGCCAGCCCGGCGCAGGCCCCGCGGAGGGGCCGAGGGGCGGCCGGGCGCAGGTGCGGGGCGGTGGCGGCGCGCCTCTCCGCGGCCCCTAGATGGCGCCCTCCGGTCGGCTAGGCGGCGGCGGGCGCTCGGCGGCGGCGGGCCCCCGCGAGCCCTGTCCCCGCGCGCGCGCCTGCCGGCGGGGCTCGGCGGCCGCTAGGTCCCGCAGCGGCACCGCTCCCTCGGCCGCTGTCACGGCCGCCGCTCCGGTACCCCCCGTGCCTGGAAACCACCCTTCGCAACTGCCCTCCGCAGACCGGGGTCGGTCGCTCCTCGCCTTGCAGCGTTTCCTCGCCTCCCACCCCAGGCAGCCCCGGTCGCCCCGCGCCTTCTGGATCGGGCTGAGACGAACGGCGACGGCAGAGTCAGGGCTGAGAGGGTGACAGCCCCAGCAGTGCCCGGTGGAAAGTGTATCTCCTGGCCCCGTACCTGCCTTCCCCAGCCACCCCGGCTTCCAGGCAACTTCCTCACTGCCTCCCGCCCTGGGCCATCAGAAACACTCGGGAGTTCACTTTGTCTTCTGCCAGAGATGCTCTGGGCCTTTATAACTGTTGATTGTACGGCGAGGAGATAGCGTGGCTGGGGGAGCCGGGGGACCACAAATCCCCTCCCCGGAATGTGTGTTGCCGTAGTTTCCTCACTCCCTGTTGCACTTTTCCTTGTTTCAGTGAAGAGGAAAGCAGGAATGACAGACTCAAGAAATACACAACGGGAGCTCTCTGCAAGGCGAAGCTTGGGTCCCACGGCACGGAGGGCACCAGTGAAAATGAGGAAGCCCTGAGCCTGGCAGAACAAGACCATTTTCTTGAGAAAGGGAGGGGGAAAAGGGAAGGAAAGAGAAAGGAAAGTAAGAAGAAAGGAAAGGAAATGGAAATGGAAAGGAAAGGAAAGGAAAGGAAAGGGAGAAAGGAAAGGAAAGGAAAGGAAAGGAAAGGAAAGGAAAGGAAAGGAAAGGAAAGGAAAGGAAAGGAAAGGAAAAAGGAAAAAGGAAAGGAAAAAGAGAAAGGAAAATTAAATGAAAGCGAAAAGAAAATAAGGAAAAAGAAGGAAAGAGCTCCCCGCTCGCTGTCCCCTTCCCCCACCACACATACCACAGTATCACCTGGTGCCCCTTCCCACACCATACTTCCTGGAAGAATTGCTTTGTCAACATTTAAATCCACAGAACAATTTCTGCCTGCCCCGATTAGAAACACAGGCCTTGCCCCACGGCCCCGGCCTGGTCCGTGTGCCCAGCCCGACCGGGCGAGGCCGAGACCACTGCCACGGCTCCACACGCAGCTCCCCAGCCTGCCCCACTTCACCAGCCCTGGGTGGTTTTTTCCCTGTCCCACTTTAAACGACCCTTTCTCTCTCCTTTTCTTTCCTTTTATCTTTTGTTTTTTTTTTTTCCTTTTTTTCACACTTTTTCGTTTTCCTTTCCTTTTTTTTCCCCTCTCTCCTTTTCTTATACTCTTTCTCAAAGAGGATCTGAGGATCTCCCCCTTCTTCGCTAACCCAGCCTCCCTCCTTTAAGCTGGAAACATTTACACTTCAAAAGAGGCGGCCGCCTCTCTGCGGAAATTTCAAGAAAAATAAACTTTCGGGGGAGTTGCGGCGATAGCCATCTCTCGATCTGCTTCATTAGACGGCTTTCTCCAGCTGATCAAGCCTAAATCTTCTCCATTGATCCCATTTCCCACCCCCGGCCCCAATACACATAACCGCGAGGTCTCCGAGGTGTGTTTGGTTCCCCCGCACCTCGCCGGGCTCGCCACGTCTCCGGGGCGCTGGCCAAACAACCGCTTCTGGCGGCAGCTGCCTCCTCACCTCGGCTGCCCGCCGGGGAAGGAGCCCCGGGACTGTGCTGTCTGCGATAGTCCTTGGCTACAGAGCTAGGACTTGCATGAACGTTGGCTCCCAGTTTCCTATGGGTTGTCTGTCTCTGGTGGCGCTGGGAACCAGTTAAAGGCGACCTGCTGCCTGCTGCGGGGCCGGAAGTTTTGTGGTTATATTTATGTTTTGTATTTTTATAACAACACATCGAGGTGCCGCTACCTCCTCTTCTCGCACACCGCCGCTCTTTTTCCCCTTGCCAAGCGGGCGAGCGCTGGCAGCCTAAATGTTGGTAGTTTTAAGGGGGTTTAGATCTGCTGTTAATAATCCCCAGCACCATATTTATAGGATAAATCTGCGCTGACCTTCTATATGTATTTTGCTGACCTGCGACAACTAATTTAACCTCGCCTGGGAAAGTCGGGGGCGAAATCCATGGTTATAAAAAGATAAACAAACAAACAAAATCCTCCCAAACCAAGCCCAGGGATGTGAGCATTTAAGGGAAGGAGTCAGCGTGTGTGTGAGAGGGGTCTGTGAGGAAAGGCGCGCTTTGATAAAACCTTCCCGGGCAACTTTTGGGGTGCTTTGTCTGAGTACATCCCACTGCCTCTCCCTAGGGAGAATCCGGGGGAAAAGAGTGTCCAGACCAGGATGACTCCTTGGGCTGTAGGGATTCCGAGGTCTTATCTTCCCATAGGGCAGAGGGCTGTAGGGCAGGGCCGAGGTGCGGGGCTTCCGCGTGAAGATGAGGGAGCGGGGTCAAAGCTGCCTGGGCCGGGCAGGGCGAGGGGAAGCAAACAGGGCCCCTCCGCCGCTCGCTGCTCCCCCAGCCGCTCTGCCCAGGAGACCCGGGATTGCTCTTGGTGGCCGAGTTTAACAAATAAACGCAAATAAACACAAAGTTAGGTTTAAACGAACAATTAATAAGAAAGAGCGCGAAAAGAAGACCCCCATCCTTCCCCTCCCCCTATGTTTCCGAGCCCCTCTCCCCCTTTCTCTCCCCCTCTAAGCACCTCTGGTCACGTTGGAGGATGAGTTTTTGGAGAGCTTCTGGTACAATATGGAGCACCACGGGCTGCAATTTCACACTCCACAGCACATTCCCCCTAAAGCTACTTTCTTTTTTTCCCATCTAAGACCCCCTCATGTCTCCCCCTCTCTCTTTCTCTCGCTCTTTTGTGAGCCATGGGTGGGTTGCATGTCTGGGGGACGCCGGGGCCGTGAGGAGGCCGACGAACGGGCCCTGCCAGCGGGGCGGGGGCCGTGTGCGCCAGGGGGGCCGCGCTCCCCCTGCCCTGCCCGCTGCTGGCTTTTCCCTTCTCTGCATTTGTTTGCCCTGAATGGTAATAGCCCACGTGTGCTGCTCTTTATTCAGTCACCGACACTTTAACCTCTCCTCTTTACAAGAGAGCGTTTGCCGCAAAAACGAGACAAGCCGGAGACCTTTTGCAGCCTCATTGAGGGGAAGGGGGAAAAAAAAAAAAGGGAAGAAAAAAAAAAAGGAAGAGCGAGCGAGGAAAAGCCAACAATGTGAAGAGACACTTCTGCAACAAAGCCGCCTCTTAGCGCACCGGGCCGGACGGCCCTGGGCCGAGTCTCCAGCCCCCCCGGGCCACAGGCACACGGGGACGTGCACAGCCTGGCGCAGGCCGCCCGAGCTCCCTTCCTGCCCGGGCAAGCCAAGGGGCAGCAGGCCCGGGGCTACCGGTGCCAGGCAGGGCCGCGGTCCAGCCCCTGCCCCCGGGCCTGGGAGCCTTCGCTGCAAGCGGAGACCCGGACCCGGCTCCCAGCAAGCCGGCATCGCCCGCTCGCCGCAAAACCCCCGCCACGTCTCTGTCCTTTTGTATGTCCTCCGGCCGCCGGGACCCTCCGCCCCTCTGCCTGCTCATTGCTTTTCCCCGGAGCGGTGGAGTCGGGGATGGGGGGTGGTGAGGGCAAGGGGCACCATGCTGCTGCTCCTTGGGAGCAGAGGAGCTGGCCCAGATGTGAACCCTCCTGCCCCTTCCGTGCTGTGAGGCTGTGGCACTGGCGAGGCCCAGCTGCCTCTGCCTTTTGCCCTGGGCTGCCGCTGGGGTAGAGCCCCCCCACACCTTCTGCTGCCTCCTCCCCCTGCACTGAAGATGTCTTTTTTTTTTGTCCTACTCTAATTTCTCCATAAAACTCCCGATGAGTGAATTAGACGCTTATTAAAGTCTCCTTTTAATCAGCAGTAGTGGGAGACCCTCACTCCCTCCCTCCCTCTCTCTGCCCGTCCAAGGTTAGTTTGCCTCCGGGCGATTTGCAAATGTTAGGATTTACAGTTATCACACGCAAAAACATTTATATAACCCCTAACTATAATACACCCATAAAAACGGGGAGGGAGCGAAAACTGCTGCGGATCAGCGAAAAACCCTATGGCTTGCCCATTACAGTCCCCGGAAAGGGTAATTCCAGCAGTCAGAGGGGCAAAGTGTGGTAATGACTGCCTGGGATTCGCATCTCCAAAACCTATCGCACAAAGGGACCTGCAGGGAGAGGGGCTGCCGCTGCGCTCCGCTCCCTTCTCACGGCCGGAGGGGGAAGTTGAGAGAGACTTCTCAAAAGCATTAGAAAGTGATAGATACGCCTCGAGTCTCACTTATTCTTCTTTCGCTCTTTTTCTCTTGCTTTCTCTCTTTCGTCTCCTCCCCTTCCACTCCTTCCTTCCTTCCTTCCTTCCTTCCTTCCTTCCTTCCCTCCTTCCTTTCTTCCTCCCTTCCTTCTTTCCCTCCTTCCTTTCTTCCCTCCTTCCGTCCTTCCTTCCTTCCCTCCTTCCTTTCTTCCTCCCTTCCTTCTTTCCCTCCTTCCTTTCTTCCCTCCTTCCGTCCTTCCCTCCTTCCTCTCCTCCTCTCTTCCTCTCTTCCTCGCCTCCCTTTCCTTTCCTTTCCTTTCCTTTCCTTTCCTTTCCTTTCCTTTCCTTTCCTTTCCTTTCCTTTCCTTTCCTTTCCTTTCCTTTCCTTTCCTTTCCTTTCCTTTCCTTTCCTTTCTTTCCCTTTCCCTTTCCCTTTCCCTCTCTCCAACTTTCTTCCTTTCCCTCTCCCCTTCCCTTCTTATCTTTCATCCCAGCCAAGCTGAGCCCGGACAATTTCCATACACACACGAATCCACCTCCCCAGAGCAAGTTGCCCCGCTCGCGTTTCTGACAGCGGTCCCCAAGGTCCTGTGAGAGCCCAGCCTCTGCCCCTCTTGCCCCCCCCACGGCCGGTTCTTCGGGCCGGGGGGATGCCCCGGGAGCCGGGTAGGGAAGGCAGACTCGTTTCCACCGATAAACAAAGGCTGGAAACGCACCAGCAAAGGATCCGACGCGGCCCCTTCGCCCGGAGCGAGAGCCGCAGGTGAGGGCAGGGGCTTGCCCGGCCAGGAGAGGGAGGTCAGCTTGTAAGGCACTACTTGAGGCGGCGGGGGGGCGGGGGGGGAAGCTGTATGCGGCGCTTCAGAAGGAACAGGTCCTAAGTTGGTGAGGAAACTTTCTTCCTCCTCCCCTCTTTCTGAGGAAGCTGGAAAACCGGCGATTTCAGTTCTCTCTCCGCATATCCCCTCAGCATAAGGGCACTCATTCATTCCCTTCCCTGGCTGGGAGCCGGGAAAGCCCAAGTTCGGCGCCTAATTAGAAAGAGTGGCAGGAAGAGTCATTCCTCTTTAACATCAGCAGTTAATGGCCTCGGAGTTTAGTGCATCTGAGGAGGAAGTCTCACGGGGAGAGGCAGGGGGATGGAGCTTGTGGGGAAACGGAGGGGCCGACAGAAGTGGGGGGTCTTTTAAGCATGGTGGAGGATCAGAAGGAGAGATTAAAGGAAGGACGGAAAGGGAGAATTTTGCCTTAAAAAGAGGATCTCTAAGGTGGAGGGGGTGGGGAAGGATTGCACTGTGAGCCGACACCACATTTCCCCTCCGGTTGCCTTGGCTGCCTCAGCCGGGCGGGTTCGGAGAGCAGCGTAACCGGGGAGCAGCTGGGAGGGACAGTGGCAGGCAGCAAAGGAGAGATGAGCGGAGCCGGGATAAGGGGATGGAGGGAGGGATGGAAGGAGGCAGGGAGCTCTTCCGAGCCGCGGAGCGCTTTTCCTGGCTGCCTTTCTCGCCTTCTCCTCTCTCGCACCTCGGTCCTTTCCCTCCTTCTCTCCTCTCTGAGGTTTGCAAAGCCAACGTCACCAATCAATACGACCCCCGGCTCTGTGGGTGCGTGTGTGTGTGCGTGCGTGTGTGGGAGCGTGTTTGTTGATCCTGACCTGCTGGACTTCAAAAATCTGCCGCTTCAGACTCCCTCCCAGCCTGTAAGTTCAGAATTACAACCTTCTACATCTATGCAAACTTTTATTTGTCGGAGAATACCTTTCTCTGGGAGAAAGAGGAATTGTCACCATGTGATCGGCTAATTTCTGACACGCGGGGCTATACCCCTCCCCCAGCGTGGGGAAAAATCATCTCCCGTGGATCTCTTTGAACTGTGCACAATCCATAACTTTGGCAATGTGTATGTACAGTGTTATTTCTGCAAGGCAGTTTTCCAGGGTTAGGGGAGGTGGTTGCATTCTGCTAAATGGATCCTTTGTGGTGAGTGCAGATTTATGCCCAGTTTTGATTTATAATTAAATTAGCTTCTAATTTGCAATATGTGTGTCTGTGTTTAAAATGTATCTAATCTGTGAAACTGAGGACGGGGGCACTTTAAATTAAAATCTACCTTTCGCCTCGAGGGTTTATTTATGAAGGGATAGCCGGGAGGGCAGCGTGCAGCAGGAAAGCGGGTCTGTAATTTCCATTAGGAGATGTCAATCAATCCTTCTCAATACATCAATTAATAAATCCGATTGGTGCTGCAGGCTTCTCCCCCCGGGCACTCTTTCTGGCCGGATGGGGAAGTGTGAAGGGAAAGCAAACTTTGGCCGGGAAGTCCCCGCTGGCAGCTCTCGGCCCGGCGCCCCCCTTTCCTCCTCCTCCGGCCCTGCGCTGGGCTCCGGGACCGGCTCCAGCCTCGGCGCTGGGGGCTGCAGGCGAAGCCGGCGGGACTCTCCCCGTCGGCTCTCGGGCTCTGGCAGAGGTAAATTAACACAACCTGGTGAGGTATAGTCGTGCCAGAGGCACGGCCCGGTGCGTCGGTGGGGGGGCGCACACGCGGTTAGAGCCGGGCCTGGGACCCCCCGTCTTAGCTGATTTATATTTAGGCTTCACTCTAAACGACACCCCCCTCCCCACGCTCCATCCCGCCCCATGCAGCTCTAACTAGGGCAGGAACTATCATGGTTTTTTTCGGTTGTTTTCTAGGGAACCACAGCACCCAGCTTTCATTTTTCACAATTGAAAAGGGGCCGGGGGTGGGGAGACTCCTCCAGACTGACAGCTCCTCCTGGCTCTCTGCTGCTGGCAAGCGCCCTACACCTGCAGACCAGCGGGAACTGGAAGGGAAAGGGGATTTCTTTATTACTATTTTTTGTAGTTCTTAACGGGAAAATACAGGGATTCCGTGGTCTCCCTCTAATTTAGCAATGACACCGATTCTCCTTCGTTCTTACTGGTTGTTCAGAAGAGCACCAGCGCGGCGGGTAGGCGCTGGTCGGGGAAGCCCGGGGCCGGCGACGGGACAAGGTGCACCGGGGTCTTCCCACTGGGTCTCTGCCCTTAGAGGTTCCCAGAGTCAGAAAAAACAGACATACAAAACTAAATCAAGGTGTCGCCTCCCTGCCTTCTGAAACCCCTAGAGACGTAGAAAAGAAGCTCGGAGGATGGGAGAGCATCTTCAAACTTCTCCGTAGCCATCATCATCATCAAGCCTGTCTGCTTGATTTAAACCCAGCACGAGAGGGAACACGCTGTCGCTGAACGCTGTCTCCTCAGCCTCTTCTTCCCCCCCAACCCAGACACACGGGTTTTACTCTCGGATCTGCGGCTGTGCTGGCGGTTTGGGCGGCTCGGCACAAGCGCCTTGTGCGTATCTGAGCGAGTGGGGCAGCGCTGGGCAAACACGGCGCTGCGAGGGGGGCACGGACTGCCGGGGCTTGAGGGCCCAACTTCGGGAGGAACCAAGTGAAAAGAAGAGAGATTGAGAGAGAGTCTCACAGGCAGCTTGATCCCATTAGCTCCGTCCTTGGGTTGCATATTTATACGGTCTAGGAGGTGAACAGATGGACTATCAATTTAATTCCATCTTCAACACCATCAGAGATTGATTTTCTACTCGCTTTTAATTTTGCCATAATTAATTAGATCATTACAACTGTTTTCTATTGATCTCCCTATTTAAACCTCAGATGCAAAGGGACTTCGGCAGATCCTTTAAAAACACAGAAGGGAAAAGGAACAGAGGGGGTTGCAAACTTTGTGATGTTTTTTTCGGTTTCGACTTAGAAGATTTTTGGTGCAGAACAGTGAAAAAAAGCTGCTGTGGCCTTTTCTTTTAGGAAGCCTTTTCGGTTGCCTTTATATTTTCCCCTTATGCTTTGCTGAATCTTTGTAATATATATGTATAATATATAGCATATATAATAGATTTAATTGATTCGATGATGAAAATATACGCTCCCACGTGTACGTGTGTATATGCACATATATGCACACACATGCACACAACGTATTTAATATTAAGATTTACGGGTGTGGTGCACACTCATATACGGGGAATGTATCGACAGAAAAGAGAGGTGTTTTTCTGAAGGGCGGGTGTTTTCACTTGACTCCCCTGTGTGTCCCTATTTGTGCACCTCAATCACCTCTAGATCGGGAATATTTCTCCCTGTTACTCCGCCAGAGCTGACAAAGGAAAACCAGAGCTGCAAGCCCGGTGCCCAGCGCCGCCGGAGCTTTTATTTCCAAGCCTCCCCTTCAGCAAGCGCTTGGCAGCAGCACTGCTCTGTGCTGACACTCGGCGAGGCTTGCATTTTAAATCTCCATGTGCCTTTTGTCTCCCAAATTAAAAGCTCCGTTTCTATACGTAATTTGAGAGAACCAAACCGCGTAATTGTGCCTTTATACCGCGAGCGGCAGACGCCGCGGAAAACCAAACCTGTCCTCTCCGGCGGGGTTCGTTTGAAGCTTTGTTTGCAAATCATAAAATTGACGACGGGGAGAGGGGGTCGACCCGGAGCTCCGTCCGCCGGCGGGGCAGGGCTGGGGGCGCAGAGCCACCGGCGCGGCCCCGGCCCCGCCGACACCGGCCAGACGCGGGCTGCCAGAGAGACCTGCAGCGGGGCCGGAGCGAAAGAGCCACCGGAGCGAGCAAAACTCCACGGGATGGGGAGGGAGGCGGTGGGAGAAGAGTTTAGGCGTTGCCCTGAACTCTCTGCTGACGGGAGGGAGCTCCGGGGATGAGGCAAATAGCCAAAACCGGAGCGTGAATCCGGCTGAGGGCGGGTGGCGGCGGCTTGCGCGGCCGGGCCGAGCGGCGGGGGACGGTGAGGCAGAGCGGCCGGGGCGGCGGGGACAGGGGACCCGGGACTCGGCCCAGGGCCCGCTCTCGGCTGGAGGCTCCGCTGAGGGTCCCTGCGAACTTCGCAGGGTGACCACGGTGGGGACCGGCCCTTCGAGGGAGGCTGGAGGAGGCACCCGTTAGGAAGGGGGGTATTTAGCAGGTGAGATGGCAAGTGTTAGAGAGGGGAATCTGGCGAGGCGAGGAGGGTGAGTGTGGAGGAGAGCAGAAGCAGGCTGCCTCCTGCCAAAGGAGGGAGTTGGGGGTGACGGTCTCATCCCTCCCTGCTGAATATTCAGCGCCCCCCCCCGCCCCCCTTACCTGCTCTCCCTGAGCTCTGAGCCATGGCTCCCCTGCCTAATGGCCCGTCTCCCCGGGACGGCTGCAAAACAGTAGATCCACCGCGGCCTTTTCTTCGCTTCTCTCCTCCCCGCTTGGGTGTCTTGCTTTCCCCCGCTGACTTTCGAGATCTAGGCGCAACCACCCAAAACTAAACGGTTTAGATAACAACACACACACACCAGAGCACCACCACCACCACAAAAAAAAAAAAAAAAAAAAGCCACAGAGAAAGAAACGCCGCTCTACTGAGCCGGGACAGGCTAAAAGGAGGGGAAAATAAATAACAATCAAAGCAAATGCAGCGCGTTTGCAAAGCAAATGCTGCTTATAAAAGTGGAGAGGGGCTCACCTGCTCCAATGTACAGGGCTGTGCAGTTGGGGAGGAATGGGGCTGGGGAGGGGGATCTTGGCAGGGGGGCAGCGTCTGGACTTTGATTCTGCTTCCCCTTGCCCCCTCCCGCAAACTGGCTACCTGTAGGGAAGTCTTGTTGCAACAGCAGATTAATTTGTTGTCTTATTACCATAAAAATGTGCTCGGAGAGGGAGGACGCGGGACAGAGGAGGAACTTCCTCCAAGTTGAAAAGGGAGGCGGTGGGCTCTTGCTGCGGGGGAAGCGGGCCGGGGCGGGGGGGTATAGCCGGGGGGGTTCGCAGCCGCCGGGACCTGGCAGCCTCCGGGACCTGGCAGCCTCCGGGTGGGGTGGCGGGGCCGGGGACTCTGGCGTTTACTTTTGAGGCTGCGGGGGGCAGTCCTGTGAAGTCTGCCCTGTGAGAGCCTGGCTTTGTGCTTCTGCGAAATTATCTATCTGCCCATGCATTTATCTGTTCACTCGTCTCTTTCTCCCTTCTACGGGTGCGTTTTTGGTAAAGGTTTTGCGACAAAAAAAAAAAAAACACAACAAAAACCAAAAAACCAAACCAAACCAACAAACAAAACCATAAAAAAAAGCTCCAAAGAAGAAAAATTCCCAGTGCTAAAGACATCACTGAGCGAATATTTTTCTTTCTCTCTTTCTAACCCCCCTCTTCCATCTCCCCATTGATTGAAAGTCTCTCTCAGCTCCAACAAGGAGTCCCAGGAAAAATGAACCATTCTGCTATCGATTCTTCATTAAAATTACATTTCTGCATTTGCTAAATTGGTTTTAAAAAGCTTCCCCTGTTATTATTGTCTTGTCAGAGCCGGCGGTGCTGGGCAAACAGTATTTAAAAGCTTGGGATCTCTCCAAGATGAGGCTGTTGGGGGGTTTGTTGGGCATGTGCTGTTTTTTCTAAAGTGTTTAGGAAAATGTTAACAACGCGGACTGGAGAAAAGGATGCCCCGGACAAGAGGAGCACTGCGAAAATAAAGAAGGTGGAGGGAGCGCTTTCCTTCATAACACTTAAAAATCATCGATTGTCGCTTCAAGCAAAGGGAGAAAAAAAAGAAGTTTAATTTTAAATATTAAAATGGGACGGCAAAAGTCAATAATGGCAGCAAGGAGTATTTTTCTAAGACGTGGTCTCCAGCCCGCTCTGCAGCAGCCGCCGGATCTATCTGGAGTGGCTGCTCGCCCCGCTGCAGCCCGAGCCCTGCTCCTGCCGCTTGGAAACCTGCTTCCACGGGGAGATGTTTGAATAAGTCCAGCTGACCCTCAGACGCGCACCGGCTTCCTCCGACCTAACCCCGAGAAGCTCCACGGAATCCCCCTCCTCCCTCCCAGACCCATGTGGGAAAAACCCAGGAGGGACTCTGGGAGATTTACTTCGAATTCTGCAAATCTCTCTCGAAAGAGCAGGGAAGCAGAAATGTCTTCCTGATGTGTTTATCCCCTAATCAGTTCATTAGTTATAAACAACATGACATTAGAAGTTAGGAGGCAGTTGATATTAATTTTTATTTAACTAGTTGATGTTTAATCCGTCACGCCAGGCTGCTTAGAGAGAGCTGGCTGACACAAACCAGTTAGAACTTCATACACAGCGATGATCGTCCCGGCACCGGGACAAACAAACGCCGGCGGGGGGGGGGGGGGGGGGGGGGGGGGGGGAGGGGCCGGGAAACGGAGGAAAAGCGGGAGAGGGGCAAGACCAGAGAAGAGGGAAAAGCAGCAAAGGAGGCTGGAAAATTCCTCCCCCCTTCCCTCCCCCCCCCCCCAATAAAGAGAGGGGAAGGGGGGAGGATCCACCAAAAAACATAAGATGTGGATGGGCAGAGAGGGGGAAGGGTGAAAAATCTGTCCAGGAGGCTGAGCCGGGCTGGCCGGGAGGAGCAGGAGCCCGTGCCAGGCACCCCTGCGGCCAACAGGGCCGGGGCCGGCTGCGGGTCCCCGCCCGGCAGGGGGACAGAGCCGGGGGTCGCACAGAGGGAGTCCTCCTCTTAATTAAAAGAGGGGCCCGATCACAGGGCTGATCGAGGGGAAACAGCAACACATGGTGGGGCCGGGTTAAACGAGAAGCGGGCTTCTCCCGCCTTGCCGGGGTGTAACAGTTCCTTTTGGTGTCAGTCTGCGACCCTTAACCAAGGAGCACAAGTGCTGCCGCAAATAAAAGGAGCGAACGATTAAGGAGGGAGGGCTTGTGGGTCCGTTTTCGGACACACATCTCTTCCTACCTTAGAGCCGTGCTGAAGCATTACCTAACTCGAGCCTAGAATTACAGACTTTCCTACTGTAGTTTTTTGTTTCTCCCTCGCAACAGGCTGGTACCGTACAGTTGGCTATAGGTACCTGTTTGGCTATACAGCATCTTTATATACAGCACTCTCTTCGCTTTATGCAGGGACCCCACCAGCATGTGGGACCCACACCCCGCCTTTGCTTCCGAGGTGACCACAGCATTATCCCAACACCTCTCTGGCCTGTGGTGGGACCCCCGGCGTTGCTCCCTCTGGGTGAGTGCTCCTGTACCTCCCTCGTGTGCCTGTTCACTCGTCACTGTTCAGAACGTATTAACGTGAGCTGCTATAATTATATCAGCACGTATTTCACAATTAAAGCCTTTCTTGGACAATCAGGAAGAGACACTGGGCAGTAGCTGGGTGCGTTGCTTGCCCTGAGCGCCGGTTCCTCCGTGCAGCTGTAGCCGTGTGGCTGTGACTACAGGGAAAGTGTTCCTGCCTACGACCCATATTTTAATATCAATTTCCATATTAATTAATCACACCATCTATCTGCTGGATAAAGGAAATAGTTCACATTCCGAAGAAAATTGCCTGCTTTCCTGCAGTTAATAGTTAACTTCGGAGTAGAAAGTTCCCAGGGAAATGGGGAGGCGGAGGAGCAAGGAGAGCCCCGGCCTCACCCCTCTCCCCGGCCACGACACCCCCGGGGCAGCATTCGGCCCCTCCGCCGAGGGCTCGGGGCTCCGCTGCCTTCCGAGTTTGGGGAAAGCAACCGGAACCGGGTGTTTTAAGGAATACACTTCAGATGGGGTTGGGGGATGCAGGAGGAAGGCAGGCTCTTTCCCCATAGACCGAGGCAGAAAGTGGCTGCAACAGGTAATAGGGCAGACACCAGCGACCCGGGGAGTAGGGCAGCTTTTCAGGGCCGAGGGGAAACGCACGCTGCTTGGCTGTTTGGCTTGAAGTGGGAAGTGAGGAAGTGGGTGCCTTCCCCTTCGTCCGGCGTCTTTTCTCCCTTTCTCCGAGGCAGGGTGAGTTGAGAAGGACAGAGAGGATACTAAAGAGGGGACCTGCTGCGAGGGGGATCCACAGGCCGAGCTCGGGCAGACCCGGCTATTCCGAGGGTTTCGGGGTGATCTCAGAGGTGCGGGATGTCCCTGCTGGTGCCTTAGTGCTGGGGTACCTGGTGCCCTGTGGCGGTGATGATGAAGCTGGGGAGAACACAAGGGAGAGACTCAGGGGAAGGAGCGGGCTTCCTCGCGGGCTCGGGGCTCTCTGCAGAGGCTGTGGGATGGACAGGAAAACCTCGAACCACCGAATTTGGAGGGATGCTGCTGGCACAGGCAGAGGCTTCCTCTCTGGGGGCTGGGCTGGGGTAGAGCAGTGCTGTGGGAAGGGGATTGCGAAGACTGTGTGGTGGGCGCAGAGCCTGGAAAGGCCGTGGCCGTGGCCGGACGGGACCCAACGGGCTGCCCGCGGGAGGCACCGCGGGGGCTCCCCCGCCTTCGGGTCTCTCCGGCGGGGTATCGAGGTGCTGGCAGGAGGAAAGGGAGGAAGGGCACGGGGCAGCCGCCAGAGCTGCCAGCGGGACCAGGGCGGGACGCGGCGTTGAGAGGAACGGGCTGTGCGGGCGGCTCGGGGCCGGCCAGGGGTACCAAGGCAGGCATCTGCGTGGAACCCGGTCCCCGGCACCGGCACGAAGGGAGCGGGGGGGTGTTGCGTGTGTGCTCACCCTCGCGGGTCCGAGGGTCCCGGCGTCCCCGCAGCGGGGCGGCCCCGGCCCTCCTCCCGTTCCTGGCGGGGCTGCCGGGCCGCGCGTCCCGCCAGAGGGGGCAGTGCAGATCGGCAGTGCCGGGCCCCGCCGGGAGCGAGGCTTACGGGGCTCCGGCCTCTGCCCGGGCAGGGAGTTCTGCCCCAGCCGCAGCGATGCAGCGGGAGTTCGAGCCGGTCGTTGCGCTGTGGTGAGGCTCACATTCAAGAGCGCTTCCCACGACGTTTACACGCTCCCGGCCCGTCTCCCCGGCCACCGGGCAAGGTCTCCCGGGGTTTGGGCTACCGCAGCCCCTGCGCTGGTCCGGCTCGGCCCCGAGGCAGGGCGGCAGCAAGAGCGCTCTCCCCGGGTTCAGGTGACGTCGGTGGGGTCACTTCTTCCTTCCCCGCGTAGTTCAACACAAGTTATAGCGAGGAGGGGAGCCGGCAGCGGGTGCCCTGTGCTTGGGGACAGTCCGGGTTAAGAGGGATCAGGGGCTGCTCCAGGCCTTGGGGATGTGGGGAACGAGAAGGGATAAGGGCACGCAGGCGGGGGGACACGCGGTCGCCTTTGCCAGAACTGAAGGAAGGGAAGGGGAAAATGGAAAATCACGTTAAAAAGCCTAGAAGCTGGAGACACAGAGCCCGCCCTGTACTAAAAAGAAGGGGTAAATAAAAGAAGGCTGGAACTAGGCGAGATGATGGAAATCAGGATGACTGAATAGATAGACAGACATTGACTTTTTACTAATATTAGCGGGAAAAAGGGCCGAATAAAGAAGGAGACATAATTTGAAGATGAAAGGATGGACGGACAGAATAGAAATTAAATTTTAATGCAAAAAAAAAGAAAATATGAAAAAAAGAGGAAAAGAAAATTAGGGGAAAAAGCCCCTTTCTACTGTTCATGGACAGAAAGAAGGGAATGAGGGGAAAAGGAAATAAAAGAAAATGAAAGTGCAAAAGAAAAGAAAGGAGAAAAGATGAGAAAGGTTTTAAAGAGCTGTCAAACAGTTGGTAGACATCAGAATTAGAACAGAAAAGCAGAAACATTTATGGCAGCCCGCGCAGAGGTGATTTCCCCATTGGCATTTTATGGAGCTCCTAAATCTCAGCCTAGCGCTGTGCTGAACTGTAAGAATTATTTTCCCCGCACTTTTCTTTTTTAGGTTCACTTCCCGTTTCCACCGCGGCCCGCCGGAGCAGGGGAGCAGCGACCCTGGGCTTCGCACGCCGCTCGTACAGCAAGTGCCTCCAGGCCGGCCGCTGGCACCAGGTTCACCCCTGTGCGCCCAGGAACGCAGCAGCTCCGGCCCTTCTGCCCCGGGGGTCCCGCGGTTCCCGGCGGGAGGGAGCAACAGTTCCCCCACACGTCGAGGGAGGGGAAGGAACCGCTCTTGACCCGGGGCACGGCGTCCCAGGGCCGGGGAGGGGGAAGCCGGCCCCGGGTCCAGGCTGCCGGGCTCTACAGCTCTTTGCCGGGCGGGAGCTGGGGAACGGCTGCGGGAACAACAAAAGAGAGACCTCAAGGTGCGCAAGACTGAGGAAACGAAGTGGCTGTCCCTTCCCAGGCAGCCTGTCCTCACACGCGGCCTCCACGTCGGTGGAAAACTCCAAACCTCGGTGGAAAACTCCGATACTCCAGGCACTAACAATGATAAGCGGAACAATAATGATAGCAATGATAATGCTTTTCCTTATATTAAAATCTAGTAAATGAATGATCTCCTACACCCGGTGCTTCCCCGGTCACCCGATCTCTGGGACCCGCTGAGTGTTCAGAGTGTTTAGGGGGGCGGGGAGGTTTGGGAGAGGAATATTGACGGGAGGAGTAAAAGATGGGGGAGATGTAACTCGTGTGCCTATCACCTTATCCCGGGAACACAGCCATTGTCCTTGTGACAAGAATCTCCGTTATGGTCTGGGAGCTGCGGAGAAAAGGAAGTTTGCAGGTCTGTCTCCGCACGCCGCTGTGCCCCCCTCCCTCTGCCACGCCGGCAGCCCCCGGGCTCGAACCGGTTGATATAAAAGTGTGTGCGAGGGGGATAAAAGTTCCAGTCTCTCATGAGGGGAGAAGGCTGCAGGGGCAGAAGCAAGTTAATTTCCAGCCGATTTCTCATTACTCTTCTTACTGCCTATAAGGGAGAGAAAATTAGGCACACAGCACACGTTTTGGCCACTTCATAAAAAATGCAGATTTGAGAGATGATGTGAAATGTGCCCTCGAGTCAAAGATAGCTGACTACATTTTTTTTTTTTTCTCTCCTATTTGGAGTTGAGATGAGGAATGCCCCTGAGGTCTGTAGGTCCAGGAAGAGTCCTTTGATAACTGACGAATTGGCCTGAGACTCCTTTTCCCTGCTTTCTTCCCCCACACCGTCGTACACTGCCCGCCGTGATCGGGGCATTATCTCCCGAGCGGGACACAGTCCTGTCACTCCAGCGGGTGGGTGCAGAGGGCCGCAGTCGCCCCTGCCTTGTCCCACCCATGTCAGTAACTTTCCCTCCCCACCATCCCCTCAGCTGCTCAGCCTTGCCTCCAAGCTGGCCAACGAACGCAGATTCTGGCTCAAAAGCATTAATGATTTGCAGTTAAAACTAACGGAGGGGGAGACGGGCAGCCTGGAAAGCTGGTTTTGGAAGTGGAAAGTGTTGCGGAAGGGTGATGTCAAGGGACAACTCTGGCAGCTGATTGCCAAGAGCTAGGTCTTCCCACGAGTTTCCTAAGAAAGTTTTGTCATCGAGGAATGCCCATGGGAAAGCGGGACACATACATATTTGCCGAGTCCTGCCAGGGAGAGGTTTAAGGGCAGCATAAAGAAAAACTGTCCGGGAGAGCGCAGGTCTGTCCCGTTTACCTGCCTGGCGGCTCCAGGGCTGAGCTCATCGATGAAGGCAGGAGCCACAGTACTGGGGTGGGGCGGAGGAGGACAGTCCCCTCCTGAAAAGCGCTTCAGTTCTGACTTTCTTAAACGCATCCTTCTCTGTGGCCCCCTCTGCAAACTTGGGAGGAAGGGAAAATGGAAAGATAAGAAGGGAGTGGGGGGTGGGGGTGTGGGGGTGTGGGTGGGAAGTAAAATCAAAGCTTTCCAGCCCGCTGGAAGAAGAAATGTGTATTTCTTTTCTCTAAACACTCCTAATTTTTCAACCCAATTGAAAATAATAAAATGTATAAAGAAAGCAGGGATGCAGTTTTCCAGAGCTCAGCTGCTGAATAACTCCTCATCAGCCGCACCGATTTCTTTGATTAATCCCGAGGTCTGAAGCAGAAGCAGTTCCAGTGTGATACCTTACACGCCAAGCTGCTTCTGCTTCCCTACTTTGTTAGACTCGTTTATGCGTTTTTTTTTTTTTAACAATAATTTCAACTCTTTTCCCCCTTAATAAACCCATTTCTGAAGCGGTACCTGCCCTCTGATTGCCCTGACTAAATGCCTTTCCTCCACCCCGGGGTCCCTACCCCCTACCTCCGCTCCTCAACGGGAAGGTGGTGGTGGGCAGCAGGGGGGGTGGACCGCTCCCCCCCCCCCCCCCCCCCCCCCCCCCCCCCAACTCGTCGATTCGCTCCCTCTCTGCAGCCAGGAACTTGTAACTGTCATTTCGTGTGCGAAACGGCGGAGACCCACATTCACTCTCTTAATGGGACTTAATGTAACTGTACATGATCCTTTATGCAACTATATATCTAACGAGTTCTCTATTTGCTAGACGTATTACCAATTCTGAGATTCCCTATGTAACTGTAACTATATATGTTACATTCACCACTACGCGCATACACCCGAAATAGATTCGTCTGTGGAGAGGAATAAGCAGCAATATATACGAAATGTATAGTACAATCACGAATCTCTATATCAAAATGAAGAGACTTTAATTTATCTATATTTTATTGCAGATAACCATTTCTTTTGGAGACAGCTAGGGAGCATTTGATATGTGGGGAGATGCACCTGGGCAGAGATTTGAAAGGGAACGCTCCCGTGTGCTGCACAGCCTGTGTTTATGCACATATATTGTATGTATCTCTCTCGCTCTCCCCTCTTGTGCATGTTTAAAATATCACCGTGATGCTTTAGAAAAGCTGCGAGCTCTGCACAGTCCTTTACCCCTTTGCCAGATGATGCTGTTTATGAACCCACACTGCTCTGCGAGGTGCTTTGCACCCTCCGCACTAGTTTACACTATGGAGTCATTTATCCAGCTTGCTTTTCTCCCGGAATTACCCTGCTCGGAGTCAACCAGAAGCACCAAATTCCTGCCCGCCTGATGGATGGGCAGTGTTATCCGCTCCTTTCAGAGCGAGAGAAAAACAGCTCTGGCAAACGCAAACGACCCCAGGGGCTGCTCCCCCCTTTGCCGGGCAGAGCCGAGTCGCCCCCCGCTCTTCTCCGCCCCGCGAGTGGGGGAGATGCAGCCACGGGTGAGAGCGGGGAGCATGGCTGGAAGCCTGGGGAGCCTGGGGAGCGGCGCTGCTTCCCGTGGCGGGGAGAGCCTGCCTCCCGCCCCGGGGTGTGTGTGCCTGTGTCTGCGTGTGATGTTCCTGGGCTGGCTTTGGGCTGCTTCGCAGGAGGCGCTAATTAGAGTGTAACTGCCAGGTCATTGATTTCATGTTACTAGAGTTTAGTTTTCCTTTTTTTTTTTTTTTTTTTTTTTTTTTTTGCCATGACATATCAGACCAGATCACAGGCACGAGGAGCTGGGTTGAGGATGTCGGTTCCTATGAGATCCCCCAAACCCCAATGAACCTAAAACTGGCTTGGGAGTTTTAGCTTCCAGACCCGGGGATCTCCCTGTTTTCCCTTTGTTGCTTTGTTGTAAGTCTCCTTCTGCAGCCGAGATCTGAATGCAGGGAGCATTATCAATGACTTTTAAATAATAACAAAGAGGGAAAATAAAAATAATTAGCCCCGCCTCTTCTAGTTTCAATTACTCTAATTAAAAACCCGAAAGGCAATTCCTAGGCAATATCTAATAATAGAATTAGCAATCGGATCCATGATTTCACACGGGGATTTACTTGCAGGGGTACTGTGCGAGCTCTATTAATAATAATAAAAAATCCTGCTAACCCTCTTTTTAAAATTAATAACTCTGTAATTATAATAATTTTATGTGCCTTTTTATAAGAAGAGGTTAATGTTGCCACAGTCTGGGGATGGGAAGGATGAAGTGAAGCGAAATACTGCTGCTTAAACTGACACCTTCCTATTTTATTAGGAGACATTATTATTATCAGACATCTGCAGGTAGAGAATTAAAATTAAAATCGCTTTCAACAATTCAATACACTTTTTATCAGCCATCTATCTGAAAATCATGAACATTCATCATCGGAGGCATTCTCCCTGAAAACAAGAACCCATTCAAATTTTATACAAATTATCATATTTATCATAGTCTGAAACTCTGGAGTAACATCTCCACAAACTGTCTGCTAACTCCCCAGGGAACTGAATTCCACTCCGCAGTCGCTCAGAGCAATTCTCGCTCCCTCTCCCTCTCTCCCGGCCCTTTCACACTCTCTGCTTCCTCCGGCTCCGCAGCCCCCAGAACAGAGGGAGCGAGGGCGCGGGGGGGGGGGGGGGGGGGGGGCAGGAGGATGCGGCGGCAAACAGCATTAAAATAACACACAACAAGGCGAAATGCCATCCCCACCTCTTGCAAGGGAAATAAGTTTCGCCTGGTGTAGCGAAACTCGAAAGCCAACTGGCTCTGAGTGCCGATTTTGGAAGGGTGGCATCGCTTTATCTTTAGGGTTGACGTCTTTGCATGAGAACATGATTATTAGGAGCAGCAGTAATAGTAATAATAAAAATAATAGTAGTAATGTCTGATTCCACTCCATTTTTATTTATTTATTTATTTAGCCGCTGCCGGTTTTTTGCCTTGCAGAATGCAATCGGAGCAGGGAAATATATTGGCTGTTATTTATGTGAGCACTTGGTGCTGGTGACAAATGACACGAATCGGTGCTTCCTGTTTGCGGGTTTGGATGAGACAAATCGCTTCCCACGCTTTGCTAATGACAAAAAGTTCATCAGCGTTGAAGCAGGGGCTGGAGCCGCGCCTGGGTTTACCCCACTGAAGATCGCTGTTCTCCGGGAGGGACCGACAGCGCGGAGGGGCTCTGCCCCTCACTGTAGGCTCTGGCCCTCGCCGTGGGCAGGCCCCAGCCCCCCCGGCCCTGGCCCCGCGCCCCTTCAGCACCGAGGAAAAAAAGTAGTTCCAATACAATGTTTGTTAACTAGGTTATCTAGGCTGTAGAAGATTTTAATGTTGAATTTTATAGCTTTACCACGCTCTACCGTCCTTGTGAATATTGTAATATTGCATTTTTTACAAGTTACTCTTCTGTTAATGTTCCAGCTAGTAACTTTTATAATCCTCCTCAATGAAATTTTTTTGTATTCTTCCGCACCGTTAACCTCAATGGCGGCACCTCAGCCCCTGGCAGGAGGCAAAGATGAAATGAATTCCTCTTTAATCAGAAATAATAATAATAAAAACACACACAAGGCTCCCTCTGCCTTTTATTTCAGCTTCCCTTTTCGGGGAGGGGTGTGACCCTCAGGAGTCTCCAGCCCTCTTGCCCCATGCTGCACCCTGAGCGTGCTGCTGGCTGAATCGGACCTGGGCCGGGGTGGTGCTTGCGCACCTCTGGTCACCCTGCTGGGGATAGAGGGCACGGCCTGCGGAGCCCTGTCCCTCTGCACCCCCAGCCTTTGCAGCTGCTTTGTGCTGTCAGCCTGGAAGCTGGCTGTGCTGCAGGCGTGAGCTGGTGGCCTTCTCAGAGCTGCCCACTGAAGGGAAAGTTAGGCACTTCTTTTCCTTCTTCTGTAATTCTGTCTGTGCAGTGACTGAGATTCTCCATGGAGCAGCACCCTTAGATCAAGTCCTGCCCGCCCCAGTCAGCTGAGCTCAGCTTGCTCCCTGGTTTCTGTTGACCTCAGCTGGGCTGGAGGAGCCCAAGTCCTAGCTGTTTGTTTTGTTGAATGGTCTGCAGTGGATCTCAGAGGTATATATGCAGGAGATGCACTCAGATGGATTTGTAATGAATTATATCCCTTTAGATGTAAATGAGGCTGGAAATCACCCTGCCGCCCCAAACTCCCCAACCTCTAGATGCCCTTACAAATGAAACAGACTTGCAAGCACAAATGATCAATGCCCAGCAGAAAAAGGATTCATAACAGCAGTAATTACCTGAGTTCCTTTTAGCCCAGGGAATGTATTTTGAACAAGAATTGGATGTTCTTATTATTTCCCTTGGTCATTATTAGCATTTAAGAACTTTGTTCTCAGGCTCAGCCTGAGTCTTGCATGACTGAAATATTGCAGGGTTTAAATATCTGTTGCAGGGCATAGGCAAAAACTGCCTCCATACCTTACTTATCTACCAGCTACCTCCCAGAAGCTGCCTGGACAGCTCTTGGGATATTGTCCCTGAGATTATCCTAACAGGAATTTCTCTCCGTCTCAGCTCCTGGAGTCAAGTGGTTCTATGCAACTCTCAGCTTTTTTAAAAGGTGTCTTTTTAACTTAAGATAGTTGCAAGGAAAAGCTTAGCTCAGACTTCAGCAATCAAAAGAGAAGGGATGTAAAGTTTATTGCTAATTTGCTCATATCTCAAACTGTAACTGATTCATGATTGGTACAATGTTCGAAGATGGCAATGGGACTCGTATATTTTATGAGTCAAATCAACTTCCTTCTTTAAAAACACACAACAAGCTTTCTGGTAATTTCAGAGGATAAAGATAATTCTCCTTTCTTCAAAGTCTATGACTGGTCAATCACGTTACTTCCTATAGTCCAGGGTTAAAGAATAACCTGAAACCAAAACACACATGCTAAAAGCAGCTGTTTTTTTTCTTTTTTTTTAATGTTTCTGTCATACTTTTAAAGCAAGTATTATAACTTCATTGCTATTGCTTCTTCTTGGTGGTTTTTGTTTTAAGGTGAACAAGTTAAATAGGTGCAAGTTTCTCTAAAAGAACCCCCCATAAAATAGTGCAGGGGTTGGATTATTTTAACAGAAATGTTATTAGTTAACTAGTTGATACTCTGGTGTCACCTTGTAAGGCAAAGAGATAACACAAACTAGTCTTTGACCTAAAATCTTGATTTAGGAAAGAATTATTACTCTTCAAAGCACCTGAGAACCTCTTGTGATGCTTTTCAGAGTTAGTACAGAGCAGGTAAGTAAGAAAAATGGATAATAGTATTTCCATATTCCTAGTGAGGAGCAAAGGCAGAAGGAGATGGAAGACGCAAAGGAAAACAGCAGCAGAGTTGGGAACCAAGTCATTGCTAATTTAGTGAAGGACTATTAAATAAAATGTCTAAGCTGTCCCCTCAGGCCTGGGCAAAATCAAGAGCAGGTTTGATAATCTTGTTTGGAGACCAGCAGGTCGCACCAGATTTCCTGAATTCCTTGTGGAAGTGCTCTGGTGGTTTCTGGGTACTCTTTCTTGGGGTGCCTCTGTAAAGCAGCATGGGCTATGCAGTACTCTGTTCTGAGCAGGGCTTGGATATTATGCCAATCACATCTTATTTGGACAAATCTGCCTTCTCCTGAGAAATGGGCCCTGAATGCCCCAATAGCCTTTAATGGCCCTGAGCAGCCTCACCTGGAGCCTCCACATGCCCCCCACCCTCTGGCTGATGAGCTGTGTTCCAGGAGTTCCATTCAAGCTCAGGCATGAGCCTTGATTTGGCTATGCTGTAGGTGTACCTCTTCCTTAGCCTGGACTTCAGGATTGCATTGTAAGCAGCTCATGTCCTGGATGTCCCTCTTGCACTGCTCAGTGCTTGCCGTGCTTGGGTCTCTTGATGGAGCCTGCTGCTGGCTCCTGGCTCTGCTTGCTGTGCTCAGGTGCTGTGCCACCCTGCCCCAGCACCATGTGCCTGCTTGGGGGCTGTCCTGAGCCTCAGCTCACCCTTCCTGGGGGGGGACAGCCGGCCCTTATTCCTCCTTGCGAGGTGCCTGTGTGTGTCCCACCGAGCTGCTGCAGCCCTTTGTGCTTTCTGTTGAAAATTACTCTTGTTTGTGAGAGCCAATGTTGCAGAGGCCTGGAGGCTCTGTTGGGGAATTATTTGGGAGTTTTGCTGCTGTTCAATCATATCCTGGCTGCAGTCAAGAAATCAGAAGGCTAGCCAAGAGCCTGTCCTCACTGGTGTTTCTTGCCATCAGAGTTCAATACATACTTGCAAGGTAAGAGTTTAATGTTTTGTGAGTAGGTGGTAGAGGGGCATCTGTCCTTCTTCTCTTGTCTGTGAAATCAGTACTTTAAAACAATATTCTCGGGTCAGTGAAGGCTTCTAGGTCAGACAAAACCTCATGGAGAGACTAAGAAGAGTTCCTTTCCCCTTCTCCTTCCCTCTTCAGCTTGTATGCTTTTTTTGGGTCAGAACCTTTGCAGCCTCTGTTTATTCCTGATAGAGAACTTAAACTTTTATTCTCTCCTTTCCCTTAATGTGTATATATATGTCAGTACCATTTATTCATGAAACCTGGGGGAGTACTCTGAGAATGCATTGCTAGATGTCTTTCTGGGATGACCATATTTGCTTTCTCACGAGCCCTTATGCACAGAACCCTGTATGAAAATTTGCATTTCTTGACTCTAAACTTGGTGTTTTCTTAGCCTGGGGCAGTAGCCCCCATATGTTGGCTATTGGCATGTAGAGCAAAGTTAACTTGAACTCTTTAATTCTAACAACTGAATTATAGCGGGAAGGTTTTTCCCCTCATAGTTGTTTTCCTTTTCCCCAAACCCATGGTTTAGTTCTGAAAACATTTATACTCAGTTTGAAGCTAGCTCGTGACTGCTGAAGTGATTTAGAAGGAGATCTGCCAAAATGTATTCTGTGTAAGTGCCAACAGTTTTGGACTTAGTCTCTTAAACTTCTCAGGGGCAGGATTAAGGCAGAGTTTCCCACTGGAAAGATCAGAACTGATGAACTGGCAGCTTTGAAGAGAGGCAAATATTCTTCTAAGCAGGTGAAAATTCAAATCAACACAAATCAGTGATTGTGTTGATGATGTAAACGTGTGTCAGAGAACACATGGGCATGCCTGGTCTGGTGTTAAACTGGCTAGTTTGGGTATATGTTTGTAGTCCGTAGTAAGTCCAAGCTGGACTCTGAGCTTAATACCTGCTTCACTTGTCAGGAAGGTCTCACATTTGACACTGAGCTTTGCATTGTCATGTCTACGTTGCTGCCTGTTTTGGTGCTTGCATGGGTTTCTCTCCACCGCACTTTCACTCTCTGTGGAGGCTGGTGAGATCCGGGTGCTCACTGGTGAGTCCAGAAAAGAAAGCCAGCTCTGATGCCAGGAAGCCGGTGGCACAGAGGTGTGTATCAGGAAAGTAAGTGCAGGGTGGGAAAGGGGAGACAGTGAAGCAGGCACTGCTCACCCAGGCAAAACAGGCCCTACCACTGCAATTGGCTCTCATACTTTGTGGGGCATGGAGGAATTAGACTGCTGGCTATAAACTGTATAAAGTCAGAATTCCTCTGTACAGCTCCAGCACTATGGGCTCCTGGTCCCTTGCCTGGGACCTGATATTGCTGCAGTACAAATATCAGTGGTGGCACTGGAGCTGACTCTATGCTGGGAACAGGGAAGAATTTTTTTCTTTTAAACTAGTTTGTGAGGAATATTTAATGTGAATGATAGTAACAAATATCTGCAGTTTAAAACTGCTCCATATTTCTGCCATCATAATGAGCTGTGAAGAGACAAATCATTTGATCTTTACTAAAGAACAACTCTTCCCCTTACAGAATTGTCAGCAATTAGTGTTTCAGTGAGGCTGCTTCACACGCGCATACATGAAGGTGATTTAAAAGTATTTTTTTGTGTATTTGTGTTCTTTTGTAAGCATGCTCAAATATGTATGTTGTATGCATATGTCTTGCATGTAAGTATGTCTTAGCACATGTAAAGGATATGGGATTTGCATATGGTATCTGTGCTGAGGTGCGTGAATGTATAAGAGAAGGTTGGTGAATGTATAAGAGAAGGAATGTACCCCTTTAAGTGACGGCATCTTCAAATTTGCACACACCTTTATATTAACATGACTGTGCCTGAGAGGGAGGTGGGGAAGGGTGGAAGGGTGTTTCTGTATGTCACAGTATAGGCTCTACCTACATTATGCTACCTCTGTAGCATTTGGTGGATGCCTATATGCAGGCTGTCTGGGGACTCTTGTATATGAGAGAGACACCATACATGGGTGTCTGAGTCATGAGTGTGCATGTGTGGGGCATGCCTGAACATGTGACTCCGCACATGGTTGAACATATATATGTGTGGCAAAGGGAGGGTGAGCAAGCTGCACATCTGCTGAGTACAAGCATAAAACTGCAGTACTGAGAGGACCTTGGCTGACAGTCTGACAGTACCAGGCATGTTTGCAGAAGATGAAGCAGAATAGATAACACAGAAGTTATTTTTGTCTATCAGCTGAAGCATTATAGAGACATCAACAAGCTCTTGTCTCATGCCAGCTTAATTCCTAGTTAATCAGCAGTCTGCTTGGGCAAAGGAAGGAACTCGCATCAGGGGCTGATGATGAGCCAAACTTCCCAATACTGATTTGGGAGCCTGTGAGGAGCCCTCACTATTGCTCTGCCTGCATTTGGCTGCATAGCTACCCACTGGGCAGTACTCTGGGATAGCTGAATGCTTCATCAGCTGTGTCCTGGTGGGAACCACTCCTGCCTAGGGAATATGGGTTGGTCCTTTGGCTATCCCTCCCCAGGCGGCCAACAGAGGCTTATTCTTCATTATGTGCGATCAGATGCCTTATCCAGGCAAGTTTCAAGTCTCTTAAATAGTTCCAAAGCTTCTGTTCTCTCTCTTTGGGTCACTTCCACATAAGTGGAAGTTGACTCTTGCTTACTTCACTCCTCTTACATCTGATGAGACCTTCCTCTGTTTCTGGTGCACTGTAGAGATGCTGCTTCTTCCTTCCCTCACTCATGAACTAAACCCCTATTTGCTTATGAGACTTGCACACTGTAGCTGAGGGCTAGCTCGCTGTCTTTTTGAACCTGACTTTCCCATCTGCTTGCTGATAAACCACCTTCTTTCTTGTTTTTCTTCTGTCTGGTTTCTCTGATGCCACCATAGCCATGTGGGAGGTTACCTGCCTGCTCTGTGACTGTGTTTATCACAGACCTACAGCCAAACTAATTAAAGTGCTGATTGCACAGATCCTGGCAACCAGCCTGATAGTCACTTTCTGGGAGTGACTGGCCTGGTGTCTGTTATACAAATGTCCACAAATAGTAACAGGAACCAGCAAATTCTTATCTGTGGCTGCTCAGGATTCAACCAAGCAAGTTACCATCGGGTGAAACGAGCTAAGGCATGCCTTGAGTTGGCTATTTCAGGCAGTTTCTATGCATGTCCTTGCTCTGTGGAACTCCATATTGAGGGCAAAATCCCTGAGGGCAAACACCCCACATTTTCTCCCCCCTCCCCAAGGGAACCCCCCAAGATACTATTAATCTCCTAGGTATTAGAAAACACCCATGGACAGTTGTCATAGTGGTGTTCATGCCCTGTCTGCTTTTGTATTGGGATTTTATCAAGATTAAGTATAGTGTGACTCAATCATCAAGCACTCATGTAATTCCCAGCACATGAACTTGCCTTCATCTTTGCTGGTGGATTGATCCCTTATCCTTTTGGATGCTGAACAGGCTGAGGTTTATTTCATTCATGAAATGGAAGTGATCAACAAATTGTGGGTGCTGTGGCCATAGCTGTGGTAGACCATCTTATATGTAGGCGTAAAATGAGTGAAGAGTCTTCACTTTGCCCTGACTTCACTGCTGAGCTGACAAATGAGAGACTTTGGTACCATCCAGTATAGTGTTTGCTATACTTCGCTCGGTATCATTAATAAACCTGTGAATTGGTCTGACACCAAACTCAGCTATTCCCTCCCCTGTGCTGATCATTACCATGTTACCTTACCTTTGTTTTACTGGCCATCAGCCAGGTTTTGGTCCACGTGATGGTGCTCTGTGCAAGCCCATCTGGTGTTGCTTTCCTACTAGGGTTTTGCCAGGCCCTTTTCTCAAGGCTGCTGCAGAACTGCTGGACTTCCCACACTCCCCTTCTGTACTGATACAAGTTCATTTGTGTTCCAGACATTTCCCAGTTCCCCCTGTGGACTGTCTGTCAATGGTGTTTATGATTGCTACTGCTGTGGAGCAAGGTAGCTCAGCAAAGGCCAGCGTATCTGTTTGCAAGGTACTGTATGAAAACACAGAGCACATACATCTAAAGACAGCTGGTGTGGGGGCATAAGGTGGTTGAAGGAGAAAAGTTGAGAAGAGGAAAAAAGGCACTGTGAAGGGAGGTGGCTTGTGTTGCTTCCCTAGAACACTCTGACTAAGAGTTCCTTGTCTCTGTTTGCTAGAAGGCCAGGTTAAATAATTCTGTACATTTTTCCTACCTTGCTTTTTCCAACCAGCAGCTCCAGGATCAAAGACTGTTGCTGTCTGAAGCTCTTAAGCAATATATTGTTCACTCTGGGGTCTTCCCATGTAACCTCAGCTACTTTGGCCTGGAGAAAATAGAAAGCAGATCCTGAGTTTGCTTGTGATGGGAAGCACCTGGCCAAAGCCTCACACCAGGGAATATCTGAGGCTGGCAGGCAGAATGGAAGAAGTGGCCTGGAAATGGGCTCCTGTTCCCTTCAGCAGTGCTGTCTCTCTGCTGGGCTGCTGGCCTGGGGCAGGTATTGCTCCTGGCAGAGCCAGGCTAGCCAACTTGTTTCCATGGCATTCATCTGGGCTGCGTGTCTATGCTATAGCCTAATGTCTACATCTCCTCTTGCAGCTCATACTGCAGACTGCTGTGTGGTGTTATGGAGCAGCGTGCTAAGAGGCAGCTGCATTGTTCTACATGATCTTTTAGGGGCATGCTAGATGGGAGGGTATAGACATAGTGTCTTGCACTAAAATACTGCAGTTACCTGCCAGGATCAAATGGGACATGCTTTCCCGTTAGGCTTGAAGAAAACTGGTACAAATGAAACCTCAGCAGTGTGACTGGTGTGTGCCACTTACTGATTTTCTGAAGTTTGTTGTTACCGTTATTTTTGTTTCACTTCTCCTGCATCATCACCTACCCACCTAAGTACAGTGCCTTTTTGTTCTGCAGCACTTGCTCTCATTCCTTTTTATTCTGCCTGCCCAACCTCAACTCTTGCTCCCATCCCTGCAAAATGTCTTGTTGAATCTCTTCACCTAGAGCACTGGATATTTCAGATGTCTATAGTCAGCAGAGCCAGAGATATCGGGGGAGGTTCATCAGACCTAAAATTCAAGTTACTCTCTGGAGAGGTTCTTGGGCTTACAGGCTGAGTCTGTGCCAGTGAAACACCTAGGCTAGATGAGCTGGAGGGCTGTAGAAGACTTGAGAGAGACATGTCAGTGGGTCAGACAAAGCTGCAGAAGGGAGGTGAGAAGGACTGAGCAGGGCTAATCAGATTTGTTTCCCAGAAATTCCTCACAGATCTCTGTTAGTTCCACAGTGGTAGATGTGTTTATGGTCAGTGCAGAGCAAGTGCATATCCCATCCCTGCTCTGTCCTGCCTGGAGTCTCTAATAGCAATGACATGGAGAGAGAAGTGCCACAGAGGAAAACATAGCTCTGACTCTGGCACCCAGCAGACTGTGGCTATAGCTGCTGGAGAAAGAGTTGAGATTGATGGGAAGGGTGGCTACATTTCTGCCTCTCTATCCTCTTACCAGGACTTGGCAAATGTGCCATGTATTGTGTTTGCTCATCTCTTCTGAAACCCGTCACCTTCATTATAAATGACCCAGGGAGATGTTTGTTTCCAAGAAGTGGGTGGGGAAGGCAGAAGAGACTTCTCTCAATGAGAGCGACAGGTGGGAAATGCCCCAGTATATCTGCTTTGGTCCTGTCCATCTTTGTGTCAGATTGAAGGGAACCTGTAAACACACTCCAGCTTCTCAGACTGCATCTGAGTTGCTCTGGGGAGCTGTTTCCTGTTTGGGAAGTGGTCTTTCCAGTTCTCGCTCTCTCCCTGTTGCATCCAGATATGGTCCAGGAGTCACTTCCCCCCTGTCAGCCCTAACAGTGATTAATAAGGACACACATTTCCTGGGTTTTGCACCCATTTTTCTTAAAGACTTGCCTGCCAGTGTGAGGAGACTGAGATTATAAACCACTGCTGGCATGTGAAGGGCCTGAGGGCAGCAAGCCTTGGAGAGGCTGTGATGAAGTTCCAAGCACGGAGAGAGCACAGGGCAGCTTACAGAGACAAATTCTGCTGTCAGCTGTAGGTTTCCTGCAGTTGAAGTGAAACACTGGAATCTGTAGTTCATTATTATTCACAGATACCTTCTCAGAGGTGACAATCTTAGCAGTAGCTGCTGTGATACTTCTGGATCTTGTAAAGCATTTCTTCACTGTCTCAAAGATCAAGAAAAGCCAAGAAGTGAGAGCATCCTAGATTTTCCATTGGACTTGAAACTTTTTGCCTTTAATGGTTTCTGTGAGATGTAACCTGCCTTCTGTGAATCCAAGTGGCTAAGTGGATATTCTTTTGCTTGCCTTTCTCAAATGGATCATGGTCCAGGCAAGTCTTCCCTCGTAATCTGTGAGTCTGATGCAAGTACAAAGCTCAATGCCAGCCTCAGTGTAAAAAGAAATCACTGATAGTAGCAGGCAGGTTTCTTGGGATTTTGGCTACTGCCTACCTGCAGTAATGTCCAATTGCCTGAGCCATTTCCATTCACCTCCATAATAAAAGCAATGTCTGAATCACAAGTGTGTTTTGCATTCTATCCTTTTCTTCCCAACCCCATCTCACAGGAGAGTAAATGCCAGCACTGACCTCCTGCTCCCATCTTTAATGACTTCTTTGAACATTTCGGCCTTTTGGTCATGTAATATTTAGGCCTAAACTAAATCTAGGATAGGAATATGCAGGAGATGAGGATCCTGTCTGTGGCTTTGCTCAGTGTTGTAGGAGATAACAGCTGAACTTACTCTGTGTTAGTACCCTTTCTTTAAGAGAGTAATGACTATACCAAAGATATTGTGAAGGGACCTCCAAAAAGGTCATGGTGCTGAAATGTCAAAACAATGAAATCCATACAAGTAATTCAAGAAAGATTGTTGTAATGCTGCCAATCAGACACAGCCCTCTCCTAAAGAGAGACAGCCCAGTGCTATGAAGTTTTAGGTTGAGGAAACAAAAATCAATGTGTTCTTCAGGGTCATCATCCTTAGAGAGATGCCTGGTTTTCACTATGGCTGATGCCTCATCTCTCTTGCTACAGGGATGACGGTTCTGGTTATCACTTGGTTTTGGGTCAGAATATAAAGATTTAATAGTCCCATTGTTTACCAGTATCTGCTGAATCTCAGGAAGAGATTTGGGGCCTCCAAACTTTTGTGTCCTACATTCTACTTTCCTGTGGAGATGGGTGACTTCGCTCTCAAGCACAGGGTTTGGGTTAGGGTTAAGGCCAAGGCTTGGCAATCACGGGCACTGAAGTTCAATGCTTTCTGAGAACATAAGCTGAGAGTAACGTGAGGTGGAGTAAATTGTTTTCTTGAGAAAACAATGAGTTGTTCTAATGTAACATTACAATGATATTGAGGGTTATGGCTAATGGGAACAGTGCCTGTGAAAGCAGCCCTGCCCTGAGAAATCTGAAACAAAAAAATACATTTCAAATCACGCACTTTAATCCTTTCTTATGGAAACTTCATTATTACTGCATTCAAAGGGAAAAAAAGAAAGGAAAAGCAGGTTCAGGACCTGTTTTTTAGTGGTCTGAAGTACTATGGAAATTCTCAAGTTCTGTACTTCAAACTCTCTCACTCTGATAGGACCCAGGGCCCTGGTGCAGGGAAAGGAGCGTGGTCTCTTTCTATCAGCAGTTGGTCTTCACTCCTGCCTTCCTCCTTCTCCTTGCCTGACATGCATGTGCTTTCGGCTGAGACACCCAGCAGCAGGATGTCTTGATGAGCTAGAGCTCCTGGTGCTGCCCCAGGTCCTGTGGGGACATAGCTGAAAGAGTCAGTGTTTTCAAGGACAGCCAGTCCTCAGCCTTTTAGATGAGCTCTACTCCAGCTGCCATGGGGCAAGCTCAGTCACCAGTGCAGAGTGCAGAGAAACAGCCAGGAAAAGAGGGAAGAATCACTGTTTCTCTCTGCAGCTGTAGCAGCCTGTGCATACATGGAGAGATGGAAGAAAAAAAGGAATGAAGGCAGAAAGTGGAGAGGATACCAGTTAATAACCTCTGAAACTGGGGTTAACCACGTTGCTTCCAGTGTTGGCCGCATCCTGCTTACAGCCAGGCTTTTGTGAAGCTGGTGATAACAGCCAGAATGCACCAGCTCACAAACAAACAAGCAGAGAGAGGAATAAAGGAAGGCAGGAAGACAGATGCCCCTTGGGCAAACACTTGTTAAATTGACAAACTTGTAGAAAATGATTAAGGCTCTCGCTGTTCCTGGTCCAGAGGGGCCCTGAGCTGCTGCCTCGAGCTAAGATACAAAGGTAGTTCCTTGGGAGCCTACAGTGGACAGGGCACAGAGGGAGGTGAAACAATTACTGCCTGTCTCTATGGTGCAGCCTCTTGTCAACTGTTATTTATGTTTCCCCAAATGTTGCAGTCTTTTTACAGGGAAAGCAGGCCCTGCCAATCTATGGCAAAATAATTGCAGCCACCTTTCTCTCCCCCCTCTCCCTCCCTCCCTCCCTCTCTTTCTTGCCATGTCTTCCTCTCTTCGCCTCTGATTTACCTTGGGCTCTGATAAAGAATTGTGATGTAACCTCTGCTTGGAGTTCAGATCACTCACAGAGTGTTAGGGATGAGCACTCTTGTACCTTGGACCCTGCTGTGACCCCTGCTGGAAGCCACCTTAAGACAAGAGACCCATGCCACTATGGCAGCACTCACCGAAGGCATTTTGTGCCATGCTTTGTCTTTGCTCTATAAACTTGCTACTGAGGCAGTGTAAAAGTTCTTCCTTGTCTTTTGCAGCTGAAATATACTCCCAGAAACTAGGTCAAATGATGTACGCACAGTGCCCTGTACTGAACTCACTGGGGTTAAGGGGAAAGAAAGCGTGGTTGAAGTATGTTAAAACTTACTTTCCACCCCTCTTGAGAGGTTGTCCATGCTCCTGCATCTGTCACCTGTTGCCCTTGCATGTGATTTTCTTTGGAGGTCCCCATCTGGGAAGCAGAGTCAAGCCAAGGACCTTAGATTGGGGCAGCTTGCACAAATAACCTGAAGCAGCCAGGGCTGAGCCTGTAATTGCATAGTACAAAAGTGTGATACAGGGTTAAGAGTGCAGTGAGGAGTTCCTGGAGATTATCAGGGATCTAGTGTCTTCCAGAAGCCCCTGGGTTTTCACAGAGCAGCCTACGCTCTTCTCCGTCAGTGGTACCACACAGCCCAGACAACAGGGTAAATGGAAAGAAGCAGAGACTTTTGCCGTTTCTTTTGGCCTTTCTGAGAGCAGGGGTTCTTTCAAGGAAAGCAATCAGCACTTGGACATGATTTCAAACTTTGGGCTTCCCCTCACCGAACTGTTCTGCCAACCTTTCCCCCTGCTTCCCTTCATTCTATATATGCACAGAGCCTGTCAGGAAAGGGTTAAGTGCTGCTTACCCCAGCCAGCTTTGCATATTTAAAGTGAGTAAAGGTTTAATTACCAAATGATGACAGTGTCATATGGTTTTGGTGATGGCGCGTGGCATTCGATGAATGCAGAAGAGGGGAGGATGTGAGAAAGACACTGAGTGGCAGTGGGGAAGCGAGGAAGCTAAAAATGCCAAAGACAGTAAAACATCTGTAATTTGCAATTCGCTAGTGTTCGCTGATTGCTCATGGATTAAAGATTAAAATCTATTCTCTGGCAGATGGGGGAGAGAGAGAGAGGAAATTCTTACGAGCATGTTTTGCATCTGCATTTCATTCTGCTCCTCTTTACAATAATCACGGATGAGGAAATAAACCCAGATCTGGGCTGGCAGGAGGCGGGGAAAGTGCACAATATAGGCAGGACTCAGTGTGCTTCGGGAAATGCCAAGCAGAGAGGAGAAGCTGACATCAGGATTGCACTTCTAGGTGCCTGGGACTCTGTTTTGGCTGCATGAGGATGAATGTTCCTGTGAGGCTCAGAAGAGCCAGAACAAGTCTTTCTTCTGGTCACCCCAATTCTGCGCTGGGGGTTTCTTTGATAGGAAAGGGGACGTTAGCCATCTGTCCTGTCTCAAGGGATGACTAAGTCTGGCTACAGTGTCCATGATGTGATGTAAACGCTTGCAGGCAAACAATACAAGTAGAAATAATGTTTGCAAGTATAAATCATTTTTATAACTTCAGCTAATCAGAATCTGTCCCTTTTATGGGCATGATGAGCTCGTTCTCTCCCTCTCTCTCTTTTCCCTCTCTCATTCTGACTCTCACACAGGGTTTCTCAAGTGTGCAGGACATTAAAAGAAAAATGGATAATAAAACTGCAAATGCAGGGCCTGCTCCTTAGAGGGGCTGGGTACTCACGACTCTGGTTGGCTTCACCGGCATCAGCTTTCATGATGAAGCCTATAATTTGAAAGGTACAAAGCGACCTTAGGACCTGCTCACCCTGGCAGCCTCATGGAGGTTAGGGAGCTCTCCCACCGCAGTGGCACAGATCCTGTCTCCTGCCCATGAAGTGTTGCTGGCTGACCTGCCTGAACTGCAGAAATTCTGTTCCTTGGAAGGAATAAGGATCACGTCAAGTGACCAGGATAGCAGAACGGTGCTCACTGCTCCTGGGCCCTGCTCCTGCTCCTGGCCCTGGCCCACTTCTTTGGGTAGTTCTGCTTGCCAGGGAAGGCAACTTCTCCCTGCAGCAGTATAAGGCAGTATTGGTGAGGAACTGTAACTTATTTCTGCTCTAGCTGCCTCCTGCTTCAGATGGTGTTGGCTTAGCTTCACCCACACTAACAGGGATTTTTGTAGGAGTAAAATTTTGTTGGATGTCTTTGGAGATATTGCACAACCATGAAGATGGTACAACCTATCAATGAGAACAATCAGTCCACAAATAGCATGCCTTGCCATAACATTTATTATACAAGCATAACTATATGTAAATTCATTTTCATATGCTCACCTCCTTCTTTATCCACATAGAGTCACCCTGAGATCCCAGTCCTTATCCAATGAAACCACGTGCTCCTGCCATTCAAGTATTACCATCATTTTTGGTGCATAGAAATGAGGAGGTGAACATGCCAAATGGAATGTAGACTGGGATGGGCGCAGTTCAAATGGATATTTGTTGTGAAAGTCGGAAAGGGGACTGGTCCAAATGTCTTTGGGGTCCCTCACATCACATCCCTCTTCCCTTTCCATGTTCCTGCCATAACTGTGACCTAGTTCCAAGTCCCCCATGCTGCCTTGGCTCTGTGGCCCACTGAAATAACCCCATGTGAATCCACAGCAACCAGGTAGTTTCCTAACCAGTACCCAGGTCTCTGTAAGGCCTAAAGACACACCTTGATAGGAGGAAGCTGTAGGTTCTGAGAGCTATTGGTGCACTCAATTGGCCTGACAAGCCTCACCTGGGACCCACACCCCCCTGTCCATTGAGAGTTTTCATTTCATCTAAGGCCTGGCCTTTCACTCCTTCCTTAACATGTGTTTTAGGCACACTCATCTTCAGGTCTGTCTTGCGGAAGCGTCTCAGACCAAACTTTGCTTGTCTTCAGTCCTATTGATAGCACCATCTCATGCTGCTCCTAACTAGGCTCTCAAGTCTTGTCCAGGGATGCTGATGGGCCCTGCTCTGGCAGTCCTGTTCAGAGTGCAGTTTTGCAATGTCTAATGAGAGCTGCTTCTACTATGGTTGCCTTTGGTTCTTGGCTTATCCTCTGACATGAAGTAGCTCTGCTCTTTGTGCTCCATGTGGCTTTTCAACCTACTCTGACTGGAGTGCTGGGCTTGCTCTTTCTACCAGTTGTAACTATTATAACTATGGTTCTTTCATTTAAACTGTCCTTTTCTGGTTAATCAATCCCCATAGCCCTGCTCAGTAGGAACATTTCTCCCATTCCAGACATGTCCTGTCAGTATCCATTTTCCATGTGTTTTCATCCCTACTCCAACTGCTGTCTTGTGCTTTCTCCTTCTCTTACCCTTAGTCCAGACACAAACCCTAACCCTTCAGGTTCAAAATGACCAGGTCTGTCTGGGCAGTGACTCTGGGGCTCTGTCTACAGCTCTGCAGAAATTTTAGAGTTACAATTGGATTCTGTTAGTGTTTAGGGGTGGGAGAAAGGTAAAGCATAGGACAGTATTGCTGTGGGACTGTTAATGGGCTATCAAATATAAGATAGAGGTACAAGAAAAACTTAGCTGGGATATGTGTCTTGTCCGAGCACTTCTTGGCACAGCTTGCCTATAGCTTAAGAGAAAACTCAGGGCTCAGAGTTGAGAGAATAAAAAAAGCTGAGCTGTAGTAGGAAGGGGCTGGAAATGTTCTGCTGAAGGAAAGTGGATAGTGCCAACATATGTAATCTAATAGAGTCTGGTTTGGTGTTTTTTTTTTGTCTGGGGAACAAGTGGTAAGTGTTGAGGGAGTGTTTAAATCTTTACTAAAAAAATTAGTTTTATATTTACATTTGATAAATGGGAAGGAAGGTGCCATAGGGAGAAAAGAGTACACGCAGGAGGAGAAAAAAACTCTGTAGCTGCGGGCAAAAAAGGGAACCAGCATTTGATTGAGAAGAGGAAAGTGATCTCTTTGAATTGGGTCGCTGCTGTTGGACCACTGGGAAAGCCGTGTCTCTGTTTGCAAGTGATCTGTTCCACCAAGCGAAAAAGATGAGGCAGAGCAGAAGAAAAGCTGAAGAAAGATCAATGGGAGGAGGGGGACAGCATGGCAGATTTAATTAATTACTGCATATTAAAATGTTTGTTTACAGTAACAAACAGCTACAAGAGGTCTGATGTTAATTAATTTACAGCATTTTTCACCAGTCCCTTTGCCGTTGCTGGCAGTCAAGGAGGTAAGGCTGTGGCAGGTAAGATATTCTCTCTTTGGATTTACAGCAGCATCTTGGAGGTGAGCTGGAGAGGCAGTGCAGTTCTGAGTGGCTGCCTCTGCACAGCACAGGATTCGGGGGACCTTGTCCTGAAGTAAAAGGGCTGTTGTTTTCCAGCCTGGGCAAATGGTGCTCCAGCATAGCTTGGGAGCTGGGCAGTGTACTGGTGGGGGCTTTGACAAGAAAGCCAGGCTTTTTGGGATGGGATTTTTGTGTTGTCTTGGTCATACTGCAGGGGCAAGGCACGCTGTGAGGTTGCAGCTAATTTGATTGCTGCGGGCCCTGCAGCTCCAAAGGAATCTGGGCAGTCTCTGTGTACTCAGGACTGCGTAGGGTTGGCATGCAGAAGATTGCCGTCTCCTCCACATGTGAAAGCTTCTGGGGTGGCACGTGTCCTTCCCCAAAGGTGGATGTGGTCAGTCATTGCTGGCAGTTAGCAATTTGTTCCAAGCTGGGATCATTTAGGTATTGATGGGTTGATATCAGGGGAGAGCAAATTTGGAACAGAGTTCTGTAGTTGGAGGGAATATGCCTGATGCTGGGCATCTTCGTTTGAACAAACCAGATTTCAGGCCCCAGAGAAATCCACATGTGTGTTTCTCCAGCCCAGTGTGGCCTCTCTGCCTGCCCACCTTATGCTCTGATCTCCATCTTTACCTATATGGCTCTTTTGACTGTTAAGGAGAGATGGTATTTGTTTTATCACTGTTCCAGTGTTGCTGAAAGTGTGGCTAGATGCCTTCAAAGTGCATGAGAAGGTCTATGTGAGCTGAGAAGGTGGGTCAGGTCCTAAGAGCAATGTGTGAGCTCTGCACACAGAGGGGAAAACCTCTAGGGTTATTCATAAAGCTCTGTCTGTTGCTCTGAAACAGCTGGAGTGTTTAGCAAAGGTCTGAGAAAGCCCTTTCACACACTGCCTAATGTGCTTACGGATGGGCAGGTAATTAAGCATGGAGAGAGCAAGGCTGAGCTTAAAACCCCTGATCCTGGTTTCACTCGTGTTAACACTAGCAAAGAAGCAGTACAGGAGGTCTGGATTTCACACCTGGCTGGTTTCTCAGGCTGATAGAGCTGTGCTCTCTGCTCCTGAAAAGAGCCCTTTGTAAATGCAGCTGTCTCGTGCTCCTCTTGGTAGTTCTTTACAACCATGACACTGGTAACAACATGGAGAAGGTGAGTCTAATCTTACCTCACTCCTACCGGTGCTGAAGGCCTCCAGGCTGAATGCCCAGCTGGAGTAAATCAGGCTCGTTTCCTGAGCTTCACTGAACCTCAGTTGTGCCAGCTGTGGGAGACTGAGCTCCTGTCTTCCAGCCGCCTCAAGGCAAGAAAGTTTTCTCCCACTTTCGGAAGTGCTTCATCTGAGTTTCTCTGGGTGGCTGCAGGTGGGCTTTGCTCTTATCTACTTGTAGGCCTTTGCCGTAATCCCATAATTGATCTTTGTATTAGCCCTGATATTGGCCCTGTCATTTTAATTGGCAGTTAACACTTGTAATTGGTCCTGACTGTATCCCTCAGGCAATTAGCTCTTGTTGCTGTAGTTGAGTTCCAAGTCCTTGATACCTGGAGTTAAGAGGTCCTAACATTGGCCTATGTAAACCGCCCTTAGCTCTTTGTAATTTGACCGCTGTAACTTTGAACATGAGCCACTCTGCTCCCCCTGATCACAACCATACCCTGATGTCAACATTAACACTCCTTGTAATTCTCCCTTTTACTGCCCTCTGCAATCAATCCCTGTAACAGGATCATAACAGTAATTGAATGATAATCAGCAGAAAACAGCACTCTAGCAGGGAGATGTGCTGGAGCACAGGACCTTGAAAAACTGGGTTAACTTTTCTTACTCATGAAACATTCAGACTGCTTTCTGTGAGTGCATGCAGGCAGTCTTAACTGGTGGGTGCCTCTGTGCATCTCTGTCATGGTACTAAATAATTTCTACAACCCAAAGAGAGAATGCAGAGTGTGGTGGGTCAGGAAGTGATAAGCGGTTTCTAGGTGCTAAGTGTGGCAGGGTGAGAGCAAGGTCTTTTGGTTAGTGCCATGTTGTTTCGGAGCTAAGCCTGCAAGGCAGCAAAACCTTTGCTGAGGAATGATTTCTCAAGCCGTTAATGGGCTGAACATAGCTGAACATCTGGGGAAGACACCGGAGCAGCTGCTGCTGCTCTTTAACTTTCCCTCTGCTTTGCCTTTAACCAGGAAAGTGCTAGCAGAAGGCAACAAATGGGAAAAGTGGTGACTGTCGGGGAAGCATATCCCTGCGCTGTATGGAGAAGTCACACAGCCCTGCGAACGAGATCACAGACCATAGCACAGTGGGTGTGTGTTTGCAGCTGGTTGTTTCAATGCGAAGGAGACCGCTAAGGCCCTCTAAGAGTCCTGTAGACACACGTGGCTTTTGGCCCATCTGAAAATCTGTTCTGTGTCTGTTTGCTATTTCCATGGTTAATCTGTGCTGCAGCAGTAGGAGCAGATAAATTTAATGACCTCAGATGTCTCACATAGGAATGAAAGTTCTTCAGAAGTTGAATCACTCCAGTAGAGATCTGAGCATGTTCCTTGTGTGAGGAATACTCGGACAAGGAAATGTCTGTGGGAAGCCCTTCCTTTTCAGATCTGTGAACAGGAAAATTTAAATTTGTAACAGCTTTTACTCAGTATGAAAACTATCACCAAGTTGGTGGCAAAGTGAAACAAGAAAGCTGCTTTGTTGTGGATGTTTTAGCATGGTTCTCCTGATGCTGTGATGTGAACAGAGGATTCAGAATCCCTGATTTTAGTTCTGTGTGCTGTGTGAGCTAATCCAAACCATGCCACCTCTCTGCATCCAGCTTCTTCACTCTGTCTTGTTTGTTCATGGTGTGACAGATGTAGCATATGGGGCCCTGAGCTCCAGCTGGGCTCCAAGTACTATTGCAGTAGGTTTGTTACAATACATGCTGACTAGGGACAGTGGAGTTATTCCATTTAGTTTCTGACACACGGTGGACAAATCAGGTTAGGAGATGGCTGAATATCTCCATGTCAGCCATGTGCCAGTGACTGTTATAGGGTGGTCAAACACTGGAACAGGTTTTCCAGAGAGGTTGTGGTGTCTCTGTCATTGGTGATACTTAAAACACGACTGGACACAGCCTTGAGTAACCTCATCTTGTTGACCCTGGTTTGAGCAGGGTGGTTGAACTGGACAATATCCAGTCCCTTCTCACCTCATCCAGTCTGTGACTTTTGTGTTGTGTAAGTCACAGAGGCGTAAAGAGATCCTGGAGGGTCCTTCTTGTGGTACAGGCACTGTGGGGCACGGCCCTGAAGCTGTCTCCCAGTGACCTGAAAGTCTCTGACGTGGGGAGCTGGGCAGCACTGTGGAGTTGTAGGTGTCTCTAGGACCTGTAACATGGTCTAGGAAGGATGCTGTACTTCAGAGAGGCCTTTAGGCTGACAGCTAGCAGCCATGGCTCTCCCCCCACCTGGACTGCAGGTCTGTGCTGGCTGGAGGACCAGCACAGCCTCTTATCCTGTTTCTTTTTTTTGTTAGTAACTGTATGTATGGATAATGATGGCAGCTGTTTCTTGGAAGACGGGTTACTCCCTTCAACTAAAATAACATGGTTAAGTAACAGCCGAGAGATACCAGAGCAGGGAGGAGACACTGTTTCTCATGAGGGTTGTGGCTGCCAGCTCTGCGTAGCTCCCACACCACTGTCTCGGAGCAGTGGTGTGTTTATTTTCTTTCTTAGTTTGTGTTGGTATTTCACTTTTTTCCTGACAGAGATAAATGATTTCTTCAGATCTGAATAATAAGTAAGTAAAATAGATGTGCATGTCGAGTTGGTAATTCTGACTCCGTTTCAGGCACATTGAAAACTCAGTCTGGAAAGTTTGTGTCAATTTTGACTTACAGGGGTTGTAGTGGTATACTGTTACCCAGTCTTTGCCTTCTTTTGTTCTGTTCCTTAGGCTTCTAGTTCCTTCTAGAGTGATTTAGCACAAATAGGATTGAGAGCCAACTCAGTCAGTGGCTAATGCGCCATGTGTTGAAGATGCAGTTGGAAACCAGAAATGGGCAGAAAGGCCAGCCTTAAGGTCTCAGCTGGGAGGCTTCTTTAAGTAAAAGAGAAGCCTTCCTCTTTAAGATCTCATCGACTCACTAGACCGGGAGCAGAGGCTTGAAGAAAAATGTGGGCTTGTATGGGCTCACCATATAATTTCGGGACTTGGCAGTATTTTCATCATCTGAGAGTGTATCCAGAATATACCTGGTCTCAGTTTCCTTTCATTGCAAATTGTTGAAGCAGGCGCTATATGTCATTACTGATGAGTGCAGAATGTAGCAGAGTGGGGACTTTGGCCTTCCTGGGAGCCCCTAGGCACTGAGATCATACTTTGTAATGAATAACAGCATATGGACACGGGGTGATCTTGGACAGGGCCTGATTGCACTCTCTTGCCTGTATCACGTCTGTGAGGTTTTTATACAAAGTCAGTGAACTGCACTGATTTGCATTAGTGGAGTGTCTGGTCTGGTGCACTGACTCCAGGAACACTGCTCCTGATTTACACCACTGCAAATCTGATCACAGGCTAAGCAGGCACAAATGTACACATTTGATGTAGACCTCTGCCTTTCCTCAGAGTGCTTTTGGAGTAGCTTGCCAGTATATTTTTGACTGTAAAGCCTCTAATTCTTCTGTGAAGAGCAAAGCAAATGTTATTTCACAAGGGGAATACAATGTCTCTCTTGATAGAGGCAGCCTGTATAAATCTGTGGTAATAATACCAATAATAATAATTATTATTGGGTAATCTCCTGTTCAGGATTCTGACTGCTCAGGCAGCTCCTCTGCATTTTGACAGCCTTGTGGCCAGTAAGAAAGCATTAAAAATGAAGTAAGCATTTAGCATTTGTGAACTTAACTCTATAAACCTGATGGAGTGAAGAGAATCTTTTTGTTCTGTGCTGAGCTGAGAAATATTTCGGCACTCTGGACACCTGCCATCTTCCCCCTACTGCTTCTTTTACATCCTGCTGTGAATCTGCAGTATCTTCTGCAGTTGCAGCAGCTGGCAGGACTCTGGTGCCTTTACCCTCCCGACACTATCTGTATTTGTGCAGCACCTTGCACTACATGCCCCAAGTTCCTGTGAAGAGCTCCTTAGGGCTCCAGCAGTGAATGTGGTAAATAATGACAATGAAATATGTCAACAGTGAACAGCACGACCCTGTAAATCATTGACAGCTAAAGCAAGCGTTTCCTCTTTGGAAAATACTTACCCTCATGTCTGTATTATTCTTTCATCTTTTTATTGTCTTTCCCATGCTCACATCAGAGCAGCCAAACAAATCTATGGGGTAGATGTACCAGAGCAGATCCACAGTCTGAGTGGAGGTGCTGGGGTATCCGCAGAGCCACACTGATTTATGCCTTGTCCCTAGGACACCCTCCTGTAACACTAAACTGGGTGTATAATTCCTGTAATCACTCAGTAGGCATATTTCTGAGAATGAGATCTGAGCCAACAGCAGAAATCTAATTCAGGATCTCAGACGATCTTTCTTTCTTCTAACTGGTGGCCTTGGGCTCAGAGTGACTGACTCACACAAGGAAATGAGTGTGACCTGTACGTTGTTACTGCTATGTGTGCACGTAAGGGCAATTGAGTTGGTTGATATCTGATGAAATCACTGATGACTTTTTGGTGACCTCTGATGGAAAGGTCACATTTGAGACCAGGACATTTTTTTCTTGCACAGTTGTCTGTCATAAACAGCAGCACCTCATTTCCACATGCTGGCTCTGCAGAAAACAGCAGCATTCCAGCATTCCCAAACTTGCCTGTATAAAAGTTGGGGTCTGAACCTTGAATTAGCTTAAATCACTGTAGCTCCTTGGGAATCAAGGGAGCTTTACTTATCTCCACCATCTGGTTCCTGAATGCAAGGGCAGGCACTGAATACTGTGGGGTTTCAGTCTCACCCCCTGTACAAGGGTGCTGCTTACAGTAACTTTTGATCAGCAGAACATTCTTACTGGTAGAGAATGTGCAATTAGGAATTAACCCCTTTTTTTTTTTCCAAGGCTTGAAAATCTTGGTCAGAGCGCAACGTAAGTGATCTCCTATAGGCCACTGGACTTTGCACATATCTGATTGGTCTGCAATTTACAGCAGCTACTAGCAAGTGAAGAGAGAATTGGGTCACGTGCTAGCTGGGCCAGCCCCAAAATACAACCACTGATGTTTAGGAAGAATCGGGGAGTAGTTGGAAAGATGAATTAGGGGAAGACTGAAACCTGTCCCTTCTGACTGCCCAAACTGGGTCTGTGTGCAAACTTGAAGGCTGTGGATCACAAAGTGCAGAAAATAGGTGAGGGTTAGAAATATCAACTGTTGAACTGCAGGGTTTAGAAGGAGCCAGAGAGCCACACAGACCAGAATACGTAACCTGCAGCCTATGGCCCATAGAGTGAGCAGTCATGCCCCCTGTGTTTGCTTGTCATATGGCAGACCCGTCTTTCACTTGGGAACTCTGTAGTACTGAGAGTGTGTGTGTACATATGTGTGTGTGTATATATATGTATATATATATGTATATTTAGGAGTTGCCCTACCAGTACTGTTTTCCATGATCTTACTGGACCATAATACCAGCTCTTTCTCTGCTCTAGTGTCAGCAAGGACCCAGTTCTCCATACTGCTGTGTGTAGTATGTGATTGTTGAGCTGGGGCTGCTTGGCATATTTCAGAATTAGCCTGCTCTCCGGTCCTTGCTGAGGCTTCTCTCTGCATGCAGGATTAGGGAGGTGGTGAGGAAGAGCACTGACATGCCAATGATGACGAGGGGTGAGCCTACAGTTGAGGGAAAGGATTAGGCTCACTTGATTTCACAGCTGCTGTAGTCACTGGTGTTAGCAGAGGGTTTGCCTAATTCCATTACCTGTTTTGGGCTGCATCATGATATGTTACAGGCCAATTGAAGTAGCATATGTGACTTCCCACCAGCTAAGAACTGGCTTTCACCTCATGTTGCTGCTCTGCACAGCACTGCTGCTATTGTATATACTTCTACTTGTCCGCACCTCCCTTTTTGCCTAGGATGGATTGGCAGGACTGGATGTGGCTCTCCTACCTAGCTGGACACTGTGCAGGATGAGCAATCACAAACCTCCTGTGGTGAAATGTGTTTTGAAGAGTCAGTGAATGGCTCTGAAAAGCCACTTTCACATCCTGCACTAACAAATGAAGCTCCTCGTGGCATCAAAGTAAGATTGATAACTCCTCTGACATTTCATATTCAGTATTCTGAATATTGGGAGGTGTGGGTTTCCCTTGAGACACCAACCTTTCTGCTTCTCTCCCCCTTGTCTCCAGAGAGCCTGCTGGAAGGGAAGGCTGGGGGAAGGGGGGAGATAAAGAAAAGGAAGACTTGGGGTGGGGAAAAAGGAGAAAAATGACACAGAGGAGCTTTTTCTTTTTTTGACTTCATCAGCAGCGAGTCTTTCATTTTGCGGCCTGGCAAATGGAATTGTGCTGCTCAGCCACGATGAATGATCCTGTTTCCCTATCCCCCACCCCGGCAGGGTCATCGAAATAGGCTTCAAAACTGAAATAAAAATGTTCATGTTTTTGTGGGCACTAGAACCTGTGATCTGCTTCAGGTGGGAGCTTGTGAGAGGTCAGAGGTGGGAGGAGATAAAAATACAGGGAGCTCAAACCGACCTGAAGCAGACTATTTTTTTTGTCTTTATAGTTTGCCATGAGGAGGCAATCCAGGTATTTATCTATCCAGATAACCAGAGATTGCTTAAAGAATGAGAAGTGTGGAAAAAAGCAGTTTCTGATCACATGGGGCAGTGTTCAAGGCCGGGTTATATGGAGTCTTGGGTAACATGGTTTAGTGTGAGGTGTCCCTGCCCAGGGCAGGGGGGTTGGAACTTGCTGATTTTAAGGTCCTTTCCAACCCTAACTATTCTATGGTTCTATGATTTCTCTCCTCCCTGCTCTTTTTTACTACCTGGATTTATGAAAGAAAGTATTAATGGTACCTGGAGTGGGTATGGATGCCCAGAAATGTAGTTCTGGACATAACTTTGCCAGGTGGGAGTTGTCTTAACGCAGTTAACTCTGGAGGGGTTAGCTCTGATTAGTTTTCTGCTCCAGCTGTGCAGATGTTAAAAGAAAGTCCCTATATGCACCCTTTGTAATACTCTTTTCTGTCCTATTACTCCTGGAAAAGAAATATTCTGTATTTCATGGTGTAGCATGTTAATGTCTCAGCTGATGTCACCCTGTATGACCTCTGTGTCTCATCAAATTCACCTCAGCAAGAGTATGGATGAAAAAGCCTCATGTAGCTCTGCTTTCATTTTCTACCTCAGCCAGCCAGATGATGTGGCCTAAATTCCAGCTAGTCAAGCTGAAAGAGGTGGACAGGTGTTTTTGGAGGTTTCAAATTTCCCAAAAGAAATGTGATGTGCAGCAATGAAATATAGTCAGGCTTCATCTGGCCATGGTACTATCTTGGTCCACGTTGTGCCCATGGATTCATAGTATATCAGTAAAGGAACCCTGCAATACTGAAGTTTATGATGGGCTTCTCTCCAAGATGCTGTCTGACCTCCACTATTCCCCTGAAGGTCTCATGCAGGTGCATGTGCTGGTAGTCCAGAGGGCAAGCCCATGAGCAGAGAACCAGGCAGTCACGGCAGGGACATCTCAAGGCAAGAGGTGCTCTCTTGGCAGCTCAACAGAGAGTGCTGCAGCTCAAAAGCTGCATGGTGCAGATTGTCTTCTCTACTGCTGAAAGTTGTTATGCAGTTGGAGCACAACTAGCTTGCTCTGCAGTAGGTTAAGCTGGCCTATTCCCCTTAGCATAAAATAAGTATGTTGTCCAGGGAAGGGGGTGGACTGCAGCATCTTGTGCAGGAAAACCTCCCTCTGCAGGCTACGGCCTGGGGCAGACAGTCTTTGCTTGCTCATAGTAATTCACCATCTCTCAAGGGACCCATTGAGCTTATTTAACAAAGGTCAGCTAAATTTTCTAGTATCCTGCTGTGAAAGCAGGATTAGCAGAAATCTTACTTACCCTTGGTGTCCAGCTACTTGACTGTTCAAACTGCCATGTTGGCATAAGTCCGAAACTGGTGTGATTGCAGAGGACAATCTTAAAGCACCCACTCTATGATGACTTGCAAGAGGTTGCAGCTGTACAGAGAGCTTGATTTGCTTCCTTGCTTTTCCTGCCCTGATTTTCCATGGCTGAGACCGCCTAGTTTCTGAGTCACTCACGGTTTTCATCAGGCTGTATGATTATAGGCAATTTGAGCCAGTTCTGTGCTTAAAGAGGACTTGTTTTCAGAGGCACTAGAAACAATTGTGTAATTTCTGCTTGAGGGATGCTCCATGAATTGAGTTTGTCGGTTGCATTTTCACTGCTGCTTTTCATGGCCCAGTGGCCCTATCTCACCTGGGGGTCTGTGGTGCTAGGTGCTGTGCAAAGCATGATAGGAGGCAGCAGTCTTCAGTCTAAATGAATGTGGCTGGTTTGCAAGGATGATATTCTGGTTTTCTCAAGCAGGGATCTGTTACAGCCTCTTCCTGCTTGGTCCTATGAGATGCCTAATTTACCTGTCCCTTTAATTTGGCTGTTGAACCTGTATATCCCATTTCTGGGATCTCCCAGTCACACCAATGAACAGCATGAATTTCTAGCTTGCGGTGTGAAAGATCCACCCCTCATCCCTCCTGCCCCAGGTCTGGCTGTATAAGCAGTCTGTTGTCAGTTGCTGAAGCACTCAGCTGGTCTGCAGCCTTACTGGCAGCAGGAGCATTTCAACCCACCACCTGGCCATCAGTGACGTTATGGTACCTGCACTATGTCTAGCTGAGGATAAGTAATGACCAAAAGCCTGGGAACTTTTGCAGCTTCCTCAGGACATTGTCGGGGAGCTTGCAGCAGACCTGAACTCCCAATCTTCTGAAAGCAGCAGCGTCTCAAGCACAAGGTCATTCTTCCCTTCACAGCAATAGGTGCAACGGCTGACTACAGATGGCTAAATGGTTTGTGGAGCAGACACAGAAGGCAGAGGGGATCAAGACAAAGTAAAGGGAGGTGACACTGGGTGCTGAGATGAAAACCTCCCAGCCCTATGCAGTTAAGGCTGGAGCAGCTCCATCCTTCCCAGACTTCTACCTTCAGTCCCTGAGTGTAGCTGGAACTGTCAGTTCTGCTGACATGAATTAGAAGCAGCATGGCAAATGTTGTTTTCTAGCTGCTGTAATTATCTCTTGAGAAGGAGACAAGCAGCTGCCTTTGGCACAACTCTGATCACCTGTCTCAGACAGGAGGGCAACTGCAACTTCACCTGTTGGGTTTCCTTCTGTTGATGTGCCATGACATTCAAACACAATGAGGTTGGGCACCATGAAACAGATCCTGGCACAGCAAAGAGGCAAGTTACTACCTCCTGAGAACTGGCCACCTGCAAGGTTAGCTTTCAGCCTTCTCTTCAACCTTGGGACCAATTCCTGCTGTAAATAGACTGATGATGTTTCTACCATGGAGGAAGGAGTAAAACTTTCTTTTTAATTTCCATGTGTGTCAAGATCTAAAAATAAATCGATCTGTGTGTCATGGTTTCATGGTTTCCAGTCTCATCTAGGCCATGAAATACTGTGTAGGCTCTGAGCCAGATGTGCTTTGTCTTTTGAAGGAAAATGCATCATGGTGGGTGTCACCCTTGTGTCATGTCCTGCTGATGCCTCACGTATGGTGCCTGGGCTACATGTAAAAACCTGTCTTACTGTGATTCACTAGCCAAGAATGTTCTGTGCATCTTTGCTGTTGGCAGCACTTTTATTTCTCCTCCAGTGCTGTCTCATCCTCCCTCTGTACAGGCGACTTGTGTCATGCAAGGTCTTAATTTCAAGCATGGACCCATTCAAGGGTGTGTGTTATCTGAAGGTGCAGCTTGTATGAAAATGTAACCCTCTGGTTTTATCATGATGAAAGTTAGGTCCCATGTAACAGATACTGTTTTTTCTTGGACATTGGCTCACCAGAGCCATGGCTTCTCCTCTCTATCATCTTGCACACCTCCTTCAAAAGATCACCTGTTCTGAAAACATTTCCCTCAGTGGGAGAGGGAGATGAAAAATATGCAGCTCTGAAGATGCAACACAGATTCCACTACCCATAATTCTCACTGGTATAATTTTGGGGTAGGGTGGACATAGACGGAGGTATGGGTTGTCTGAAGAGGTAGATATAATACTGTGTACTTGCACCTGCCTGGACACTTGGTCAGGAGGACTATGGCTCAGAGGAAGGAAGAACATCAGAACCTGGGGATAAGAAGGAACTGTGTCTGGGTTTCAGAGTCCAGTCTCCTACAGTGATGCTGTCAATCTGTGGTCAGATGCATAGCCCAGAAGGGGTTGCAGAAGTCTTGGTCTGTATACCCTAACTGCTCACAGATCCTTCCCTAATCCTCTGTGAAGCCCATTACGCATCAGGCTTGAAGCCACAGCAGTGAGAACAGGAACGGTCAAAGACTGGGCCATACGACTAGTAGGTAAAAACACCCTGATGGTCTCAGACCACACCTTGCTCTGCAGAATAAACTAAAAGTATCCCCACTCCCAGCAAAGCTGACCTAAAAAATATAAGTAACATGTGGATATAAAATCACTGACCCAATCTTCTCCACTGACCTTCCTACCTGTTCCAAGCCTTCCTGCCAGTGTGGACAACCCAAGGCTTGGACGGGGAACCAGCATGCTGCAAAAGCAGTGGGGGTTTTACAGTAAGAGATGTTCATCTACCCTTCAGTGTACAGACAGTCTTTCCTCTATGATGAATTAGTCTGTTTCATGGCTCAGGTTGGAATGCCTCCTGCAGCCCATGGACGTATTCATCTGTTTAGCAGCAGACAAAGAAAAGGAGATGCTCACACAGCACCAAGAAAACGAGAAAGCCAAAGGAAAAAAAGGAAGAATAGGAGGCAGGAGGATTTTTCCCCCCCTTTTTTTTTATTCTTCCTGTGCTCTGCCTGTTTCTGTCAAAGCCGCTGGAAATTGTTACCGACAGATCGAGTGTCTTCCAGTTTCTGTGTCAAGGAGTTTTGCTGATTCTATGAACCATGCAAAAGAGGGGTCAGGCAAGAGGAGGAGGGAGCAAGAGAATGACCAATTCAGCAGAGCTCTGGCTTTATCACTGATCTGGTCAGGTTCACTGGGTTTTAACTCCATGAGCCAGTCAGGCTTAGAAACTCACACCTTTGTTATCACCTTTCAAGAGGAGGGAGCAGGGCGGTGGGAATTCTCTGGGGTCATCAAGAGAGGCAGGCCAGGGATCATCTCTTGTAGAAGAGACTGCCTTGCCCTTGCCCTCCACAGCATCCCAAACACTTGGATGCTCTCTGTCAAGACTGATCACTGTTTATTACTGCACAGATTGGAATGTGGACAGAGGCATGTTGGAGGAGATTTTTGGGTCCTGCTTGGCCTTGCCATCCTGGCTTAGAGCAGAGAGGACCACAAAGGGATCAAAAATTGCCAGCAGTTAGTACCATTGCAGTCTGGGTCTAAGTCATAATGGAGGTCCAAGATCATGGAACTACCTTTGGTTCTGCCATGTGTTTTCCCAGAGAGAGCAAAGGCTGTATCTGTACAGGTCTAAAAGCATAGGCCACCTCCTGACTGTTCCTATAAATCCCTTCTTTGTGGCCTGAGTACAGCTTACCTCAGTCTGCTTGGCAATGAGCTCCTATGACTGGTGCTCTTGGACACCAAGGTTCCTGTGCTCAAAAGGATGTGATGCAGGCTGTGTGCAGACAAGGAGGGACCTTGGAGTCTTGTACCTGACAGTACAACTATATCCAGGGAATTTGATACTCACCGTTGCTTTACCTGCATGTGAAAGTTATACTGGACTTGATAGTATTGTTAGTTGTGCTAAAGGTGGCAACTGAAAGGTGAACAACAGTCACTGAAGGGTACCAGGCTAAACAAACATCCCAGACTGGTGTAAGAGACAGGGCAAAATGTATTTGGAGACTTTTCTGAATCCTTTTCTGTGACCAAAAATCGGGAACAGGAAGTCTTACAGCAGTGAGATGCTTGCGCAATTTCTTCTCTAAGGAAAAGCAGCAACTGGAACCTGGTAGCTGTGAGGAATGGAGTGTCTTCTGGGGAACATGTTATTGCAACTGATAGTCATTTTGCTGGAGACTTAGGCCTGACTGAGCTTGGGAGGATCTTTACTTGGTTGGAATAAAGTCTCTGAACGTCTAGATTAGCTCATTACAGCTGGCTATCTTGCTTCTGTTCACTGCTAAAGCTTTGCTCTGATATGTTACTGGTTACATTGCTGCTGAATGCACAGGTCCTGAAAAAAGATCTCTCTGCCTTGAGGAGTAGGTTTTTGTATCATCATGGCTACCTGCAGTGTGGAGGTATAGATGCTGAAGTGGCATTGCTCAGTGGAATCAGTTCTCCTGGTGCAGCCAGTAGGACTGCCAGCTCAGGAAGGATGTACCCAAGGGGCCCCCCAAAGCATGTGCTGAAGACCTGAGATTCCCCCAGCACTGCAGTGCTGTGTACAACTATTTAGCTGTCTGAGCAGGAAGGCAGAATGATCAGCCAGGCCCGGCTCTGGGGACCACAAGATTAGGAAACGACGTGCACAGTTTGGAGGTGGCTTTGGCAAGGACAGTGCTGAATGTGAAGATTCCAGAGAACATGTTCAAGTAGCAGCGGGGCTGGTGCTGCTCTGCAAGCTGGTGGAAACCAGCTTTCCTGCTGATCACTGGCCTGTGCTATTCCATCACCCTGCAGAGAGAGCAAGATGTTGGCTGGGTGTAAGTTAGTTTAGAAACAAAATAGAGTGGCTTCAGCAGAATGTTCCTGGAGTTTGGAAAGTGGAGGGAGATGAGGGAAATGTCAGCTGACCTTGCTTTCACCACCAGCAGAAAGCACAGAGGGATGACAGGCGGCTTTCTGTGTGTGGGTTGGAGTTCTATGGCAGCTGCTGCTGTTTCCTGTGGTGGTAGAGGGGCCTGGGCATGTGGTTGGTTTTGTACAGACACAGGACAAAGAATAGCTTGTTTCCGAAAGAATTAGCAGTCTAAGGCTGCTGACACAGGTGGCATCAAAATGAGGAGGAGAAATGTGTTTATGCCTCCTGGGCTCTAAACAGGTCATTGCTAGAGCTTAGCCTTCACAGCCTTCTGCAAATGATGGCATCTCTAGGGTTTCTGAGTTCCCTCCCTCAGAAGCACTTACTTGTGAGGAGTATGGGAATCACAGAGTGGTGGTAGCTGTGGGCCTCCTAAAAGGTTCCAATGAATGTGATCTGCAGCTCAGAGGGCAAAAGTGGTAATTTGATGGCTGAAGTTTCTGCTTTCCCTGAGTAACTTGGCTTTATTGCTTCTGACATAGTGGCAATATGGCAGGAACATGCTGGGTGCTGGTAGGTAGGATCTCTTGGAGATATCATTGCTGGCGCTGGTTACAGTCCCAGCTCAGGGTTGAGTTTTGTTGCTGGAGGTGCTGTACAGCTTAACAGCAGCCTGGATCCTGCACTGTACAGCTCTTGGGCAGAAAAGTGGGGAAAGAAGAGATTTAGCAGAGTGGGTCCAGGCCAGCAACAGAGTTAGAAAACAGTCCCAGACCTGCAGACTCGGAAGCTTCTCATCTTTCTACAGGTACATCTCCCTTGGCAATTAGTCACTCAGCTGTGGCTGGGTGAGAGAATCCTGGACCAGGATGCTCACCAGAGAACTGTAGCTCTGTGCTCTTTAGGCTGTGTCATCTGAACAGAATTAACTGTATTATGTGTGCGGGGGTGGCCTAAAACATCAGCAGGAAGCAAAAGAGTTATGGTCTATCTGCCAGTAACAACTTTTTTTCTCCAGTCCTGTTTCTTTTGCTTTCATGTTCCTTAAGGCACCCTAGAAGGTGACAGACTGATGTTTCTTACCAAAGGAAAGATTCTGTTGGGGTTTTGGAAGAGGTCTTTCTCTTGTCTCTGGCATTGCCTGGGCTGGCTATTGACAGCAGGAGAAAAGAGGTGGATTCAGTACTTGGAGTGGAAAGAACAAGTGTTTGAGGTGAGTTGTTAAATCCTCTGAGGATTTGTTAGGCTTAGGGCAATTTCAGGCAGTTTATTCCCCTTCTTGCATAGCTGTCACCCTTTCTGTGGACTGTTTTCTCTATTCTGCTGAGTCCCAACTGTGCTGCAGAGTTTCAGAGGCATCCAGTGTCCTGACTACTGGATATGTGTAAACTGAGTAAGCAAATACTGAATGTAATTACTTGTGGGCAGCAGCAAAGGTAATTTGATGAGAAAAGGTTCCTTTAATTTTACTTCTTGTTTCAGAACAACTTGGGTTGTATTTTCCAGTTTTTTCTTCACCATGAGGAAAGCACAAAGTGAAAGCTGAGATTACCATTTATTCATCTCCAGTACTCTTCTTGCTGACTGTTACATGTGAGATCTGGTAACTGCAGAGAGAAAGAGAGCATGCCAGCAAACATCCTAAACCAGACATGCCTTAAAGATGTTGTGCAAAGCACATAGATGACAGTTCAAGTCCAGTGTGATCGGTTTTGTATTTTATATGCTCTTTTCTCTTGTGGTGATGCTCTGTTTTCGTGGGGTTGCCCAAAAATTTCAACTGCACTCAACTTCAGAAATGCAAGCTTTGGGTTTCAGAAGATGTTGGTGAGCCATACATGGAGGAAGCAGACAAGCAGCTGTTGGTGGGAGTCGCCCAAGCATGGGTACTAAAGATGGCTTTCAAGGCTGGTGTCCTGTGAGTGTGGGATCATGAGCAAGAGTGACATTGTTCATGGACAAGGTGCATGTGTATGGCCTGGAGCATTCACTGGCAGAACCAGCCTTGGCAGAATCATAGAATGGTTTGGGTTGGAAGGGACCTTAATGATTGTCTAGTTCCAAACCCCCTGCCATGGGCAGGGGCACCTTCCACTAGGTGTTGTGTAGTCTGGACAAGTAGGACTGTAAGGAGTGTGTACACAGCAGTCATGTAGATGAGAAGTAGAGACCTATGGTGTGGTACTTACAAGCTAGGTGAACTTTTATTGTATGGGCATTACAATTAGTAAAAGGGGTGTTTGTGCTGAAAGTGTGTGTGTGTGGAGGGGGTAGTCAGGGAAGGGAGAGAGCTGGCAGTGATGGGAAGGAAGGGAGGGTGCCCTGACCTCTCCTCATAGCCCTGACTGTGTCCCCATCTGAAGGTCTGGCATATCCACTCTCACTACTTAATGATAGTGACATTACCCATCCGCCCAGCATCGCGGGGCTTTTGTCTTCATTCAGGCAGAAATGAAGTTCTCCTGGGCGCACTTATCAATCACTGCAAAGCTCCAGCTGTTCCGGAGCCTTTGGATCGACTTCAACAGCCGTGCTTACAAATTGTCTCTGAATAGCACCGAGCTGAGACCCCCTTTTTTGTCATTGTCTTCCGACAAATGTTTTTTTTCGGCAGCCTTTCGCAGACGTTGCCGGCTGCCTTCTGCCGCGGTGATTGAAAACAGGCCTGTTTTGCATTCTCCTGCTGGAGTCCTGGGTTCAGGGAGCTGTCCCTGAGTGCCACTCCAGCGAGTGCTGTGCCAAAGACAATTACATGCATAGTTTTGCTGATTGCATTAAAATCATTAGAATGAAAGATTCTGAAATCGTACATTAAGGGGGGAAATTAGAAAAAGCTTCAGAGACAGACAGCAGCATCCCCAAAGTGAGGGCAATACAATTAGCTCAAATTGTGTTACATACACACAGAGTAGGAGTAGCTCCTGTAACAAATGACCTTATTATTGCTGCTCCCTCTCTTCCTCCATTCCTTTTTCTCTCCTTCATCCCCTTCTCATTCCCTCTTCCTTTTTCTCTCCTGTGAAACTTCTTTGGCCATTTTTCCCTTTGCCTTGCTTCTCTCCTTTTTGTCTTGAGGAGTGCTTGGGAAGGGCTGGTCATGGGATCCCTGGAGCGTAGTAGTTTGCTTTCAGAGCTGCTTTGCAGGTCATTTAGGAGGAAGTAAGTAAGTGCAACCCCATAAGTTAATTTTCAGCTGAGCAAGAAACTTTGCTCTCCTGGGGAACAAGGAAGTTCGAGACTCCAAAAGCTTTGTACATGCACCAGCCACCAAGAAGATCAAAGCATTCAGCTGTCTAGATATACTCTATAGCCAGTGCCAGGAAAGAGACTAGTAACTACGCTTGAGATGGGGAATATTCCTGCATACCACAAGTACCAGCACAGGGGGAGGGAGGTGCAGAAATGTTAATTCTTGAGTGAAGAATGAAGCTTCTTCAGTGTGAACTCCGGGTTGTTGAAAAAAAATCACATTATGCCAGGGTTCATGGGCCAGCCTGTTTGTCAGCCTGTAACCATGCTAACAGAGCAGCTGGCCACCTAGGAGCGCCTTGCACTTCACAAGCATTGTATTTAAAGACAGCTGAAGGTAAGAGGAGGATTGGACACTTAGAGGTTTGGTGAGTGGTCACCAAGCTCTGAGGAAAAGGGGAAGAAGTGAATTGCTGAAAATCTTGGAAAAAGAGGGAACTGGGAGGAAGAGGACTTTCTGGGAAGTGGCACAGGTCAGGTTGTAGCTTAGGAAAACTCCAAGGTGCTTGGGTCAGGGAGACAGCAAGCTCAAGGAACCAAAACCACTGCTGTGTGGAAGAAGAATGTAAACTTTATGTGGTTGCTGGAGACTGGACATGCCACAGAGAACATTTACCTTCCTGTCTAGACAATGCCAAGAAGCAGATGAAAGTCTGTGGTCTGCCTTTGTGTGAGGATGGACTCCAAATCATGTCATATGTATTGATTATGGTCAACCAGGTAACCTGCGTCAGGGACTGAAATGCATCTTCCTCAGCTGTCAGCCAGTGTCTTAACTGGGAAACCAGTTGTGTGTCACTCTGCACCATTGCACACTACAGCTTTGTTGGGGCTTGGGGTAGCTATATTCAGACTGGAGTAGCTTTTTTATTTCCAGTGTAGCAGCTTACAGCAACCTGTGTCAGCTATGCCTGTGCATCAGCTCACCCTGTTTTGCTCCTGGTGCTTCCAGTCACACATGATCTTTCTGTCTGCCTATAACATTGCTCACTGTAGATGTTGTGTCTACTTGTAGCTTCCCAGGAGCATGGACATACTATGCAAGCTCTGTTGAAATGCAAATTGAGGCACCAAGCCCAATGGCATACATGTGGCACTGAAGCAGCACCATTGGTCCAGGCTCTGCCTAGGGGTCTCTGGTTTGCTGTTTTGAGTTCTCAGTGACATCCTGGGCTGTACTCAGGTGGCCTAAATTCCACTCCTGTTTCTGTGTTAGCTTCTATCAATTGACTCTGGGTCTTCAGAAGAGCTGATGTCAGTAGGCATTTCTGTGCTAAGGGGTCTGAAGACAACTATGCAGAGTCCTGGATATTTTTTTCTAGTGGGGTGACCTCCTCGTGTATGACTGACTTTAGGCTCCAGTTTTGCTCTCAGAGATGCGTAGGGTATTGTCCTGGGTTCAGCAGTAGCAGTCATGTTTTTTCCTTTGTGGTAGCTGGTGCAGTGCTGTGTTTTGACTTCCAGCCTGAGAACAGTGTTGGTGAAGCCAATGTTTTCAGTTGTTGCCAAGTGATGTTTACCCTGACCAAGGACTTTGTGAGGCTCATGCTCTGCCAGGGAGGAGGGGAAGCTGTGAGGAAGCAGAGACGGGGCACCTGACCCGGGCTAGCCGGGGAGGTATTCCATACCACAGCACGTCATGGCCAGGGTGGGGGGTAACTGGGAGTTACCCAGAAGGACACGGGCTTCCGGGTGGAACTCGTTTTCTTGGCCGGTGGTATTGTATTCTCTTCCCTTGTTATTTTCCCTTATCATTGTAGTTGATAGTAGCGGTGGTGATTTGTGTTGTACATTGGTTGCTGGACTGTTCTTGTCTCAACCCGTAGGAGTTGCACTCTCTCGATCCTCCTCCCTGTTCCTCCGGGAGCAGGGAAGGGGAGAGCCCCGGTGCGGGGGGGGACGGGACACGGACCTCGATTGTTGTCAGCCCGGCACCACTCACTGGGAGTGAGTGAACAAGTTACCTGACTGGGTTTAAACCACGACAGGTATTATCTTTCCTCTCTGTTTACACTTCAGCCCAGGATCTTGTTCCTGACTAAGAGCTGCTGGGGTAGACTTAGGGCAAAACTGTAAGTAAAGGACAAGCAGCTGCAGCAATCTGTGCCTCAGGGATATCTGAGCCCAAGGTGGTATCTTTGTATTCTTAATGCATTAATAATTATTGTTCAAAGCACTGTATGTTGACAAAGTTCTGTACAAACTTCATATAAGAAGATATGCTCAGTTCTGTGAAGAGATTACAGTCTCCAATTAGACCCAACAGAGGGAAATAGGATGTCTACTCATGTACAGGATTATGAGGAGGATGAAGCAGAGTAGGTTGGTGAGATAATGGGCCAGGGACCACAGTAAGTATAAAACACAGTATGGGGAAAATGAAGGTGAGGAAAGGCAAGGGAGCAGAGGATGTATCAGCAGAGTGAAGTTGGTGGAAGATTGCGTTGCCTTCCTAACCCAAATCAAATGTATGAATGGACTCTGTGAGACATGTAGAGGAGATCGGGAGGTGCGAGGATGGGGGTGTTCCCCAAAAGGGAATAGATTTGGTGCAGTAGGGCTGCAGACTGGAAACAAACATGATGGAGATGGTCAAACCAACTAGTAAAGGAAATCAAGCTAAGACGAGCTATTACAGTTGGAGGAAAGGAAGTGCTGTGGTTAGTGGCACTAAGGAAGAGAGGGGTATGTATTTTAGATAAGGGGAACTGAGTGTTGGAAAGACAAGCAATGATATGGGCTTGACCAGTATGAAGAGAGTAAAGGGATTGGGAGACAGATGAGAGTGAGAAGCAGAAAAGATTGTCTTGCTCAGAAATCAAAAAGGGATCTGGAGATGCTAAGTAGAGGAACAGAGTGAGCTGTGGACCCCAAAGAGGACCTTGAGAATATCTGCAGAGAAGTGGGATGCTGGGAAAGTGAAGATCTTCAGGGATTCATCAGCAGCCAAGACTCCTCCCAGGAGGAGAAAACCTGTGCAGAGGCAGTTGTCTCTTATGGAGATTTCTGCTGCTTTTATTTGAACTTAGCTCACAGGAGGAGCAGCCAAGAGTCAGTGGGATTTATCTCAGTTACCACTACTCCCTTTCAAACACCTTCATCCTTACCTTCTTTTGCGGCCAGTTCTCTGCTTTCTTCTTAGCAACTATTAGGCTGTAAGGGGTGTTGTGAAATTTTTGGCACTGCAAATGCCAACAGCTGTCTTTGCCTACTGGTGGTAAAGACTAACCTTGGCTCTTTCAGAGAATGGTAGAAGATGTTCATTCACATCAGCCTCTCCCTGCATGTTGGAGGGTCATGTGCAGACTACTTGTAGATGCCAGCCTAAAAAAGGGTAAGTTGTAGGATTCAACCTCCAAGGTGAAGCAGCAGGAAGATCAGATTGTGTGGATGTAAGACTTGGGTATTTGAGACTCAGATATTAATATTCAGCAAATGATATATAGTAGAACTTAGCGCAGTGCCATAACAAGATGCTCTTTGAATCTTCTCCACTGTCTGGCCTATGTCTTTTCTGTTACCACAATGTGCTCTCCAAATTCGGAGATCTTATCTTGCTCTCACCTGATGTAGATAGGTTTTTATGGTCTTTTCTGAGTCAATGTACACCTTTCTGTAGGATACCTTCTCATAAACATGAGAGAAGTTCTGAAAAGATCAGTCTCCCAAGGCAAAGTTGGGCTGCCTGAACACCTGTCTACTCTGCAGAGATCCCACAGGTTTATGAGGGTGGGTGATTTCTTATTGTTTAGGAGTGAGTGGAAGGTATGGAACGGCACAGACTAGAGTGTGTTGAGGCCAATAAGGGCCTGACTTGATCAACAGGCTTTGGATCAGACCTTTAATGACTGCTTGCATGTGGGCTGGGGTGAGTAGGCTGAGAAGGGATGTGGTCTATGGCAGGATCACTGCAGAGAAAGGATGATGCTTTACTGGGGGTGGAAAATGGAATTGTCACTGTGGAATGAATGAATTGTACAGTTTCTCTTTTGTAACCCAGGGAATAATTAAGATAGATGGGTAGATGAATTAGCTGTCCTGCAAGGTCAAAAGTGGATTGCCTTATTACTCTATTATTTCACTGTTGTGGAACTACCACCACTAAAGCCTTTTTCATGATATTTTGTACATGGCACAAAAAAAAAAAAGGGAAAAAAGAAAAAAGGAGGGGGAGATACAAATTGATCGTTTGCCGGTGAAATCAGTCTTCGTCATCACCAGCAGTGCTTGGATTAATGGGATTGAAGGCTGCTGGAGGTTCAGCCAGAGAGACGGGTGGAAAAACAAGAGAAATTGGTTTGCACCCCTGGGAATGGAATTGATGTGACTCGCATGGAGCTGCTGCGGCAGTGGTGGCTGCTCTGCTGCGATGCTGCTGGGTTTTGCAGTTTTTTTTTTCTTTTTTTAGAAAAAAGGGAGATGGGAGAACAAAATAAATCCCTGGCTGGAATAATGGGTCATTAAAACATGGATGGTAATCTTCTAGGGTGTTTGGGATGTCCAAAAGAGTATGTTTGCTATAAGCCTTTAGGGAAAAATAGAGCACAGTCTTTGTGAAACACAGCTGCTTTCTGGTGGTCTTCTGCTATTCCTGTGGGGCTTTAAAGATGAGGTTTGGGATGAGCCCTGGAAGCTGGACATTGCTCCCATTACTGGCAAATACTCTTCAATCTACATAGCTGGTGATGGAGATCTTCCAAATGGGTAAAGACCATCGTACGGACATAATGAAAGTAGAGCTCTGGAGAGAAGACCAGCGGTAGACATGGTTGCAGAATGAGAGAAGCAGGGGTGTATCAGTCTCTGTGTGTTTGACCTGACAGTCATAGAAAGAAATATGAGGGAGAGGAAAACCTGTAGTTAGTCTTTTCATCTGCAGTGCCAAGAGGTGGCTCAGAAATGTGTGGTTGCCTCTGAGTTTCTTGCTTGGATTCTGGTAAATAAGGGTTTGGGAGAGGTCTGAACTGAAGGGAAGACAGCTTGTTTTGCTCGCAAGAAGTCACACTTGTGCATGGCATTGTAGTTGTAACTGATCATATTGTCCCCAAGCACCATGAATGGCAGCAGGGTGAATCCATGTCTTTGTGCAGTCAGAGTCAAGGGTTTTCCCTGTCTACATGCATTCTCTTCTGTGTTCACCGAGTGTTAGCAGGTGATGGTGCAGGGTAGGTGCAGCACAGAACTCTGAAGTGCTGGAATTAATGCTATGCTTGACTGCTATTAAGCAGCAGGATGCATAGTGTTTATCTGAACAGATTAAAAACACAGCTATTAAGAATGGCATTCCAAATGTGGGGCTGGATCTGAGGAAAATGAAGAGTTCTTCATGTGAACTGGAGATCTGGCAGATTGCTTTCGCAGTCAGAAATATTTGCCTTTTATGCTGCTCCCCTTTGGTCAGTGTTGATGAGGAAAATAATCTTTGAGACTGAGTGAAACCCAGGTTATTTCTAAAACCTTTTGCATATGGTTGAAGACTCAAGATACCACACTACACAGCTGTGTCCTGTTTATGGGGAGTGTCGTGGTTTAAACTCTGTCAGCCGTGCAGCTCGTTCACTTACTCTCCCCCCTTCCTCCCTCTTTCTTTCCTTCCCCCACCCTCCCCTCCTGGAAGGATGGGGAGAAGGAGTAGAAAGAATGTAACTCCCATGGGCTGAGATAAGAACAGTCCAGTAACTAAGGTATAACCCAAACCACTGCTGCTACCACCAATGATAATAATGATAAGAGAAAATAACAAGGAAAGAGAATACGATACCACCCGCCGAACCGAGTCCGACCCCGAAAGAGAGCCCGTGCCCTTCTGGGTAACTCCCAGTTACCTCCCCGGGCATGACGTGCTGTGGTATGCAGTACCTCTTTGGCTAGATTGTGTCAGGTGTCCTGTCTCTGCTTCCTCCGGGCCTCCCCTCCTCCCTGGCAGAGCATGAGACTCACAAAGTCCTTGGTCAGAGTAAACATTACTTAGCAACAACTAAAAACATTGGTGTGATCAGCACTATTCCCAGGCTGAAAGTCAAAAACACAGCACTGCACCAGCTACTAAGAAGGAGAAAAATTGACTGCTACTGCTAAACCCAGGACAGGGAGTCAAGCTGAGACTGGAGGTGATTTTCCAACTCGTGACTGGCTCTGGGACCATTTCCCATAAATGAGACTATCCACAATGCAATAGTGGGCAGGACAAATTTCCTCTTCGCTTTACCTCTCCTTTCCACGGCTACACTCTTGATTATGAGAGATGATGATATAAACTTGGCTATGAACTCTAGGCCATTTGTATAAGTCTTTTGCACTTGGAGAGCCCTCCCCTATTGATGGTTAAATTAACTTTTTCCAGTCTTACGAATCCAGAATAGCATAAAAGTAGAACAAACACTACTGAGGAGTAATATAGCTGTGAATTCATCTCAGACATGTTAATTCTGAAGTCTAAAGAAGGCAGTTTTTATCTCAGACAACTAGTGTGTGATGTTTGGGCAAGGCTTTGGCAGAAAGCCTGACCTCTGCACCCGAGAGGTGTGGGACAGCATGAGCTCTCTCATTCCTCTATGGAATACCATTACCTAAATCATCAGTGAGAATGGCACAAAAACTTGACAAAAGAAGCATTTAAAAGAAGCATTTAAAAGAAAATTCAGAAAGTGGGGTGAGCATCCCAAAAACTCTCTCAGCATCTTCTACTCTGCTTTCTTCTGTGCTCAATGCACAGATAGAAAAGACTGGGGGAGGGGGAAACTCCTTTTCCAGCACTGTGCACAGTACAGAAGCAAGACCTTGATGCAAAACATTACGGTGCTTGCACCAGGCAACTGGCTCCTAAGATAGTCAGGGTGAGTTGAGCCTATTTACTAGCAGGAAGAACAGCTGCTGCACAGGGCCATGACATTTTCTGCTCTCAGATCTGCACTGTGGATCTTGCCTTCTGCTTTCCTCAAGAGGTCCTTGCATATCTGAGGGGGCAGGTCCATCTCCCAGAGCCATGCTCCGTGCAGGCCTGAGGAAAGCATGCTTTCTGAACTGTGAGTTGCTGTGCTAGGTAAGGAAACACCTTTAACCCTTGTGTGTTTTAGGTGAACCACTTCTTGTTTCCAATCTGATTTGTGTATTGGATTTTCCAAAGCATCCATTACTTCTGTTTTTTATGCAAAGTACTTCTTCTTTCCCTGCAGGGCACAAGGTGCACAAGTACCTTGGCAGAGTGCTAAAAGACTTCTGAGCTAGAGTTGTACCTTGTAGTTCTAACTGTAGCTTATTGCTAACTGAAAAGTGAAACTGAGGAAGGTGTGCTGCATAACACGAGGCTGGATCCTGACTCGAGCTTGGTCCTTGTGATTATGATTAAGGAGGAATATAAATGTGATGGACAGTTACATGACCATAGGCTGTGTTAAGTACTGTGGTCCATGGTGTTTTGGAATGACCTCTGCCAGGAATGAGCAACACATAGGAAAACCTCTGCTCCAGTATCACAAGTTGACGGGACTGTAATGTGACAAAGGCAAACTACTACCGTAAGCTTCTACTTACTGGCAAAGTGATGGGGTGTCTCCTTGAGGAACACTCTTTGCTGCAGCTATTTGCAGGGTGGGTTGGCCACTTCTGGAGTATTCTCCACTACCAGTTACCCTATCTCTGCTTTGTTTTGGGTGATGAAAGAAGACAGTTGATTTGTCTTCCAGGTGAGGATATGGTATATGTTGACATCACATCAGTCTCTGTGTCTGTGTCTTTCAGTTGCAATTATGAACACCAGAGAAAAGGTCTGGGGACAGCTATGAGAGTGTTTCACAGTTTCGTGTGTGTAGCAAAATAAAGGAGTGATTACCATTGCTGGTTTTGTAGCTCTGATGTATGATGATGTCGTGGTTTAAACCCAGTCAGGTAATTCGTTCGCTCACTTCCCCCCCCTTTTTTGCCCTCCCCCTGCTCTCGGAGGGATGGAGAGGAGAATTGAAAAGAATGCAACTCCCACGGGTTGAGATAAGAACAGTTTAGTAACTAAGGTATAACACAAATCACTACTGCTACCACCAATAATAATAATGATAAAGGAAATAACAAGGGAAGAGAATACAACACCTCAGCACCAGCTGACCGATAACTCGGCCCCCAAGCCCGACCAAGCTCCGACCGATACCTCCTCCAACCCCTGCAGTCTCCTCAGCCCTTCCGGCTAACTCCCAGTTACATCCTGGGCATGACGTGCTGTGGTATGGAATACCTCTTTGGTCAGCTTGGGTCAGGTGTCCTGTCTCTGCTTCCTCCTGGCTTCCCCTCCCCCCTGGCAGAGCATGAGGCTCACAAAGTCCTTGGCCAAGCCAAAACATCGCTATCAGTTCTGTTCCCAGGCCGAAAGTCAAAACACTGCACTGCACCAGCTACCAAGGAGGAGAAACATGACTGCTACTGCTGAACCCAGGACAGATGACTTCTTTTGTCTCTTACCAGTTTGTGACTATCATCCCAAGTGAATTTGGCTGAAAACTATATTTTTGACCAAAACCAGTGATGCAGCAAAACTTTGAACGTTTACTTCTAACATTTAGAAGCAAAATAAGCTTTCATTTTTCCTGTAACTTTGGTTATTTTGAGCTTTATTTTAAGTGCACTTTTAAAAATTATATAGAGAAAATCTAATACCAAATTACAAAGACTATCTTGCAGTAAAGTTAGTCACAGTACAGTTCAGTTGCTGTGAAATGCTTTCTTTTTTCAATTTTGCCAAGATTAAACTTAGACTGGTCTTTCTTCCCTCTTTTGCCCCATTTGCAGCATACTAATTTTTTGATGAGGGAGTGGTTTTACAGCTGAAACCTATGGGGGGAGACAGCAGGTAGCATCACAAAGTAGATCTGAATGAATCTAGGTGTTTCTTTGCCTTCCTGTTCTCATTGCTGATAGAAGATCAGTGTTTGGTGTCTGTAGCTTTAAAACTGTACTTATGAGGAATAAGGTTTTGTTTTGAAGCTGAGACTTTCATTTGTTTCAGCTGAATGTAATCAGGTATGCTTTACCTGTGGTGAAAATCAGTGCATTTACACCATGGTTGAGCTTTCTTCTTTAAAACAAGCTCTAAGTTTTCAGCTTTTTATTCTTCTTCTTCCTACAGCATTCACACATCTTTCTACTGAATTTGACCCATCGGTGACAGGAGCTGCTGCTGTTGTTATTATTATGGTCCTGCTAAATCAATGGGTATTAATGAAGTTAAAGCAGCATGAGTGGAATAAAGTGAACAGAGAAGGTACTGAAAATACAGTTCTGAACTCACAGCTGCACCTCTGAAAGCTGAAGCAGGCACTTTATCTGCTAGGTTACAGGCTCTGCTTATCATCTGTGGGAAATTAAAGGTATTATTTTTACCACCGGAGGGCTCCCATATTTTTCCATTAATGCAACAGAAACATATGGAAAATGACTAATACTCAGGTGATAAAACCCATGAAGTTCAGACAAAGTATGTTCCCTACTCCACGGCAAGATCAGTATGCGCAGGATCTGCAGGAGAAATGAGAATAACTGCTCTGTTGCTGTTTGACAAAAGGGCAGGGTAGACCATGTGATGAACAGACTCTTATTTGATGGTGACAGCAACCAAGCAGTATTAAAAATGTGGAGTTTTGTCACTGGATGGAAAGCTCCACATCCTTAGCAGGGGGTGTGGTGGATGGCAGCTCAACAGGGCTTTGTGGGAATAACACAATTTACATGACACCAATTTACATGAGGTGAGGATGTGGCCCACAGGGGGCAATTGGGCCTGCAGAGCGGTGCAGTTTAACCTGTACCAGTCCTGTTTGTAGTGAAGTGTATAGATTGTGTTTGGGGAACATACGTGCTCCCTTTGAAAAGAGGCAGAGGGTTTAATGGCTCACAGTTTATGTCATTCCTCCTTATCCCACTGGCACTCACTGTAGACGTTGCTCATGCTCTGGTGGAAGAACCTGAGTGGGCCTTGTGCACATTCTGAAACAAGTGTTTTGCTGACTTGTTTATGCAATCCTGGGAAATAGGCATGGATTTGTGTATATTGTACCAGCTACGCACAATAAGTAAATAAATTAGGCCAATGTAACGGGACCATGCAGGTCCAGGGGCAGTGTCAGTGAATACCAATGGATAGCCGTTCTGCCCCAAAGATTTTGGCCCTGTGAGAGCAGGAGAAGCAGATATTGCAAATTCCGATGGGAGAAGGAACTTATTGCCTAACATATTAGGAAGGTGTAAGAGAGTTCATCTGTTATGGACCACATCTGTGTAACTCTGTGTCATGGTTTAAACCCAGTCAGGCAACTTGTTCACTCACTCCCAGTGAGTGGTGCCGGGCTGATAACAATCGAGCCCCCCCCCCCGGGGCTCTCCCCTTCCCTGCTCCCGGAGGAATGGGGAGGAGAATCGAGAGAGTGCAACTCCTACGGGTTGAGACAAGAACAGTCCAGCAACCAATGTACAACACAAATCACCACCGCTACTACCAACTACAACAATGATAAGGGAAAATAACAAGGGAAGAGAATACAATACCACCAGCCAAGAAACGAGTTCCACCCGGAAGCCCGTGTCCTTCCGGGTAACTCCCAGTTACCCCCCACCCCGGCCATGATGTGCTGTGGTATGGAATACCTCCCTGGCTAGCCCGGGTCAGGCGCCCCATCTCTGCTTCCTCACGGCTTCCCCTCCTCCTTGGCAGAGCATGAGCCTCACAAAGTCCTTGGTCAGGGTAAACATCACTTGGCAACAACTGAAAACATCGGCTTCACCAACACTGTTCTCAGGCTGGAAGTCAAAACACAGCACTGCACCAGCTACCATGAAGGAGAAACATGACTGCTACTGCTGAACCCAGGACACTCTGGAAGTGGAGTGTCAGTGAGTGAACGCATAGCCTAAGTTGGGATCTGCTGAGCAGTAAACAAAGTGCACTATACTGTATAATGGCACTATTGTCACATAAGGAATGGCTTAACCAGGATGGGGGGTGGGAGGGACTGAGGAGCCCAGGCACCTTTCACAACAAGTAGCTCTGCCCATGCAGGAAGGCAACACAGGGAACATGCTCTAAGCCAGTGACAGAGACAAGCCCCAGGCTAACCAGACAAACCCCAAGCTCACTAACAGTGCCACTGCTCCTTGACCACAAAGGCACCAAGACTGTTAACCCTGTGCCTCTCCATGTATCTTGGGATCCCAAAAATCTTGCTGTTGCCTTCAACAAATGTGCTTAGAATAATTCTGAAATCTGGACCCAGAAATGCCAAAGCAGGGAAGTAATTTGCTTAGAGCACTTTTTTTTTAAATTATTTTTTATTTTTTAATTTTTTTTTATTTCTGAGGAAAAGATGGGGTCATATGGAATGACCTGAAAACACTTGGATTTGGTTGCTTTTTCTCAGGGGAAAAGTTTTGAAGAAGTCTAAAGACTGTACCTTCTCTTATTATAAAATGCCTGTATTCCTTAAGGAAAAGTACTGCTTCATAGAGAATGATAATTTTAATGCTTAACATTCAAATCCCAAACAAACACAAAACCTCAAGAAGATAAAATATTTAATTTTTAATAAAAAGATATGTTTCTACTTATGGAAATACAGACACACATGTTACAGCCTTTTGGTTAGGGCATTTTGGAAATATTTTAGGACACAGCACATTACCATTCTCCCCCTTTGCTTTTCAATTATTTTTTTTTTGCAGCTAGTATTGAAGCAAATGTCACTCATGTGCATGTATCAGTTCCAGGTGGTCTTAATGCTGTCTTGCTGCTGTTCTAATGTATGGCCTTGAACATACCATCAGCTTCACTGTGATTTAGTTTTGTTAATTTGAATATGATTATCAGAAAAATTAAGCCTGGAATTAGCATTATGAGATCATCTGATCCATCTCCCTGTCCTTGGGCAAGATCCGTTCTGCCTCGGATGAGTATTTTCCAACTTTCTAACTAATATTGTGTTATTAAAACCTTTCAATGATGAAAATACCATGGCTTCCCTACACCAACTTGCTCCAGTGTTTCACTAGCCTCTAGCACTAGTTCAGAGTGCTAGAAACTTTGTCCTAATGCCTAGTTGGATCTTGCTGCAGTTGATTGGGTCTTGCTGCAGTTTAAGCCTTGTTCTCTTCTCCATGTTGACATGAAGAAGGGGTTACTGCCTTCCTTTTTGTCCATTTTTTTTTTAACCTACTAGGAAGATGTTTCTCCAAAGCCTTCCCATCTCTAGACTGAGCACTTCCAGTTCTTTTCAGCTTTTCAGGTCATGCTTTCCAGATCCTGGACGAATCTTACTTCTCTTCACAAATAGCTCTTATTTGCCAATATATTTCTTGAATGCTGGAGTCCAGACCTAGGTCTAATATTCCATCTGAAACCTGACCAACACAGTACCAACATGTATGACCATTTGTGGTCTTCTTTAAACTGTCCATGGGTTTGTTGGTTTTATTTTTCCAGAACAGCTTTGCATTGAAACTCCTGTTCAGCTTGAGCTTTTTTGCCTCTGCTACTGTTCCTGATCCCATACTTGTGATATCAATTATTCTGCTTAAGTAAGGCAACTTGTTTGTGTCTGCATTCCTTTATGTCCAAAGAAATGTTAAATAACTCCTTTGCACAGGAACTGAAGACTACACCTCTGCCATCCAGTTGGAATATAAATAGCAAGGAACTGTCCTGCAGAACTCTGTAATGCCACACTGGTAAATGTGGCTGATCTTTCCAATATGTGGCAAGTGTTATGACTTCAAAAATCGAAGATCTGAGCCTAGGTAACACGACTGCCCAGGGTCAGTCTGTTGTGAATGGAGTCAGCCCTTGAATACAGCTATGCCATTTTTGTCAACAGTGGATGGTCTTTGCAGGTCTCCTATCCAAAAATCAACTTACTATGAGCTTCTTTATGAGCTAATAAAACCATAGAAGATTACAGAACAAGCTGGTCTACAGGCCATGTAGCATGATTAACAGCAGGCTTCTAATTGATTCTGATGTCTTCAAAGATCAGCATTAGAATGCATTATTGCCTCCTAGCCCAGCCTACAGTTGATGGCATACCATGTCATACCACCAAACTGACTTGAAGGTGATTTCTGGCCAGCTCAGTATCATGCAACTGCATTGCTATGGCATTTTGTGACACAAAACCAATAATAATTAAAAAAAATCAATGTGTGCCTTAGCTCACCAGCCATATAGCTGCAGTTTGCCCTGGAAGGTGGCTCTTTCCAACAGGGCAACCCTGAAACTGCTGCACGTCATTGTATGTATGTCCCAATTGTGGGGAAATGAATCAGGTAGATTTAATTTAATTTGATTTTTTTGTCTTAGTAAAGAAGGGGGATGTTGTGAAACAGCCACAGCCTTTCATGTAAAAAAAAAACTTTATGCTTTGCTTAGCTTTTAAATGAAATGAAACTCAAAACCATCCAACCAAAAAACCCTCAAACTTTAAAGTAATTCTTTTCTTCCTTTCTCTCACATTCCTTTCGTTTTCCATGAAAAAGTCATTTTGGGGCAATCAAAGCCTTTATCTTTAACTAAAAAAAAAAAAAGGGTATCTTGTGTATTAGCCATGCTCAGCCCTTTGTCTGATGCTGGTCCCCTTTTACACAGAGAAGTAGTTTTGACTCATAGCCAGGAAGTAATGTTTGGAGGACATTGAACTTGGGTCCTTCAGCATTTTCAGAGCTGCCTGTGTTTTCCAGTGGAAATGGTCTGTCAAATAGATTGTAGGGTTTCTGGAATTTTCTCCTTATTTTTAAATATCACCTGATAGGAATGTGGGATGAAATATCTCCCTTGAATCCAGTAGAAGAGAAACCAAGGAGCTTTACAGCCTCTTGGTGGTCTCATTCACAATTCAGAGTAACTTACTGTTGTGGTTTGCTGTCCAACAGCTTTTATTACAGAGACTTGGCCTTGTTGGCTTTTGTGAGGTGTGTGTGTGTGGTCCTATGTGAAGGTCCTATACTGAGTATATTCACTTCTGCTTCATGGCTTCTCAAGTTCCCATGGCCAGTTTGCTACTGGGAAGTCTGTTTGGATGGGGCTTACAGCCCTTGATGGGCACTGACTGACAGCTGAAGTGGCAGGTTGACTTCAGTGCAAATCCAATTTTCCCACTTTATTAGTGCTTCTTGAGTACTATTTTGCAGCACTGAAGCCAGTGTGATTTACTGAGTGAATTTACACTTCAGTGATGTGGCAACAGCTATGGTAATGAGTGAAAGCCAGCTTAGATGAGCAGAAGTGCTGCTAGCGCTTACCCCTTGACACCTTCCCACCTGGCTGAAACTGCCATGAGGGCCACAGGCTGTTTACACAGTATGTGGAAAAGGCTCTGGGCTCTGAGCATTTCTCAGGGATCATCACCTCCTAGTGGGTGTCTGTAATGGTGATGTACTACTGGTAGTTTTGGGTGCCCTGTTTGACTGCTTTGGGCAGTGTCTTGGGACTCCCATCTTTTCACTGTGCAGCTTGCTGAGCTGGGATCATCCCCTACTACTGGAGGAAAAAAAATATCAAAGTGAGCTTTTCCTTCCTGCTTTCCCTTTTTCCTACTGCTGTGTTCTGACAGCCAAGCTGACCTGTCTTCATGACCACTTCTTCTAGTGTTTAAAAAAACAAAAAAAATATATTTTGAGTAAAATTTCTGGTTTCTGAAGACTTTTCTTTAAATATTTTTTTTTTTATCCTAAAGGACTTGCATTTTGTTTTAACCAATGCGTTTTCAAAACATGAATCCACTGGTTCCTGTGTTAATTTGCAAAGACAGGCCTTTACAGTCTGGAGCTGATCTCTGAAATGTCTTATTACAAAACATGTTTTAAAATCAGTTCTTTTTCTGTTGAGGAAGAAACCCCAACCCTTTGCTTACTGCACATTTTACTTTTGAGTAGTGTTTGTTTTTTGTTGTCTAATGCTGAAATATAAGAAGTCAACTCCTGCCTTACAGTACCAGCTGCTGGGTGTGTGGTAAGGAAAAGCAACAAGCTGTAGGTCTTAGGGCCATTGACTGTCAGTGGTGCTGGCTCATTCTCTGAGCTCAAAAATGGGGTGTACAGTAAGTATGAACAAGGCCATACACCACCTCCATCCCAAAGGGACACTCTGGCTGCTGTGGAGGTATAGATCACTTCTGTTAGACCTGTTCCAGACTGTGTCAGTGACTAGTACTTGTTCCAATCTGAGGCTGAACTACTTTCCATGTTCAGGAATCTTGTCCACAAGCCAGGCTGATGGCCTCCCTTGGACTGAGGTCAGAACTGGGCCTTTGACCTAGTAGTGGCTACCTGTGTTGCTCTGCACTGCAATGACTATGAAATGTTTCGCTTTTATCCAAACCTTGCAACATTTTGTAAATATGGTATTTCGGTTTCCTTGGAAGAAGTCTGGGAGTTCCGGCAACAGTCTGCTGGGACTTGATGTTTTGTCTGTGCCTTTCTTCTGCTTTCTTCTTAGAGATCTGTGGGCATGACTTTCCAGGCTGTGCCAGGTCCCATTCTTTGTCCCTTGACTGAATGAATCTCAAACAGCTCTGAGACACTCAGCCCTTCTGTCTGGTGGAGTGTAATTTCCCTGTTTTACTGCAGTCTTGCCTTTTTCTTTGTTTTATGTTTTCCCTTAAACCCTCCTTCAATGTGATGTCAAATACTTATTTAAAAATCTAGACATGCCATGTTAACCTACCTCCCAATCTAGTCCTGTAAGAGTCGTAGATATTTGCTGTGTCTTCTGCACACACCTACATGATGATGCAGAACTGCCTTTGTTAAAGAAATAGGGTTTTCTTGAGGGATTTGTGGATAGTAGGTGGGTTGTCAGCAGCCACCATACACATGTAAAGAAATTTGCATATGAATATAGCTTTCTGCATCAGATGGAGGCTTCTTGCAAGGCTTAACCTTCCTTTTGAGGAAGTTACATGTCTTGTTTGATTTGAACATCCTCAATCTGCTAACACAGCAGATGACTGATTTGTGAGCTGATGACTTTTTGTTACCACTCCATTTGGGTAGCACAGCATAGAAGTTAATACTTTAAGGGAAGTCCAGAGTTGTGACTCTGGCCTTGACTAAATAAGCATGTGGTGCTGCTCCAAGGGGTACAACCAAAGACAAATCTCCATGATCTGCAGGTCTTCAGCCCTTAAGTCTCACTTTGAGGATTGAATTTTGTCCTGCTGGACTTTTGCTTCCTCCTCGGTCTTCACAATGTCCCATTCCTCATATTTGAATTTAGCCTCCCCTTTTTTTTGTGTCAGGTTAGCCTTGGCTTATGTTTAGATAATTTTCTTGGAGATTGGCCCATCCTATCTTTTTTTTTTTTTAATACAGGTTCTTGTTTTCATGTCCAATTGCATCAACATAAAAATGTCCCATATATTCTTCTCATAGACACTGGACCACACACTTATGAGTTATGGTAAAGCAAGGCAGAACATCCCCTGAAGTCCACACCTACAATCAAGCTTCATAGCTATAGTGGCAAGAAGTAGAGCCCAGCGACCCTGTCATCCGGACCACTGCCTTGATTGTTGTGAGCTTCTCAGTACCTCCTCTTTTGGGAAGCTTTTTTTTTTTTTTCTCCCTAATATTCCTTAAGAAATGACCAACCTGCTCCCATCTGCCCAAGGTCTCCTCAAGCCTTTTGTTTTTTATTCCAGGACACTTGTACTGCATTTTCCTGCTCTTTATTCCTTTATTACTTCTTGCTGCAAAGTCCTTGCCTCACCTAATTGCATTATGGCTTGGATCCATCTGAATTCTTTCTTTGGGAACATTCCAACATGCTGCTGTCTTCCCTTTCTCAGTCTGATGCTTCATCTCTTTTATAACTTTTCATGAGCTTTGTGCAGCAGATGTGAGTTGGGGTCTCAGCCTTTCCCCATCCCTACCTCTCCTAAGGTTACATTTTTGGGATACCCACCAGCCTGGTGTGCCTACTGCATGTGGTTATTACATTCTTTTGACTTTAGTATCTTAGGCAAGGGTATGGGGGCCATTAATATGGTGACTTAGCCTGGCAGTTTTGTCTAGGTGGTTTCTTTTCCGTAGTTGTTTTATCATCTTTACCCCACAAGTCTACATGGAAACGGGCAGGACATTGTACAGGAAGGTGACTGAGAAGTACTGATGCTTGGCCTCTGGTGAAGGCCACTTGACCACCCCTCTTCCAGAAACGTGTGTGCCAGGCAGTGCTGGCAGGGCCTCTTGTTTGGTTTCACTTGTTTGCCTTTTGCGGTGTTTTTGCAAAAAGCCAGCAGTAGCAGCAGCAGCTGTACAGCAATGGCACAGCCACTCTATTCCTGGCCAAGAACCCTGTGAAATTAATCCACATCTTGCTGAAATCCTACCCTGCTTTCGGGTCACTGCCTCGTTCCGGCACTGCGGAAGGCAGGGATCCCACAATGATTTATTACCAGCCCCAACGCACATATTATTATGAAATGAGTTTATTACACTCTAAATCTCCTGTTAATGTGCTACTGTTTTAATCCCTTTATCCAATTTTCAGTCTCTCAGGCTTGGCTGCTGTTCACTTGCACAAAACTCTCCATTCTGAAGGTTTTATTGTACGATATCCATATCCATTTATCCTGCTTTAAGGCTGCAGTGCTGAGGCTCTGGTGAGGAGGGGGAGCATGGAAAGGGATGGGAAAGGCAGGAGGGGATGGGCCAGGGGCTGTGTGGGAGAAGAGGAAGAGAACAGTCTGGCTTAGCCTGGAAGGGTATAAAAAAAGAGTTGAAGTAGGTAGAGGAAGACAGTGTGGGGCTAAGGGAAAAAGGAGCAGAGCTGATTTTAAGGGGAGCAGCAAAGACAGCTACTGCATCAAGGAATGAGGGAGCAAAGTGAAAGCACTTTGGTAAATCATATTATAAGTGGGTAAGAGAGGAAGGAGGCTTAGCCTCTGCTTTGAGACCACTGTGAATCAAACAGCTCTAGGCATGAAGAAAAGAGAGGGCAGAAACAGAGCAAAGACAGAAGATTAAGGGAAAGGGCAAAAGGAAGTGTATGTGGAGGGATGGGAGAGGAGGAGCATGAGGCTAAGTGGGAGGGTGTGAGGGAGGAGACCCAGGGGAAAAGGGCTATTTGAGAACCAGGATGGAAAGAGCATGGGTGCACACCAAAAAGGTTTGAGCAAGAGGGCAGTGAGAGGAAATCACATTCCTGATTTCCCCCATCAATGGTCACAGACCTGCTCTAGAACGAACAAGGGAAAGGTCTCATGGGAGAGACCTTTCTGTGGGTCAGATTGGTGTTGCCATGGGTAGCTGTCCCACAAGGAATCAAGGGTCACCGTTTCGCCCTCTATGCCTCCATACTCAGCCTTCCTTCTCTCCAGCCTGGGCCCTCCAAGGGCTGTCCCAGCCAGCCGTTTGGAGATGGCTTGCTGAAGGGATAAAGTGATTCTTGGCATTTCAGATCATTAGCTGGAGGAAATTTACTCTGCAGTGTTGTGTCAGGTGATGAGTGGTCAGTACTTACACTCCACCCTCAGACCAGTCAGAGACATGGCTGCACTAGACTTGAGACAAGAAGGTCTCAGAGCAGATCCCTATAGACAGCCCTCCATTCCACTGTGACAAGTACTACAGTAGACACTACTTTCCTTTACCTAGGCTAAGGATCTGACCTAGAGACATACCCAGATGCTTACCCAGCCCTGCTGTTGGTTCCAGGTCCATGTGCACTGAAAAAGAAGTTTCCCCAGCCATAAAGCAGCACTGCATCTCCCAGCTGGTGGTGGGAAGCTTCAGAGGTTGGGTTCCGTGCCTGGCTCTTCTGTTGGTTTGCTGTAGCATCTAGGTACTTTCCACACCTCCATGTGTCCAGCTGCAGGATGAGTACAGTGACCCTAACCTATCTGGTCTATTTATAGGTAGAAAGAAATAGGTTGATGCACGTGGGCTGGTACTTTGTGGCCACCGACAGTGGTTTGCAGGAACCTGTGGGGAGAATGCTATTGTGAGAGGTATTTTCTTGTACCTAACTCCCTAGGTTACATTAAAAATTACAGCCACAAAGCATGGTGATAAGTGCCTGCACTGGAATGTTCCTCTGCTGTTTTATGCCACGTTGTTGTACAGATCTATAACATACTATGCACTGCCCAGTAAATACTTGTGCAAAAATCTGTGTGACGTTTTGCACAGAAGAATATATAGCTGCATGCAAGGTCATTGAGCTTGCTTCTGATGAAGTGCAAATCTTTATGGCTTTCTCCCCAGCACATTTCATTGTACTTATAAAATAAAATAAGAATAAAATGTATGCACAAAGTTTGAAAATGAAGATACAGGAGAAGGGAATGCAGCTAAATAAAACTCCTCCAAACTTCTTTGGGAGGAGTGGAAAAATCCCCAAACTTTAAGCCAGAATAGAGGCAAAGAGATTTGCTTAAAATAACACAAGCTCCTGTGATGGAACTGCTGAGTAGCTAATGTCCTTGGCTTTTTTAGCTAGCCAGTTATTTAAAATAGCTCCTGCCCATAGTGTTTGCTTTATGATGTTCTTCTCCTTCCTTCCACCTAGTCTCTTTCATTTTCTCCAGAGAGATATTTTATCAGATATACTGAGAGTATGAGAGACAAAGATTAAATGAGATGGTTAGGAGGCTAATGCTTTTGGTCCATGAGAGGGATTCAGAAGCTGAAGAGGCTTTTTGTAGATCAGCCCATGCTGGAGGGTTGGACTTGTTGCATCTCTGGTGTGCATGCAGGATTAGTTGAGGGAAGGGATTGTGAACTGAGAGTTAGAACAGAAGGTCTCAAAGGGTATGCCAGTCTGGGATGGGTTTTGGTCCCAGCCCACCTTCCAGTCTCACCACCTTGGGCAAGTCAAAGACCTGCTCTATGTCTGGGCTTCCCTTCTGCACAAGGGGATAATGACTTGATGGAGGATACTGGGTAGATCACTCTGGAACACTTAGAGAGGAGGAGATCTGCTACCAGCCAATATTCATTTGGATCTTGTCACCAGTGTAGGCTTTAGGTCCTTAATAGCAAAAGCCTTCCTGTGACCTTGGTAGGATTTCTGCTGGGTCCCATCCTGAGTTTCATGTGGGACTGCTGGGCTGGGGGCAGGTGAAGAATTAGAGAAGGCTACCATCAGGAAACCAGTACCTTGGTTTCTATCCAGCCCAGCTGAAGCCAGTGACCATACTCAGGGATCCTGCCAGGATTTCACCAGGTCCCAGCTGGCTTCATGGTGGCCCTTTCTGAGCTCTGCCACTGAGCCCAGCAGGTAGCCTGTACCTCGCTAGCCTTCCCTGCCCTCCTCTTCCTCATCCCTCCTGCTTCCCCCTCTACCCCTCGCCCACCTGGCTGTCTGCCTTGCTCCTCCAACTCTCTCCCACATTTCCCTCTTCTCCCATGCCCCATTCCTCCTTTTCTTTCCCTCTTCCCATGACTCCAGCTCCTGCTTCCTTTTTGTCTCACATGCTCCCCCTGTCCTGTTACCCTCCCACATCCTTAGAGCCTCTCCCCCACACTCCCACGCTCTCCCTCTCATGTCGAGGACTTGCCTCTACTCTCTGACACAGGAGCCTGTATCAGTTCCAAGGCTCCTGCTGTCAGCTGGGGAATAGATAAAGATAAATGATATTATGTTAAATTCCACTTAATGACAAATTTTTAATTTTCTGAACATGGTCATTTTCTGGCTAGTGAATCAAGTGTAGGGAGCTAATTACATGAAGATCTGAACAAAAATAACTCCTAATTTTCAAGGATAATGGAAGAGAAATGTTGGAGATTAATGGCACTATTTATCTTTTTTAAATTTCTATCTTTCTCTGTGATAGCACTGCTCCCCAAGGAAAATATTCATAAAATGAAATTGAAGTCGTAACTTAATAGGTTATTAAAATTTTTGAGTGCATATCACTTTCCTTCCGCCGCACTGTAAATTTAAATTGAAGTTTGCGGCTCCTCGAGTCACCAGCGGAGTTTTTTTTATGATGGCACAATAGAGGGAAACATGCATCTTTGTCAGGAGGTATTTGCTATTCTAATTTTATGGCAGGCCGGATTATCAGAAAGGAATGTCAGAGCACGGGGAAGCTGACAACACTACAGCCTTCAGCCATGTGTTTCCATTAACGCCCAAAGCCGTCCAGGGGTTTCTCTGGACTGTTATTTTCCATTTCAGTCTTTTATCTTGATTTAAAGTGAGGGCGCCGAAAATTCAGCTCCTGTCATTTTTCTCACTCTCTCTCTTTTTCTCACTTTCTCCCTTCCCACTCCTTTTTCTTTTTTTCTTTCCCTGCCTCTGCTCACTGCCTCTCTTCCATCTTTTCTTCTTCTTCCTTCCCCAACCCCCCTTTTTGTTTTTTAAGCCTCCCCCCAGTCTCTGGTGGGAGATCCTCTCTCTGTGTCCCCATCTCTCCCCCCATGTCCGTGGTCCTTTGGGTGTAAAGCTTGAGGGAACAATGCCTGGGGATGGGAGCAAGGAGGATATTTTTCTTTGGTTCTCTAGGAAAGGGTCTGCCTTAAAGCTCTGTCTAGGAGCATGGCACACAGGGCTTCCCAGGCAGCGCATCATGCCATGGTTTTACTCAAGTATAAATTTGATGCCTATCTTGGCTGTGGCAGATGCCAGTGCCAGGAATAAGGTTCTTTGTGGTGTCAGATCCTGCTACCTCAGCAGGAGGCAGCTGGAGCAACGGGCATGGGCAGCTCATGAGGGAATATTCAATCCTTTTCCATCAGCTTGCCGAGCGGCCTGAGCCACCTCACCTCACTTCACCTGCCTTTCCCTGCCTATCATACCATGGGGCAGAGCCTTTTGCTTTGTGCCTGCACTGGTGTGCTGCTGGAGTTCCCAACCACTGCTTGACTCCACTGCAAGTTGAGGTACTCTTCAGCAGGGTTTCAATACACTAAGTATGTGGCTGCTCAGACATGGGAAGCTCTGTTGGTGCATGTTGTCTCCGTGGAGGTCTCCCTCAAAAGCACATTCCAGGCTTGACCTGTTCCTCTTTGGCCCCATCACTTCTCTTTCTTCAGCAAGAACACGTTCACCTCTGAGGCTCTGAAGGTTTTAAAGCAGAGACGGCACAAAGCCAAGACTCCTCTTAAATGAAGGTTCATCTCTCTGTGAATCACCAGCCCAGTACAATTCCTCTTGGTTAAAGCAGATGAACCTGGGCTCGGGCTGCAGGCATCCACTTTGGGATTCTTCTGAATAAGAAGGGAACAAGATGTTTCTGCTTCTTCTAGTCTATGCACACATGGGACTTTTTGTGCTCTTTGTGCAGGTGGAAGGTTTGGGTTGGTTTTGTTCAGCATGTCTAGAGCAGATGCCAGTAAATTACAAAACTTGCTTTGGTGTAATGTTATTTTTATTGCCTTCTGGGGCTTTTTAATCTGTTAAGTTTTATTCCACTAAAGGACAGCTGAACCTCTGCTTTTTGACACCTCACCCTCCAAATCCATTTTCTTAAAGTGAATATTCTCTATGTGTCATAACTCTAGGTGCTGGAGTTTGAAGAGGAGCAGCAAGTATTAAAAGACACGGAACAAAGCTAGGAAAGTGGGCATCTGCAGCAAGCATTCCAGTTTTTGCTAAGGTCTAAAGGGACTGTGATAGCAGTGTCCTCTCTACATGTCTTACACAGATCTCAGGGCTGTTTGTACTGTGTGTGATTGGGAGCCAGGATGTTGGGATGCCCAGTGTGGCATGGAAAATGCCAGCACCTCTGGAGATGGCTGCCTGTGTGGATTACAGGGCACACAGCAGCTCAGTTTTTCTCCTTGGGATCTGGTTATGCAGCTTTAGCCATCTCAAGCTGCTACCTTGAAGGGAACGGGACATGTTCCAGGCCGTTCTGGAAATGTTCTCACAATCACAGTGGAACCAGTGTCTGTTGGACAGATGTCACCATCATCCCTGGTGCCCAGCCTGCGCGGGAGTATACATTGATTCCCCCATTCCTTCCACTCCATCCATGGACAATGACACTCGCCCAGCCCATGTTTTCTTTACCAGATCAAATACCCACATGTCTCCTCTGTCCACTCTGAAGTGCTGTGTTTAGTGGGAGTGAGGAAGTATCAGTTCCTGCTGGCCTCACTGCTCTTGGCCACAAAGTAGGTTATATTTTTGGAGGGCAACAGTGAGGAAGGTGCTGCAGAAGAGCAAGGGGTGTTCTGGAGTTGTGCCAGGAGGCAGAAAGCTGGAGGCTTGGCACAGCTGGCAGCAGAGGACATGCTTCCTCCCTGCTCTGTGGAGCTGGCCAGGTCCTGACACTGCTCCATGCTGCATGGTATGCTCTGTTAATCCAAGGCAAGAGGATCTCTAGGGTTCAGGTATTTTCTTAGCAGCTCACCTCTGCACCCAAGAGAACTCTTGTCTATTGGATGTACAAGGAGTACACCAGCCCTGCTCTGCTGTGCACCTGCGAGCTGGACCATCAGTGCTTCTCTGCACTGCTACATCCTGCTCTCCCTGCTCAGCACCAGAGATGGGCTTTCAGGAAGAGCTCTAGAGAGCATTCCCACAGATCCGGACTTCGGTCAGAAACAGGGACTAGGGGAGGTTTTAGAGGGGTCTGCTTTTGCCCTGTGACTCAGTGTACTGGGTACATGCCTCCTAGCAGAGGTCTCATGCTTGTCTTGAAGGCAAGTGGTGATTTGCAGTTTGGAGATGGGATGTTGTGTGGACCTTTCTGGATGGAGTGTCTGTTCTGTGATGCCTGTAAATAATTTGCATTTGATGAGATTCCCCCCTACTGTTCCTGTGTTCCTAAGCTGGTGGCAGGTGTCACAGTGTACCAAGTAAGACAGGCAGCCTGGTGCTTAGGGGATCCTGCTTTGCCTGTCTCCAGTTCTCAGGCACATCTCTGGGAGGTTTTGTAAATGGCTGCCAGGCTTCCCCCCTGCCTCAGTTTCCTTGTCTGTGGGATGAGGATAAAGAATACTTTTCAGAGGCACATGACGCTTTTACCTCTTGATCTCTGTATGACATTCAGAGTCCCATGGACCACGATGGAGACATGCTAAACCAAAGTTAAACCATCAGTGTAACAGTGTGTCCTCCTTTCCCTCGCCCCCACCTTCTTTGTTGGTGTAAGCAGCTTTGGAAAACATGGGTCCTTTAGGGATGAGGAATGAAATAAATGCTTTTACTTTATTTCAGCTTCTCTTATTTTGCTTGCCCATAAGGATTCTGAGTAACAAATGAAACACGACTGCTATTTGTATGACTGATCTATTTGTATAATTCTGTCTACGGACTCAAACCCCAGAAGACTCATACAAGGAGGGAAGGTGTAGGTGGGAGGGAAGCTATTTATCCCTGATAGAAACTTTTGTGTTGGTGTTGATGACAGCCCTTTGCCAATATATAGGGAAGGCCAGGACTTAGCCGCTGGAGATTCGAAACCTCCTGAGGAGCAGGGTGGTGGCAAAATGGAAATGGAACACATTGGGGAGAGTGGTTTTAGTCCCTGGGAAAGCACGAGTGGATCAGATACTCTGCTGGGCTGGCACGGGAAGATGCTGGTGAGACAGTCTGTGAAGTGAAGAGGGCCACGAGGTCCCTGCTGGTGTAAATCAAGATCACTCCATTGTACTGCAGTGTAAATCAGCAACACACCCTTTGTCATTGCTGGGCCAGCCAGTCTTCCCTAAGCAGACACTGGTGGCTTTAGGAGCTGGTGCCTTGAAGCTTATCCTCACTTTGCCTTCCTCCCCTCCTGTATTTGATGTGATCTTATTAAATTGATACATAGATGTGAGCTGGCCAGGCTATGGTAAAGCAGCCCTGACCCTGGGAAGGAGAGGAGCATCCTATGTCCCTTTGCCAGACAACAAGGCCAGTCAGCCCTCTGTAATTGAGCTTTAATGGACTCCGAGAGGGGTGTAGCTCTCCTGGGAGTGGCCTCAGCTGGCAGCCCAGGGGGAGCACTGCCTATTGAAAACAGCTTTAGTGACAGGGGGAATGGTCTTTGCTCTGTGCCAACAGACAAGGCAGAAGAATCATCAACAAGAAACATTGGATGCTCAGCCAGTGCATGAAGGAGATGGAAAACCTGCACGTGGAAGTCTGAGATCTCTGAGTAAGGGTGTACACTAGCATTATTTGGTGCTTGATTTCTGAGGCACTGTCTCTCTCCTCTCTGTTTCTTGTGCACTTCCTATGTGCTCTGATCACTTATGCCTGCTTTCCTCCATCCCCTGGCATATTCACACCCTAGGATATTGGTTTTGTGTCCACAATTAAATATTTCTTAAGGTCCCCCCATCTCAGTGAGAAAGTAAATTCTCCCTGAAGGCTGAACTTCATGCCATGGGACTGTTTCCTGATGGATAGATAGGAGAGTCTCTAGCTGAAGATGTGGAGGAGGCTCAGGAGATGGACAAGCTAGACACCAGCACCACTGACCTCTCCCAGTTAAACTCACCATTTGACTAAGACAAGGCACATGATCCTTCTCTTGTGTCTTTAAAAGAAGGATAGCCTATGATGTTTCCAATGCACCTGACAGCTACTTTTGTTTTCTGGTGGAGCTGGAGGCAAAGTGCTGAAGCCAGGTTGAGCCTGGAACCCAGCAACCGTGCCTCTGGGTCCTTTGCCCCCAGCACAGGGTGACACCCTTATATGAATGTTGTCCCTTCTTTTTGCAGGCTCTTCAATTGGAAGAATAAAGTTTCTTCATCCAAGCATCAGTAAGATCCAGAGAAGTGATACAGGTTTACCTTGCCACTAACACTGGTTGTCTCTCAAGTTTAAGACTTCTAAGATGAATTAGCAGATGATTAGCAGGTGAAATCTCATTAGACGCGGCTGTTATTGCCAGATTTCATGTGATGTTCCATGCACTGAGAGCAGCTTCTATGGCGTTTTATGACTTAGCACATATATAATGTTCTTGGCACATGCTCTGTAAAGAGCACTGCCTTGTGTAATCACATGTGCCACTGGGCTTCTATGCCACTGTCACAGGAGTTCACCCTGATTTGCAGGAATGCTCTCACATATATTCTGCAGAAGTGTTTTTTTGGCTCAGAGGTCGCATGTGCTCATCTGGTTTGTGTCTTTTACCTGAAAGCACATCTACTCCTGAGTGAATTCCACAACCAGCACAAGCAAGCCTGGGTTCAACTTGGAAAGGGGAAGATGTGTGAGTATTTGAACGGTAATGAAATAAAGATGTGTGTGGGATTTTTTTTTAGGCTGGATCATATGGGCAATGGGTGAAATAAATGCAGAGTAAGAATACTCAGCACATACCACCTGCAGACCTTAAAACATCTATATCCTCTATATCTATATGATGGAAATTGGATCTAGGCAGGAAATAATTTCTTTTATTCCACGAGAATTTGTAAAATACCAATACTTCTCCAAAATGGGAAAAGAAGTAAAAATATGTAATGCTTTCCCAAAGGAATAATTTGATTCTCATCCTGACCCTAATTCCTCCCCCCTATGCCCAAAATTCTGTATTGGATCAAATGAAATATTTTGTTTCCAGTGAAACTTTTTACCATTTGAAAGTCCCTTGTAAGCCTAAATGGTCTAGAACTTAAAAATGAAAAGTAATTTTCAATCATAAAACAAATGTTTTTGTTTAGAAAATGTCAGAGATGGATGTTGCCATGGCTTCACAACTTTTGTTGTGTTCTTCCCCCTCCCCTGAAATTGCTTCAGGGAGAGTTGTTAGAAATTGAACCCTCCCTTTGATTTTAATGGATCAACGTTTTGGAAAGTAAGAGGCTTTCACAGAAAACTTGCGCAAGGCTCTAGAGAATAAAAAAACCTGTTAGTATTGCCAGTTCTGGAGACTTCTTTTTTTCCACACCATCCCAACATCATGTGGCCAGATGAATGTGAGCTTTAAGCTTGGGAAAAAAAAGAAATCTCTTTCTAAATCTTGTAGAAAAGCATGGAAACTAAAGTCTCATAGACCAGGTTCTCTGAAGGCATGTGAACCCTCCTGCACGTGGCCCTACCCCTGCTGAAGGTGTCATGATTTTTTAAACCAATCTCACGATTTTGGAATGGGGAGATGGTCTGATTCATCATTTTTAAGTGCTTAGTTTTAACAATACTGCATTATTCCCAGATAGCAGATGGGGAAATGGAGAAATGTGGTGAATTGCCAGCAGCAGAGCCAGAAATAGAACCCAGATGTCCTGGTCTTGTGTTGAAGCTCCCTGGTCTCTCCAGGAGGGCAATGAGCAGGCTGCAGTGCAGGGGGATCTTCCTCCCAGTAAAAAGCAAAGCCCTGATGGGCAGGGTGAATGCCCCCCAGTCACTGATCGATTGTGAAGCACTGGAGCTCAGTCTGTCTGTCTGTCTGTCGGCACAGCCCTACGATGGTGCAGAGAGGAGGCAGAGTGGTCCGGTGGGTCCCCGCCGGCTTTGTTGTCTGTGTCCCTCTGCTGTGACACGTGGCGCTGCCGTTTCATTGCATGGAGTGGGCAGGTCAGCTCACGTGTGCCTTTTCCACCTCGCTGCGTGTACTGCACAGGTCAGCTCGCCTGTGGATTAGCGTGGCTGTGGGGAGCTGCCGGCTCCTGTGCTTAGCTGCCTTCAGGCCTAGCTAAGCTGAGGCAGTGTCTGGCTCCCCAGCCACAGTCTCTCGTTAGAAAGAAATTAAAAGCCACTCAATTTTGGCTAATATCCCTCTGTAGGCCTTTAACTCCACCTGTGACTAACCCATTCATAATAGCTCTGTTTTAGTGGCTTGGGTTGATGTATCCTCGATTAATTTGGGAGGAGAGTGGCAGGGCCATATCTCTTTGTCTCCCCCTCTCTTACTCCCTGTCCTGCAGTCTGTCTTCTCCCACTCTTTCATCTCTGCTATAATTTCTCCATTCATTCACCCTCTTCTCCCCTCCAGCTACCTTTCCCACCCGCTCCTTACTTTTTGACGTTTTCTTCCCCAACTCCTGTTTGTCTGCCTTTCTCCTTTGTTCTCCTCATGTCCTTTAACCTTCCTCCTCTGTCTCTTTCTTCCTCCTCTTTTTCTCTTGGCTGGCATTGCTTCCTTTTCCCTTTTCAGATTTCCCTTCTCTTCTCCTGCCTTTTCTCCTTCATTTGGACCCTTTCCTCTGATCCTCTCCCCCCCCCCCCCTCTCCTCTCCCCCAGCTCTCCTCTTGTTGCCTCTTCCTCCTTCCCCAGGTTTCAGATGCTCATGCGATTTCTCTCCCTCTTTGTTTCAGGCACCCCCACCCCCTCCCCACTCTCGATTATTATTAATGATAAAGGCTAAAACATCACATCAGTAATTTCTGAGTGAGTTTTGCAATGAAGCTGGGGCCTTATCAGCCCCTCCCGAGTGCCACAAATTTTACTTTTGCAATTTCACGCCTTTGGTTATTATCACGCTGCTTCGTCCCTGCTCTGCCTCGCGCTTTCCCTCCCCCCCTCCTCTGGAGAGAGTACTTAAACTTGTTTTCATTCCCTTATTCTTTATTTTTTTAATGTCCACTCTCTCTGGAGCCAGTAATGTTCTTCCTCTTTTTTCCTCTCCCATTTTCTGTTAATTCTGTGCCATCTGCCTTAGCATCTGTTAAAAATAAAATTTCCCTCACAATGAGAAGCCCTCCCTGCCTTGTCTCCATCCCCTCCCCCACAGCCTCAGCCCCCCTACTTTTCCTACCAGGGTTGTCGGAGGCTGCTGCTCTCCCTCTTGGGGTACCTCTTTATCCCCCTTCCCAGCTCCCTGCCTGCCTTCCTGGGCTGGTTCAGCAGCATCTGCTGGGCGATGGGGTGGAGGCGGGAGGAGAAGGGATGAAGAACAGGGTGCTGGTTGCAGCTGAATTACCCTCACACCACACATATGTGCACGCGTGTGTGAGTGCACGTGTGTGAATGGGTCTCCTAGATATGAGTGTTTCTGTGAGTCTGGCAGGGTATGACTAGCACTAGTATGGTGGATCAGCCTGGGGCCAAAGGGTAAATTGTATCCTAGAGTCTGATATGTGGGGCCACCCTGGGAATAGGAGATGGTTTGGCTGTTGTGTGACGTACCAGCTCTCCACCATCCATGCTCAGCAAGTGAAGGCTGTTTTGGTCAGAGCTGTAGTCAGGTGTGGATTTGGCTGCTGTGGAGCAAAGCTTCTGCCAGCCTGGTTGACATGAGCATGAAGGAAATTTCCTGATCCAGAAAGAAGGAGGCTTTGTTGATGTTTGGTTGTTTTTTTTTCAGGGTGATTTCCTTTTGCAGCCAGGCCTCTGGGATTTCCCACTTTCATCAGGGTCTTGGCTGTGAGTCTGATATGCATGTTCCTCTGGCACAGTGCCTTGGAGGGGCTTCAGTTGGTACTTCACCTGAGCAAGTTTAGAGGGATAAGGAGATAGAGGCTCTGGTCCCCATTAAAAGTTTCTATTGTGATTTGATGACTTGGTTTCCACAGCAGGAGGTTGGATCACGGAGTCTGTGGGACTTGTGTGCTGGGCTTAGGGAACTGCCTTGTATCAGGACTCACTTGTCCCTGGTGCAAATCAGGCCAGAGTTTGAAGAAGAATCTGTCTCTTCAATGCTGCCCACCCTGACTCTGTTGTCCATTGGGACATATCCCAGTTTCAGTATCAGGCCCTTCGTCTGATCAGTCGGGGTGTTTAGAGGGTATTTGGAGCACATTGTTCTGGGAGATGGCTAGCTCATGACACACGGCATCAGTATTTGCAAAACTACTGACAACAGATCTCTGTTCACAAGCCCCTTTCTGAGGATTTCCCTCTCCAGGGGCCTTCAGCTTCTCCTTTCCTGTGATGTAGGTGAAGCTTTGAAAACAACATGGCTTAACATCCTTTCTGCTAAATCTACCATGTGCTCATGATCTCTGAGGTGGCCTTGAGACTTTCTCATTTGAGCATGCCAGGAGAAGTGTGTTTGCATGCTGTTGTGCATGCATTTCTCTGACTCTGTGTTTTGATTAAGAGCTTGCACCCAGCTGTTGAGGGTATGTGTATGAGCCATCAGGTATATCTATGTCCAGCTGTAGATGCCTTCAGCGATGAACAGTTGCCTTTGCAGCTCTGGAAGTGTGTGTATACCTCTGAATCCATGAGTGGCCAGTGGGTGCATCTGTGTGTGCAAGCTCTGGGTGTGCTCTTCGGACATCTGAGCGTGTATCTACAGCATGTCCATCAGTGGGAGCGTAGGTGAGCCTGGATCTGTTGACAGGTGCCTTTAGATGACAGTGGGTATGAGAAAGGAGGGTGCAAAGCCACCTGCCTCCTCGGGACATGCCTGCTCTGAGCCAAAGGTGTGAGCAAGCAAAGTGCACGCAGAGGGACACCTCGGCGAGTTTACATGGAGCAAATCCCACCCTCTGTCTCCCTGCAGTGCCTCCATTAACAGCCACACTGAAGGGGCTCAGAAGCAGCGTGATTCTGCTCCAGCACAATACCCTCTGAGGCTTTGATAACAAGCCCCCTTAAGCCCTCTCCCCCCTCCCGCTCCCCGTTTCTCTCCCCTGCTCCCGTTGAGCCCTGCCGACAATAGGCAGGCCTGCTGCAGTGCTGCCCACAGCCCGGGCAGGCACACAAAGCCGCCGAGAGCTTACAGGAATTCTTTGGCAGGCTGCTGGTTGCTGCGGAGAAGAAGAAGGGCCCTTCATACTCGGAAGCTGTCTCATTGCCCCTGGCCCTATTCTCTTCCCGTGTTTGATAGACACTGAGCCACGGTAATCTCTCTCTGCCCCGAGGGGAACAACAGCTTTTGTGAAACAGATTTTTACAAACTGTTTTGACCCCACATCCCCGGCCCCCCCTTTGCCTCCCCCCTTCCCTCCCCTCCAGTTCACTGGCTATATCAGTGTCACATAATTAAATCAGCTTTCCTGTTTGCCTCTGCTTCCTGCTAATTGTTTGCTCACAGCTAGGATTAGCAAGTCAGGGTTATTTTTCACATATCCTCACACAGGTTTTTCTGCTGCAGGAGGCCACTTCATGGTTCTTGGCCTCCTTACTAGCCTGCTCCTCATGCACTGGGGACGAACAGCTCTGTGGGCCTTGGAGGTGCAGGGAGATTGCTGGGCTTCCCAAGAGACTGCCTGACAGTTCTGAAGGCTGGAGAGGGGGCAGAATCTGTGTCAGGATTTTTGTCACCCTCTTTTGCAAAGCAGGCAGAAGGTTTTCCATAAGGAGAAGCAGTTTGAGAGTGGGGATGACCCCACTGGGCACTTGGTGAGCCTAACACCCGTTCTGCAAATCAAATTGCATCTCAGGAGCCGGTCAAATGAGGAGTTCCTCAAATGGAGGCTCATGATAATCCCTTTGGGAACTGCTGAGCCACACCGTTTTAATGGCATTAGCATGAGGGGTAAGCCTAAAGCAAATACTTGGTGTCACTATTGCAAATGCATCACCGTGTAAGAAGTTATCTCCTATTAGCTAAGCCCACGTAGCTGCTTGAGCGCCCCACTTGCAGCCTGCCCCAGCTAGGAGGCAAAATGAACTAGCTTACACCACCTTTATGGTGTCTCTTCATTCTGCAGTTCAGAGGCTAAAAATGGGTTGCAGAGCTCAACTAACAGATTGCAAATGATTAAGGTGTAGTTACATTATCCTTTGTAGGCCTGGACTTACATCTTCAAACCTGATCAAAACACTTGCATAAATCATCTCGTTTTGGAAGAAGGAAAACAATTATTTGATTCAGCTGAATAGTGCAGAAAGTAGCTTTTTGCAACAGGCACTTGGAAAAGTTCACTCTGATTGTCAGGAGGAGGGAGCAGAGTATGTACAACATTGTACTCTGCTCAGTCCTGCAGAACTACTGCTGGTGTGGCCTTCATCTTTCTTGTTGGAAGAACTTCGTACTGAAATCCCTTAAACATTGAAGAAAAGTTTGCACCAAGGTAGCCACAGGGTCTGGTTTTCACTCACATTTTATTTTTCTCAGGGTTAAAAATTTCTTTCCCAGTGCTACCAATTAGTCTCTCACTCCTTGATGGCATGGGCTAAATCTAAAGTAGCTTTAAGTATAAACTGCACTGCTAATTCCTTTTTACTCCATTCTAAATAGACCCAAACATTTTTAGCTGGACATTTAAGGGCTCTTGACTAACTGATGGAGTGGTCTTAAAGGCAGGATTTTTTTTTTTTCCCTGTAAGACCAGGAGTTAAAACAACAACAACTGCTAAAATAACATCTTGTATCCTGGAAAAAACCTCTCTAGGTGCTTCACACTGGAGGCTTTACCTGCAAAGAAAACCTCTTTCTCTCATACAGACCTTTTGACTTTTACAGCTACTTTCAGACTCCAAACTGCTTGGGTGAGTAACCCTGGCCCTTGGCATTTCCCAGCCACTCTGAACAGAAATGCCCAACCTTTCCTGCTGTGCCATGTTTTCTATTGGGAGATTTCCTCCTTGTTCTTAATATTTTTCTGTACCACTCGATTTAGTAGAGATCTAGTAGTTTCCATTGGGAAAATGGATTTAGCAAGAAGGGCTTGAACAGGAAGATGGCTAATACACCAAGCCCTGTGTGACACAGATTCTTTTTTTGCCAGGCTGCCAACACTGCACTGCACTGAAAGTGTACCACTTAGATGCAGTTTGTGAAAGTACAGCTGAAACTTTGCCTGGTCCCTGTATACAGTGAAGTATGTACATTGCCCCTGTTCTCCTGGAAAGCATGCTGGGACTCAGGTTCAAAACTGGCTTTCCTGTCTTCCCTTTCCCTGGCCAGAGGATCCTCTTCTTCTCCAGGAGGACCCGGGAATGTGGACCTGTGTGCATCAGCCATCAAGAAACTTAGCTGCAGTGTTAGACCCTAAAGCTGACCACTGTTTCTTGTTAGCAAGCTGGCCAGGGCTTGGCGTATGGTAAAGCTCTGCTATTCTATTCCTCATCTCTTGTTTAGATTCCCCCATCCAACTTTTCTGCTAGTATAGTGTTAGATGGAGCCCTGAGTAAATGAATCTGTTTTGGGTGGTTGCTAATTAATTGGCTAATTATTAGGCTGACTGATGGTTTAGTTGATGATGCAGTGGTTGCTGGTAGCTTTATCATATGGGTAAATGCATCCTTCATGTGTTTCCCAGGGAATTGAGTGAATACAAGGCTGGGAGCCAGGAGTTTCTTCTAGCTCTTCCTTTTCTCTGGCTGGGTTTCGTAGACAAGGACAAAGGTCTGTGCCTCAGTTTCCCTAGCTGTAAGTTGGAGGTAAGCATTCATAGCTCATTGGGGTCTTATGGACATTAATTAGTTCCTGCTTGTTAAGAGTTATTTGAAAATGTAAAATTCAATTATCTGATTGCCCAAGTAACAAGCTGGTTTTCTGGTTGGCAGCATGGCTAGCAAATTGGTGAGTTACTTAACTAGCTTGGTTAATGACCTGGTGCCATTTACAATGGGAACAAAATGATGTTAGGACGTTTCCTTTCAGCAATACAGAGCTAAGTAATTTTTCCACCCTCTGAGATAATGAATGGCAGCAACACCTTTACTCAACACGATCATTTCAGGTCAAAAATCAGCGCAAAGTTAGATAACAATTTAGAGTTCTGTTTCGGAATTGTTTATCATTCAGGTTTAAGTGTACGCCTGAACAAACCACAGCCGAGACGAGTTTTTACACCGTAACAAGCCGCCTGTTGGGCGGCTCAGGGTGACCGTTCCCGCGGTGACGTGTCCCGCTGCCGGAGCCGGCCACTCCCGCAGCGGCCACGGGGCTGCTCTCCGCGGTGCTGAAGGCGCCCGTCGGCTCCCCGGCCGCGGCTGCTGCGGACGGTTTAAACCTCTGAGTCACGATGGAGACAGGAAGTACCAGCTGCTGGTAGGATCTGCCCAGACTTCTCATTATCATCCCCTGTTCCTTATGGTTTTGTCAAATATTAACCACACGGTCTGAGATCTTCCAGGCTAGGTGTTTGCTCAGTTAAACTTCTTAACTAATTTATAGATTTGGGGAACATTTAATTTTAAATAATGTCATATTATTTGTTTCTCTAAGCTGAACTAGCATCCCCTGCTCTGGATCATAGTGTTGGATTTTGATGAGGACTGAGCTTCATTCAACAGATCTTTAGCCTATACCTCTGCTCCCAAGGAAAGATCACAGTTATCTAAGCAATTCTGACAGATGTTTGTCTAATCCATTCCTAGAAATCTTCAGTGAAGTCAGCCTTCTCTCTCCAGTCAAATCTGTTGCAGTACTTACTCCTCTAACATTCTTGCCAATGTCCAAGGTAATTTTTTTTTTGTTGTTGCAGTTTAAGCCTATAACTTCTTTTTGTATCTGTCAGTGACATGGAAAAAAGTGTATTCTTTCACCTAATAGTAAACTGGTGCCATGTTTCTCCTCAATCTTTTTTTTTCAACTGAGCAATTCCAGTTCTTTTGGTCTTCCATCTCATCTTCATAGATGTCTGATAGTTGGTTCCCCATTCCTGAGGACTCAGAGTCTTGAGTAAATTTGTGTGTTGTTTAAATTGCCCCATATGGAAAGCAGCCCACCAAAGGAGGCTTTTCTGGGATAGATTGTAGTGGGAAGAGTAATTCACATGTCTTGCAAAGGACACTGCCATTCATAATCGTGGTGTGGTAGCTGCTTTTTTTATTTTTTTTTTCCTGAGAAGCTTGAGATAGTTGACTCGTGTATGTGATTCATCATCACTCCAAGACGCTTTTCTGCAAATCTGCTGCTTCCTAAATTGTATTTGCACAGCCAATTATTCTTGACTGTATGGTGCCTGGTCTTTTTCCTTTTGGTCTGTTTTGGGAGAGGAGGGAGGGGAGGGGGGGGTGGCAGTATATAATTTTCTTACATTTTTTACATTTCTTGCAAGCTAAGGATGTGTCCTTTCCCCTCTTCCACAGGAAAAAAAATAGTAATAATTATTAATTTTTTTTTTAAATTATATATTTATTTATTTGCATTGTGGTCAGCATTACTGTGGTGAAGATCTGATCACTTCTGCCATGCACCTCTGTATGTATTCCTTATAGACAAGTCTTTAGTTACAAACAAATAGTATTCCCATCACCTTCACTGCTCAACCTGGATGTGCTTAGGAGTGGAGCAGAATGAGGGAGATTTGATCATATGGCCTCTGCTTCTACTTACTGTACCTGCAGTGAACCAGGGTCTGGTGAAGAAATGCTCATTGCATGGTTATTGAAAAGGGAGTTCCAAAGAGATGCTGGATTAATCGCTTTTTCCCAGTAATAACTTACTAATTTTTAGTGTCATGCTTCCCCCTGTTTAATCTTGAGGTGTGGCTATGAGTCACAGATGTCACTGCTGAATATAATGGGAACTGTGGTTCTTGCACAGGGTGCAGTGAAAACATAAAGGGTTTCCAAAACAAATCAGATGCCTGTGGATTTCCATTCCTGTGTGCATCACTTTCTTGTCTCTAGAATGGAAATAAGTCCCTTTTTTTTTTTTTTTGAAGATAAGCAGGTTCAACTCAGAAAAGCACTCAACCACTCTTGTAATGAACACCAGAAAAAAATAAGCCCACAGAAGAAAGAAATGTGCAGTTTTTACTTCAGAAAAAGGTTTGTGCCCTGAACATAATATTTGTGCCATGAACAGCACCTATCAGTGAACAAAGAGAAAATAAATTAAGGGCAAAGCCACTTATTAAGGGAACATCATCCTCAACCCTAGATTAAGGACCCATTTCCTCGGAAATATAGTTGAGATTGTGTAATTGAAGCTGATACCATAATGCAATGTGTATTTAGGGGCTTTAACGCTACAAGGCAGTTTTAGTTCTGTCATCGCATTCTTTTGGTTCCTTGGCTTTGTGCTTCAGGCAGGATCTGTTAATGCTGTAGGCAGCAATGTGTGTGTGTGTGTGTGTGTGTGTGTGTATAGTGGACGAGATGCTGCACTTAGTTGCCAGAAAAACTAATTTGGACTCCACTGGAGCTGTGAAATGCTGCTTACCCTCTCATATCATGGGAATATCTGGAGAGTGGGGGGAATAGTCTCAAGAAGCCCTGTGTGGTTTGTTATTTTTCAGATTTTGAGAAAAGGCAAAATGAATTGAAATGTAACCTTTGAATAACACAAAAAGGGAGAAATGTTTTAATGCTCGTGGTCCCCCTCCCTTCCCCTTCTTCCAGTTCTGGAGCCAATTTAGAACTGGTTGGATACATTCACATGGTGAAAATGGCCAGCAAAAAAAATCTGATTTTCTCTTCTCCCCAGAAATCATCTCCACTCTGGGGTCCTGCTGGTAGCTGTGGTGTGCGTCACAAGCTTGGTGGAGTCTGTTTCTCACCCATGATAGGAAATGTCTTTTTCTAAATACAGGCTGACGGAATATATTTTTCTCATGAGCCCTTTGTTAGCCAAGGGCTAATTAATTTGGGCTATTGGGATCCTCTGTACCACATTGATGACTGCTGAAGATGAGCAGTGTGGTATGGCTGATCTCATCACTGGGGGAGTTGTATAGTGAGATGGGAGCAAAGTGAAAGGCAAGGGATGTGAGGAAAAAGGAGTTGGGAACAATCTGAGAAAAGATGAGGAAAAAGGGAGCAGAGCATAGCTGACATGTGGCTCAGGTCCCTAATGGTAGTATTGGCTAATCTAAATGCTCACTGTTGGCATACAAAGCTGTGATCAAACTCCTCCCTGTTTTCAGCAGGAATAGAAAATGTAGGACAAGAACATCTCTGGACTGTGGGAGCATCAGAACAGGAGGCGATGGTGTATATTGCTTTTTACCTTTCACAGGTGCCCATGTGGTCTTCTGTAATGCCAAGAACAAGTTAAATCTGCTAATCTGCTTCTGGAGTGAACTCAAAGACATGTTTGATTGAGCTTGACAGGCATGACCCTAATTCTTCCTTGGAAAGCAGTCATGTCTTAACGGCTGGGCCATACTGGGCGAACACAGCCAAGGGAGCCAGAAGTGTGCAGAAATGCTCTATTTCAGAGGGAAACTTGCCTCCCCTTTCAGCCATATCTTACCATTACCCTAACTGTATTTTCAGCTGTGTAATCCCTGCTGCTACATGTGCTGGAAGTGACCATCCAGTCATCTGCTTTCACCTTCCCCAGGTTCTTTTCTCAGCTATGGTCACTCAGGAACCATCTGCCCATTCTTTATTCCTAGCCTTGATTTTCTCTAGCTCTTCAGCTGGGTTTATCGTAACTAAAGGGCTTGCCTGTGCAAGTAGGCTTTCGAAAACAGCCTTCATAATGGTCTGAAATGTTTCAAGTGAATATTTTTTCCTTTTTACTGTGAGTGCTTATTTGCTGTGCAACATGTAATAGGAAGTATTGATTGTGATGATCTAAATGACTCCCTGATGATGAGAGATGGTCAAAAAACTTCAAAGAAAAGCAGAAATTACATTACTGCATTTGTGGAAATATTACTACTCTCCCAATGGCTCTACTCATGAAGTCTGGCTATGTATCATACCATACAGTTGGTTGTGCAGGAGGAAGTTATCTTGTTATTGTGATGTAGTCACGTCTCCCTGTGTTTGTGTGTTGCAAGATCTTGTGGTCTCTTACTGTCTTACCCTGCATTGCCCTGAAAAAGTTGATCCTAACCACAAACCAGCCAAGGCAGTGTCCCTAATGCATGAACATGGAGAGAGCTGTTCTTTGAAAAGCCACTGAAAATTTCACCTCTACTCAGAGAATTCTTGGTGACCTATATTCAATGTCAAAGTTGTGATCAGCATGAAGTGTCTGCGTCCGAAAGCCATGGAAAGTTCATCCTAATCCTGTCAGCTCTTTGGTCTGTTGTGCTGTAGAGTGACTGCACAGCTGGAGATTGGGTCCTGTGTCTGAATAAGAAGGTCTTTATTCCAGGAGAGGTACCATTTACATCTTCTTGCAGGAAAAATGATACCCCCATCTGGTAATGGGAACTGTTGGTGAAAATGGCCAACTTGGTTTGGCACCTTCTATGAAGAGATGAGGATGGGCTGTGTTTTTTGTGCCTCAGAAAGCCTAGATTTTTTCAGTTGGCAGCCACAGACGTGTGCTCAGAACATGATCGCCAGAACAAGCTGGAGAGAAAGCAAGCCTTTAAAAACGTATGGAGATGACTTCTGTTTCTCCAAATATGGCCACTTCCAGTTTTCCATTGGGATCCTAGAACTGCTAAGTGGCATTTGTCCACCAGAGGGCACGTGGGCCATTTTCTCCTCCTGAGCACAAAAAAAGGGAAAGAAGGTTTCCAAAGCACACACCCTTCCAAAATGGGACCTTGCACCGACTGCCTTGGCCATTGCCTCTGCATCTGGGATGTTAAGGAACGGTGCATGGACAACTGAGCTGGCAGTGGTAGGGCTGATGTGATTCTGTGCCACTCTGCAGAGCCATCTCAGTGTGACGTGAGGTTCTGCCTCTGTGAAGGGTTAAATATAAGTCTTTATAGTGCCATGACTTTATGGTTCCCTAGATTTGCATTTCAGACCCCTGTATGCACACACATATGTATATGCATACATGATATACGTGCACGTGCACATGTAAACACCCACATTTGCTCACACGAGTATCTGTATCCACACAGGACCACTCTATAGCTTGCAAAGTAAATTAGACTTAAATGACTCTTTGGAAACAAAATAAATCAAATAGCATAATAGTACCATCTTTTTATCTCATTTGTTCCCATACAATTAGTAGTTTTACTGCCATGTTGTGACAGGTGACTGTGTTTGACCTTTGCCGCTTGGGTGGTTGGCTGGTGCTCAAACTAATGAAGGCCCTTAATGGATTGGCTTTTGTGAGGCTGTGAGCGGTGGGGTTAAAGAGAAAATGGTGCCTTAGACAGAGTCCAGAGAAGATCCTTCAATTAAACCTGAAGTCTATTAGCAAAGAAATATTGAGGAGGTTGAGAGTTAGCAATGATTTAACCAGCGAGTCTTCCTTGTGAGTCGTTAAAAAAAGAAATCTCCCTGGTTATTTATTGTGGAGTGTGTGGTTGGACTCCCATCCTCTTGGGTGAGAGGGTGGAAGCAGAGCCATTGGATTGGAGAGGCTGGGGCTGCAGGGTTTCTGTCCCAGGTTTGTTAGGCCCTTGTCTCCCACAGAGCCAAGCTTGCCTTGGACAAAAGAGTGAGGAAAAATGAAGCAATGGCAGGAGCAAATGAAGAATGATGCTGGGGAAGATAAAACCAGATCTATGGGATATATAAGACTTTTTTAACTGTTTTTCGTGATGTAAATAAATTATAATGAAAGAAATGGAGAACAGGCAGCTTCTGGGCAATGAGTCAGAGGGCAGTGCTGAGCTGTAGAGCGTGAGTAATAAACAAGAGTGGAGGGAGCCTGCTTGGGAGCCCGGTACAGGACAGGCAGAGCCTGGCCAGAGCAGCACAAATGGAAATGACAAGGAGTGTTAGGTGCAAGGAGCCAAGGGGTGACCGAGCTGGGAGAGCACTGGAAGGCCTGATTATAGCAAAGGGCCACGGGGCCATTCTCCTGCTGTGTTCGACACTTCAACAGAAATCCTGCACGTGGCAGATGCAACCTGCCTGCCGCTCCATGGGATCTCCTCCTGCCCCCAGTGGCTAATGAGCTGGCTCCTGTCCCTTTCCGTTAGCTTCAATGTCAGAACGTCAGCATTTCCCGTTCCTCCCAGGCAGCTTCCTTCCTTTTGTTTTCAAGAGTTGCTTAACTTTGAGCCTGAGTATCATCTTGCAGCAGTGTCCGTGGTCTTGAGGAGAGCTGGGGCTGCCTCTCACTGGTCCTTTAAGTGATACACTGTCCCACAGTAGAGTGGTGGGAGATGGGGAGGATCTGACGAGGGAAAGCATGAAGCTGATTGTGCTAAATGGAGACACCTGCCTTCTTACTAGTCAGCCAACAGCATCTAGCTGCTATTGGGGTATCCTAGATATTGCTGACATAGATGAGGCTTTCATCTCCCCACATTTCCCCTGCCTCCAGGCACAATGTACTAAACCTCAAAGAAGTCAGCATGTCAGCCAGGCTGAAAAAGGCTGAGACAGGACAGGAGGGAATACTGTCCTGGGTTCCTGATGTACTTCTTTCACACTGGCCCATGATGGGCCAGCATCTTGGTGAGTATCTCTTTCTTCTCTTGCTTGGCCTCCACTGTTGTAGAAAAAGCATGTAGGGAGAAAGCAGTTTGCACTGAGCAAGTGTATTTGTTCTGTGCTTCTCCCCATTAGTTCGGGGTGATAATTTTTAAACATGTAGTATTTTTTCAGTTCTTTCTGCTCCTTCTGCTTCTTCCCAGTGCAAAGGCCTTTCCTAATGGAACCTCAAGTGCCTGTATATGGGGTCAAAGCTGAGCAGTCATGCTTGGATTGGAACTGCACCCAACACAATGCTAAACTGGGCACTCCCCTTTAATGGGATGATGGAATACCTTTTGGAGGTAAAAAGTGAAGAAAAGTGAAAAGACAAATGCCAAGATGCTTCAATAGATGGGAAATTCTACTCTCTTTAGGGCCTGTGATTGTGCCCCAGAGGGGTGAAGGCAATAAAATTGGAGGGAACTAGGCCCAAACTGCTTGCTGCTTACACAGAGGCAACTGTATTTGCCAGGTCTGCAACCTTTTCTGGCTATAGGAAAATCAGTGTTTTCACTCCACTGATTTCAATCCAGGTGAGTCATCATATAGATTTGAAACATCTCAAGTGTGTTGTGCCCAGCTGTTCCTTTTCCTGGTTCGTGCCACCTCAATCCCTCAAATAGGACTCCAGAACTGAACACCCTGTTCCAAAGGTCCTCAAGCCCCCAAGAGTGGACTCAAGGACTTCCTGAGTCTTCATTTGTCCTTCCTGTATGTATGTATGTATGTACCTACCTACCTACCTATATACCTACCTATATTTTTCACTTCCTCTCCATTGAGCAATTCCTTCCTTTCACTCACACAGTCCCTCTTCCTCTCTTTTTCTTCTTTCACTCTCAGACACGTGCCTCCCCCTCTCCTACCTCCCCCTACTTTGGGGATAATTTAACATGTTACACACTAACTTTCCAGTAATGGCACTCTGGCTTTTTGAAATTCTGCTTCTCTGTTTTATGGCTGGGCCTCTAATGGTTATCTCGCAGCCCTGCCTCTGGCAATCATGTAAGGAATAAATAGAAGCTGACACAGTAATTTACTTAAATCTTCTCCACACTTTTGCAGCATTTTCCTCCAGAGGATACCCCCGAAACAACAATTATTTGAAATGTCACGCGTTCCTGCCCCTAGGCTACCGACAAATGAACATTAAATCTATTAACAACAAAAAAAATTAAATGTTTACTTTTCTGCGAAGGTAAAGGAGAAGCTGGAGAGAGGGAGGGATGTCTCCAATAAATTTCTTCTCAATAATAAAGAGGTGTAGTTAATGTTCTCTCTAAGCAGAGTCAGCTTGAAGCCCACATCCTGTGAGGACAGAGATATGATGCCACAGTACTGCCACGCAGCCTTGCCAGGGCAGCTCCAATAGCCTAATTTTTTCCGGCCAGGAAGCTCAGGTTTAGGTCAGTATTTTTGCACATTAAGAAAAGATGTGTAATGGTCCAGAAGCTGTCAACAGGGTGGTTCCAGCTCTCAGCCCATGTGGCTTCTAGTGAGTGCTATGGGGACTGGAGTGGTGGGAGATGAAGCATTACCCCCTTGGCAGAGAGAGGTTTAAAGTATAGCTCATCTGTGTTACAGAAAGGAAAACTGAGTGTCTTGGAGCTCTGCCCCAATATCCTGTAGAACGTCTAAGCTGGAGGTGAGGCCCAGCTTCTCCTCTTTTCTGTCCTGTGCTCCTGCCCCTCAACTTTGCTGAACATAGGGAAGCATGGGTACTGGGTGTGGGACCAAGTGCAGGTGGACTCAGACCTGCATGTGGTCCCTCATGAAAGATGGTGGGAATATGGAAAGTCACTGAATGAATTTGTGGTAGATGCAAATTCCCATAGGGATCTGAGCAAAACAGGCTTAGGGACCAGGCCTAAAGCACAGGGAACCATTTGCCATTCTGAAGGTGGGGAAGTTCAGTCTAGAGCAGGTTACAGGCTCTAGTAGCATGTCCTGGGTTCAGCAGTAGCAGTCATGTTTCTCCTCCTTGGTAGCTGGTGCAGTGCAGTGTTTTGACTTTCGGCTCGGGAACAGAGCTGATAGAGATGTTTTGGTTTGGCCAAGGACTTTGTGAGCCTCATGCTCTGCCAGGGAGGAGGGGAAGCCAGGAGGAAGCAGAGACAGGACACCTGACCCAAACTGACCAAAGAGCTATTCCATACCACAGCACGTCATGCCCAGGATGTAACTGGGAGGGTATTGGTCGGAGCTTGGTCGGGCTTGGGGGGCGAGTTATCGGTCAGCGGGTGGTGAGGTGTTGTATTCTGTTCCCTTGTTATTTCCTTTATCATTATTATTATTGGTGGTAGCAGTAGTGATTTGTGTTATACCTTAGTTACTAAACTGTTCTTATCTCAACCCGTGGGAGTTGCATTCTTTTGATTCTCCTCTCCGTCCCTCCGAGAGCAGGGGGAGGGCAAGAAAGGGGGGGGGGAAGTGAGCAAACGAATTACCTGACTGGGTTTAAACCACGACAGTTCTTTTTGGCGCCCAACGTGGGGCACGAAGGGTTGAGATAACGACAGATTTGACTGGATTAATAGTCATTCGTCACAATGCTGATTTATTGGGTATCAGAGTTGTTCTTCTTGATCTCACAGCTTCAGACCGTTGTAACTTACATAGAGCCGGTATTTGCTGTGTTAGTGTTTATCAAGTGTGGGGCCTGGGCTAAGGTTCTTGTCTCACTGTGCTTTATGGCAATGGCTTGTAATACGGGCGGGCTCCAGCAGCAGGGCGGGACGGACGTGGCCGTGGACTTGTACCTGGCCGTCCGGCTGCTCTTCACCGTCCTGGCCCTCACCCTACTCTCCATCTTCGTGAGGCTGCGGGGAACTGAGGGGGAGCGGCCCCGGGAGCCGGCGGCTGCTGAAGCGGCCCGGGAGAGCGGCCCCGGGGAGCAAGCGGCGGCGGGAGCGGGGCCGGAGGCCGCCAGGGGACGGCTGCCGGTGGAGGAGGTCGGGGCGGTCGAGAAGCAGAAGGAAGCGGCTGCCGAGCAGCGGGATAAGGCGGCGGAGGAGCCGAGCCCCGCGGAAGAGCCGAGCCCCGCGGAGGAGCCGAGCCCCGCGGAGGAGCCCAGCCCCGCGACGGCCGAGAGCATTCCCCGGCAGCCACCCGCCGAGCCCCAGGAGGATGCAGGAGACCACGCAGCATTTCCCAGCAAGGCAGAGGAGGAAGAGCTGGACTCAGGAAAAGAGAAGCCGGTGGTGGGAGAGCCGGCAAGCACAGCAGCTACACCAGCCCCAGTGACAAGCACAGCAGCGTCGTTTGAGAGTTCTGAAGGCTCTGAATGGCCTTTGGGTATCCTTGGGACCTGCCTGCTGATTGTGGTGGGGATCAGCATGTTGGCACACACACAGGCTGTGTTCTACCCACAACCATTTTGTCTGATCTCAAAAGTTAAGCAGAGTCAGGTTTGGGTCTTGTCTGGGGTTAGACAACAATATAGGGGGACCAAGAGATTTTCCCCAAGGCTGGAGAGTCATGAGTGGCAGGGCGTGTGGGACAGTATGGGCAAGTATCTAGTCCACTGGGCCCCTCCAGTGCTTTGGAAGCGTCGGAGATGGAAGGCAGCTGTATGGAGTCCCCAGCAACAAGCTGCAGAAACTGCTTAAGGGGACAGTGAATTATTTTAAGCCTGGTGGGCCCATGGCACTAGGCCATCAGAGCAGAGATGCAACACAGAGATGGACTCATGATCGAGGGGTGGACTTAGCAATGGACACTATTGCCCAGGTTATTCACGAGTGTGAACACTGCACACAGTCTCTCCTGCTCTGGAAGACTGTTACAAGAGATGGAGCCTGACATGGACCAGATGGACGCAGCAGCTTTATAGGGACTGGTCCATGCACTAAGATAAGAGTGCACCGAGATAAGAGTGATGGTATATTGAAAATGTGGGATCTGAGCATGATGTGAATGGTATGGAATAAGGGGTGGATAATGTCCTGGGTTCAGCAGTAGCAGTCATGTTTCTCCTCCTTGGTAGCTGGTGCAGTGCAGTGTTTTGACTTTCGGCTCGGGAACAGAGCTGATAGAGATGTTTTGGTTTGGCCAAGGACTTTGTGAGCCTCATGCTCTGCCAGGGAGGAGGGGAAGCCAGGAGGAAGCAGAGACAGGACACCTGACCCAAACTGACCAAAGAGCTATTCCATACCACAGCACGTCATGCCCAGGATGTAACTGGGAGTTAGCCGGAAGGGCTGGGAGACTGCAGGGTTGGAGGAGGTATTGGTCGGAGCTTGGTCGGGCTTGGGGGGCGAGTTATCGGTCAGCGGGTGGTGAGGTGTTGTATTCTGTTCCCTTGTTATTTCCTTTATCATTATTATTATTGGTGGTAGCAGTAGTGATTTGTGTTATACCTTAGTTACTAAACTGTTCTTATCTCAACCCGTGGGAGTTGCATTCTTTTGATTCTCCTCTCCGTCCCTCCGAGAGCAGGGGGAGGGCAAGAAAGGGGGGGGGGGGGGGGGAAGTGAGCAAACGAATTACCTGACTGGGTTTAAACCACGACATAGCAAAACCAGAGGGAAGTATTCCAGCTGTACCCTGATTATTTCATGCTGTCTTTAAAAGACTGTCCTACTGCTTGAACTTTCCAGCTTATGTCTACTTTGGAAAACATTTACTTGTCCATTTGCCCTCTGACTTTGAAGTCCTTTGTCCATCTGAGTTTAGCAAATAGTTGGGATTTAAAGGAACAAAAAGGATCACACATCTCTTTTTTTGTGAATGAACTTGTGAAGGAAAATTTCTCATCTGATGTTGAATGCTGCAGACTCCATAGAAAAATTTGCTCCTCCATTCTACATTTTCCCTTCTTTTCAGCAGAGAAGCTTGGGTGTTAGACCTCAAACATCTTGGAGAGAGTGGTACCTCTGACATGTTGTATGAACCAGTGATTGATATAGAGTACGAATAGAGACATGTTTTCCACCCTTTGAAGAAGGAGACATTCTTTTGTGTAAAATGGCCAGGTAAAGCATGCCAGGATGTGTCTTCTTTTTTCCCAATAGGCTGGGGCCCCACTTCCTTGGCACTGGCTCTGACCCTCAAAGCCAGACAGCAGGGGAGACATCCAGTAAATCTTCTCTGTTCAAGTCCCAGTAGAGCTTGCTGGCCCTGTGCAAATCCATTTCTTCACTGCTCTTTGGTGTAAATGGTCTCAGTCTATCTGCTAAGGTGGTCAATGATAGTGGATGTTCAGTCAGGCATCTACAATAATAGACTGCTCTTGAACTGAGATCACTTTGGATCATTGGGAGATAGTGCTCGTGGAATGGTGTCTGCTTGGGAGAAGGCCCTCAAATTAGCTCCCAGAGTTCTGCTACACAGGCCTATTGCAGGGTAGTTTATACAGCCAGGGTATTCAGACCTAGGACAGAGTTTCTGAGTCCCATGGTCCCCCTTGATGTTTTGTTGCTACCTGTTATGATTCTTTAGGGAACTTGAAGAAAGATAGTCTTTGAAGTGTGTGATATATGTGTGCCTGGAAGGAGTGAGATTGTTCTCTACTGACAATCATATTGACATCCAAGGGTATTTTGGAAGAGGAAACTAGCTCATCCAAGATATCAGACTTTAGCTCTGAAGGAGCAGCTGCTTTGGACTTCACTCAGGCCTGGTGCAAATTTTTTGCCTGCTGTCTTGCACTGCCGTGACTTTGCATAGAGAGTGTGTCCTTTCTCATCCAAAGAGAGAGAGGTTTGTGTGAGGCTTTTCTGGGTGTTTCCCAGAAAACAATATATCCCTTTGACGGAAAGGGTTGTCTTCTTCCCCACTCTGCTCCAGCTAAGTGCTTGAGGTTTAATGGTGCATGAAGAGCAAGGTAGATGTTACATCCATGATTGGACAGCTCCACAACATACATACTTTGTATGGGAAACCACACAGTTAATGATGTACAAAGCACAGGGTTCTGACTTGGTCTTGGCACAGACCTCAATGTAGGTTCTGGAGTACGTTCTGCAGGTGAAGTCCAGCTCTGTATAGCAATGGACTGATTTAAATAGTTCCGCTGCCAGCCAGACAAAATTCTAAGCACCATAGCATGTTTATGAGTTATCCTAGCACATAGAAACACGTTTCTGTGGTCTAATATACTGGGATGTACTCTTAGATGGTATATAGTATCAATACAAATCAGTGTCTGCCATACAAATTGCAGGGCCTCAAATGCCCATTATCCTATTGCTAAAAAGAAAAAATAAAAGTAAGGCAGCAGGAAATTGGGAAGAGGATTCACCAGAGTACTTTGCATTAAGTTTTATTAAACTTTCTCCTGTAATGTCTTCACTTTGATCTCTCTTCTGCCCAGTTTTAGATCCCAGCTCCTGATTTCCACCAACGAAGGTATGCAGGGAAGCTGGGTGCCTGCACTTTTTTTTTTAAGCCTTAAATGTTCTTGTGCTCTCAATTCCGGATAATGCTGGATCCCTTTTATCCAGCCCCTCCTCTTACCCTTTCAAGTGAAAAGAAGACTCCTGTGTCCCCCCATCAAAGTTAAAGGGAGGCTTTAGAGAGGAAGGCTCAGCAGGCTGGGGCTCTTGAGCCTGTGTTTAATCTCTTTTCCCGTTCCTGTGTGCCTCTGTGGCTTCCCTGCCAGTTTCTTTGTTGCCGAGTTTCTCATTTCCTTTTATTTGTGTGTGCGGGAGGTTGCCAGGCTCACTGGAATGTAGCTGAAATCATCTTGGGGGGACGCACCTCATCCCCCGCCCCGGGTTATACATGACCTGCATCATCCTGCGCTCACCCACCCTGGGGAGCTGGAGCGGGCTTGCCTGGCTGCGGGCAGGAGGTGAGCAGGAGTGGTACCCACCTTGCTGCTGCAGCTGGCTGACGCAAGGATGATGTATCCAACACCATGCAGGGTGTGGAGGAGGAAGGAGGTCAAGGGGGAAGGGATTGCAAGGGATCACCTTGACCTCTGGGCTGCTGTCCTGCCTGGGGAAGGACCAGAGATGTGTGCAACTTTTGGCAGGGGAGGGGGACCTGATCTGTCTCAGCTCCTGCCTAACCTCACGTGACTTCAGTGCTGTGCCTCAACTACTACCACGGCTGCCCTGCTCCTCTAAGTGATGCTGAGCTGAAGGTATGGCCTTTGTATGCTGGGATTTGCTCCCAGGAACAATACAGGCTGTATTAGGCTCCAGGGGGAGAGAGCTTGAATTGGACTCATCCACTGGGGGCTGTGAATGCTGCTCTAGAGCTTGACATGGCTCCAAGGAATGAATTGGTCTTAACAAGTGTCAATAGAGGCAGAGTTTGTGTTCATGTTACCTGCCGTTCCTTCATCATCAAGGTACTTCAGTGGAGGACCCATCTCTCAGGGAACCTGTAAAGGGGATGTCCTGGGTGGAACGAGATATGGCAGAAGCACAGGTTCACTGGTGCAGTTTGTCTCAGCTTTCCGTACTTCTTGTCTCTCTCACCAGAATAGAGAGAAAGGTGATATTGCCAAGATTTTCACCCCTTCGAGGCCATATGGGTGCAGTTTGGCACATGGAATGTCCTGCCTTCAGCTGGAATAGAGTTAATTTTCTTCCTAGTAGTACCATTTGTTTCTCACAGAAGTAGTTGTGATGAACAAGGACAGCAAAAAGAGCTTTTTCAAATACATGGCAGACAAAACTAACACCAGAGGCAATGTAGGCCCACTGATGAACGGGATGGGTGCCCTGGTGATAGAAGATAAAGAGATGGCAGAGTTACTGAATGCCTTCTTTGTCTCTGTCTACTCTGCTGCGGGCAGTCCTGAAGAGCCCTGTACCCCTGAGACCTTAGATGAAGTCAGGTCGACAGAGTGGATTGCCTTAGTCGATGAGGAATGGGTTAGAGACCAGTTGAGCAATCTGGACATCCATAAATCCATGGGTCCAGATGGGATGCACCCGCGGGTGCTGAGGGAACTGTCGGAAGTCATTGCTAGACCACTCTCCATCATCTTTACCAAGTCTTGGGAAACGGGAGAGGTGCCTGAGGACTGGAGGAAAGCAAATGTCACTCCAGTCTTCAAAAAGGGCAAGAAGGAGGACCCGGGTAACTATAGACCGGTCAGCCTCACCTCCATCCCTGGGAAAGTGATGGAACACCTTATCCTTGGTACCATCTTAAGGCATATCAAGGATAAGAAGGTTATGAGGGGCAGTCAACATGGCTTCACCAAGGGGAAATCATGTTTGACCAATCTCTTAGCCTTTTATGAGGAAATAACACGGTGGATGGATGATGGCAGAGCGGTGGATGTGGTCTACCTTGACCTCAGCAAAGCATTTGACACAGTCTCCCACAGCATCCTCACGGCTAAAATGAGGAAGTGTGGACTGGATGATCAGGTAGTGAGGTGGACTGCGAACTGGCTGAAGGAGAGAAGCCAGAGAGTTGTAGTCTATGGGGCTGAGTCTAGTTGGAGGCCTGTAACTAGTGGAGTGCCTCAAGGGTCAGTACTGGGACCGGTATTATTTAATATATTCATCAATGATTTAGATGAGGGAATTGAGTGTACTATCAGCAAGTTTGCTGATGACACTAAGCTGGGAGGAGTGGCTGACACGCCAGAAGGCTGTGCTGCCATCCAGCGAGACCTGGACAGGCTGGAGAGTTGGGCAGGGAGTAACTTGATGAAATATAACAAGGGAAAGTGTAGAGTCCTGCATCTGGGCAGGAACAACCCCAGGTTCCAGTATAGGTTGGGGAACGACCTGTTAGAGAGCAGTGTAGGGGAGAGGGACCTGGGGGTCCTAGTGGACGACAGGATGACCATGAGCCAACACTGTGCCCTTGTGGCTAAGAAGGCCAATGGCATCCTGGGGTGTATTAGAAGGGCGGTGGTTAGTAGGTCGAGAGAGGTCCTCCTTCCCCTCTACTCTGCCCTGGTGAGACCGCATCTGGAGTATTGTGTCCAGTTCTGGGCCCCTCAGTTCAAGAAGGACAGGGACCTGCTGGAGAGAGTCCAGCGCAGAGCAATGAAGATGATTAGGGGAGTGGAACATCTCCCTTATGAGGAAAGACTGAGGGAGCTGGGTCTCTATAGTTTGGAGGAGACTGAGGGGTGACCTTATAAGTGTCTATAAATATATAAAGGGGGAGTGTCACGAGGATGGAGCCAGGCTCTACTCAGTGGCAAACAATGATAGGACAAGGGGTAATGGGTACAAACTGGAACACAAGAGGTTCCACTTAAACTTGAGAAGAAACTTCTCAGTGAGGGTGACGGAACACTGGAACAGGCTGCCCAGGGAGGTTGTGGAGTCTCCTTCCCTGGAGACATTCAAAACCCGCCTGGACGCATTCCCGTGTAACATTATCTAGGTGTTCCTGCTCCGGCAGGGGGATTGGACTAGATGATCTTTCGAGCTCCCTTCCAATCTCTAACATACTGTGATACTGTGATACTGTGAACTGTAACTCTGACAGCATTCCATGAAATCAGCGTTAACATCCTATTTGCTAGGCTGTGGAAACCAAAGAACAGGGAAAAGGATGATGAGACTGTGCCCAAAGCTGGGCACCTTAGGAACTGCCACCTTTGAAACTGCTCCACAAACTCTAGAAATTCCCTGTACTCCCCTGTGGAAGTACACCATTGTCCCTTTGCCATTGTCTCTTGACACCAGAGGTAGCCAGCGAAGGAACAATCTCTTTCAGGTTTCCTGGTTCTTGCTGAGTTTCATCTGAATTCCTGGTAAAGCTTGGCAAAGACATTGTCAGGGCTATGAGTAGATTGATAGGCCTTAATCATTCTGACAAGTCTCACCTGGGACCTCCACATATGAGCCTGGGCTCTATTTAAGTTTGTCCCTGGGCGTTCAGTCTCTGACTATGTAATATTGGAGGAGTGTCTGCCTGAGGATCAGCCACTGGTGTACCTGCTATGGGTCTTGTTAATCCAGACCCCAACGTGTGCATTGACTTCCCAGCTTGACCTTGGTCCTGCCTTGTTTGGTATGAGACATGCTGAAACTAGGGGTTCCTCACCAGAGGTACAGTGATGCTAAGAGCTTTGTCCTGGCATGGTCTCCAGCAGCAAGCATGTTCCTTTTTGTTTCTTCTGAAGGCCTAGCTTGGGGCATGCACAACTTGCAGCCTGTAGTGCTTCAGTATTTCCATGCTGTTTTCCTTTGGTCTTCATTCTCCTTGTTTCCTTTGTATCAGACACGTTCTGTGGAGAAACGTGGTCTTTCCATGTGGTGTTTATGCAGACAATCTCTAAGGATGTTTTGATCACAGGGCTTCAGGAGAGAAATCTGGAGAAGAATCTCAGGTCAGACTAACCCACATGCTAGGTCATGTCTGTTGAGATATTGCTTGGGGTGTTTTTGTTTATTATTTTTAATGGTAGGTTTTGCTCTTTTTTGTTCTGTATCAGAAGTCTTCTAAAAATTCACTGAAAAGGTTTTCTGGCTTGAGAAAAAATCTGTGGGAAGAAGTGAGGGCTTCACTATCTGAGAGAATTGTGGAATTGAGTGGGACACTTGCTTAAAGTTAGTTTCAAATCCCTATAGACATATGTACATCATAGGTAAGTCAAGACAGGTAGGTGGAGACTCCCTACTATATGTGGATATTTATGAATAAAGAGATGAATGTACGTATTTTTAAATGTGTTTTCCCTGCCTTTTGATTTTTGGCTCAATGGGGCCTGCTGATAGATTACCTTTGGCTTGTCCTGTATTGTAAGGGAAGAATGTGTTATCTGGCTTCTGAAAGCCACAACAAACCCATCATCTGCGACTGTGACTGGTGCACTGCTGTATTGCACAGACCAGAACTGTTAGGCTCACAGACCCTCTGGCTACCAGCCAGCATGTCACTGCACCAGTATCTGCCAAATCTCCCTGCTGCTTTGTTCAAGGAGCATTTGTGCTGCCATTGTCTCTGTTCCCTCTGGAAAGGCCCATGGGGTTGTGCAACTCTGGGTTGTGTGCTATCTACCTGGGTATAATTGGATGTAATTGTAATTTGTAATTGTTGCACCTAGAACAGTCTGTCAACCTGCAACCCCAAAACTCCTGCAGGAGACCCAGAGATTGCATCATATACCAAGGGGAAGACTGACTGGTAAATACATTGCAGTGAGCAGGGAAGTGTCACTTGCTGTAAATACCCTTCTATGCGTTGTTGTAGTGCTGCTATTTCAGCCCAGTGTTTAAGTATCTTTGCAGAGAACTGTTTCATGCTTCAAAAATTTATTCTCCCCCTGTTCTCCAATGAAGTCAGGGTACTTCCTTACTGTACCTGGAAGTTCCTGAATCGCTTTTATAGAGGATTCCTCCAATACTTCCACTACTTTTTAAAAGACATGCTTTCTTAACTAAGACATTGTGTAGATGGATTCTGATAAAGCTGGTGTCATATTCTTGTGTTAGAAACACTTTTATTCAAGCATTTCCCAAGCAGTTTCAGCTTTTACTAGATATACTTTACATTTTTTCTTAAAGACCTCAAATCTTTTCATTCTTGGTTTTCTTCACCAGGATGAACTGCTATAGGATGGCAGAGCAGAAGGAAGGCACGTAATCTAACCACTCTGAATCTCCCCTGCTGCTGCTTGGCATTCACACATGCTGTGTATTGCAAGAGAAGAGCCAGACCTGGAAGCAATCTGCTGAGGGTTTCAGATCCTCTCTGTTCCTCTCTTCCACTTCATTAGGCCAGAGAGAAAATGGCAGTCAACAAGTTTTTCATCTGGAAGTGTAGTCCTGGGATTTCCCCAGATTTTTACCCCAGCTTGAGCTGAAAACCAGTTTCCAACTATCAGTAATTCTTGGCTGAACCTCTATTCTGATTTTTCAGAGCTGATTTCTGTCCCCTGCCCCCATTATTATACCTCCTCTGCCCTCATTCTGAGTGTGGTTAGATCAGGCACCAACAAAGGTCAGGTTCTTACTAGTGCTAGTCACTACTTTCTGGACACAACTTGGTCCTAATCCGTGACCCAATTATGCCTTGAAAAGGGAGGAGTTTTTGCAGGGGATTGGCCTGGGCCTATTTCTGATCAATATTTTAGTGATTTTAATAATAAAATGGAAACCAACCAGAGAGACAGCAAGCTGGAAGGAGGTTGCAAGTCTGTTGAAGGACAGGGTTGTAACTCAAAGTAGCTTGGTACGCTGGAGAAATAAACTAAAATTAGGCAAGTAATATGCAGTAGATGCAAAAGGCCTGTGTGACTAAGGAATGGAGGAACTGGTGCACTGCCCAGGAGGAAGGAGAGATCTCAGATTGAGAGTGAGTCTGTAATGTTGCACTCTTGCAGTAAGGAAATGTTTGAGTCTGGAGTTTATCTGTGTCAGTGTCACTGCTCAGGCCCAAGAGGTCTCTGCAGCTCTCTGGCATGCTGCAGTGGAGTCTTGTCTGGTGTTGAAGGCTGTCACAGGGCTGGAAATAAGAGTCTCTGACAAAAGGCTAAGGAACTGCTTTATGGGAATGTACAGGAGAAGACTCTGGGTGTAAAATACTTGGTTTCCCAGTGTATAAATGAATGATACCAAGAAACAGGTAAATAACCATTTTCTGTGCCCACCTGCTAATAAGCAGAAAGAGATATCCCTAGAACGGAGGGAGACTGTGTAGTAAAAGACCTCGCTAACTCATGGAGCATAGAAGCACCAATAGAGATTACCACACAGCTGCTGAGATCCTGGCTGGAGGTGTTTCAGAGTATGTCAACCAAGGATGGTTTGGTTGTATTTGTCTCAACAGGGGCGTACCTGGGTCATTGTGTTGCTTTTCCCCAGCTTATGTTTATGCATTTCTCTCCATCCTTCTCATCTGCCTGAAAGCTGAGAGGGCAGTGAGAACTTCAAAGGAATTTGTACTTTGAGGTTTTTCCTTTTCCCACTGGAAAACCTCCAAAATCAATGAAAGCACATAGCAGATGCTGTGTATTCCCCCAAAAGAAAGCAAAGCTAACTAGCTATCTGATCCTAAATGCTTTGAAATTTCCTGGTTGGAAGATGATTGATTATCAAACAACTGTTAGACGGTGCAACAGGGATCACAGCTTCTCTCTGGTGCTGGAAACTAAGGGTTAAACTGACACCTCCTCAGGGAGGTATCTTTTGGGACAGGTATCCCCAGCAGAGGGGCAGTGCAGTATACACATGGCGCTTCCACCAGCCACCAGCTCCTGTGTTCCAGCCCATGCCACTGGCAGCTTGGAGCTCATCCCCTTTCTCTGCAGCCCTGGAGTGTGCGTGGCTCGTTAGCAGCAGCCTGGCAATCAGGAGAGCCTGCTATGGCAGCAGCTGCTTTTCCAGAGCTGTCCCATTTGCAGTGCAGTACAGGGGCTGTTTGCCAAGGTGAGGCACTCCCTGCAACTGGCTGAGATGGAGCCTGTGGAGAGGAAGGTGGTCTTCAAATCCGACCAACTGGAGCAAACTTGCTTCCTTGCACTTCTGCCTGCCCTGCTAGTCACGCTGCTCTCCAATGTATATGCAGCCAAGTACCAGGGAGCAGACGAAGGAAGAGCCATCTGGCTTCTACCAAGCTCATTCCCAGGCTGGAGCTGGGGGAGCTGCTGGAACAAAGGATGGCATTGCTTAGGAACACCTGGACTAGGAAGTTTGTGAGTACTGTAGGAGTCTTAAGCTTCTGCCAAGTTCATTGGCTTCCCAGCAGCAGGTTTCCAAAGCTGTGTGTTCCCTAATAGCTTAGCTGTGGGCTCTAGTCACTCTCCCTGTCTAGGGAACTTCTGGGCTTGTGTGAACCACAGCCCATTTTTCCCCTCCTCAGCCCACACTGCTGCCCTTGTGGTAGGACCATATGGGCCACAGTCATGGGTAAGACACCATTCTTTGACATGGCTAAAACAGCCAGACCCTGTGGTGCCAGCTGAGACTTTCCTGGCTCAGGTTCTGCTTCATTCCATGCTAGCTCCACATAGTCAGGCTGCGTTGGGCTAGTCACCAGGGAATATGGGCTGGCAGAGATGAACAGAGGATGTGAACGGTTCCCTTGGTGCCCTTTTCCCTCAGTCTTGTTTCCCTCTCAGCAGGGGGAAGCAGACTCTGCGTGGTCCTCTGCTGATTGCATCGGGGAGAGTCATTAAAAAGAATTAAAAAGGAATCAGAAAGAGAGGGAAGAGGGGAGCAAAAGATTAACTGAACAGCCCCAAACAGTTACAAACTCAAACAAAAGAACAATGAGATCTTCCTGCTCAAAGCCCTGGGCCACGCTCACCCAGGAGCGAAGGACAGCAGTGCTCCAGTAACTTACTGGGTGTTTGGATGCATTTTTGTTAGGACATTGGTGACATGGGTTGTGGGGGTGGTTGTGGAAGGTGTCATCTGATTGTTCAGGTTAAAAAATTAAAAAACCCCACCAGAATTAGATTAGTTGGGCAAGTTTGACTCCTCCATCTGCTGACATAGGCAATGGCTCTGTATTCTGGCTTTTTGAGAAGGAATAGTGTGTAAGATACCTGTTCTGGGGAACAGTGTCTCTCCTTCAGTGAAGCTCTGGGGAAGTATCAGCCTCTGCTAGCAGCCACTCTAGCTAGGGAGCAAAAGAGTGGGATGGAGCTCCTGGTTCATCCTGTCCTGTGTCCCAGCATCATTTGAGCTCCAAGGCTGTGGATGTGTCTGGTCTGGGAAGATATGGTTTATAATCCAGATTCAATGCCACAAAGATTTTTTCCAAACTAACTGCCTAAATTTTAAGTCCGTCTTCAGATGGCAGCTCTTTCACATGACAACCACTCATTGGGTCTGAATTGTGACTGGAAATGAGCAGTCATCTCTTAAAGGCTTGATCTTTGAATTCTGAATGAGTGCTTGCAACCTGGAGTCTGTAAAACACTACGGAGAGGTGTCTCAGGATCCTCACCATCTTCACTTCCCTCAGCTGCTTCTTCAACACCAGCCTGTTCCTGCCTGAACGTATCTTTTTAGGGCTCCGGGCAAAGGCAGAAACGTTAAGATAGCAGTGAGGTAATTTTTGCTGCAGAGCAGCCTGAAGACTGGCAATGGACATGGTGATGGGAGAACATGGCAGAGCACTGACTCTGAAGACTGGCTGTAGAGCCTCATTCTGAAGTCCTACAGGCCACACACTTGCCTGGGTCTGACACAGTCTCTGGTTCGGGTTCCTTCTCAAACCATCACAAAAACAGCAGCATTTCCACTGGGTTTATTTCTGCATGTTGGAACTCGGCTTCAAAGGGATTGGATTTTCTCACACAAGTATTTGCCCCAAGAAAGTTCCTGGACCATTTTCCTATTAGGCCTCTTTGCTAAGAATTTCACTGAGGTAGTTTGCAGCTGCAGATGTTCCTGTGCATTGGTTACCAAGGCTTAGGCTACAACTGTTACAGTAATCCTTAAACCTAGCATGGTGTCTCCCCATGAACATCATGGATATGCTTGTTTATGTATCACCTGGCATACCACAAGCTGAGGCAGAACCTGAAGGGGTTCTGCTAACGCTGGGGAGGTTTGGATCATATACTGAAATAGGTTTAGCTGCTGTGCAAGGTATGCTTTTCATTGGTGGTACATTTAATAGCTTATATTAGCTAATTTAAATGTATATTCTGGCTTCTACTGTATGTTAATATGGCTCTCTGCATTTATATGCCTAAATGTATTCTGGGTATAAATGTATCTCTTGTTAAAACTTACAGTTTTATCTTTATACAGATTACCAGTATTGGGTTGAAATGCTGTCACTTTGATGCACTTGCATCAGGCTAATCCTGTGGGAATGTCTGGTCCCCAGACCTATGTGAGGTAAGTGTATCTAGTGGTGTGTTTCTGGGGTATGTTGTGAGGGGCTGCATTGTTATGTTGTGTGCTGGGTGCATCCCCAGGGTGTTTCTGTGGGGTGTTCTGAGGCATTCACTCTGAGCATTGCCATGGGGATGAGCAGGGGGACGAAACACAATTTGTATTTCTTAGTGTTGTGTGATTGTACTCTCACAGTGCCTCAGAGTGAAGGTGCATGGTGAACTACACACCTCTGTCCTGTGTGGTTGTGTATGACAATAATGTGCATGCACACATGCTCTCTCACATACAGGCACACACCCTCCAGGCTCCAGTGCCTGTAGGAGAGTGTGTGTGTGTGTGAATGCTATTTAAATAAAAAAGAAAGGAAGTGAATCAGGGTCGTTTCCATTTTAATTGTAAAACAGATAAGCACTAAACACTTTGAAAAAGTAAATGACTTGAGAATAATTACTATCTATTACTCTGCATCCCAGGGGGGCAGTTGGAGGAGCCCAGATGGCTACAAAAATGGGATTTAGCAGAAAATTGAAGACATTATTCACCGTAACACATTATCAATTACCTTCATATCAATTACAATAACCTTACATTAGAAGAAGGGCCAGGAGACTATCTTCAGCCCCCAGCCTGAATAGTAATTGCACTACCCCTATGGATGTTGTGTGTGTGTGTGTTAGAGGGTGGGGGGCACCACTGGGTTGTGCAGGGGGTTCTGGCAGCTCCCACTGCTTGTAGGGGAGAGGATATTAATAGCTCAGGGTAGTTTCCCCTCCCCTCCCTACAGTCACCTCATGGAAGGTTTTTCTCTGTCCTGTTTGTGTGGTCTAATAGCTCGAAGGGCAGATAATGTGGCTCCTTCCAAGAAATTCTGCTTGGCTTGTCATTTGGGAAGTTCAGAGTCTCTGTGCAGAGACTGCTGTTTTGCACCAGTGTCCTCTACTTTCGTCTTCCCTCTCTCAGCCATTTCAGCCAAGCTGCTCAGTTTGTGAATGGGGGCTGATATGCAGTCTGAGGTCCTTTTTGTAGGACTTGTGTTTCCTGGTGTAGCGGTCTGGCTCCCTCCCATCCTGTGCAGGAGGCTGGATGCCAGATCCAGATGGGGCAGCAGCTTGTGCTTCCTGTATATGGTCACAGAGAGGTTACACAAGGCCTTGGGTGGGATATAGAGATGAACCAGTGAAAATCAATTTTTAAAACAAAAATCTCCCTTCCTCCTTTTCTCTAGGGATGGTGGAAGGGAGTAGTACCAAGTGTGCACTTGGGAAGACCAGTACCAAGGCTGCTTCAGCAGGCTGGTAGCATGAAGATAGGTCTAAGGACATCTTGCGGCCTGTGGCTGTCTCTTGTTGCCAGCTGGGATAGCCCTTGGAACTGGGGGTAGGTCAGTGCTTCTGACTGTAGCTGGTTAATGATGGCTTGCCATGATGCCTTTCTGAAATTCCACCTCCTGGATCTGGGTTTGATAGGACTCAGCCAAGTATTTATACATGCAACACCAAGATCTAGCTGTTGTAGTCCCATTCTCTGCTGCAATCCAAACAGGACTGCAAAATCCTGCAGTCCAAACTGCCAAAGTATCCCAGCCTGTGTGCAAAAGTGCATGTGGAACACAAGCATTCAGGCACATCAGGGCACTTATGAGTTAAACTATTGGTGGCACTCCCTCCAGCCTCCCCCCTTTCCCAAATATGCAGTGGAGTGTCCAGTGGGTTAGTGCAGAGAGGACTAATTGCTATTAAAAGGCTTTAATCTGGGAGATTAGTGCTGGCTCCAGGCGGTGTTTGCACACGAAGGAGACGTTTCCGACGAGATGAACTAGAATTCGTCCCTGCTGTTTTGTTGATAGAAAATCATCTTCCCCTTGGTTTTTTCTCTTTATCTCCGTCTCTCTTGCTTTCTTGCTCTCTCTGATCATTTGCTTTTGCCTCCTCCTTGAAGTTGAGCTGAGAGCTTTATTGTTTTTGAGAGCAGCAGTCCTCTTTGACCTTTGGGGTCAGTTGTCTTAAGACATACGTAAAGACATTCGTGAATGTACGTGTAGATGTGATCAGTTTCCTGCTTCAGAGAGTCTCTCAGAAAATAGATCCTGATCAAGAGAAGTAATAATAGTATGTTTTCCCATTGCTCACTGCTGAGTCTCTTGTGGGTCAATGACGGGCCTGCAGAACCCTTCCTATAACATGGGTCAGCCCAGACCCCTTCTCCTGGGCAAAAGCTTGATCCAGGGAGCATCAGGAAGAGGTGTTGCAGGCTGAACACCCTGCAGAAGTAATTAGTGGGAGGTAATTAAGTGATTACATATGGGAAGGTATGGAGCATTACTGGACCTCTGGCATGACCCAGGAAATGTCACTATTGACTTTGATGAACACTGGATCAAGCTCAATGGAAATTACTTTGATAACATGCCAGATGCGTCCAGAGAGCCTGTCCATGAAGGAGACACATTTGACCTGGGAGCACAGAAATCTTTGTGTTACACTTGCTGGAGGATCCAAAAGCAGAGGTGCTTATTCTGAATTCACTGTTATCAGAAATCCAAGAGAGTCTCTCAGGTCTGACTATCTAGACAAATAATCCCTGCTGCTCCTACTGTCTAGCTGGCATTTTCACAGCTTCCTCAGGACATTAAGTGCCAATGTCCCTTTGGCAAGCACAAAGGAATAAATGGACAGTGTTTACATATAACTTGAGTTGAAGGAACTGAAGTAATTGTATTCCAAAGAGAAGGATGTGTGAAAACTTCAGGAGGAAAGGACTCAGGTAGAACCACAAAGTTGCATGGTCCTTCTGGCCTTGAGGGTGCCCAGACAAAATGTAGGAAAGAGTAATAGTAAGAAGGAACGAGTGTCCCCAAATCAATGAGGCCAAGAATAAAGAGGACAGTTAGGGATGGGGGAGAATATTGGTCCAGGATTTGGGTCTTCCATGCAAAGAAGTCAAGGCTTTCCAAAGAGGAAGCACTTTATTTGCAAAATGTCATACATCATTATTCTGTGCTCTGTCTGAACACTGTGGGCATTGCTCTTTTGCAGGATGCTGCTGGAAACTTCCCTAAGATTGCACCATGATTATTTTCACCATAAGTAGGTATTTTTAGGCAGCATAAATCAGACACTGGGAGCAGAGAAGGGAAAATTAAGTCATATGTGTATTCCTGGGGACAGTATGGATTTCCAAAGACAGCTGTGGAGCCTGTTGAAGGCAGTTGTGGAGCCTGTTGCTTGGAAGAGTGGTATGGTGGTGTGTTGTTCTTTGTTTACTTTTTACAGTACCTGGATTGGTTATGAAATGTCACACTGTGGTTCTCTTAGGAAAGCTTTGTTGTGGGTTGGAATTTTATATAAAGGTATTTATTTCTTTTCTTGCCTCTCTGCCCCCGCCTGAAAATCCAAATTATTACTGTCAGCCAGCAGGAGAGTAGACCTACTGCTCATGTAAATTGCTCTATTTCTGTTCTTTGCCCTTGTTCTCTCAAGTTTGCAAATGATACTGGTGTAACCAACATAAGGATCTGGCCTCTAGCATGTGTTTGTCCCATCTGCTGTCCAGCATGTTAATTTTCATGGAAGACACAAACTTGCACGGACTGTGATTTTAAGGAGGGGCCCTTTTGCTTTTTAAGAGCCAACTGTGAAGCCTCAGGGGCCCAGTTCTGAAAGGCAGTCAATGCCAAGATCAGGAGGCGTTGGGAACTTGGGTCCTGGCAATTTCTGGCTTCTGGTCCAATACAGACAAGACCATAGGGAAGGAAGCACGTGTTAGACATTTGTGTAAAAGTAGCAATGATGTTAAAGATTTTTGGGTAGAAACGTCCTTGGGGGGAAGGACCAGGCTTGCAAAAAGGACTCAGTTGAAATAAGCCTTGAAAAATCCTCAGAGGGGTTAGAAATGGTGGCCCAGGGAGTATATTTCCACTGCAGTTGTCAACCAAAATAAAAATAATGATTTATTTAAAAAAAAAAAGCAACAAGTGGGAGGTATCTGTTGCTTTCGCTGATCCTCTTTATCTTTCCAAGTTCGATAGGAACAGAAGTATGCCAGGTAATGGTTTAAGTGACTCTTTTTCCCACTACTGAATGCTGCAGATATTTACAATTATTAATAGCCAGGCTTCTTAACATGCCTGGAGGTCTTGAAAGTCTTGTGTTTTCAGTGCAAGATTGGAAAATCCTGAGATTTTCTAAATGCTCAGACATGATCTTAAAAAGGAAAAAGGAAAAAAGAAAAAAAAAGCCAAACCAAAAATCATAAAAGTATTTGGAAAGCGTCCTTTAGTTGGATTCTATTTCAACTATTGTTTACTCTTGTTAATGTTTGTTAGGATACATTTCTTGAATGTTACTGCTCTCATGCAAGTGGCTCATTGTACATTTAGATGGTAGTGTTAGTAACTCTTCAGTTTTTCTTGCATGTTTCATGAAAACTACTGAGTTTCTGAAACTCCTTGCTCCTTCGAATCAGGTAAGCATATGACAATGTGAGCTGTGCTTTCATTTTGTTATCTTTTCAATGTTTCTATGTCCAAGGTGGGCATTAAATCAGACTAAATAGCCTGAGAAGCTTTAAATTGTCAACCAAATCAAGAAGCTTAAAGAAGGAACTCAGGATCTATGATATTACAAAGTATTTTAATGACTTTCACTGAACCTTCTGGTTTTAGCGCATATGGCACACCATTTTTTAACTTATTATGTTGGAAATACCACCCATAGGCTTCAGGTCACTTCCAAATACTCATGGAAACCGATCTTTTATTGTATCCACCTCACTGCATGATTGGAGCCCCAGGGGTCTGCATCTAGGGCATCTGGAAGGAGTTGACCTCTTGGAGTGTGAAGAAGTGTTTGGAGCTCTCCACATGCTGAACCTCTTCAACCAGAGTGTAAAACTTCCACTTGACTTCAAAGGAGTTTGAAGTCCCACATCTGGGAGTGAAGGTCCAGTCATGTATGTGACTTGCACAAAAGTGCCCTCAAAACCATGGGAACATGTGTTTTTTTGGGAGGGAACTGCACAGGTATTTAGAGAAAGCAGGAGAAGCGGTGAATGGTGCAGGACCAGACTGGGGACAAGAGACTTAGGAAGGGCATGTGGGAGATCTGTAAAGGACCACTGCAGGAGGCAGATTCCAAAAAAAGAGAGATTCTGATGCAGGCATTGGAATGGGAAAGCTCAGCGGATGCAAGGCAGCAGGGAGCTCGCTGGAAAACTAACTAATCCCTTTTCTCCAAGCTAGAGGTAGCCAAGGATGGAGCTTACCTCTTCTAGTCTGCCAGTGGCTTTAGAAATTTTAAGGCAACCTAAATTAAACCTGGCCCCTGATGGGTCTTCTGCCTTCCTAAATCCAATTAGCTAATCATGACTTTTCACTTAACTGCAATGTCTTTAATTGGATCAAAATAACAACAGGAAGCATAGAAAATTACAGGAATTTACTTAGCATGCAGGGCGGAGCCTTGCAGCTGGGATCATCATTATCTCTAGCACAGGTTGTAGAGTTCATCAGAGGTGTAAAATCTCCATGAACAGTTCTCAATATCATGTATAGAGCTTTTTCATCTTTGTTTAAGCTACAGACATCCACATAGAAAGCTATAATAGGTGTGGTGGTACAGCTTGCTGTTCCTCTGCATGTGCACTCTAGCCAGCAAAATTTGACTGCATGCAATACCTCCTTTGCACTTGGTGGTGTGAAGGGGCTTTTGGACAAATGAAATGCCTTTGAATGGCCTCCAAATCTTTAAAGTTGGGCACAGGCTATGCAGAACTGAGGCCTTTGGGCAGCAGTTTTCTTTTGAACTGCCATTCAGAAGTGCTGGGGCTGTATTGAAACACAATAGCTCCAAAATGTGCATTCTTGTCATGTTACTGGACATGGGGTAGCACCACCAGATGAGCTTTAAAAGCCAAATCCCAGCTTAGCAAGGCAACAATGACAATGCATTAGCACCAGCACAGGACTTGGCACTGACAGAGATGATCTAGCAATGCTACTAATAAGATACACACTTCTTCTAAACAGTTGTGTCATTGGGATGCTCACTGGGATGTGGGAAAGAGGGGATATGGCTGGCACCTGCAACATTTTTTGAGCATGATTTGGAATGGGATTCTGGAGATCAAAACATACGTAAGAGATTCCAGGTTAGTGATTTCTTTTTTTCTGCTGTATTTTACTGGTTGGTGATGTGCAGCGTATGATGAATACAGAACCAAGCAAAACAGAATAAACAGGAGGAAAAAGGCAACTCTTTTCCTGTTTTCTATACAACGTAAGGGACTTCCTTTCTATCAGAGCAAGTTTCATCATGCAAACCACACTCTATGCATGCTGATGCCACTTCCTATCCAAAGGATGCTTTGCAGCCTCAGTGAATGTTGATCTGGATTTACATGACCCAACAGGGATCAGATTTTTGCCCACTGGGAGCTGTCAATGAATGCAAAGTGTGACGTAGTGCTTATCTAGCATGCACACGAGAGACCCTGCTGCAAATCAGGAATGACTTCACTCAATCCAGTGGAGCTGAACAACCATAAATGAGCAGAATGAAGCCCACACATTATCCTGGGCTAGCATGCTATCTTTAGCAGGCCCTAATGAATTCAGCTGCAGCATGTAGTCATTAATCCCAGTGGAAAGAGCAGCTCACCATTACATGACCTGGGATTTCAAGAGTTTGCTATTAATGCACCAGGCTGCTGTCCTAATGCAGAGCCCTCCATGGCTCGAGGCCTGGGGAAAAATGTGCATTATCCTGGACCCAGCCAAAATCCCAGCAAAGCTCTTTCAGCACCTTCCAGCCTGGGTAAGAAGGGCTTGTAAGAAGTGGGGAAAGGCCAGGGTAATAGATGGCACACAGGGCCCTGAAATTGTTTATGATGCAAATATGTTTAAAAGCACCGCATTGCCTCCTCTGGGAAAAGGAGCTTAGAATTGAAGTTTAATGATAACAAATGATTGTTAATGAGTTGTCTAAACATAATAGATGGAAAGAATTAAAAGCCTAGAATAAACAGGGTTTCATTAAAGCACAATAAAGAAACAACACAAATTTCATATCTTGGAATAAATGGGCCCTTGTGGTCTTGCTGGGAGTGGAGGGTGCTGACGTGGGCGCATGGGCTGTGGAGCTAAGTCCTCTCCTGTCCAGGTGCTCTCCCTGGGTGTGGGGCTCTGGCGGCTGTGTGGCACTTGCTGGTGGGATCAGCTTTGTGGTGGCTGCTTAGGGCTCCACTTCTCCACAGTTTACGCACATGCCTGACCTGCAGCACATGAGGAATTCACTGTTTCGCCAGCACTCCTCAGGTGCTTGAAAGCAGGTGCTTGCTCGAGTGTCCTGCTTAAGCACCTCTTAGTGCTGTCAGCGCTTTGAAATGGAGAAGGAGACAGGTTTTGTTCAGAGGTGTTTACAGCCCTTCCTTACAGCAGCAAATATTGGTTTCAGGGTGCACAGGACCCCCTGGGGACTTTTGACTGTTCCTAAGTGAGTCTGCAAAAGTAACTGAGAAAGGCAAGTTCAAAGCAGCTGTACAACTATCTACAGATAGGTTTTTAAGCCCTTCAGATGCTGATCTTTTTTACTTTATATTTTAAGATCCCACAGATAAAGTTGAAAATCAGTCCCCTAGAAAAGTGTGTTACTGAGAATGTGAAATTCCACAGAGATTTCACAAATGGCTCATCAGAATGTTAGATGCCAAGAGCACACACCATATTTCATCTCAGTGTGTGGCAGATGGCATATTGTGGATAGATTTTTAGACCAAGATTTTATTAAGGACATATGAAGAGATGATCGATAATTCCTTGGTGGTTTGTTTCCTAGACTGTATTTGACATGGTGAAATTATTTTTGTTATTTGTGTGGGGTGGGAAACTTTGAAATTTCAAACTTGTTTTCAGGCTTTAGAGCAAATTTCTACTTCAGGTTTCATTTGAAATTATCCCTTAGATGAGAGCAGTGTTCTGCAAGGCCCTTTTAGATTCTGGGAGTCTAACTCAGCATTTAGAATTTGTCATTAAGAGGAAATGTGGGGCAATAGGCAAAACCTGAAAATATGTTGCAAAAAGCATGTCAAGATTTTCTCAGAAAAACTGCTTAAAAAATAATTAAAAGGCTCCTTTTTTTTTTTTTTTCCTCTAGGAATTCAAAAAATAAATTAAAAAACCTCAAGACTTTGTCCTCAATCCCCCCCATTTTCTGTTTGTTGGCTTGCAGATCTTGTTCGTGTTTCAGGAAGGACTGTATGTTCAGCAGAGTGTATGTGAGAGCAGGACGCTTTGCTGTGGTGATGTGTCTGTGTTTTGGAGTGTGTCCATGTCCAACTGTAATATACTTATCTTTATTGATGTGCTTTATGATGGGTGGATTGCAGATCTGACAGGTTCTTTCTATGCATTTGTGAAGCTGCACCAGGCTCGGCACTAGACGACCCCAGTCCTGACAGTAACCCTAGAACAACCCCAACATTCAGCAGGGGCTGGCTCCTGCTCCCTTCATTCATACTAATTTGTGCTTTACCCCATGACTGGTTTGCCTGAAGCTGCTGGGAATACTTGTGAAGTGTGCAACACAAATGCAGGACAAGCAAGGCTTGAAAAACGCAGGCAAAAATTAGAGCTGTGCAGTGTTGGAACTCAGCAGTGTTTTCCACTGGGAAAATGACGTTCTTGTGACACAGGGTGTCTCTCTTTTTCTTGATTAAAAATCTGAACTTTTCTTTGTGAAAGATGGTATTTGGAAGTTTCTGTTGAAACTGAAAAATGATTAAGTTTTTCAGTATGGATTTAAGATTTTTTTTTAAGAACAACCTAGAAAAAGTATCCCTCTTCTTCTCTCCAAATCAAGGAAATCAAAGTTACAAGTGAAATGAGATTTTTGACAGAAGCAAGAACGTTTTTTAACATTTTTATTAACTAGAATTAGCACTAGTATTATTCTTGTTTCCCTTTTGTTAGTACTAATACAGGTATCTGCTTGTGCACTTAGGCTTAATGTAGAACAGTCTGCCTTTCTGAGGGCATTTGATCTTAGTTGGGTATGTGAGAATTTGGGGTCCTGCTGTACCTGTGACATTGTCAGTGCTAAATACAGCTGTGCAAAAGCACTGAAAAAGATGGGGTGAACCTTTAGCTGTGTTTGCGTTGAACACTATATGTGACCACGTGGGGAGAAGACACATCCATGTGGATATGGTGTTAGTCCTTCACAGAGAGGAGGTCTGGAAGGTGATAGTCCTGCTTCTTGGCAGCTGCTGAATGACTTACACAATGAAGTTTCTTTCCAGCACAGCGAGAGAAGAAGGAAAGCTTCCAAATGCTTCTTATGCAGCTGATTGACATCAAAATGCAGGCTGAGGGTTCATATCTGAGCCTCTTGGAACAATGATATTCCTGAGGAAAACTTGATCCAGATGGATCCAGTTGCCCAAATAGGTCAGTTTTGGTAAAACTTAGTTTAACTGAATGAAACATTCTGACTGGCTCTAGTGAGGAGTATCAAAATGACAGCCTGAGGTCTGGTTTGGGGAGTCTGATGCCTGGCATCATGGACAAGCAAAATCCACTCTGTGATTTCAGACACAGGAATGTATGAAGCACAGGATCTACCTGGATGTCTGTGTTTATTAAGCCTGCATCCACAGGAGAGTGTCTTACTGGCTGAGCAGTGTGTATCATGCCTCAAGGGTCTGCGTTTGCATGTGTTAATCAGTCTGGGTGGGTTTGTCTGGGTATACCTGTGACACGTGTGCTTAAGCAGTGTGGGTGCAAGCAGTGTTGTTGGTTTAGTAGCTGGCATGCAGATCTGGGAGAATCATAGTATCACAGAATGGTTGATGTGGGAAGGGGAACTTCTTGTCCAACCCCACTTCTCAAGCAAGGCCACCCAGAGTCAGTTGCCCAGGACCATACTCAGGCATCCCTCCTGGTCTTCCTGGCTGTAGTTGCAACCACAAGGAAAGTTACAAGGCTCAGTTAGGCAGCACTGGCCCTGTCAGTAAATAATTGTGCAGTTCAGGCTTCAGTTTGGGATTTTTTTTTTTCCGCTGGATTTGACTCCATAGAGAATCAGCCAGACTGTGCTGAGCTGGTCCCATCTGCACCCAACCTGGAGAGCAGCTTTATCTTGCCTTGTAAAACTGCAGAGCTCTGTGACAAAAGAGTTAATCTCTGCCTTTGTTTCTCTTCCACTCTCTCTTCTCTCTTGCAGTGGGACTGAAAGGCAAGATGAGAGCAGATCCATCAGTGTCAGCTGCTTTCAGCACATCAGCACTTTTGGGGGGTTTATTGGGGACTAGCCCATCAGCAGTGCTTCCAAACTGCAAACATGCTGCAGACATGCCCCTCCTCCCATGCAGCAGCCAGGCTGCCTGGGGAAGGAGCGAAGGGACCCCAGTGCCACTGGCTAGGGACTGGGTGATAAATGACTGCATAAGGCATCTCCATGGCTAGTAAAGTCCAGAGGGTAGGCCAGAGCCAAGCTTCTGGAGGGGCAGCAGTGAAACCATGTTAATTCCTGGGCTTGCATCCATGTGTGTCTGTGTGTCTGTACTGTCTGAAATAATACACTTGACACAAACACACATGCTTAGCTTCCAGCACACACAGTAACATGGAAGAGGGGTGAAAGAGAGAAAATAACCTGATTGACAGGTTAATGAAGCAGTTCATAACAGCAAAGTATATTATAACCTTAGAAACAGCTTGTAAATACCCAGTTGCTTTACATGTATAAACATACTTCCCTGCCTAGCTCTGCGTATATACATTTGCCAATATATGAAATGTACGTGCCTGTTTATATGCGTATCTAAAAGGTGCAGGAATGAGAAATCAATGCTCTGCAGTGAAACCAAAGAATAAATGGGAGCTGGAAAAAAATTAAGCTTCATTAGCCTAGCAGCCATATATATCTCCTGACTTTTATTTTACTCCTAGGGCTAGGAGCCTTCCTTCCAAAGCAGTGGAGGGACTTAGGAACACACATCTCACCGTCTTGCACTCCCAAGCCCTCTTGCTACTCTTGAAAAAGCCACCTGTGGGCTGTTTTTTTTTCTTTATTTATTTGTTTCTTTGAATCCCAGGGTCTTGGGCTTCAGCCCAGCTCATAAGGCTGGGAAGTCACGTTAGCCTGAGGAGAGCAGAGTTTGAACCCATATCTAATCCAGGGTTTTGACTAATCCCTCATTGCTTTGGTATGTCACTTCGAAAATCTTAGGTATATTATTTACTAGGCAGATATTTGGATGTCTTTGTTTCCTTCTGTATTGTACATATTCATGGGAATTTCCTGACGTACTCTGGACTGGGGCAATGACTTACACAACAATACTTTCTCTCTTTTGTGGGACCTATTGGCAAACATAAATAGTGACATACTGAGCTCTTGTGGATAGATGACAGCCCCAGGAGCTGAAAAATCAAGTTAAGCATGACTTTTAGCTTTAAAGGACCTTTAGCTTTTCATGACTCTGCTTTTACTTGTAAGCCTTAATTTTACAGTAAGATAATTCCCCTGGGTTCTTTTCCTAGCTTCTCTTAGAGAAAAGAAGAAGATTAAGAGATTTCTCATACACACAAAGGAGTGTGTTATTTGCCAATTCCCAGTAAAAGCCAAGCAGTGTTTCCAAGTGTCATGACTGCGGATGAAAAAATTCAAAGATCCAAGTGTACTGGGAAGGATTGGAACCAGCAGGTTGATAGAACCCAACCTACACAATGGAAAGTTGACTTTATCACATTGAAGTTTGGCTCAGACTTGAACTCTCACAAAAATTGTCAGCAAATTCCTGTCTAAGAGTATACAGTCAAGTCCCTGGCCTCAGTTCTTCTCAAAAGAGTTGTGCCAGTATTATCTTCCCTGATGTGAATCCCAAGCTGAAAGCACTTAAGAGGTGGGATATGTGCAGAGACTGCTGATGTGACATATACGGCACCAGGCAAGGAGCATAGGTTCATGTATGTATCCTGGGCAGTGTGCAAGTGACCATATCTGCAAGTGTCTAGCCACACATGCTTGTGCTTTTCTACAACCATAAGGGAACCTTTTATTATAAGGCAACAAGCACTGTCTTGGTCTAGCTCTTGACCAGAGTTCTTGATGAGCTTGTGATCTGAGGAGCTTACAGGCAAAACAGTCAAGCCAAGTATTTCTGTATTAGTCTTAAAGCTATGAAACAGAGGTGACTTGTCCCTGATCACATGCAAAGCTGAAGGCAGAGCTGGGAATGGGGCTCAGATGTCCAGCATGGTAAGATCATTCTTTCCATTTCTGTCAAGACTGGTCAATTATGCTAAAGCAACACTGGCTGAACATTTGCATGGAAGCAAACAGATGTATACCTGAGCCTTTAGGAGCATCATAGCTCTGTAACCAGGAATCCTCTGGCAATTTGAGGCACTGTCTAAGAGAACTGTTCTGCCTAGTATCCTGTACTTCTCTAAGCTCCCCCTTTCTTGATCTCCTAGGATTAGGATCTGCAGTTGCTCTCCACAGATGTATTAACCCTTCTATGCAAGATGGAGGAGAACAAGTTAACTTAAGCCAGGACAGGAGATTAGGGGTGATAGAAGTTTCGTTTGTAGCCTGGAGAATTGGTGTCCTTGCATCATGGACTTGTCCTTAATTCTCCACCAGGGAAGACTGTCAGGTTTGAGCTGACTGATGCTGCTTGTGGAATTCTCTCCCTGCCCCAGAGACAAGAGTGGGGGGTGGGAGGTAGGGGGCAATTAATTTCATGTGGGAGGAGTAGGTGAGGGATGGGAGCTTGCAAGGTCCCTCTGTCTTTGGTGGTAAGGAGGAGAATGCTATGCACAGTGGTTCAGCTGTCTTCTACCAGCCAGCCAGATCCAGGAGACCTTCCCAGTCAGAGCAGAAAGGTCAGCTTTGCTGCTGTCAGCACTGCTGAGAGCAGGATCTGGGGATGGGTGAATCCAAATATCCAGATCGCATGGATATTGGCTGGAAACGTTCCACCATATCCGGGTGGCTGCCTTTGTGTGATATTCATGCTTGTCAGAAAATTAATTATTCCATTCACCAGTCTCTCTGAGCAGGGAGGATTACCTCTCAATACCTGGAGCTCCTCCTGCGGGTGGTGTGTGTTTGTAAGCACGTCTGTCTGCATGCCTGCTTACTGAAAGGGTGTGTGTGTGGCGGATGTAGATATGTACAGACAGCAAGAGATGGTATATTACAGTAGGCACAGAGAAGGAGTGACATGAATGATGCAGAAATAAGAAAGATGCCTTGCTCTGTGTGTCTGTGACAGAGGGTGTCCTTGGGGATACTTTCTGCATACCAGAGAGAGGGGTATTTTCCTCCAGGTAAGGTTAGCTGTGTGCGGGAGCAGAGGGTGCAGGGCTTGGGTAAGTGGCCATGAATTCCTTGCCTTTGCCCTTACGTATGTAAGAAATGCACACATGGCCTAGGCTGTGTCCCCATGCTTTTTAGATCTGCCTTCAGAAAGATTGATGTGTTTGATGCAAGCCTAAATCTGCCCATGATTTCCTGTGTACTTGTGCTGAGAACAGCGAAAAAAGTTCATGTGTACACACTGATTATTGAAAGACTGCATAAGTGTTGAAAAATCTGGGGTCAGCTGACATTGCAATAGTACCTGTCATTTTGATTTTGATGCATTTGATTTTGACTATGGGCCTCCTAAACATAGCTCCAGGTCTTGTCTTCTTGCTTTTCCATTTGATCAGCCCCATGTACTTCAGTGGGTAACTTACACCTGCAAGTGAGCAGAATCAGGTCTGGTGATATTTAAAAGTAAAACCATTTCACTGGAGTCTGAAAGCTTTCCTGGGATGCTCTAACTCACAGGAGTTCTTATCCCATATGGGGCAGCATGGTCTGTACATGTTCTGGGGTTGGAGTTTTCCAACTGCAGCATCAAGGAGTGATCTTCCCTAGAAAGCAAAGCTACTTAATTGTGGCTTGACTCTGAGAGCACCCTGATTGGCTCTGCTAGGCAGCACAGCGCTGAGTTTCAGGCTTGGGGTATTCTTGGAAATTTGTATTATTAATTGAGAGCTTATTAATGGCAAACACAGGATGACATTTTACATGGTTTAGTTATGTTCTGAGTCACTGGTACAATGCAGCCTCAGCCACAAGGCAAGGAAGCTCCTGCCGTAACTGATAAGAGAAGGAATAACAGCTCAGTTCCCACTAACTGATCTTGCGGTGACAGGAACGGCCCTTGCAAATGTCTGATCAACTCCAATCTGGTTGTCGCTCATCCTGGGGTTAAGGAAATCTCAGAGGAAAACAGACTTACTCACTGAGGTAATAACCATTCTGGTTTATTAGCAGTGGGCTAGGAGAGGCACTCCTGTAAGCCACAGCCAAGCATCTGCAGCCTCTTTTGTCTGGGAGGAAACACAGGCTGTACAAAGCCCCTGAATATCTCCATCAATCCTCCTAGTCCCCTCTTCTCTGCTGCTATGTGTGCATCCATCCTATCCTGTCTGCCAGAACTCCCTGGGTCTTTCCCAGGCACATTGAGGGTATTTGAACTTAGTGTTGTCACAGGTGGCATTTGCTTGTGTTGCTGAGGCTCCTCAAGGAGGCACTCATTCTGCATAAGCTCTGCTTTGGTTCTCAGAAAGAGGGACAAAGTTTGGAGACTTCCTGCCAAAAAAGAAAGTTTGGAGACTTCCTGCCAAAGCTTGGCCTTAGGTTGGGAAAGCCACCCTGTGCGACAGAAGTAAGGGAGATGATGGTGAGAAGCCACTTCCCATCTGGGTTTGTAGAAATTGCAGCGCATATCCCCCTTCACAAGACAAAGCTCACATATGGGTGCCAAATAGACTGTTCCTTGTCTGAGACTTATGGAGCTAAGCATCTGCACAGACTGAGGACCTCTTGAGGACCTCCACAGATCTGTTAGATCTATAGATCTGTGGGACACAGGTAGTCTGTCACCCATAATACTCAGTCCTGCAGGTATTAGCTTCATCAATGGCTGAGGATGGGTACAAAGTCTTTACTGCAACTGCTGAGAGCTGTATAAGGGAACACAGACAGCAGAGCTCCTCTGCATTCCCTTGTCCGGCAGCAGAATTATTTCCACAAAGGCATTGCAGGCTCTGGGAGGAGATTATAGGCCAAGCACTTAAACTCTTCCTCCCTGGATTAGCAAGAGCCCCACAGCTGTGGATTGTCTGATGCCAGCAAATAAACCAGATGGATGACATGGATGGAGGTAGGCCAAGCTGGGATGGAAACCACAGTGTGCCCTCCTGTCTTAATGGGCTTCTGGAAGATGAAGTAGCACAAGCTGGAAAAAGCCTTCAGCTGCAAAGCTCTCTATATTGAGGTAATGGGAAATGGGATCTGCTGGTTTTTGTGAGGCTTCAGCTGTGGCTGTTGGAATCTCCTCTGATGCTGCAGGAAGAGCCCTGGGTACCTACAGGAATGTGGGATGTTTCCAGGCTCCACTGGAGAATAGAATCCAGACCTGCAGCTGTAGAGAGCAGTGGGCTTGGGAATTAAAATCCAGCGTTCATAGTGAGAGGTATCATGGACTGCATGCATGCTAGAGGATATGACTGCTGTTGCCAGTTCTGGTTAGCAGGTTGCAGGAAGCTGAAGCCCACCCAGTCTGCAGAGGACAATGATGGGTCAGTGCTGCTGGGCAATGTACGCTGCTTTTGCAAGGTGCCAGACCTGGCTGTTCCTCCAGCACTTTATGGCTAAGATCTGTTACCTGGGTGATGGCAAGGCCTAGAATTTGGATCAGACTCTCACTGTGCTAGATGCTGTATATACAGGTCTCTTGAGCTTCATGTCCAAAAAGAGCTTTTTCTCATGATTAACAGGACATCGTTTTATGGATGGGCTGTCACAAAAGGCTGTGAGAAAACTACAAGTGCCTCACTTCACCACTTGTCCAGCATCCCCAGAATCTGTCTTCCTTCAAAACCCAAGGTAAGGTAACCTATCCTTGTCTCTGCATCTCCCCATTGACCATTTAGGCACCCAAGCTTAGTGCTCCCAAATAACAAGCGATTAAAATGACTCACAGATCTCTTGAGTTTGGAGGGTACAGAAAATTCCACAGGACTTTGTACAAATAAAAGACTCACCTGCAATGACACAAGGAGTCCATATCAGTGCTGAGAACTTGATTTGGCTCTGCCCTAGTCTTATGCCTTAGCCCCATGACTGGCTTTTCCCAAGAGACTAGTTGGGATGTTTCAAAAGGTAGGGGCAGTGTGTCCAACACTAGAGCATGCCTGCAGTGTGCTTTGGGGTACTTTGAGTTGGGGTATTCCAGCTTTACTAGGAGATGAGTCTCTTGCCACACTTGCCAACTCAACACGAGTTGCCAGAGTCTGTCTCAAAATAAAGGCCTGAACCTCAGTTCAGTGCCTCTTCAAGCCAGGCCAAGCTGCCTGCAAGTCTGTTTTGGAAGGGATTACTGAACACTCCCCTCAGCGTGCTGGAAAATCACCACTGCTGGTAACAGGTACTGTCCAGACACTTCACATAGTGTTTATGGGGTTCAGTGTGGAGGGGTGGATTCAGGATGCGCTTGCCAGGCTCTTTATTGCTGTGGGGGAGCATGCCCTTTCTAGGTGTGATCGTCACCACTGCCATTTGTCCTTCTTTCTCTATTCTGCCATCCCCGAAGCAGCCTGGATTGGTTATAGCCCACATGTTACAGTGGCCAACCTGCAAAGAGAGAGCCAGAAAAAGTTAATGTGGAGTTCTGGTCTACTCCCAGGATGCATTTGGGCTGCAGCCCATAATGATATGTATAATTGCAAAGGCCTGCCAAAAAAAGCAGGCTGGATTTAATTGAGTCAACACACTGCTATTAATAATAAAATGGCAGAGACTTTGCTATTAATCACTTGTGCTGGCTTTATCACAGGCAGTCTCGGCTATCTGGCTACCAAACAAGACCTTAAAAAAAAAATGGTGCAGTGGAAAACTTACTAGTGGGAATACACCTGCTAACAACATAAACCTTGTAAACAAAATGTTCCTTGCAGAATAATTCACTTTCTGAAGGGGCAGCCTGTCTGGGAGGCAAATAGGATTATATCAGATGCCTGTGTCCTGCAGCAAAGTCCTCCTTTATAGGAATAGATCACTGGAGGATGCACTTAGCAACTGGTGCATCTTTGGAAAAGGTTATGCTTGATAAAGGACTTTGTATGAGGTGGGAATTCAGGGAGAAATGAATCCTCCAAAGAGAAACGTGATTGCTGCAGGAATATGGCACAGCCCAGAGAGGAATGCATCTGTTCCTAGTAAATGGAAAATGTACTGTTTATTGAGGTACTGAACAAAAAGGGAAATGCAAAACAAATACTCTGCATGACACTTAAATTGCAGCTCTCCTTGAGGAGGACTGCAAAAAACTGGTATATCTGGATGGCTGGCTGGATGTGGAGCTCTGTACCCCAAAGTGCATGCTGCTAGTACTGCCGGCAACACCACAGAAGGAGTAGGGTTTGGTCTTCTGAGGGGCCACTGCGGCCCAGGAGTGCTCTCTTTCCTTTAATATGACTTGGCCATGCCGTGAGGAAGGGGTTGAATGGGGCTCCAGCCCTTTCACGCATGCACTGTGTTTGCTTACCTGAGCTGCCCGTGTTCCCTGTAGCCTTCTTGATGTACTGCACCCTAGTGACAGGGGTTGGTACTGTTTTCTTATGGTAGCGCAGTGAAAGCAGGCTGCATTTTTAAACACTCCCTCAGCCAAGGCTGTTACCTTCGCAAGCACGGTAATGGCAGTTTTCGCTTTTGCATCTGAGTAGAGCTGCTTGCTATGACTACGTCTGGGAAATGACCATGTAGAAAAAAGGTCTGAAACCCAGGTGAAAGGGAATAGGCTTGCAAAATGTGCCTCTGAGCAGGAAATGTGATGTGTCTATAGGCAAAGCCAAACGATATAGAGCAGGTAGAGAAACAAACAAAACAGATACATTAGGTGTCTTTTAGTGTAAGAGGTTGTGAGGCTTAAAAAGAATTACTGGCAGATGGCTGGATGGGGAGAATCTGCTGCCTTCCACATCTGAGAATACCAAAGGAATGGGTCTTTTATTCTCTTGAAAGTTTTCCTGCACAAAGGGATAAATTTTGTGTGCACCAATGCAAAAAATCTGTGTGCGTCTTGCACAAATAGTCAAACTAAGTAAATGATTCAATAGGCTAAAGACCTTTCTCTCTACTATGAATTAACAAGGTCCATAAATGAGTGCAAATGTTACCCCTCAGAAAGAAAGAAAAAAAGACAAGAGATAAAGCAAGAACAAAAAAAAAAAAAAAAAAAAAAACCTGGAAAAAAAAATTATCCACTTCCTGCTGTTTTCCTTTCCTCCCCATAAAGTGAGTGTCTTATCCTCAGAGAAATTCACTTCATTGTTAGAAATAGCCGAAATTGGCTTGCAACTAGTAAAGATGCCAAGAATTTGCACCTTGCTCTGTGACCTAAAGCAAAAATGACATGAACATTGACAAATTTGACAAGGAAATTTGTGCAAAAAACAACTTCTATTTGGCTAGCCAAGCAGCAAATATGTCGGATGATATGCTTTATTAAGCAATCCATTTTTCAGCAATAGCTGCACCATCTGCAAAGGTTAGTGTGCATCAGGCTTTCCACAGAATTTCATCTGCGTCTGCAGCTAGGTGCAACACACGACCACATTTTTCATGTACATACAATTTTGGATGCAAATAGAATACTTGATGAAAGAGGTGACCTTCCGGACTGACTTCCCCCATGCAGTAAAGTCACAGGCACAGAAGCAGCTGAGAGAAACATATCTCTGCCTGGAGGGAGGAGGGGGGAGTGGGAGAGAAGAAGGAGGGGGAAAGGGAGAAATAAAAAGAGGAGAAAACTTCAGGAAAAAGTGTTTCCCAAAGAAATGGTTTGGCACATCGCATAGCAGAGGCTCCACACCTGTACAGGTCAAAGGGGAACAGAAACAGTTGTTTTGGGTTAGTTGCAGTTTTCTTCTGGATGGTATCCATCTCTCCATCTTCTAGTTTTTCTCTTGTTAACTTGTGTAGTTCCTGCTACTATACTACCTAAATATCCCTGTCTTTCATTGCTTCCTCTATTATGGTTTTCATTCCAGACCTGTCATCTCTTGGGGATGAGCCATTTGCCTTTTTGCTACTACGCCTTTTTGCTACTACTGCCCCTGCTTGGGGCTGCTGGATCTCCTTCTAAACATCCTTGTCTGCATGGAATGTATTTTCTAAACCTAAGGAGGGAAATCATTGTTTCCAAATATTAGTTGGACAAATCCATTTTCTGTCCTTTTTGTTCTTTTTTTTTTTTTTTTCCTTAAAGGCATGATGGTCCTGCCTCTGTATTTTCCTGTATTGTTTTCTAGTAGATGAATATGGTCCTTTTGTGTCCTGCCTGCCCTACATTAGGTGGAATCAGCTTTTCTCTAGTCCCCAGTCTTCTTCCCCAAGTATATGCTGTACACATGGCTCCCTACGCCTCATTGGTGGTTGCTGGTTATAAATTCATGTTCTCAATCCCTACTCTGCTTAGCTGAAGCTGGATGCCATCCCAGTGCCTTGCAACTGTCCCTGGTCCAGTGGAAAGTTTAATCTGCCAGTTTATGGCATGTCATCCTATGGGGAGAGTTCAGTTCAGTGCAGCTCCACACTGCACAGAGAGAAGCTCATTAGCAGGACATGGTAGTGTCTGATGACACTGTGGTCCAAGAAGGCCTCATTAGGCACAAAATGTTTTCTGCAGCTCTCTGAGATTTCCTAGTAACTTAAGGAATTCAGACATAGTTACAGTGGGGGCACAGATGAAATGGGGAGCAGAGGTGTGCTCTCCAAGGGCCATCTCCCCTGTGTGTCTTTTGGAGGAGCAGTTATCAGATGAACCCTTTGACTCCTTTTACATAGCCTTGGATGCTAGCTGCGAAGCTGCAGCTAGACTGGCTGGGCCTGGCATGCACACTCTTCCCTGGCTGGCTGCTAAGTGGTGTTAAGTGATGAATGTTAAACTTAACAAGTGGACTTACAGATTTACGTAAGGATTTTACTGCCTGCCAGGTATAAATGATGGAACAGCTTTGATCTTTAGGGGGATCAGCACTGGAAGTGATTTAAACTAAAGTTAATAAAACTGCTTAAAACTGTACTCTGTAGTCCCACAGGCTGAAGGAGCCCTGGTGGTCACTTGACTGCTCTAAGTAAAAATTGTTCACATTTATGAGGGAGATCAAATCCCATTGGTGTTAACTGTGTTTCCAGCTGAATAATAAATGGTATCTTCCAAGAGTTCTGCAAGTCCTTCCCTGCGTGTGCTGCAGGTCCCACAACCTGCTGGAGCTACCAAGCTGTTGTCCACAGATGCAAAAAGTGGTGGACTCTTGGTTATTTCCATGATTTCCATGGACTTTTCTCATTCTTTTATCACTTCATAATCTCTGAACCAGGTCTGATCCCTTTGTTCTTTCGTAGCATGTCACATACTAGTGCTGTGATTTTTTATTTTGCCATGAAATAGGACTTCTAGTGTGTTTCAACTTTGGAATTTGCTGGCCAGCAGAGAAAAGTAAATGCCATAAAGATCAAAATTTCATTGGTTTTATGGTAGACTTTGCCACCAGTGACCTTTAGAAAGGGGATGTTGCATTGCAGTTTTTATGAATGGTCCTGTAATATCTTCTTTCATTGCAAGCATATTGAGAAAGTTCTCCACTAAGGCGAAAAGTTTAATTTTTAATGGTGGGTCTATTTTTGTCTCCTAGGAATCTCAGCTGCCCCCTATGGTATTTCCATTGTGCATTTCCATAGTGTCCCAAGATGAAACAGTGTGAGCTGCAGTGGGCAAGGTGCTCAGACGCTGGTGCAAACAGCACTTGTGTAACCTGTGCTGATTCAGGTGAAGAAGTGGCTGCTCAGTAACTATGAGAGAAGTTGATGGGATTTACTGGCATCCCTGTATCAGCCCAGCTCATTAGGTTTACAAGTGAGACCAAATTCCATCAGTTAATTGTGTTCACAGCTATGAAGCAAACAGGCTTCATGCCAGGGGGTCATACTGTCAACCGGAGTCACTGGGTTCTCCCTCCAGACACACACAAATGGAAGTCATCTTGCTATTGCTATAGGGTTTTCTAATTCTCCTGCCATTTCCTAGAAACTATTTAACAACTACTAGAATGCCTTCTGTCTGCCTGGTAACAAAACAAGTAGCCTTTCATGGGCCTCTCTAGAAATCAATGATTGGCAGCCACTGAAATTGAATTAGCAGTAACTCAGCACTGGTAGAAAAAATACTTTTTTTGTTTTTATTTCAGCCCAGTGCACTGTTAGTGATGAAACTCTGCAACGGAATGCTTTGATGAGGCTGTGATCTTGGAAGGATACAGAAAGAGATGGGCTGTTTCAGGCGGATCACAAGGAAATCCTGGTTTATAAAGGTACAGTCAAGTCTGGGGTAGGATTTGCTCTGCAGAGGAGCCAGCTGGAAACTGACAGTGACTGGGAGGAAGTTGCATGAAAATCTTGTTTCTTGTACCTTGTTGTGTAATTACCTCTTGCAGAGTTTGGGTGTTTTTCTGAATTACAGTCACTGTTGGAGACAGGTTATGGGCTTAGACAGACCACTGGCTGGACAGCCTGGTATTTCCTGCATTCTTACTTCCATGGATCCTTTAATAGCTCAGTTGCCTGCCTTTGTCCTGCTATTGTGTCTCACTGCAAGGATGGTCTGTGATTGTCATGGGATTTCTGCTAGACAGCTAGACAGCTTCTAGTAGTATTTTCAGAGCCCCCTGATATGCTCCTCACACTCCTGTAGCATTTTCTAAATTCCCTGGGGGCTGAGGGTCATCTCTCACTTTACATGGGATAAATTGATAATGACACAATGAAATCAGTCATGATGAAATGGCTCCATTTTTATTACAATGAGAGGGGATTTTGGATCCATGTTGCTGTTGTGGTGTCTCAGGAGCCGCCCTTACACCACAGTGGTGTTTTGGCAAAGATTTCCAGTGGTGTTTTGAACTCTTCTATCCCATCCCGTAAACTTGACACTGGATTCAGCAGACTGTGTTCAGAGGTTTGCGGTGTGTTTCCAGAAAAGTTCTCCACACTGCATCTTGTAGCAGCCTGTCCGTTTGCTGTGGCTGGATTCTTGTAGGGCCACAACTGTTGTGTTAGAGAGTGAGGAAAGTGATACACATACTAGATGATCAGCTGTGGCTGGAATTTGTTCCTCACCCATTGGTCAGTGTGGGTGAAGAAGTAGTTTGGGAAGCATCACATGATTTATGGTTATTTGCTTGTGGCTCCTAATGGCTATTTTTCCTCTTACTGTCTCATCTGACTAAGGGCTAGTTTCCAGTAGCTTTCTTACTCCCCTGGAAAAGATGCTGTATGTCCCTGGAAGTCTGGGGAAATCAGGCACATTGTGCCGTGAGACTCCTCTGAGCCTGAACCTCTGCTCTCACAGCTTATTTCTGCTGCCTGGTATCTTGCCCATGCTGCAGTGTGGAGTAAGCACTAAAGTACTCAGGCAAGATAAATCAATGGGTGTCTGCTGATTTACG